>NC_133737.1:2430000-3630000 GCF_048934315.1 Petromyzon marinus
GCTAATCCCTTAGCTATTTCAATGCTAAATTACTAGTTGCCTCTGTGGATGTGTAGGTTTTGACTTTAACATAGCCATTCCTGTGACCAGTCACAAGCTAATCCCTCAGCTATTTGATATGTAAACCCCTTTGTCAAGGCGCCTCACTTCTCCAAACCAGTTTAAAAGTCGCTACGAATCTTAACATCCTTCATTGAAGCTCTGTCGTCCCGACAGGTCTGTACCTTTCACCTGAAGACAGCCGCTTGCGTTGTGGCCGAAACGTCGTGAGAATTTTATTGTGTCAATTTATTATTTTATTCTCATTCTACGTGACCTTACCGAAAGAACCAAAGAAGATGAATGCTTGCAGTCACGAAAGCTTTAAATCGAAATTTAAGACTCTATACCATAGAGCCCAATGCATTTCCGACCAGGAACACATTACCAGTGAACTCAAGCACGTACACCAGGCTCTCAGAGCTAATGGTTACTCCGACTACACAATCGGCAAAGCAATCACTCCAGTCAGGAAGAAGGATCCTCTTGTGGAGCCACTCAAAACCATCACCTTACCCTACATTGCAGGGGTCACTAAAAAGATCTCCAAAATCCTGAATAAACACAAGATCCAGGTCCGATTCAACACAGTACATAAAATCCGTGATCTGGTTCCATCTGTAAAAGATGCTGTTCCAGACATACAGTACTCGGGCGTTTATAAACTAAAGTGCCTCTGTGGTAGTAGCTACATTGGAGAAACCAAACGACATATCTCGGACCGCATCCGCGAGCATAAAGCAGACTTGAAACACGGTAGAACGATCTCCTCTGCCGTGGCAGATCACTGTTATAATTCAGTGGGCTCACATGACATTGACTTCTCCAAGACGGAGGTTCTTTGCAAACCAACTGGCTACCATGAGAGATTTGTTCATGAGGCCATCCACATAGACAAACACAGAGACAATTTCAACCGAGAAGATGGATTCTGGCTTAGTAACCATTGGAAATATGTTTTAAACCATTTCGGTTCTTAATTAATTGTATTTAACGATGACTTTCAGACCGCAGCTCTTTCGCTGGCACTGACTCTTAATACCTCTCAGACCACGGTTAATGGTATGGTTTATAACATGGAGTATAACAGCGCCTCGCAGCTGTTTCTCCCCTCCTTCCTCCTCCGCTCCAACCATGGATGGACTCGTCCGTCTGAACGTAGCTGTCCGTGGTGCTGAAGTGGAAGGTAAGAATCCACCCGTTTTTTCACCATATAACATTGTGATATAACATTGAGGTATATTCTTAGTTTTTTCGGTAAAGTCACGTTGAAGAGAAACAACAAAATAACAAAATATATATAAAACAATAAAAAAAAAATTCTCACGACGTTTCGACCATAACTCAAACGGTCATCATCAGGTGTGTTGGTTTGCATAAATTTATTTTGAAAAGGCATATTTATTTATATATATAAAAATAACGTTTGCGTCACGCGCAACGATGGCAGTTTGCCAGGACTAGTCCATCTATTTTTTGAAAAGTGGAGGGGGGAGACGAAATTTGTTTTTATGTATGCTGTCTGAAAGGCACTGTAAGCGTGAACAATCAATCAAGAACTGAAATGATTTATCAAATCTTTCCAATGATTGCTAAGATAGAATCCATCTTCTCGGTTGAAATTGTCTCTGTGTTTGTATATGTGGATAGCCTCATGAACGAATCTCTCATGGAAGCCAGATGGCTTACAAAGAACCTCCGTCTTGGAAAAGTCAATGGCATGTGAGCCTACTGAATTAGAACAATGATCTGCTACGGCCGAGGTGTTGGTCCTACCGTGTTTAAGGTCTGCTTTATGTTCACGAATGCGGTCCGAGATATGGCGTTTGGTTTCTCCAATGTAACTACTACCACAGAGGCAACTTAGTTTGTAGACACCAGGGTATTGTATCTCGGACCGCATTCGTGAACATAAAGCAGACCTTAAACACGGTAGGACCAACACCTCGGCCGTAGCAGATCATTGTTCTAATTCAGTAGGCTCACATGCCATTGACTTTTCCAAGACGGAGGTTCTTTGTAAGCCATCTGGCTTCCATGAGAGATTCGTTCATGAGGCTATCCACATATACAAACACAGAGACAATTTCAACCGAGAAGATGGATTCTATCTTAGCAATCATTGGAAAGATTTGATAAATCATTTCAGTTCTTGATTGATTGTTCACGCTTACAGTGCCTTTCAGACAGCATACATAAAAACAAATTTCGTCTCCCCCCTCCACTTTTCAAAAAATAGATGGACTAGTCCTGGCAAACTGCCATCGTTGCGCGTGACGCAAACGTTATTTTTATATATATAAATAAATATGCCGTTTTCAAAATAAATTTATGCAAACCGACACACCTGATGATGACCGTTTGAGTTATGGTCGAAACGTCGTGAGAATTTTTTTTTATTGTTTTATATATATTTTGTTATTTTGTTGTTTCTCTTCAACGTGACTTTACCGAAAAAACTAAGAATATGAATTACTGCAGTCACGAAAGCTTTAAATCAAAACATTGAGGTAGTTTATATTTTAGTTTTTTATTGGTTTACTATATGGTATTCATTATATAGTGTAGTGTATAACCAGTTAATGTTAATAGCTCAGCTTATTGAAGAATATTTTGAGTGCATTTATTATATTGATGTAATTTAGAATTAGGTTTTTAACATCGCTTTACTGTATGACAGCTGACTTGTTGCAACCCCCTTTGGCGTCCATGTACGAGGTGCCTCTGTGGATGTGTAGGCTTTGACTTTAACATCTATTTTTGTGACCAGTCACAAGCTAATCCCTTAGCTATTTCAATGCTAAATTACTAGTTGCCTCTGTGGATGTGTAGGTTTTAACTTTAACATAGCCATTTCTGTGACCAGTCACAAGCTAATCCCTCAGCTATTTGATATGTAAACCCCTTTGTCAAGGTGCCTCACTTCTCCCAACCAGCTTAAAAGTCGCTACGAATCTTAACAGCATTCATTGAAGCTCTGTGGATGTGTAGGCCTTTACTTTAACATCTATTTCTATGACCAGTCACAAGCTAATCCCTTAGCTATTTCAATGCTAAATTACTAGTTGCCTCTGTGGATGTGTAGGTTTTGACTTTAACATAGCTATTCCTGTGACCAGTCACAAGCTAATCCCTCAGCTCTTTGATATGTAAACCCTTTTGTCAAGGCGCCTCACTTCTCCAAACCAGCTTAAAAGTCGCTACGAATCTTAACATCCTTCATTGAAGCTCTGTCGTCCCGAAAGTTCTGTACCTTTCACCTGAAGACGGCCGCTTGCGTTGTGGCCGAAACGTCGTGACAATTTTATTGTGTTATTTTATTTTATTCTCATTCTACATGACTTTACCGAAAGAACCAAACAAGATACCTGTCAATAATTTAGAATGTCTACTTGTCTGATTGTGTGCATACATGTAACATTTTGTCTATGAGGGTCAAACATTGAATAAGTGATGTTAGGACAAAGTGTGTGTTTTGGAAGTAACCTGTACAGATAACTCAGGTGAGACTCATTGTTCTTGTGATACAGGTCAAAGGGTATTTTTTTGTTTTCAGGAAGCATCTCCCTCTGCAACAACTCAATCTCTTTGAAATAGGGAGCACACTCGGATCATTCATCAGTTACAAAGCATACCACTCAAAAGTTACACGTAGAGCAGAATTATTCTCTACAACACCAATTATAATTTTGTATTACGTGTTGACGTAGGTTTTGTCGAATTAGGACGAGAAATGTCCCTTGCTGATTAACGTCTGGATGTTCACAACCATGGGTTGAAGCAAGCCTAACCACCTGCGGCGCCCCTCACAACCGGGTAACGACGGGAAGCACCCGGCGTTACCCGGGCGAAAAAGACACACATCGACCCACACACACAAACACATCGACTTACACACACAGACATCCACTTTATACACACACGTGGAGTTACACACAATTCGACATACACACATACAGCGACTCACACACATATGTAGACTCTCACACACACATGGACCTAAGCACACATAGATTTACACACATCGACTAAGAGACACACATGGACTTACACACAACATGGACCCACGCACACACATTGACGTATACACACACATGGACTCACACCGGGGTTTCGGAGTACCCGAAGGGCTGGGGTCTCTCTCGCTGGAGCCGCCCTCCATGGTTTAAATCTGCGGACGTTGACCACCGTCTCTCGGCCCCTCTCCCCGCGTTGGATCAGCACCGTCCAGGGGGGGATCTGCCGCACCATGGTCCAGGATCCACGCCAGTAGGTGGTCAGCTTCCCCACCTGTCCAGCCCCTACGCGCGGGGTGTGCAGCCGCACCTTAGAGCCCGCTGAGTAGAAGGGGGGCTCCACACCGGGCCGGGCGCCCTGCTCTTGCCGCTGATGTGCAGCCTCCGCCTGTTGGTAAGCCCGGCCACGGGCCCCTCGCAGGGTCCCCATCAGGTGCTCCATGGGCTGGCTCCCTTGCTCCGGTTGCGGCGGGGGAACGCCGAACAACGGATCTGCTGGTAGGCGAGACTTACGACCAAACATCGTTAGGAACGGGGTCTGTCTCGTAGATGTGTGTACGGTGGTGGCGTAGGCGAACAGGGCATAGGGGAGGTGTTCGTCCCAATCCTGTTGATTGGCGGCCGCCATACATTTGAGCTTCCCGGCTAAGGTCTGGTTCATATGCTCCTCCATACCATTCGCCTAGGGGTGGTATGCCATAGTTTGGTCCTTCTGGATTCCGAACTCGCGGCACAGAGTCTGAAATAGCTCTGCCTCGAACTCACTATCCTGGTCAGTAATGACTCGGTCAGGGATCCCATGTTTAAGTACGTAATGATCCACATGCTCGGGTGACCACAAGGGCCGTTTTATCTGGGATCGCCACCGCCACTGGGTAGCGCGTGAAATACTCCACCGCCACGAGGATGTACCGGTTGCCTCGGTGGGATCGTGGGAATGGCCCCTGTAGGTCGATCCCAACTAGCTGGTTGATGACGCAGAATGGCCTCGGACACCTGATGCTGCGCCGGTTTCTGCCCACACTGCTGACAAGTGCGGCAGCCCTGTACCCAGGTGGCCACGTCTTGTGCCAGTTTGGGCCAGAGATCCTGGCGACACAGGGTCTCCCGAGTGCGCCGTTGCCCATCATGGCCCCCTAGCGGGTGATCATGCACCAACCGTAGCAGCTGGGGCCACACCTGGGCGGGAACACAGATGCACCCCGGCTGCACGGCTTTGGTTAGTTCCCGCACCACTCCGTTCTCTACACACAACCGGGCGTACCAACCACTCCAGGGTCCCTGCAGGGTGACCTTTTCCTCCTTCAGGGCCGCCTCCACCGCCGCCAGGTCCGGGTCCCGCCGCTGGGCCTGTCTCAGCTGCTTGTGATCCAGGCCCGGGAACGCACAGCCGACGTCCTCTTGGATCCGTCCGGGCGGTGCGGAGCGGCCCGTCGGGCCCCGGGGTGTGGGCCCCATGCCCTCTGGGCGGTCCACTGGGTCCCTGGCTCCTTCTGCAGGGTCCTCCATGGCACACACGGCACTTTCAGCGGAGGGGGGTTAGTCTCAGGGCGCTCTAGGGGGACCGTTGCCTGTCGGCAGCGTCCCCCCGTGAAGCACGGGCAGGCCTCCTCCGCCCTCGTCTCGGCGCGCACCGTGGGTCGCCTTGACAAGGCGTCCGCGTTTGCGTGCGTCCGCCCTGCCCTGTACTCGATCTGCAGATTATACTCCTGCAGCTGCGTCAGCCACCGGGCCATCTGCCCCCACGGTTCCTTGAACGTTAGGAGAAACTGCAGAGCATAATGGTCAGTGCACACGTGACATTTCCTGCTGTACAGATACGGCCGGAACTGCTTACACGTGAAAATCACGGCATACAGTTCCTGACGGGTCATGCAATAATTCAGCTCGGCCCTGCTCAGGGTCCGGCTGGCGTATGCGATGACCCGCTCTATCCCATCCTGCACCTGTGACAACACCGCGCCCAGCCCACTGCTGCAGGCGTCAGTGTCCAAAATAAAATCGGTGGAAAAGTCAGGGAAAGCCAGGGTGGGGGGTATGGGCGAGGTGGTCCTCCGTCCACTGATAGGGGTTCTTAGGGGAAGTGAGTTTGGTGAGGGGGCATGCAATCTCGCTGAATCCCTTCACAAATCGACGACAATAAGTGGCTAGCCCCAAAAACGACCTGATCTCCGTCAGATTCCTCAGTCTTGGCCATTCCACTACGGCGCGTACCTTCTCCGGGTCGGTGCGCACCCCTGCCTCGCTGACGCGGTGTCCGAGGTACCCAACCTCGCACTGCGCAATATGACACGCGGCTTGAGCTCGAGATGGGCTTCTCGCAGTCGTTGGAACTGTGGTGCCACGACAGTGAAACCGCTCCGTGGGAGCCGTGCCTGCAGCGGGGGTGCTGCGGCAGAGAAACCACGAGGCTGCCATCGCAGCGCTTCCCCCACCACCCTCCACGTGAACGCACACACGCTCTCATGTAGCGCCTCGTGGGGGGGTCACCTGCCCCTGAGTTTTCACCCGAGGGCCTCCATCGTGGGGGTGCTCCACGGTTTCTTAGGGCCAGGGAATTGGCAGAACCCCCCCCCCCCCAGGCCGAATGGCACTGCGGCGCGGTGGATTAAATTAAAACTGCACGGCCACGGCGAACTACTGAGAACCGCAGTGAGGGAACACCCAGGGCACACGCGGATCGGCAGGCAGGAGGGGGGCGGGGCGGTACAAGAGGATGCCGTGCACTTGGTTAAACAATGGAGGGGAGGGGCCCTCGCCCTTGCACAGCGTGTGGTGCAGCGGGCGTCGGAGAGGGGGATAAATCCGATTGGCCAAGGGCAGGAAATCCGAGGCTCCGGATTGGACGAGAGGCCAGCGGGTTCGCGGCGCATTAGCTTTGAAGTAGGGGGATAAAAAGGGACGAAAATTGAGAAGCGAGCTCTCTTTGTGTTCGGGGTCTGCTGGAGTGAGGGACCAAGGAGTCATTGTCCCCTGCTACTCGAACGTCCGTGAGACGGGTCGCAGAGCAGCCAGGTCCAGTTCCCAGCCAAAGCCACGTGCAGCCTCGCCTCTCCGCGACTACCTACACCTCGAGAGCGGATCGTAAGTACAAAGGAGAGAGGTAATGCCAGGAGGGAATATCCGTTAAGGAGAGTGAGTAGGGAGAGGTCAGGCTAATTGGGTCCTAGGCCGTAGAGAGATAGGTTTGATCTGCCCTGCTGGTCCACACTGACACAGATAGGTTGGCTTCATTTATCGAGGAATAAATCGCCAGTAGACATTAAACCTTGTCGTGTTGTCTCTGCGAATACGGAGATGGGTGCATGGTGTGGTGAGCCTGTGTGTTGTGGTGTCTTGTGTTTTCGCACGAGCGTGTTTTCTGCCCGCGTGGGTGCTCTCGCCACTGCGCGGCTCGTGGTTAGTGTGTACGAGAGGGGCACCGCGGCATATTCGCAAGGTGGTTAGTACAGCCATTTAAATCATGCCACGAGGGGCAGCAGCGAGGGGAGGAGAAGAGACGAGTGGGGGGTCACGGGAGAACGGGGAGACGGGGGCAGCCACCCCAACAATTCATATTCTTGGTTCTTTCGGTAAAGTCACCACGTAGAAGGGAGACAATAAAATAAAAACCGCGACTTTTTTCAAATTTTCTTGCTGTGGTTTTCACACCTGATGATGATTGCTTGTGTTGCATTCGAAACGTCGTGATAATTTTATTTTATATTTTTATTATTTTATTGTTTCCCTATCTACGTGGTGACTTTACCGAAATAACCAAGAATACAGTTGAGATGGTTGTGGACTTCAGGAAGAATACAGCCCCACTCACCCCCATCACCCTGTGCGACTCACCAGTCAAAACTGTGGAGTCCTTCTGCTTCCTGGGCACTTTTCTCTCCCGGGACCACCAGTGGGAACTGAACATCAGCTCCCTCACCAAGAGACCTCAACAGAGGATGTACTTCCTACGGCAGCTGAAGAAATTCAACCTGCCAAAGACAATGATGGTGCACTTCTATACAGAAATCATTGAATCCATCCTCACCTTCTCCATAACCGTCTGGTACACTGCTGCCAAGGACAAGAGCAGACTGTAGCGTATCATCCACACTCCCGTCGCTCCAGAAGGACTCTGACCCAATTCTCCCTCCTGCCCCCCTTATATCCCCAACGCCCGTTAACCCCTGGGTCACGTGACGTCATCCTGAGCATCCAATCGAATCCTCTTTTCCGGCCATTTTGAGCGCTATGGCCGTTGGGGGGGGGGTCGCGTCATCCCCTTCCCATTGTCTCTTTGCCTGCGTTCCTCGCCGGTGACTCATCGATAATCCCCTCGCTCCCTCCCACTTAAGTAAACTTCTTATCTGCCTGGGGGCTTCTCCCTCCCACCTCACTGGTTACCCTGCTGCTGGGTGCTGGCTGAAGGTCCCATCCCCCCCGTGCTGTGAATTCTTCATCGCGGCCGGCCTGTAAAACTCTACGCCCCACTTTTTGGGGGGGGTCACCATGTAATCCGGTCTGGGGGGCTCAGCCAATTTCCTGGTCCGGGGAAACCGTGGAACGTCCCTGCTAGTGGGGTCCTCGGGTGAAAACTGTTGTACCTAGGCCCCTTTTCCATCTTAATATGGACAAGTAATTTTTCGATTCATATAGATACATATTTCTATTGTTTTTTTTTATATTTTACTAATGAATAAAAAACAGTCCGAAGCCCCTCAGCATGGAATGTGGAGGTCACCGACCAAGCCTGAGCAGCGAATTCCTAGGGACTGAGGTAAACACCCGAAGGCCAGGCCAATACCACAGGCTGGAGCTGATTTAAACAACCCACGTCTGAACGTGAAAAGGACTTTGACCAGAAAATTAAGAATAATACTCCCAGAGCAGAAGGTTGGATGGCCAGCCACGGTGAGGCAAGAATAAAGGTATTTTTAGTTCTTTCGGTAAAGTCACGTTAAAGGGAAACAACAGAATAATAAAATATATAAAACAATAAAAATTATCACGACGTTTCGACCGTTTGTGTTATGGTCGAAACGTCGTGAGCATTTTTATTGTTTTATATATTTTATTATTTTGTTGTTTCCCTTCAACGTGACTTTACCGAAAGAACTAAGAATATGAATTACTGCAGTCACGAAAGCTTTAAATCAAAAGAATAAAGGTGTTGTAAATCTCTCAAGGATGCAGACTCAGCTGAACAACACAAGGCTGCGGGGTGACGTAAGCGGCACCGAGGGTCACCAGAAGTTCGCGTTAACATAGTTAAGTCAAAAAGCTCATTTATTCTGCATTGCTATTAAGGTAACGTTAAAGTTCGGGATTCAATGACAAAAGTGGGGTAACATGGTCAATCATCACCCACTCCCATTGGCAACCAGTCAACCATCACCCGTCTATTAATTCAATATGAAATGTTATTTCCATACTTTCATAATTTCGATACAACTTGACCTGAAGCATATGACAATCAGAATCTTCCTAAGTCAAAATGAATGCGCTAACCCAGACAGAAGCGAATAATGAGCAGAGTTGATATAAGGTTGGAGAGGAAAGAAAAAACAAGAGCACAGCGAACTGCTAACGTCAGCAAAAGAGCCTGACAACAACGGCCGGGCAGAGAAAATTAGGGCAAAGGTTGGCGGACACCGTGCCGAGCAAAAATAAGGGCGGGGGCTTGGAATGTCAGCGCATGTCAGCGAAAACACCAGGCTAAGTTGATCAAAATTCACAATACATTATTTCCTACATAACATTCGGGCTATTCACCGTGAACTATACTAAGCTTACACAAAACATAAACTGCATAATGACTTGGGCGATGTTAAACCCAGGGTCCCAGAGAAAGGGAGATCCCGGCCGTCTTTGTATCCCCGCAGCGCGGGGTAGGAGTGTGTATACGCTCGGGAAAACCTTCCCTTGCCATAAAGTCAAATACCACAACGGTAGCTAACACAGACCTTGGGTTACATACAGAATCATAAGTGTGAAGCTGTGAGGTATAAATGTTAACTTTAAAAACCTCAACCATTTCTTTGTGCGTTGGTGAAAGTCGCACCGGGGGGAATATCGCCCCTCCCTCCAGGTTGTGCAACACGGACAGAGACGCCTGTGAGACGATTTGTAACGTCTGTGTTTTGGGTTATGAAAGGAGGTCATACATGAGGTAATCTCGCACCCAGATATAGAGACAACTTCGAGACGATTTTTAACATCTGTTTGTTTTACTTGTGGGTTTTATGGAAGGAGTATGACAACGGAATATACCGTGGGTGATGCACACAAGGACACACTGCCACACGTACGGACACACACACGGACACATACACATACGGACAGATCCTGACACAGCAAAATCGGAAGAAGCTCCGCTTTGTGGGCAGGATCCAAGTAAAGGGATTTTTGGCATAAAAAGAGAACCCTGAGCATTGAAACCTCAGTTCGACCAGTTCGGTCGGAACTGGGGGAGTTCGGCCGGCTCACTGGAGCCGGCCCATCGGAAAACAGTTCGACCAGGGGGTCGGGGCTCACCAGAGACTCCGACCTGCGGGTCAGCTCAGGAGCGAGCTGCTAAGAGCAGCTCGACTCATCAGCAGTTCAAACCGGGAACGAGAGCAACAGGTCGCCAGCCGGTGAGCTGCAGAGCAGGGGGCGGCGAGCGGAGGCCAAAGTGGCCCCGTCGCTACCCACTGACGTTGGCAAGACTCGCAGGGTAGTGAGGCGCCACCAAGGGTGATTTCAAAGAGCTGAAAGACAGAGTATCGCTGAAAGTTTATTCTACATTGAGTCATCCAGCAGTGGAGGAAAACCTGCTGTCAGAGAACCAGCACGAGCACGTGCGACTTGAGTCATCCAGCAGTGGAGAAAAACCTGCTGTCAGAGAACCAGCAAGAGCGCGTGCGACTTGAGTCATCCAGCAGTGGAGGAAAGCCTGCTGTCAGAGAACCCGCACAAGAGTGAATGAGCATCTTCAAGGAGAGAGAGCAGCGCAGCCATCCAGCAGTGAAGAGAGTCTGCTGCCTGCGCCTCCCCGTGCGGCGCGTGTTCAAGCTGCACCAGGAGTTGGTCGCTTGTGCCAACTCCGACGCCCTGCCGTGGACAGAGGCTGGCCGCCGTGCGGAGGAGTGCCGGCGATACGTATGATGCACCCCCACACACCCTCACCGCTCTAAAGGGCGCGGGTATACGTTTCATACACGAGATGCCCAACGATGACGTATGTTAACGCAAGAAGACCAACCACGCTCACACATTACCCTATAAAAAAAACTCAACGATACGATGATGTGCTCTGCCCCCCACTACACGACTAATCTGACGTCTGCTTAACGCAAAGAATTAATTCCGAACATTGACTACTCCACACAATTCATGACACACAAACACACTCAAGTCCGTGAGTTGAGTGTGATAACAGTCAGTCGTTTATAAGTATATTCATGATTTTCCTCCTTAATATTTTGTGATGGTACTTCTAATCGCATAAATTACCCATAGATTAATCTATCCGAATTAATTATTGAGACCTTCACCACGCGCTGCGCTCACAGGGAGAAATTATGTTAAACCGGCTTCCTTATCCAATCTTGTACACGAATTCATTAATCTCCCGTGAGAAGCACGTCCCGTCGCACACCTTATTCCGAGCCATCTCTTAATTATACAATATCGTTGATGAATCTATGAATGCATATTTGTGCCTTTAGAAATAATTTGTGGTTATATTTGTTTGTCTTTTACATGAATGCCGTCGCATAATCTTAATGACTTTACTCATATTTTCTATACGTTCGTGTTATGCTGCATAAGAATTAATTGCCCTGTTAACAACGTGATAAGGGTTGCATATGATCGATAAGGAGTGCGGTACTGCGTGAACAATTCAAGTATAATCATTTATTATAAAGTTAAGGTTTTTGTTTAGCATAGCATTTGCATGTTTTAATGACTCTCTCACTAACAACAATCGCTTTATGCGGGATCCATGTGCCGTTGTCAAAGTGAAATCGTACAGTCGTTGATGATACTGTATTGATACCGTGTGGATATCGTGTTGAAGTTCCGAGATTGAGAGTTCACATACTTTTATACTTAAGGTTTAATTAGAAAATAAATTGATTAATACAGAAGTGGTCGTGTGATTCTTTCCTGAAAATTTTGCATAAGATCTGTATCCTGCGATGAGATATGAACTCGGGAACCAAAACTATAAACACACCAACCCACACTCAGTAAACGTTAAAGCGAATGATATGAACTTGGGACCTAAAATATAAACACTAATACACCCTCCGGGAATGTTAAAACGAGAATCATTGTATTATGCTGATCACTAATACGAAGTTAGACGAGGCCGAATTGACACTAGCATAACTGCGTACAATTGATTGCATTATCCTGATTGATAACACCACCTCGTCAACGAGGCGGGGCCTGATTATCATAAAGGCTATCATTAACATAACCACATCCACTCGTATAAATTAATACGATTACCTCTCGAATTAGCATCATTTATATGCGTAATTACACGAATTAACATAATTTTGGATTAATTATGCTAATTTCAAATTTCATTTAATTTTCATTATTTTAATCAATTTTCACACACCCACATATAACAACAAAACCCATCGTACCAGGTCATCCCTCCTCGAGACCCTACGGGGGTGCATGCGAGTGTTTAGTGGGGCGTGTGTTTAGTGGGGCGTGTGTTTAGTGGGGCGTGTGTTTAGTGGGGGGGGGGGGTGGGCATGGAGGGGGTAGCGCCGACCGAGCTGCTCCGCTGCGGTGGCACCACACAATCTACCAACCCTCGAGGACCTGCACACCTCGAGGAGCATGAGGCGAGCGAGGAAGATTTGTGGCCGATTCCTCCCACCCTGGACACTTCTCTGTTCCAGCTACTCCCCTCCGGCAGAAGGTTGCGGTCCATCGGGACCAAAACCTCACGCCACAAAAACAGTTTCTTCCCATCCGCTGCTGGCCTCTTCAATAAGGCCAAGGGCTTACACTGACTTGAACATTTTATCTACAAAATGACACCTTGCCATATTTACACTATGTTACCCTATTTGTATTTTTTGTATTATTAGATTGTATCTTACAGCTACTTTATATTCAATATTTATAAAAAAATGTACATACTTTAGCCTCTTCGTGTTAATTATACTTTGTACCTTTAGTATAGTTAGACTTGTGTACCACTTATTTAAGAGTTAAGATTCCTATATGTTGAATGTAAATTCCTTGTTTGTGCGAACTTTCATGGCGAATAAAACCCTTTCTGATTAAAACCCTTTCTGTTTTGTTTTCTATGTAAATATTAAAGAAAAATGTGGTTATTTTTAGTATTTAAATTATCATTTCATTTAAGTTTTTTCTTTAATGTAACATGTTTTTTAATTTACCAGACTTTACCGAAAGAACCAAGAATATGAATTCCTGCAGTCACGAAAGTTTTAAGTCAAAATAGAATGCGCCACCACTCGGCTCGCCTCAATCTGCATGGAGGCTTGGCTTTTACACACACACAGTGTACACACACACTGTACACACACACAGTGTACACACACACAGTGTACACACACAGTGTACACACACACACTGTGTACACACACACACTGTGTACACACACACACAGTGTCTACACACACAGTGTCTACACACACAATGTGTACGTACACACACAGTTTACACACACAGTTTGTACATCAACACACAGTTTGTACATCAACATACAGTTTGTACATACACACACAGTGTACACAACCACACACACAGTTGTTGTTGATGGAAAATTAATCTAAATCAACTTAAACTCCAACCCCGTTCTGTGACGTCACCACTCAGAAATACCTCATCGGCGTGAAACGCCAGGGGGAGGTGTACCTCGCTAGTGACGTTTTGTCACCAAGGTATTCACCCCACCCCGTCCAAGGCGCCCTTGAGCGTGACGTCCCCTCTGCCTTGATCGCTGCCGTTTTCTATTCAAGTGACGTCATGCCACCTCCTGCTGCCGCGTGACGTCACGAGATAACAGGAAGCGGCTGCTCCGCCGTCCACTGAAATCCGAGGTGAGAAATTCTCATCACGGTTGTGGTTGTGGTGGTTGTTGTGGTAGTGGTGTTTGTTGTTGTTTACCGAGGTAGAGCCTCGCTCTCTCTCGTAGGGATGTCAATTGAGTAGCAGCGAACATGGAAGCGATGTCCAGGTTGAAACTTTACAGCGCGGGGCCTAGCCACGCGGGGCCTTGCCTCCTGCCCTCGCCTGATCGCGTTTGCTTCAATTTTCTCGCTTAAGTTTAATTTGTCTTCACTCGGCTCGCCTCTTTGTCACTTTGTTTTACTTGTTGTGGTGGTTGGCATGGTTGTTGTGGTGGTTGGCATGGTTGTTGTGGTGGTTGTTGTGGTGGTGGTTGTTGTGGTGGTGGTGGTTGTTGTGGCTGTTGTGGTGGTTGTTGTGGTAGTGGTTCTTGTGATGGTGGTTTTTGTGGTGGTTGTGGTGGTGGTGTTTGTTGTGGTGGTGGTTGTTGTGGTGGTTGTTGTGGTGGTGGTTGTTGTGGTGGTGGTGGTTGTTGTGGCAGTTGTGGTGGTTGTTGTGGTGGTTGTTTTGGTGGTTGTTGTGGTGGTTGTGGTGGTGATTGTTGTGGTGGTTGTTGTGGTTGTTGTGGTGGTGGTGTTTGTGGTGGTTGTTGTGATGGTGGTTTGTGGTGGTTGTTGTTGTGGTTGTTGTGGTGGTTGTTGTAGTGGTTGTGGTGGTTGTTGTGGTGGTTGTTGTGGTGGTGGTTGTTGTGGTGGTGGTTGTTGTGGTGGTGGTTGTTGTGGTGGTGGTTGTTGTGGCTGTTGTGGTGGTTGTTGTGGTGGTTGTTGTGGTGGTGGTTGTTGTGATGGTGGTTTGTGGTGGTTGTTGTTGTGGTTGTTGTGGTGGTGTTTGTGGTGGTTGTTGTAGTGGTTGTTGTAGTGGTTGTGGTGGTTGTTGGGGTTGTTGTGGTGGTGGTTGTTGTGGTGGTGGTTGTTGTCGTGGTTGTCGTGGTGGTGGTTGTTGTGGCTGTTGTGGTGGTTGTTGTGGTGGTGGTTGTTGTGGTGGTGGTGGTTGTTGTGGCTGTTGTGGTGGTTGTTTTGGTGGTTGTTGTGGTGGTTGTGGTGGTGGTTGTTGTGGCTGTTGTGGTGGTTGTTTTGGTGGTTATTGTGGTGGTTGTGGTGGTGATTGTTGTGGTGGTTGTTGTGGTGGTTGTGGTGGTGGTGGTGTTTGTGGTGGTTGTTGTGATGGTGGTTTTTGTGGTGATTGTGGTGGTGGTTGTTGTTGTGGTTGTTGTAGTGGTGTTTGTGGTTGTTGTAGTGGTTGTTGTAGTGGTTGTGGTTGTTGTAGTGATGGTGGTGGTGTTTGTGGTTGTGGTGGTTGTTTTGGTGGTGGTTGTTGTGGTGGTGGTTGTTGTGGTGGTGGTTGTTGTGGCTGTTGTGGTTGTGGTGGTGATTGTTGTGGTGGTTGTTGTGGTGGTTGTTGTGGTGGTTGTTGTGATGGTGGTTTTGGTGGTGGTTGTGGTGGTGGTTGTTGTGGTGGTTGTTGTGGTGGTGGTTGTTGTGGTGGTTGTTGTGGTGGTGGTTGTTGTTGTGGCTGTTGTGGTTGTTGTGGTGGTTGTTTTGGTGGTTGTTGTGGTGGTGATTGTTGTGGTGGTTGTAGTGGTGGTGGTGTTTGTGGTGGTTGTTGTGATGGTGGTTTTTGTGGTGGTTGTGGTGGTTGTTGTGGTCGTTATGGTGGTGTTTGTGGTGGTTGTTGTAGTGGTTGTTGTAGTGGTTGTGGTGTTTGTGGTGGTTGTTGTAGTGGTGGTGGTGTTTGTGGTGGTTGTTGTGGTTGTTGTGGTGGTGGTTGTTGTGGTGGTGGTGGTTGTTGTGGTGGTTGTTGTGGCTATTGTGGTGGTTGTTGTGGTGGTGGTGGTTGTTGTGGTGGTGGTTGTTGTGGCTGTTGTGGTGGTTGTTTTGGTGGTTGTTGTGGTGGTTGTGGTGGTGGTTGTGGTTGTTGTGGTGGTGGTGGTGTTTGTGGTGGTTGTTGTGATGGTGGTTTGTGGTGGTTGTTGTTGTGGTTGTTGTGGTGGTTGTTGTAGTGCTTGTTGTAGTGGTTGTGGTGGTGGTTGTTGTGGTGGTGGTTGTTGTGGTGGTGGTTGTTGTGGTGGTGGTTGTTGTGGCTGTTGTGGTGGTTTTTGTGGTGGTGGTGTTTGTGGTGGTTGTTGTGATGGTGGTTTGTGGTGGTTGTTGTTGTGGTTGTTGTGGTGGTGTTTGTGGTGGTTGTTGTAGTGGTTGTTGTAGTGGTTGTGGTGGTTGTTGTGGTTGTTGTGGTGGTGGTTGTTGTGATGGTTGTTGTGGTGGTGGTTGTTGTCGTGGTGGTTGTTGTCGTGGTGGTGGTTGTTGTGGCTGTTGTGGTGGTTGTTGTGGTGGTTGTTGTGGTGGTGGTTGTTGTGGCTGTTGTGGTGGTTGTTTTGGTGGTTGTTGTGGTGGTTGTGGTGGTGGTTGTTGTGGCTGTTGTGGTGGTTGTTTTGGTGGTTGTTGTGGTGGTTGTGGTGGTGATTGTTGTGGTGGTTGTTGTGGTGGTTGTGGTGGTGGTGGTGTTTGTGGTGGTTGTTGTGATGGTGTTTTTTGTGGTGATTGTGGTGGTGGTTGTTGTTGTGGTTGTTGTAGTGGTGTTTGTGGTTGTTGTAGTGGTTGTTGTAGTGGTTGTGGTGGTTGTTGTAGTGATGGTGGTGGTGTTTGTGGTTGTGGTGGTTGTTTTGGTGGTGGTTGTTGTGGTGGTGGTTGTTGTGGTGGTGGTTGTTGTGATGGTGGTTGTTGTGGCTGTTGTGGTTGTGGTGGTGATTGTTGTGGTGGTTGTTGTGGTGGTTGTTGTGGTGGTTGTTGTGGTGGTTGTTGTGATGGTGGTTTTGGTGGTGGTTGTGGTGGTGGTTGTTGTGGTTGTTGTGGTGGTTGTTGTGGTGGTTGTTGTGGTGGTTGTTGTGGTGGTGGTTGTTGTTGTGGCTGTTGTGGTTGTTGTGGTGGTTGTTTTGGTGGTTGTTGTGGTGGTTGTGGTGGTGATTGTTGTGGTGGTTGTAGTGGTTGTTGTGGTCGTTATGGTGGTGTTTGTGGTGGTTGTTGTAGTGGTTGTTGTAGTGGTTGTGGTGTTTGTGGTGGTTGTTGTAGTGGTGGTGGTGTTTGTGGTGGTTGTTGTGGTTGTTGTGGTGGTGGTTGTTGTGGTGGTGGTGGTTGTTGTGGTGGTTGTTGTGGCTATTGTGGTGGTTGTTGTGGTGGTGGTGGTTGTTGTGGTGGTGGTGGTTGTTGTGGCTGTTGTGGTGGTTGTTTTGGTGGTTGTTGTGGTGGTTGTGGTTGTGGTGGTGATTGTTGTGGTGGTTGTTGTGGTGGTGGTGTTTGTGGTGGTTGTTGTGGTTGTTGTGGTGGTGATTGTTGTGGTGGTTGTTGTGGCTATTGTGGTGGTTGTTGTGGTGGTGGTGGTTGTTGTGGTGGTGGTGGTTGTTGTGGCTGTTGTGGTGGTTGTTTTGGTGGTTGTTGTGGTGGTTGTGGTGGTGGTTGTGGTGGTGATTGTTGTGGTGGTTGTTGTGGTGGTGGTGTTTGTGGTGGTTGTTGTGGTGGTGGTTGTGGTGGTGGTTGTTGTTGTGGTGGTGTTTGTGGTGGTTGTTGTAGTGGTTGTTGTAGTGGTTGTGGTGGTTGTTGTAGTGATGGTGGTGGTGTTTGTGGTGGTTGTTGTTGTAGTGATGGTGGTGGTGTTTGTGGTTGTGGTGGTTGTTGTGGTGGTGGTTGTTGTGGTGGTTGTGGTGGTGGCTGTTGTGGTGATTGTGGTGGTGGTTGTTGTGGTGGTTGTGGTTATTGTGGTGGTTGTGGTTATTGTGGTTATTGTGGTGGTGGTTGTTGTTATGGTGGTGGTTGTGGTGGTTGTTGTGGTGTGGTGGTGTTTTTTTTGGTGGTTGTGGTGATGAGGGTGGTGGTTGTGGTGGTGGCTGTGGTGGTGGCTGTGGTGGTGGTTGTTGTGGTGGTTGTGGCGGTAGTTGTTGTTGTGGTGGTTGTGGTGGTGGTTGTGTTAGTGGTTGTTGTGGTTGTTGTTGTGGTTGTTGTGGTGGTGTTTGTGGTGGTTGTTGTAGTGGTTGTGGTGTTTGTGGTGGTTGTTGTAGTGGTTGTGGTGTTTGTGGTGGTTGTTGTAGTGGTGGTGGTGTTTGTGGTGGTTGTTGTGGTTGTTGTGGTGGTGGTTGTTGTGGTGGTGGTTGTTGTGGCTATTGTGGTGGTTGTTGTGATGGTGGTTGTTGTGGTGGTGGTTGTTGTGGCTGTTGTGGTGGTTGTTTTGGTGGTTGTTTTGGTGGTTGTTGTGGTGGTTGTGGTGGTGATTGTTGTGGTGGTGGTTGTGGTGGTGGTGTTTGTGGTGGTTGTTGTGATGGTGGTTTTTGTGGTGATTGTGGTGGTGGTTGTTGTGGTGGTGTTTGTGGTGGTTGTTGTAGTGGTTGTTGTAGTGGTTGTGGTGGTTGTTGTAGTGATGGTGGTGGTGTTTGTGGTTGTTGTTGTAGTGATGGTGGTGGTGTTTGTGGTTGTGGTGGTTGTTGTGGTGGTGGTTGTTGTCGTGGTTGTGGTGGTGGCTGTTGTGGTGATTGTGGTGGTGGTTGTTGTGGTGGTTGTGGTTATTGTGGTGGTTGTGGTTATTGTGGTGGTTGTGGTTATTGTGGTGGTGGTTGTTGTTATGGTGGTGGTTGTGGTGGTTGTTGTGGTGTGGTGGTGGTTTTTTTGGTGGTTGTGGTGGTGAGGGTGGTGGTTGTGGTGGTGGCTGTGGTGGTGGTTGTTGTGGTGGTTGTGGCGGTGGTTGTTGTTGTGGTGGTTGTTGTGGTGGTGGTTGTGTTAGTGGTTGTTGTGGTGGTTGTTGTTGTGGTTGTTGTGGTGGTGTTTGTGGTGGTTGTTGTAGTGGTTGTTGTAGTGGTTGTGGTGTTTGTGGTGGTTGTTGTAGTGGTGGTGGTGTTTGTGGTGGTTGTTGTGGTTGTTGTGGTGGTGGTTGTTGTTGTGGTGGTGGTTGTTGTGGCTATTGTGGTGGTTGTTGTGGTGGTGGTTGTTGTGGTGGTGGTGGTTGTTGTGGTGGTGGTTGTTGTGGCTGTTGTGGTGGTTGTTTTGGTGGTTGTTGTGGTGGTTGGCATGGTTGTTGTGGTGGTTGTTGTGGTGGTGGTTGTTGTGGTGGTGGTGGTTGTTGTGGCTGTTGTGGTGGTTGTTGTGGTAGTGGTTGTTGTGATGGTGGTTTTTGTGGTGGTTGTGGTGGTGGTGTTTGTTGTGGTAGTGGTGGTTGTTGTGGTGGTTGTTGTGGTGGTGGTTGTTGTGGTGGTGGTTGTTGTGGCTGTTGTGGTGGTTGTTGTGGTGGTTGTTGTGGTGGTTGTTTTGGTGGTTGTTGTGGTGGTTGTGGTGGTGATTGTTGTGGTGGTTGTTGTGGTTGTTGTGGTGGTGGTGTTTGTGGTGGTTGTTGTGATGGTGGTTTGTGGTGGTTGTTGTGGTGGTTGTTGTGGTGGTTGTTGTAGTGGTTGTGGTGGTTGTTGTGGTGGTTGTTGTGGTGGTGGTTGTTGTGGTGGTGGTTGTTGTGGTGGTGGTTGTTGTGGCTGTTGTGGTGGTTGTTGTGGTGGTTGTTGTGGTGGTGGTGTTTGTGGTGGTTGTTGTGATGGTGGTTTGTGGTGGTTGTTGTTGTGGTTGTTGTGGTGGTGTTTGTGGTGGTTGTTGTAGTGGTTGTTGTAGTGGTTGTGGTGGTTGTTGGGGTTGTTGTGGTGGTGGTTGTTGTGGTGGTTGTTGTGGTGGTGGTTGTTGTCGTGGTGGTTGTTGTCGTGGTGGTGGTTGTTGTGGCTGTTGTGGTGGTTGTTGTGGTGGTGGTTGTTGTTGTGGCTGTTGTGGTGATTGTTTTGGTGGTTGTTGTGGTGGTTGTGGTGGTGGTTGTTGTGGCTGTTGTGGTGGTTGTTTTGGTGGTTGTTGTGGTGGTTGTGGTGGTGATTGTTGTGGTGGTTGTTGTGGTGGTTGTGGTGGTGGTGGTGTTTGTGGTGGTTGTTGTGATGGTGGTTTTTGTGGTGATTGTGGTGGTGGTTGTTGTTGTGGTTGTTGTAGTGGTGTTTGTGGTTGTTGTAGTGGTTGTTGTAGTGGTTGTGGTGGTTGTTGTAGTGATGGTGGTGGTGTTTGTGGTTGTGGTGGTTGTTTTGGTGGTGGTTGTTGTGGTGGTGGTTGTTGTGGTTGTGGTTGTTGTGGCTGTTGTGGTTGTGGTGGTGATTGTTGTGGTGGTTGTTGTGGTGGTTGTTGTGGTGGTTGTTGTGGTGGTTGTTGTGATGGTGGTTTTGGTGGTGGTTGTGGTGGTGGTTGTTGTGGTGGTTGTTGTGGTGGTTGTTGTGGTGGTTGTTGTTGTGGCTGTTGTGGTTGTTGTGGTGGTTGTTTTGGTGGTTGTTGTGGTGGTGATTGTTGTGGTGGTTGTAGTGGTGGTGGTGTTTGTGGTGGTTGTTGTGATGGTGGTTTTTGTGGTGGTTGTGGTGGTTGTTGTGGTCGTTATGGTGGTGTTTGTGGTGGTTGTTGTAGTGGTTGTTGTAGTGGTTGTGGTGTTTGTGGTGGTTGTTGTAGTGGTGGTGGTGTTTGTGGTGGTTGTTGTGGTTGTTGTGGTGGTGGTTGTTGTGGTGGTGGTGGTTGTTGTGGTGGTTGTTGTGGCTATTGTGGTGGTTGTTGTGGTGGTGGTGGTTGTTGTGGTGGTGGTTGTTGTGGCTGTTGTGGTGGTTGTTTTGGTGGTTGTTGTGGTGGTTGTGGTGGTGGTTGTGGTTGTTGTGGTGGTGGTGGTGTTTGTGGTGGTTGTTGTGATGGTGGTTTGTGGTGGTTGTTGTTGTGGTTGTTGTGGTGGTTGTTGTAGTGCTTGTTGTAGTGGTTGTGGTGGTGGTTGTTGTGGTGGTGGTTGTTGTGGTGGTGGTTGTTGTGGCTGTTGTGGTGGTTTTTGTGGTGGTGGTGTTTGTGGTGGTTGTTGTGATGGTGGTTTGTGGTGGTTGTTGTTGTGGTTGTTGTGGTGGTGTTTGTGGTGGTTGTTGTAGTGGTTGTTGTAGTGGTTGTGGTGGTTGTTGTGGTTGTTGTGGTGGTGGTTGTTGTGATGGTTGTTGTGGTGGTGGTTGTTGTCGTGGTGGTTGTTGTCGTGGTGGTGGTTGTTGTGGCTGTTGTGGTGGTTGTTGTGGTGGTTGTTGTGGTGGTGGTTGTTGTGGCTGTTGTGGTGGTTGTTTTGGTGGTTGTTGTGGTGGTTGTGGTGGTGGTTGTTGTGGCTGTTGTGGTGGTTGTTTTGGTGGTTGTTGTGGTGGTTGTGGTGGTGATTGTTGTGGTGGTTGTTGTGGTGGTTGTGGTGGTGGTGGTGTTTGTGGTGGTTGTTGTGATGGTGTTTTTTGTGGTGATTGTGGTGGTGGTTGTTGTTGTGGTTGTTGTAGTGGTGTTTGTGGTTGTTGTAGTGGTTGTTGTAGTGGTTGTGGTGGTTGTTGTAGTGATGGTGGTGGTGTTTGTGGTTGTGGTGGTTGTTTTGGTGGTGGTTGTTGTGGTGGTGGTTGTTGTGGTGGTGGTTGTTGTGATGGTGGTTGTTGTGGCTGTTGTGGTTGTGGTGGTGATTGTTGTGGTGGTTGTTGTGGTGGTTGTTGTGGTGGTTGTTGTGGTGGTTGTTGTGATGGTGGTTTTGGTGGTGGTTGTGGTGGTGGTTGTTGTGGTTGTTGTGGTGGTTGTTGTGGTGGTTGTTGTGGTGGTTGTTGTGGTGGTGGTTGTTGTTGTGGCTGTTGTGGTTGTTGTGGTGGTTGTTTTGGTGGTTGTTGTGGTGGTTGTGGTGGTGATTGTTGTGGTGGTTGTAGTGGTTGTTGTGGTCGTTATGGTGGTGTTTGTGGTGGTTGTTGTAGTGGTTGTTGTAGTGGTTGTGGTGTTTGTGGTGGTTGTTGTAGTGGTGGTGGTGTTTGTGGTGGTTGTTGTGGTTGTTGTGGTGGTGGTTGTTGTGGTGGTGGTGGTTGTTGTGGTGGTTGTTGTGGCTATTGTGGTGGTTGTTGTGGTGGTGGTGGTTGTTGTGGTGGTGGTGGTTGTTGTGGCTGTTGTGGTGGTTGTTTTGGTGGTTGTTGTGGTGGTTGTGGTTGTGGTGGTGATTGTTGTGGTGGTTGTTGTGGTGGTGGTGTTTGTGGTGGTTGTTGTGGTTGTTGTGGTGGTGATTGTTGTGGTGGTTGTTGTGGCTATTGTGGTGGTTGTTGTGGTGGTGGTGGTGGTTGTTGTGGTGGTGGTGGTTGTTGTGGCTGTTGTGGTGGTTGTTTTGGTGGTTGTTGTGGTGGTTGTGGTGGTGGTTGTGGTGGTGATTGTTGTGGTGGTTGTTGTGGTGGTGGTGTTTGTGGTGGTTGTTGTGGTGGTGGTTGTGGTGGTGGTTGTTGTTGTGGTGGTGTTTGTGGTGGTTGTTGTAGTGGTTGTTGTAGTGGTTGTGGTGGTTGTTGTAGTGATGGTGGTGGTGTTTGTGGTGGTTGTTGTTGTAGTGATGGTGGTGGTGTTTGTGGTTGTGGTGGTTGTTGTGGTGGTGGTTGTTGTGGTGGTTGTGGTGGTGGCTGTTGTGGTGATTGTGGTGGTGGTTGTTGTGGTGGTTGTGGTTATTGTGGTGGTTGTGGTTATTGTGGTTATTGTGGTGGTGGTTGTTGTTATGGTGGTGGTTGTGGTGGTTGTTGTGGTGTGGTGGTGTTTTTTTTGGTGGTTGTGGTGATGAGGGTGGTGGTTGTGGTGGTGGCTGTGGTGGTGGCTGTGGTGGTGGTTGTTGTGGTGGTTGTGGCGGTAGTTGTTGTTGTGGTGGTTGTGGTGGTGGTTGTGTTAGTGGTTGTTGTGGTTGTTGTTGTGGTTGTTGTGGTGGTGTTTGTGGTGGTTGTTGTAGTGGTTGTGGTGTTTGTGGTGGTTGTTGTAGTGGTTGTGGTGTTTGTGGTGGTTGTTGTAGTGGTGGTGGTGTTTGTGGTGGTTGTTGTGGTTGTTGTGGTGGTGGTTGTTGTGGTGGTGGTTGTTGTGGCTATTGTGGTGGTTGTTGTGATGGTGGTTGTTGTGGTGGTGGTTGTTGTGGCTGTTGTGGTGGTTGTTTTGGTGGTTGTTTTGGTGGTTGTTGTGGTGGTTGTGGTGGTGATTGTTGTGGTGGTGGTTGTGGTGGTGGTGTTTGTGGTGGTTGTTGTGATGGTGGTTTTTGTGGTGATTGTGGTGGTGGTTGTTGTGGTGGTGTTTGTGGTGGTTGTTGTAGTGGTTGTTGTAGTGGTTGTGGTGGTTGTTGTAGTGATGGTGGTGGTGTTTGTGGTTGTTGTAGTGATGGTGGTGGTGTTTGTGGTTGTGGTGGTTGTTGTGGTGGTGGTTGTTGTCGTGGTTGTGGTGGTGGCTGTTGTGGTGATTGTGGTGGTGGTTGTTGTGGTGGTTGTGGTTATTGTGGTGGTTGTGGTTATTGTGGTGGTTGTGGTTATTGTGGTGGTGGTTGTTGTTATGGTGGTGGTTGTGGTGGTTGTTGTGGTGTGGTGGTGGTTTTTTTGGTGGTTGTGGTGGTGAGGGTGGTGGTTGTGGTGGTGGCTGTGGTGGTGGTTGTTGTGGTGGTTGTGGCGGTGGTTGTTGTTGTGGTGGTTGTTGTGGTGGTGGTTGTGTTAGTGGTTGTTGTGGTGGTTGTTGTTGTGGTTGTTGTGGTGGTGTTTGTGGTGGTTGTTGTAGTGGTTGTTGTAGTGGTTGTGGTGTTTGTGGTGGTTGTTGTAGTGGTGGTGGTGTTTGTGGTGGTTGTTGTGGTTGTTGTGGTGGTGGTTGTTGTTGTGGTGGTGGTTGTTGTGGCTATTGTGGTGGTTGTTGTGGTGGTGGTTGTTGTGGTGGTGGTGGTTGTTGTGGTGGTGGTTGTTGTGGCTGTTGTGGTGGTTGTTTTGGTGGTTGTTGTGGTGGTTGGCATGGTTGTTGTGGTGGTTGTTGTGGTGGTGGTTGTTGTGGTGGTGGTGGTTGTTGTGGCTGTTGTGGTGGTTGTTGTGGTAGTGGTTGTTGTGATGGTGGTTTTTGTGGTGGTTGTGGTGGTGGTGTTTGTTGTGGTAGTGGTGGTTGTTGTGGTGGTTGTTGTGGTGGTGGTTGTTGTGGTGGTGGTTGTTGTGGCTGTTGTGGTGGTTGTTGTGGTGGTTGTTGTGGTGGTTGTTTTGGTGGTTGTTGTGGTGGTTGTGGTGGTGATTGTTGTGGTGGTTGTTGTGGTTGTTGTGGTGGTGGTGTTTGTGGTGGTTGTTGTGATGGTGGTTTGTGGTGGTTGTTGTGGTGGTTGTTGTGGTGGTTGTTGTAGTGGTTGTGGTGGTTGTTGTGGTGGTTGTTGTGGTGGTGGTTGTTGTGGTGGTGGTTGTTGTGGTGGTGGTTGTTGTGGCTGTTGTGGTGGTTGTTGTGGTGGTTGTTGTGGTGGTGGTGTTTGTGGTGGTTGTTGTGATGGTGGTTTGTGGTGGTTGTTGTTGTGGTTGTTGTGGTGGTGTTTGTGGTGGTTGTTGTAGTGGTTGTTGTAGTGGTTGTGGTGGTTGTTGGGGTTGTTGTGGTGGTGGTTGTTGTGGTGGTTGTTGTGGTGGTGGTTGTTGTCGTGGTGGTTGTTGTCGTGGTGGTGGTTGTTGTGGCTGTTGTGGTGGTTGTTGTGGTGGTGGTTGTTGTTGTGGCTGTTGTGGTGATTGTTTTGGTGGTTGTTGTGGTGGTTGTGGTGGTGGTTGTTGTGGCTGTTGTGGTGGTTGTTTTGGTGGTTGTTGTGGTGGTTGTGGTGGTGATTGTTGTGGTGGTTGTTGTGGTGGTTGTGGTGGTGGTGGTGTTTGTGGTGGTTGTTGTGATGGTGGTTTTTGTGGTGATTGTGGTGGTTGTTGTTGTGGTTGTTGTAGTGGTGTTTGTGGTTGTTGTAGTGGTTGTTGTAGTGGTTGTGGTGGTTGTGATGGTGGTGGTGTTTGTGGTTGTGGTGGTTGTTTTGGTGGTGGTTGTTGTGGTGGTGGTTGTTGTGGTTGTGGTTGTTGTGGCTGTTGTGGTTGTGGTGGTGATTGTTGTGGTGGTTGTTGTGGTGGTTGTTGTGGTGGTTGTTGTGGTGGTTGTTGTGATGGTGGTTTTGGTGGTGGTTGTGGTGGTGGTTGTTGTGGTGGTTGTTGTGGTGGTTGTTGTGGTGGTTGTTGTTGTGGCTGTTGTGGTTGTTGTGGTGGTTGTTTTGGTGGTTGTTGTGGTGGTGATTGTTGTGGTGGTTGTAGTGGTGGTGGTGTTTGTGGTGGTTGTTGTGATGGTGGTTTTTGTGGTGGTTGTGGTGGTTGTTGTGGTCGTTATGGTGGTGTTTGTGGTGGTTGTTGTAGTGGTTGTTGTAGTGGTTGTGGTGTTTGTGGTGGTTGTTGTAGTGGTGGTGGTGTTTGTGGTGGTTGTTGTGGTTGTTGTGGTGGTGGTTGTTGTGGTGGTGGTGGTTGTTGTGGTGGTTGTTGTGGCTATTGTGGTGGTTGTTGTGGTGGTGGTGGTTGTTGTGGTGGTGGTTGTTGTGGCTGTTGTGGTGGTTGTTTTGGTGGTTGTTGTGGTGGTTGTGGTGGTGGTTGTGGTTGTTGTGGTGGTGGTGGTGTTTGTGGTGGTTGTTGTGATGGTGGTTTGTGGTGGTTGTTGTTGTGGTTGTTGTGGTGGTGTTTGTGGTGGTGGTTGTTGTAGTGGTTGTTGTAGTGGTTGTGGTGGTTATTGTGGTGGTTGTTGTGGTGGTGGTTGTTGTGGTGGTGGTTGTTGTGGCTGTTGTGGTGGTTGTTGTGGTGGTTTTTGTGGTGGTGGTGTTTGTGGTGGTTGTTGTGATGGTGGTTTGTGGTGGTTGTTGTTGTGGTTGTTGTGGTGGTGTTTGTGGTGGTTGTTATAGTGGTTGTTGTAGTGGTTGTGGTGGTTGTTGGGGTTGTTGTGGTGGTGGTTGTTTTGGTGGTTGTTGTGGTGGTGGTTGTTGTCGTGGTGGTTGTTGTCGTGGTGGTGGTTGTTGTGGCTGTTGTGGTGGTTGTTGTGGTGGTTGTTGTGGTGGTTGTTGTGGTGGTGGTTGTTGTGGCTGTTGTGGTGGTTGTTTTGGTGGTTGTTGTGGTGGTTGTGGTGGTGGTTGTTGTGGCTGTTGTGGTGGTTGTTTTGGTGGTTGTTGTGGTGGTTGTGGTGGTGATTGTTGTGGTGGTTGTTGTGGTGGTTGTGGTGGTGGTGGTGTTTGTGGTGGTTGTTGTGATGGTGGTTTTTGTGGTGATTGTGGTGGTGGTTGTTGTTGTGGTTGTTGTAGTGGTGTTTGTGGTTGTTGTAGTGGTTGTTGTAGTGGTTGTGGTGGTTGTTGTAGTGATGGTGGTGGTGTTTGTGGTTGTGGTGGTTGTTTTGGTGGTGGTTGTTGTGGTGGTGGTTGTTGTGGTGGTGGTTGTTGTGGCTGTTGTGGTTGTGGTGGTGATTGTTGTGGTGGTTGTTGTGGTGGTTGTTGTGGTGGTTGTTGTGGTGGTTGTTGTGATGGTGGTTTTGGTGGTGGTTGTGGTGGTGGTTGTTGTGGTGGTTGTTGTGGTGGTGGTTGTTGTGGTGGTTGTTGTGGTGGTTGTTGTGGTGGTGGTTGTTGTTGTGGCTGTTGTGGTTGTTGTGGTGGTTGTTTTGGTGGTTGTTGTGGTGGTTGTGGTGGTGATTGTTGTGGTGGTTGTAGTGGTGGTGGTGTTTGTGGTGGTTGTTGTGATGGTGGTTTTTGTGGTGGTTGTGGTGGTTGTTGTGGTCGTTATGGTGGTGTTTGTGGTGGTTGTTGTAGTGGTTGTTGTAGTGGTTGTGGTGTTTGTGGTGGTTGTTGTAGTGGTGGTGGTGTTTGTGGTGGTTGTTGTGGTTGTTGTGGTGGTGGTTGTTGTGGTGGTGGTTGTTGTGGTGGTTGTTGTGGCTATTGTGGTGGTTGTTGTGGTGGTGGTGGTTGTTGTGGTGGTGGTGGTTGTTGTGGCTGTTGTGGTGGTTGTTTTGGTGGTTGTGGTGGTGGTGGTTGTGGTGGTTGTTGTGGTGGTGTTTGTGGTGGTTGTTGTGGTTGTTGTGGTGGTGGTTGTTGTGGTGGTGGTTGTTGTGGTGGTTGTTGTGGCTATTGTGGTGGTTGTTGTGGTGGTGGTTGTTGTGGTGGTTGTTGTGGCTGTTGTGGTGGTTGTTTTGGTGGTTGTTGTGGTGGTTGTGGTGGTGGTTGTGGTGGTGATTGTTGTGGTGGTTGTTGTGTTGGTGGTGTTTGTGGTGGTTGTTGTGGTGGTGGTTGTGGTGGTGGTTGTTGTGGTGGTGTTTGTGGTGGTTGTTGTAGTGGTTGTGGTGGTTGTTGTAGTGATGGTGGTGGTGTTTGTGGTGGTTGTTGTTGTAGTGATGGTGGTGGTGTTTGTGGTTGTGGTGGTTGTTGTGGTGGTGGTTGTTGTGGTGGTTGTGGTGGTGGCTGTTGTGGTGATTGTGGTGGTGGTTGTTGTGGTGGTTGTGGTTATTGTGGTGGTTGTGGTTATTGTGGTTATTGTGGTGGTGGTTGTTGTTATGGTGGTGGTTGTGGTGGTTGTTGTGGTGTGGTGGTGTTTTTTTTGGTGGTTGTGGTGATGAGGGTGGTGGTTGTGGTGGTGGCTGTGGTGGTGGCTGTGGTGGTGGTTGTTGTGGTGGTTGTGGCGGTGGTTGTTGTTGTGGTGGTTGTGGTGGTGGTTGTGTTAGTGGTTGTTGTGGTTGTTGTTGTGGTTGTTGTGGTGGTGTTTGTGGTGGTTGTTGTAGTGGTAGTGGTGTTTGTGGTGGTTGTTGTAGTGGTGGTGGTGTTTGTGGTGGTTGTTGTGGTTGTTGTGGTGGTGGTTGTTGTGGTGGTTGTTGTGGTGGTGGTTGTTGTGGTGGTGGTTGTTGTGGCTATTGTGGTGGTTGTTGTGGTGGTTGTTGTGGTGGTGGTTGTTGTGGCTGTTGTGGTGCTTGTTTTGGTGGTTGTTTTGGTGGTTGTTGTGGTGGTTGTGGTGGTGATTGTTGTGGTGGTGGTTGTGGTGGTGGTGTTTGTGGTGGTTGTTGTGATGGTGGTTTTTGTGGTGGTTGTGGTGGTGGTTGTTGTGGTGGTGTTTGTGGTGGTTGTTGTAGTGGTTGTTGTAGTGGTTGTGGTGGTTGTTGTAGTGATGGTGGTGGTGTTTGTGGTTGTTGTTGTAGTGATGGTGGTGGTGTTTGTGGTTGTGGTGGTTGTTGTGGTGGTGGTTGTTGTGGTGGTTGTGGTGGTGGCTGTTGTGGTGATTGTGGTGGTGGTTGTTGTGGTGGTTGTGGTTATTGTGGTGGTTGTGGTTATTGTGGTGGTTGTGGTTATTGTGGTGGTTGTTGTTATGGTGGTGGTTGTGGTGGTTGTTGTGGTGTGGTGGTGGTTTTTTTGGTGGTTGTGGTGGTGAGGGTGGTGGTTGTGGTGGTGGCTGTGGTGGTGGTTGTTGTGGTGGTTGTGGCGGTGGTTGTTGTTGTGGTGGTTGTTGTGGTGGTGGTTGTGTTAGTGGTTGTTGTGGTTGTTGTGGTGGTTGTTGTTGTGGTTGTTGTGTTTGTGGTGGTTGTTGTAGTGGTGGTGGTGTTTGTGGTGGTTGTTGTAGTGGTTGTTGTAGTGGTTGTGGTGGTTGTTGTAGTGATGGTGGTGGTATTTGTGGTTGTTGTTGTAGTGATGGTTGTGGTGGTTGTTGTGGTGGTGGTTGTTGTGGTGGTTGTGGTGATGGCTGTTGTGATGATTGTGGTGGTGGTTGTTGTGGTGGTTGTGGTGGTGATTGTTGTGGTGGTTGTTGTGGTGGTTGTGGTGGTGGTGTTTGTGGTGGTTGTTGTGATGGTGGTTTTTGTGGTGGTTGTGGTGGTGGTTGTTGTTGTGGTGGTGTTTGTGGTGGTTGTTGTAGTGGTTGTTGTAGTGGTTGTGGTGGTTGTTGTAGTGATGGTGGTGGTATTTGTGGTTGTTGTTGTAGTGATGGTTGTGGTGGTTGTTGTGGTGGTGGTTGTTGTGGTGGTTGTGGTGATGGCTGTTGTGATGATTGTGGTGGTGGTTGTTGTGGTGGTTGTGGTTATTGTGGTGGTTGTGGTTATTGTGGTGGTTGTGGTTATTGTGGTGGTGATTGTGGTTATTGTGGTGGTGGTTGTGGTGGTTGTTGTGGTGTGGTGGTGGTTTTTTTGGTGGTTGTGGTGGTGAGGGTGGTGGTTGTGGTGGTGGCTGTGGTGGTGGCTGTGGTGGTGGTTGTTGTGGTGGTTGTGGCGGTGGTTGTTGTTGTGGTGGTTGTGGTGGTTGTTGTTGTGGTGGTTGTGTTAGTGGTTGTTGTGGTTGTTGTGGTGGTTGTTGTGGTGGTGGTTGTTCTGGTGGTGGTGGTTTTGGTGGTTGTGGTGGTGGTGGTTGTGGTGATTGTGGTGGTGGTTGTTGTGGTGGTTGTGGTTATTGTGGTGGTGGTTGTTGTTATGGTGGTGGTTGTGGTGATTGTTGTGGTGGTTATAGTGGTGTGGTTTTGGTGGTGGTTGTGGTGGTGGCTGTGGTGGTTGTTGTGGTGTTTGTGGTTGTTGTGGTTGTTGTGGTGGTGGTTGTTGTGGTTGTGGTTGTTGTGGTGGTGTTTGTAGTAGTGGTTGTTGTGGTGTGGTGGTGGTTTTGGTGCTGATTGTGGTGGTGAGGGTGATGGTTGTGGTGGTGGCTGTGGTGGTGGCTGTGGTGGTGGTTGTGGCGGTGGTTGTTGTGGTGGTAATTGTGGTGGTTGTTGTGGTGGTTGTGTTAGTGGTTGTGGTGGTTGTTGTTGTGGTGGTGATTGTGGTGGTGGTGGTGGTTGTGTTAGTGGTTGTTGTGGTGGTTGTTGTGGTTGTTGTGGTGGTGGTTATGGTTGTTGTGGTGGTGCTGGTTGTGGTGGTGGTTGTGGTGGTTGTTGTGGTGGTTGTGGTGGTGGTGGTTGTGGTGGTGGTGGTTGTTGTTTATCGAGGTAAAGCCTCGCTCTCTCTCTCATAGAGATGTCAATTGAGTAGCAGCAAGCATGGAAGCGATGTCCAGGTTGGAACTTTAGAGCGCAGGGCCTAGCCACGCGGGGCCTTGCCTCCTGCCCTCGCCTGATCGCGTTTGCTTCAATTCTCTCGCTTAAGTTTAATTTGTCTTCACACGGCTCGCCACTTTGTCACTTTGTTTTACTTTTAAATATTCACGCATTTTTATTTCATTCTTTTTTACCAGGCCAAGCCCGCTAGAGTTGCTGTACCGCTTTTGTTTTCAGAAGCGACCTGCCCACAACATAAGGTGAGGCTCGTCAACAGCGTGGCGGTGTTCACTCTAGACGAGTGGCGGTGTTCACTCTTTGACGCGTGGCGGTGTTCACTCTAGACGCGTGGCGGTGTTCACTCTAGACGCGTGGCGGTGTTCACTCTAGACGCGTGGCGGTGTTCACTCTAGACACGTGGAGGTGTTCACTCTAGACGCGTGGCAGTGTTCACTCTAGACTCGTGGCGGTGTTCACTCTAGATGCGTGGCGGTGTTCACTCTAGACACGTGGCGGTGTTCACTCTAGACGCTTGGCGGTGTTCACTCTAGACGCGTGGCGGTATTCACTCTAGACGCGTGGTGGTGTTCACTCTAGACGCGTGGTGGTGTTCACACTAGACGCGTGATGGTGTTCACTCTCAACATGTGGAGGGGAAACCCGGGGATCGGGAAGGAAACCTACGCGACCACGGGGAGAGAGAGTGGGAGAGAGACGCAGCCTCGGCTGTGTTGATTGATCCTCAGTGAATTACTTGGTGGAGCGAGGAACCATTGATACTGAGCAGGTGAAGGTGGCCAGGCGTGGGTCTGGACACACCACCACCTGTGAACCATACCAGTGCGTGGCAGTGGTGGAGCCAGTGGGTGTGGGGTGGCACGTGCCCCCCCAATGGTCCGATCGAAATCCCTAATTTCGATAGGATCATTGGGGTTTATTAGTAACTAGCTTCACTACCCGGCTTCGCCCGGGACATGGATTCTTGTCTTGGATAAATTTCAAATTTCATATTCCCTTATCTGTGTTGCGGGTTGACGCCACACACTCTATGGTAATTTCCCCCACTCCCCCAAAATACAAAGGTATATTTTAATACTTTGTGGATTGTGTCCAATCTGGAAGCTACACACATGCCAAATTTCAAGTGTGTCGCATGTTGGGAAATATGCTGAACATTTCAAACAGACACAAATTCACAAATTTCCCTTTTTTATATATATAGATAAATCAGAATTTTGCGACCCCCACTGCCACCGTGTGGCATATTACGTGCCAGGGACTCTATGAGAGGACAACAGTCCGAGTCCATAATTGGCAATAAGTAACGGCAAAGCAGTTACAAGCGACTCACAGAATTGTGCGCAGTTGCGTAAACAGTACACGACTTCCCTGAAGGCAAACACCTTCAGCGAGCGCGATGCCAATCACACACGTCGAATAAAAAGCATAGGACAAGTCCTTATTGACTAACAAGTCCTTACTAACAACTCCTTACTAACAACTCCTTACTAACAACTCCTTACTTGCTAACAACTACTCACTAACAACTCCTTACTTACTAACTCCTTACTAACTCCGTGCTTACTAACAACTATCATTTTTCATTGCTGAAGGGGTTGCCCCCCCTACCTGAAAATCCTGGTTCCACCTCTGAGTGTGTGACAGGGTAAAGTTTGTATTTGCAGTAAAGTCTATTAACTAGACTGAGCACGGAGGTTATATCAAAACAGTAGTTTAGTTTTTGTTTTCCTCTGCAACTCTTTGTAAGAATGGAGTCAGGAAGATATCACAGCACACATGCAGCTGAAGTCGGAACTGTTCATCCCAGCATTCAAGGACATCTGTGCCTGGCTTCACACCTCTAAGTTGTAATTGAACATTAATTCATGCATTTCTGCATAACACAAATAGTATTATTTTCAACACCTTTTGCTATGTCAGCTGAATTTATCTTTCATAAATATTCCTTTTGAATCCAGACAGCCGAAATTGTGTGCTCGGAGTTTTGGGTTAACATTAATTTTGAAGATACTAGGGCTTCCAGGCACGTTTATGACCATTTGCCCTCTTATTGTGTGCCATAACAGCCCGTCTGATAAATTTGGGACACGTTTTCACTATGTCATGAATATATGAATTAGTATAGACGTGTTAGTCACGTGTTACTGTATATATGCATTCCTCTGTGCCTCGATACTGACGTGTAGATGGTGTGGATATTCTTATTTTCTGTCTGCAGCTGTCGCTTCCTCTGCAGAATTTGTATGATGGAGCAAAGGCACTCGGCACGGCTCGGTGCAAAAAGGCAACAATGCGACCGGCGTGCAAACAGCACGGATCGTCCTGCACATTTGACACGGCACCAGAGAACACACACAGGAGAGAAACCCTTCAAGTGCAGTGTGTGTGGGAAGGCGTTTGCACATTCATCTACTCTTGTAGCACACCGGAGAACTCACACGGGGGAGAAACCCTTCAAGTGCAGTGTGTGTGGGAAGTCGTTTTCATTTTCATCAAATCTTCAAGTACACCAGAGAACACACACGGGAGAGAAACCGTTCAAGTGCAGTGTGTGTGGGAAGGCGTTTGCACTTTCACCACATCTTCAAATACACCATAGAACACACACAGGAGAGAAACCCTTCAAGTGCAGTGTGTGTAGGAAGGCGTTTGCACATTCATCTACTCTTATATTACACCAGAGAACTCACACAGGAGAGAAACCCTTCAAGTGCAGTGTGTGTGGGAAGGCGTTTGCACAGTCACCACATCTTCAAGTACACCAGAGAACACACACGGGAGAGAAACCCTTCAAGTGCAATGTGTGTGGGAAGGCGTTTTCACAGTCACCACATCTTCAAATACACCAGAGAACACACACAGGAGAGAAACCCTTCAAGTGCAGTGTGTGTGGGAAGGCGTTTGTACGTTCATCAAATCTTCAAATACACAAGAGAACTCGCAAGCATCAGAAAATCCACAAGGAGTGGAGTCGGAAATCAGCTTGTGAAAGTCAAAGTGCCGCAATGAGCCCATCCCTCATGAAACAAGAACCGGAAGAAAATCCCAGCTTGGACACTTTTAAAGGTATCGAGCTGAAACATGAAGAGGTGAAATGTGAAGACGTGATGGTGAAGAGCGAAGAAGTGCGTGTAAAATGTGAAGATGAAGATCCAAAATCGGACCTTCACATCGATGGAGACAACGTGAAGCAGGAGGAGAATTCTAACTGTGAGGCAGAGCGAGGCAACTCCCAGCAGTTTGTGGAAGTGGAGGTGTGGGTGGACTTCCTAGACAATACAAAGTCAAGTGGAGACCCGGTAGATGTGTAAGCTTGAGACGATGTCGCTCCAATAGATGCACCTTTGTCACAGGCCTTTAATAACAAGAATGAAGTTGAACACTCAATTGCGAGTTTCAACCTGCAGGGTAAGAGCAGCCAGTCTTTGTGGACCTGTGGGTTGGGTAGATCTCTAACCAGGAGCGAGAGCCAATAAGCTCTCAAGCATTCACAAGGTTCTAATAATTCCATTTATATGGTGCTTGCATAATCGCCTCTGGCCATTTCGGAGTTTTGCATCGTATCTCGTCTCAAACACTCGAAGAGCATCCCCAAGTAGCAGCTGCCCTTGTGTGGCACAAGGTGGTGGCCCTGCACCGGCCTGCATGTGGACAAGAGCCTGTCAGTAGGGGGCGATGGTTGATGTGGCATCTTGGATGTGGAGTTTGTAAGTAATGTTTAGAATTTGATCAATTTTGACCCAGACGCCCAACGCGATCGAATGTCTGTCCCTGTGCCTGTGTCGTTCATGCATGGGGCGCGTCGGTTTTCACCGCCCCCTGCATGAAAATGACGGAACGTGCAGCGTTAGTCCCTGGCTGGGACTGGTCGTCCAGTCTTCCCTTAACGCCGGGCTAAGGGACCCGTGGGTAGCAGAGCCCGGAGTGTGCAGGCTGCAATAGAAGGGAGGCTGTCACTCCTGGAGGCTATCGGGTGGAAGGGGCCGTACCCCTTCATGTTACAGCAGTGTGTAGAGCCGAGTTCAAAAGAGTTATAATAAACGCGTTGCCTCAACCAGATGTCTCCGTCTTGTTAGTTAAGGACACAACACTTATATAAAAGTTTAGCCAGTGGGTTTTGAAAGTACCTTCCTCTTACAGAAATACATTTCGCGTGAGCCCACCGCATTAAAACAATGCTCAGCTGAGCGGGGTAAGCCACGGGGGGGGGGGGGGGGCACCTTTGTCACGTTCTGTAGCTCACGTGACTTCTGCCGCGACAATGTCTGGATGTTTTCGCCTGAGGACGACCGCTCGTGTTGCGATCGAAAAGTCGCGATTTATTTATCTATGCTACCTACGTGACTTTACCGAAAGAACCAAAGAGTATGAAAGACGTCGTCTGCTGACCTTGTTCATATCCGTGTACATCGATATCCCACATTGTTTACACGTACACACCACACACAATGAAATGAATATAAACTGGAACGACTTCCGGGGATGGGCAAAGATTGAGGAATCTCTTTCAATAGAGCGAGTTAATTGTGTTCAACATCTCTCTGTCCGTCTGTGTCTCTGTTCCCCTCTGTATCTCTCTCTTGCCGACTGTGTCTCTGTCGTCTCTCTATCTTTCTCTCTTCCTCTTGTCTGTGTCTGTCCACCTCTCTCTTGTCAGTCTCTGTGTATGTCTCTATCAGCGTCTTTCCAACCGTATTCAACTACTGTCAGTAGCAACATGCGCCCGTTCAACTTTCATGGCCCACGACTGCACGCGACTCAATCTCGCTCTGAGTCTCTGTGTGTATGTGGAACTTGTTCCGCACCATACGTAGCCAACCATGGCAATCTGTGGGTCTCTGTGTGAGTCTCTGTGTGTTTCTGGAACTTCTTTCGCACCGTACGTAGCCGAACCTCCACAGGAGGAGCGGCTGGTATCTGTGAAGCTGTGGGCTGGGTACATCTGTCAGCAGGAGCGAGAGACAATGAAGCTCCCAAGCATTCACTACGTTACCAACATCATATTTGCACTCATAAGTCGCTTGCCTAATTGCCTCAGCAACTCAGTGTTTCGTATCGAATCTCATCTCAAACAAGCGAAGGACCCCCCCCCCCCCCTAAGTGGCAGCTGCCCCTGTGTGGCACAAGGTGGCCCTGCACCGGCCTGCACGTGGACATGAGTCTGTCGGTAGGGGGCGATCATTGACACGCCATCTCCCTTGTGTAGTTTCTGGATAATGTTTGGAATTACCCCAGTTTTGACCGTGACACCAACATGCAATGACCTGTGCGTTATGAATGACACAACGCTATGTTTTACATCTGCCGTGAAGCAGACTGCGCATATTGTGGTGAATGTTACTGGAGTAGCCAGGTGTGCCTGTCGGAATTGAACCTTGAACCTCTGAAATAAATAGAGAATGTGTGTGTGTGTACACACACACACAGTGTGTGTACACGTACACACACTGTGTGTGTACACGTACACACACATCTTCTTTGGTTCTTTCGGTAAAGTCACGTAGAATGAGAATAAAATTATAAATTGATAAAATAAAATAACACAATAATATCACGACGTTTCGGCCACAACACAAGCGGCCTTCATCAGGTGAAGGGGACGAGACTGTCTGGAGGACAGCGCTGGAGTGAGAAAGCCACGCTGAGATCACGACCTTTAAGCTGTGTGAGAAGAAACAAAGCGCCTTGACAAAGGAATTAGCATATAATTTAGCATTGAAATGGCTGAAACGTCGTGAGAATATTATTGTGTTATTTTATTTTATCAATTTATTATTTTATTCTCATTCTACATGACTTTACCGAAAGAACCAAAGAAGATGAATCCTTGCAGTCACGAAAGCTTTAAATCGAAAGTGTACACACACAGTGTACACACACACAGAGTCTACACACGTACACACAGTGTACACACAGTGTACACACAGTGTACACACACACACCGTTGTTGCTGAGCTCACACACCCAAGAGGTCTCTGATCAAGGGAGGGAGCAATGGCAAATTAATCTAAATCAACTTAAACTCCAACCCCGCTCTGTGACGTCACCACTCAGCATTACCTCATCGGCGTGAAACGCCAGGGGGAAGTGTACCACGCTAGTGAAGTCATGTCACCAAGGTATTCACCCCACCCCGCCCAAGGCGCCCTTGACCGTGACGTCACCGCTGCCTGGGCCGCTGCCGTTTTTTGTTCAAGTGACGTCATGTCACCTGTTTCCGCGTGACGTCACGAGATAACAGGAAGCTGCTGCTCCGCCGTCCACTGAAATCCGAGGTGAGAAATTCTCATCGCGGTTGTGGTTGTTGTGGTGGTGGTTGTTGTTTACCGAGGTAGAGCCTCGCTCTCTCTCTCGTAGGGATGTCAATTGAGTAGCAGCGAACATGGAAGCGATGTCCAGGTTGGAACTTTACAACGCGGGGCCTAGCCACGCGGGGCCTTGCCTCCTGCCCTCGCCTGATCGCGTTTGCTTCAATTCTCTCGCTTAAGTTTAATTTGTCTTCACTCGGCTCGCCACTTTGTCAATTTGTTTTACTTGTTGTGGTGGTTGTGGTGGTGGTTGTTGTAGTGGTTGTGGTGGTGGTTGTTGTGGTGGTGGTTGTTGTGGTGGTTGTGGTGGTTGTTATTGTGGTGGTTGTTGTGGTGGTTGTGGTGGTGGTTGTTGTGGTTGTTGTGGTGGTGGTTGTGGTGGTGGTTGTGGTGGTGGCTGTGGTTGTTGTGGTGGTTTTGGTGGTGGTGGTTGTGGTGGGGGGGGGGGTGGTTGTGGTGGTGGTTGTGGTGGTGGTTGTTGTGGTGGTGGTTGTTGTGGTGGTGGTTGTGGTGGGGGTGGTGGTTGTGGTGGCTGTGGTGGTTGTTGTGGTGGTTGTTGTGGTGGTGATTGTTGTGGTGGTTGTTGTGGTGGTGGTGGTTGTTGTGGTAGTTTTTGTGGTTATTGTGGTGGTTGTTGTTATGGTGGTTGTTGTGGTGGTGGTGGTTGTTGTGGTTGTTGTGGTGGTTGTGGTGGTGGTTGTGGTGGTTGTTGTGGTGGTTGTTGTGGTGGTTGTTGTGGTGGTGATTGTTGTGGTGGTAGTTTTTGTGGTTATTGTGGTGGTTGTTGTTATGGTGGTTGTTGTGGTTTTGGTGGTGGTGGTTTTGGTTGTGGTGGTGAGGGTGGGGGTTGTGGTGGTGGTGGTTGTTGTGGTGGTTGTTGTGGTTGTTGTGGTGGTTGTTGTAGTGGTTGTTGTGGTAGTTTTTGTGGTTATTGTGGTGGTTGTTGTTATGGTGGTTGTTGTGGTGGTTGTTGTGGTGGTTGTGGTTTTGGTGGTGGTTCTGGTGGTGGTTGTGGTGGTGAGGGTGGGGGTTGTGGTGGTGGTTGTTGTGGTGGTTTTGGTTGTTGTAGTTTTTGTGGTTATTGTGGTGGTTGTTGTTATGGTGGTTGTTGTGGTTTTGGTGGTGGTGGTTTTGGTGGTGGTTGTGGTGGTGAAGGTGGTGGTTGTGGTGGTGAGGGTGGGGGTTGTGGTGGTGGTGGTTGTTGTGGTGGTGGTTGTTGTGGTGGTTGTTGTGGTGGTGGTTGTTGTGGTGGTGGTTGTGGTGGTTGTTGTGGTGGTTGTTGTGGTGGTGGTTGTTGTGGTGGTGGTGGTTGTTGTGGTAGTTTTTGTGGTTATTGTGGTGGTTATGGTGGTTGTTGTGGTGGTTGTTGTGGTGGTGGTGGTTTTGGTGGTGGTTGTGGTGGTGAGGGTGGGGGTTGTGGTTGTGGTGGTGGTTGGGGTGGTGGTTGTTGTGGTGGTGGTTGTTGTGGTTGTTGTGGTGGTGGTGGTTGTGGTGGTTGTGGTTGTTGTGGTTGTTGTGGTGGTTGTGGTGGTTGTTGTGGTTGTTGTGGTGGTGGTTGTGGTGGTGGTTGTTGTGGTGGTTGTTGTAGTGGTGGTGTTGGTTGTGGCGGTGGTGGTTGTGGTGGTGGTGGTGGTTGTTGTTTACCGAGGTAGAGCCTCGCTCTCTCTCGTAGGGATGTCAATTGAGTAGCAGCGAGCATGGAAGCGATGTCCAGGTTGGAACTTTACAGCACAGGGCCTAGCCACGCGGGGCCTTGCCTCCTACCCTCGCCTGATCGCGTTTGCTTTAATTCTCTCGCTTAAGTTTAATTTGTCTTCACTCGGCTCGCCACTTTGTCACTTTGTTCTACTTTTAAATATTCACGCAGTTTTTATTTCATTCTTTTTTACCAGGCCAAGCCCTCTTGAGCTGCTGTACCGCTTTTGTTTTCAGAAGCGACCTGCCCACAACACAAGGTGAGGCTCGTCAACAGCGTGGCGGTGTTCACTCTAGACGCGTGGCCGTGTTCACTCTAGACGTGTGGCGGTGTTCACTCTAGACGCGTGGCAGTGTTCACTGTAGACGCGTAGCGGTGTTCACTGTAGACGCGTGGCAGTGTTTACTCTAGACGCGTGGCGGTGTTCACTCTAGACGAGTGGCGGTGTTCACTCTTTGACGCGTGGCGGTGTTCACTCTAGACGCGTGGCGGTGTTTACTCTAGACGCATGGCGGTGTTCACTCTAGACGCGTGGCGGTGTTCACTCTAGACGCGTGGAGGTGTTCACTCTAGACGCGTGGCGGTGTTCACTCTAGACTCGTGGTGGTGTTCACTCTAGACGCGTGGCGGTGTTCACTCTAGACACGTGGCGGTGTTCACTCTAGACGCTTGGCGGTGTTCACTCTAGACGCGTGGCGGTATTCACTCTCAACATGTGGTGGTGTTCACTCTAGACGCGTGGTGGTGTTCACACTAGACGCGTGATGGTGTTCACTCTCAACATGTGGAGGGGAAACCCGGGGATCGGGAAGTAAACCTACGCGACCACGGGGAGAGAGAGTGGGAGAGAGACGCAGCCTCGGCTGTGTTGATTGATCCTCAGTGAATTACTTGGTGGAGCGAGGAACCATTGATACTGAGCAGGTGAAGGTGGCCAGGCGTGGGACTGGACACACCACTGCCTGTGAACCATGCCAGTGCGTGGCAGTGGTGGAGCCAGTGGGTGTGGGGTGGCACGTGCCCCCCCAACGGTCCGATCGAAATCCCTAATTTCGATAGGATCATTGGGGTTTATTAGTAACTCGCTTCACTACCCGGCTTCGCCCGGGACTTGGATTCTTGTCTTGGATTAATTTCAAATTTCATATTCCCTTATCAGTCTTGCAAGTTGACGCCACACCATGGTCATTTCCCCCACCCCCCCAAAATACCAAAGTATATTTTAATACTTTGTGCATTGTGTCCAGTCTGGAAGCAACCCACATGCCAAATTTCAAGTGTGTAGCATGTTGGGAAATATGCTGAACATTTCAAACAGACACAAATTCACGAATTTCCCTTTTATATATAGATAAATCGGCTTTTTGCGACCCCTACTGCCACCGTGTGGCATATTATTACGTGCCAGGGACTCTATGAGAGGACAACAGTCCGAGTCCATAATTGGCAATAAGTAACGGCAAAGCAGTTACAAGCGACTTGCTGAATTGTACGCAGTTGCGTATACAGTACACGACTTCCCTGAAGGCAAACACCTTCAGAGAGCGCGATGCCAATCACACGCGTCGAATAAAAAGCATAGGACAAGTCCTTACTTAGTAACAACTCCTTACTAACAACTCCTTACTAACAACTCCTTACTTACTAACAACTCCTTACTTACTAACAACTCCTTACTAACAACTCCTATCATTTTTCATTGCTGAAGGGGTTGCCCCTCCTACCTGAAAATCCTGGCTCCACCTCTGAGTGTGTGACAGGGTCAAGTTTGTATTTGCAGTAAAGTCTATTAACTATTGAGCACGGAGCTTATATCAAAACGGTAGTTTATTTTTTTTTTCCTCTGGGACTCTTTGTAAGAATGGAGTCAGGAAGTTATCACAGCACACGTGCAGCTGAAGTCGGAACTGTTCATCCCAGCATTCAAGGACATCTGTGCCTGGCTTCACACCTCTAAGTTGTGATTGAACATTAATTAATGCATTTCTGCATAACACATAGTATTATTTTCCACACTCTTTGCTATGTCTGCTGAATTTAGCTTTCATAAATATTCCTTTTGTAGCCAGACAGCCAAAATTGCGTGCTCGGAGTTTTGGGTTAACATTCATTTTGAAGATACTAGGGCTTCCAGGCACGTTTATGACATTTGCTCTCTCATTGTGTGTCATAACAGCCAGTGTGATGAATTTGGGACACTTTTTCACTCTATCTTGAATATATGAATAAGTATAGACGTGTAAGTCACGTGAGACTGTGTGTATGCATTCCTCTGTGCATCGATACTGACGTGTAGATGGTGTAGATATAATTTTTTCTGTCTGCAGCTGACGCTTCCTCTGTTGCTTCCTCTGCAGAATTTGTCTGATGGAGCAAAGGCACTCGGCGCAGCTCGGTGCAAAAAGGCATCAATGCGACCGGTGTGCATACAGCACGGATCGTCCTGACCATTTGACACGGCACCAGAGAACACACACAGGAGAAAAACCCTTCAAGTGCAGCGTGTGTGGGAAGGCGTTTGCACATTCATTTACTCTTGTAGCACACCAGAGAACACACACGGGAGAGAATCCCTGCGGGTGCAATGTGTGTGGGAAGGCGTTTTCACTTTCCTCTGCTCTTAAAAAACACCAGAGAACTCACACAGGAGAGAAACCCTTCAAGTGCAATGTGTGTGGGAAGGCATTTGCACTTTCCCCAAATCTTCATGTACACCAGAGAACACACACGGGAGAGAAACGCTTCAAGTGCAGTGTGTGTGGGAAGGCGTTTGCACAGTCATCACATCTTCAAATACACCAGAGAACTCACACGGGAGATAAACCCTTCAAGTGCAGTGTGTGTGGGAAAGGGTTTTCAGGTTCATCAAATCTTCATGTACACCAGAGAACACATAAGCATCAGAAGATCCACAAGGAGCGGAGTCTGAAATCAGCTTGTGAAAGTCAAAGTGCCGCAATGAGCCCATCCCTCATGAAACAAGCGGAAGAAAATCCCAGCTTGGACACTTTTAAAGGTATCGAGGTGAAATATAAAGAGGTGAAGGTGAAATGTGAAGAAGTGATGGTGAAGAGCGAAGAAGTGAGGGTAAAATGTGAAGAAACGATAGTGAAGAGCGACGAAGTGAAGGTGAAATGTGAAGCTGAAGATTCAACTCCAAAATCGGACCTTCACATCGATGGAGGCAACGTGAAGCAGGAGGAGAATTCTGACTGTGAGGCAGAGCGAGGCAACTCCCTGCAGTTTGTGGAAGTGGAGGTGTGGGTGGACTTCCTAGACAATACAAAGTCAAATGGAGACCCGGTAGATGTGTAAGCCAGAGACGATGTCGCTCCAATAGATGCACCTTTGTCACAGGCCTTTAATGACAATAATGAAGTTGAACACTCAATTGCGAGGTTCAACCTGCAGGGTAAGAGCAGCCAGTCTTTGTGGACTTGTGGGTTTGGTAGATCTCTAACCAGGAGCGAGAGCCAATAAGCTCCCCAAGCATTCACAAGGTTGTAATAATTCCATTTATATGGTGCTTGCTTTATCGCCTCTGGCAATTCGGAGTTTTGTGTCTTATCTCGTCTCAAACACTCGAAGAGCACCCCCAAGTAGCAGCTGCCCCTGTTTGGTCCTGCACCGGCCTGCATGTGGACAAGAGCCTGTCAGTAGGGGGCGATGGTTAATGTGGCTTCTCAGTTGTGGAGTTTGTAGGTAATGTTTAGAATTTGCTCAATTTTGACCCAGACGCCAGAATGCAATGGCCTACTCCTTTTGAATGGCGCAATAGTATGTTGTACATACTGTTACGCAGGCGGTGCGTACTTTTTTTTTAAATAGCATCATGTTAATGCGATGTAACCTGATGCAGTATATTTCAGTGCAGTAATTAATTTTTGTTCATATGCCTGTCAATAATTTTGAATTAATACTTGTCTGATTGTGTGCGTACATGTAACATTTTGTCTATAAGGGTCAAACATTGAACAAGTGATGTTAGGACAAAGTGTGTGTTTTGGAAGTAACCTGTACAGATAACTCAGTTGAGACTCATTGTTCTTGTGATACAGGTCAAAGGGTATTTTTTGTGTTTTCAGGAAGCTTCTCCCTCTGGAGCAACTCATTGTCTTTGAAATAGGGAGCACACTCAGATCATTCATCAGTGACAAGGCATACCACTCAAAAGTTACACGAAAAGGAGATACATTCTCTACAACACGAATTATAATTTTGTCTTACGTGTTGTAGATTTTGTCAAACTAGGTCTATAAATGCTCCTTTCTGATTAACGTCTGGATGTTCGAAACTATCGGTTGAAGCAGCCCGGCTGCTGTTGAGATGCTGTGCACCAATAAGGGTCCACAGGTGGCTTGCACTGAATCAATAATGCACTTCCAGAAGTCTGTGCTAGTTATAGTTTGTGTAAAACATTCCTTTGTTTCGTGGAGAGATCGATAAATGAAAGATGTCGTGTGCTGATCTACTTCATAGCAAGGAGGTAATTTTAAGAGCACATTTAAAATGCATTTTTGGTACAGATTTGTATTTGGTTAAGAGCCAGAGCACATCTAGTAGATACATTCTCCACAACAACACTCATTAGAATTTTGCATGAAGTCTTATATGTTGGTGAACTAGGAAAAGAAATGGGCCTTGCTGATTAACGTCTGGATGTTCAAATCCAAGGGTTGAAGCAAGCCAGACCGCCTTCGGCGCCCTCACAACCATTTACGGCCTTGGGCCAGGAAAGTCACGAAAAAAATTGCACACGAACGACGCATTCACGGAGGCACCCGATGCTCCGTTTTGAAGTTTTAAAACGAAACAACTTTTAATTGTATTATGTTTTGAATTAGATAATTGTATTCATTAAAAGCTTATTTAATTTTACATCTGGAAGACTTAATTGAAACGACATTTGGTGTGAATTTTCTCTCGTCATTAAGTAGATGGCCTTGCCGGGGATTCGGTTCGAAGCGGACTTTCACCTGGTTGGAATCGCGGGATCGAGATGAGGCGACACAGAGCTGGCCGTGCGAGAAGACCGCTGTCTGCAGATCGATTCCAACACGTTCGAACGTCTGTCCCTGCGCCTCCGTTGTTCATACAGGGTGTGCGTAGGTTTGCAGAGCCCCTACATGAAAACGATGGAAAGTGCAGCGTTCGTCACAGATGAAGTGCGCTTATATAAAAGAGTATAGCCAGTGGGTTTTCAAAGTACCTTCGTCTGACAAATTAATTTTGCGTGAGCCCACCGCATTAAAACAATGCTCAGCTGAGCGGCGCGAGCCATGGCGGGGGGGGGGGGGGGGTGCACCTTTGTCACGTTCTGTAGCTCACGTGACTTCTGCCGCGACAATGTCTGGATGTTTTCGCCTGAGAACGACCACTCGTGTTGCGATCGAAACGTCGCGATTTATTTTATTTATTTTTCTACCTGCGTGACTTTACTGAAACAACCAAAGAGTATGAAAGACGTCTTGTCTGCTGATCTTGTTCATATCTGTGTACAACGATATCCCACAGTTTACACGTACACACCACACACAATGAATAAATAGAAACTGGAACGACTTAATTCCGGGGATGGGCAAAGATTGAGGAATCTCTTTCAATGGAGCGAGTTAATTGTTCGATTCAACATCTCTGTGTCTCTGTTGCCCTCTGTGTCTTTCTCTCGCCTCCTCTTGTCTGTGTCTGTCCACCTCTCTCTTGTCAGTCTCTGTGTGTGTCTCTGTCAGCGTCTTTCCAACCATATTCAACTGCTGTCAGTAGCAACATGCGCCCGTTCAACTTTCACGGCCCACGACTGCACGCGACTCAAACTTGCTCTGAGTCTCTGTACATTGAACTTGTTTCGCACAATACGTAGCCAACCATGCTAATCTGTGGGTCTCTGTGTGAGTCTCTGTGTGTATTTGGAACTTATTTCGCACCATACGTAGCCGAACCTGCACAGTAGGAGCGGCTGGTATCTGTGGAGCTGTGGGCTGGGTACATCTGTCAGCAGGAGCGAGAGACAAGCTTCCAAGCATTCACTACGTTACCAACATCATATTTGCGCTCATAAGTCGCTTGCCTAATTGCCTCGGCAACTCGGTGTTTCGTATCGAATCTCATCTCAAATAATCGAAGGACCCCCCCCCCCCCTAAGTGCCAGCTGCCCCTGTGTGGCACAAGGTGGCCTGGCACCGGCCTGCACGTGGACATGAGTCTGTCGGTAGGGGGCGATCATTGACGCGCCATCTCCGTTGTGTAGTTTCTGGATAATATTTGGAATTACCCCAGTTTTGACCGTGACACCAACATGCAATGACCTGTGCGTTGTGAATGACAACGCTATGTTTTACATCTGCCGTGAAGCAGACTGCGCATATTGTGGTGAATGTTACTGGAGTAGCCAGGTGTGCCTGTCAGATTTGAACCTTGAACCTCTGCAATAAACAGAGAATGCGCTACCATATTCTTGGTTCTTTCAGTAAAGTCACGTAGATAGAAAACAAAAAAGAAAATTAATTTTTTTTTGGAAAATAATAAATTGTTGAAAAAATGCCATTGGTCAACTGACTGAGATGACTGACTGAGATGACTGCGCCCCCACACGTGTGCTGAACAGCACACACACTGCGTGTGTGTGTGTGTGTTGTTCAGCACACCCGTGCTGGTGAGAGAGGCCTGCTGTTCAGCACACCCGTGCTGGTGAGAGAGGCCTGCTGTTCATCACACTCGTGCTGGTGAGAGAGGCCTGCTGTTCAGCACACCCGTGCTGGTGAGAGAGGCCTGCTGTTCTGCACCCCCGTGCTGGTGAGAGGGGCCTGCTGTTCAGCACACCCATGCTGGTGAGAGAGGCCTGCTGTTCAGCACACCCGTGCTGGTGAGAGGGGCCTGCTGTTCAGTACACCCGTGCTGGTGAGAGGGGCCTGCTGTTCAGCACACCCGTGCTGGTGAGAAGATGGCGCCGATGATGGTAGCCTCAGCCGGTCAGTGCGTCCTGTTTTGTCTTGTTTTGTCTGTTAATTCAGTGTTTTGCCAAGATTTTCGGAGTTCCCTAACAAGAGACGAACTTTTAAACATCAGGGAAACAACTCCTGTGGATTTATTTCCCACTTTTATGCTTACAGCTGCAGAATTAGTGGGAATTCTAGTCATAGTCGCGCTAGGCTTTGCTCATGCAGCGAAACGCCGCCAAAGGGGTAAACGGTCGGGGGCTCTAGTACGGCTACGCAGACGCGGGATCCGAACAGTGCTTCCGAGATTTTTCCTCTCCAAAGTACGTTCACTGTCCAACAAAATGGACGAACTTCAGTTACTGATGGTGAAAAACAGAGACTTTCTTTCTTCACCTTCTGTTTTGAGCTTCACGGAGACATGGCTGTGTGATTTGATTCCGGACACTGCGCTACAACTGGCAGGATTCCATCTTGTAAGATCGGATCGTGACATAGCACTCTCCGGCAAGACGAAAGGCGGTGGTATTTGTTTTTTACATTAACAGTGGTTGGTGTGTAGATGTCACAGTGATTCTGCAACATTGTTCTCCGCTCCTTGAATCATTTTTTTTATAAACTGTTAACCTTTCTACTTGCCTCGCGAGTTCGCGTCGCTGATTTTGGTCGGAGTTTACTTGCCGCCGGGTCCTCGGGTTAAAGAGGCCCAACGCATGCTCGCCGACCAGATTCTGAGTGTGGAGCGAGCAAATCCAGATTCGCTGGTTATCGTACTTGGCGACTTTAACAAAGGTAATCTCAGCCACGAACTCCCCAAATACATACAATTCATTAAATGCCCTACCAGAGAAGGGAACACTGGATCACTGCTACACTGCAGTCAGTAGAGCCTACCACGCCGTCCTCTGAGCAGCACTGGGACACTCTGACCATGCCATGGTCCACCTGATTCCTGCATACAGGCAGAAACGAAAGCTCTGTAAACCTGCTGTGAGGACATCTAAACAGTGGACCAGTGAGGCTGTGGAGGATTTGCGGGCGTGCTTGGACTGTACTGACTGGGATATGTTCACGACTGCTACCAATAGTCTGGATGAACTCACAGAGGCTGTGACGTCGTACATCAGCTTCTGTGAGGACTGCTGTATTCCAACACGTACCAGGGTGAACTTCAACAACAACAAGCCCTGGTTCTCAGCAAAGCTCAGAAGGTTGAGGTTGGAGGAGGAAGCGTTAAGGAGTGGTGATAGAGACAGATTCAAGGAGTCGAAGAACAGGTTTAGCAAGGCGGTGAGAGAGGCTAAACGACTGTACTCAGAGAGACTAAAACACCAGTTCTCTGCTAACGACTCTGCTTCTTTCTGGAGAGGGCTCAGGCAGATCACCAACTACAAGCCCAGAGCCCCCCACACCACTAACGACTCCCGCCTGGCCAACGACCTGAATGAGTTCTACTGCAGATTTGAAAGACAATGGGACTGTCCTGAACTACCCCTTCCCACCCAAGAGGCGCCATCCCCTACCCCTTCTACAGAGACGACTCGCTCCTTTCAGGAGGGAGAAGTTAATAGACTTTTCAAGAGGCAGAACTCACGCAAAGCAGCTGGGCCGAACACTGTCTCTCCAGCCACCCTCAGGCACTGCTCTGACCAGCTGTCTCCGGTGTTCACCAACATCTTTAACACCTCCCTGGAGACATGCCATGTACCAGCCTGTCTCAAGTCCTCCACCATCCCTGTGCCCAAAAAGCTAAGGCCCACAGGAATAAATGATTATAGACCGGTCGCCCTTACCTCTGTGGTAATGAAGTCTTTTGAGCGCCTGGTCCTGGCACACCGCAAAGCCATCACAGACCCTCTCCTGAAACCCCTTCAGTTTGCCTACAGAGCCCACAGGTCTGTGGACGACGCAGTTAACATGGTCCTCCACTTCACCCTACAGCATCTGGACTCCCGAGCATCCTACGCCAGGATCCTGTTTGTGGACTTCAGCTCTGCCTTCAACACCATCATCCCTGCCCTGCTTCAGGACAAGCTCTTCCAGCTGAACGTGCCCGACTCCACCTGCAGGTGGATCACAGACTTCCTGTCTGACAGGAAGCAGTGCGTTAAGCTGGGAACACAAGTCTCTGACTCCAGGTCCATCAGCACCGGAACTCCTCAGGGCTGCGTCCTTTCCCCACTGCTCTTCTCCCTGTACACCAACAGCTGCACCTCCAATCATCAGTCCGTCAAACTCTTGAAGTTTGCGGACGACATCACCCTCATTGGGCTGATCTCTGATGGGGGTGAGTCTGACTATAGGTGGGAAGCTGACAACCTGGTGACCTGGTGTAGCCAGAACAACTTAGAGCTAACTGCTCTAAAGACAGTTGAGATGTTTGTGGACTTCAGCAAGAATACAGCCCCACTCACCCCCATCACCCTGTGCGACTCCCCAGTCAAAACTGTGGAGTCCTTCCGCTTCCTGGGCACTATTCTCTCCCGGGACCTCAAGTGGGAACTGAACATCAGCCCTCTCACCAAGAGAGCTCAACAGAGGATGTACTTCCTACGGCAGCTGAAGAAATTCAACCTGCTAAAGACAATGGTGGTGCACTTCTTATACAGCGATCATTGAATCCATCCTCACCTCCTCCATAACCGTCTGGTATGCTGCTGCCACTGCCAAGGACACGAGCAGACTGCAGCATATCATCCACACTCCCGTCGCTCCAGAAGGACTCTGACCCCATTCTCCTCCCCCCTTATGTCCCCAAAGCCCGTTAACCCCCGGGTCACATGATGTCATCCTGAGCATCCAATCGAATCCTCTTTGCGGCCGTTTTGACCGCTCTGGCCGTTATGGGGGGGGGGGGGGGGGGTTGCGTCATCCCCCCCCCTTCCCATTGTCTCTGTGCCTGCGTTCCTCGCCGGTGACTCGTCGATAATCCCCTCGCTCCCTCCCACTTAAGTCAACTCTTATCTGCCTAGGGGCTTTTCCCTCCCACCCACTGTTTATCCTGCCGCTGGGTACTGGCTGAAGTTCCCATCCCTCCGTGTTGTGTATGCTTCATCGCGGCCGGCCTGTAAAGCTCTACGCCCCCCTTATTGGGGGGGCCGCTATGTAATCCGGTCTGGGGGGCTCAGCCAATTTCCTGGTGCGGGGAAACCGTGAAACGTCCCTGCTAGTGGGGTCCTCGGGTGAAAACCCATCGTACCAGGTGATCCCTCCTCGAGACCCTACGGGGGTGCATGCGAGTGTTTAGTGGGGCGTGCGTTCATGGGGGGGGGGGCTCGTGGGGGGGGGGGGCACGTGGAGGGGGTAGCGCCGACCGAGCTGCTCCGCTGCGGTGGCACCACACAATCTACCAACCCTCGAGGACCTGCACACCTCAAGGAGCATGAGGCGAGCGAGGAAGATTTGTGGCCAATTCCTCCCACCCTGGACACTTCTCAGTTCCAGCTACTCCCCTCCGGCAGAAGGCTGCGGTCCATCGGGACCAAAACCTCAAGCCACAAAAACAGTTTCTTCCCATCCGCTGCTGGCCTCTTCAACAAGGCCAAGGGCTTACACTGACTTTAACATTTTATCTACAAAATTACACCTTTCCATATTTACACTATGTTACCCTATTTGTATTTTTTTATTTTTAGATTGTATCTTATAGCTACTTTATGTTCAATATTTATTCAAAATTTTACATACTTTAGCCCCTTAGTGTTAGTTAGATTTTGTACCTTTTGTATAGTTAGACTTGTATACCATTTATTTAAGATTTAAGATGCCTATATGTTGAATGTAAATTCCTTGTCTGTTCTGATTATAACCCTTTCTGATTAAAGTCATGTAAATAGAAAACAAAAATAAATAAATGCGTTCATTTTTATTATTTTAATTGTCAATTCATTTCATTATTTTCTTTAATGTAACGTGTTTTTTTTAATTTACCAGACTTTACCGAAAGAACCAAGAATATGAACTCCTGCAGTCACGAAAGTTTTAAGTCAAAATGGAATGCGCCACCACTGGGCTCGCCTCAATCTGCGTGGAGGCTTGGCCACCACACACACAGTGTGTACACACACACACAGTGTACACACACAGTGTACACACACAGTGTACACACACACACACCATATACGTACACACAGTGTACACACACACACAGTGTACACACACAGTGTACACACACAGTGTACACACACACATAGTGTACACACACAGCGTGTACGTACACACAGTACACACACAGTGTACACACACACAGTGTACACACACACAGTGTGTACACGTACACACACACAATGTACACATACACAGTGTGTACACACAGTGTACACACAGTGTACACACTGTACACACAGTGTACACACTGTACACACAGTGTGTACACACACTGTGTGTGTGTACAAACTGTGTGTGTACACACAGTGTACACACACAGTTTGTACACACACACACTGTGTACACGTACACACACACTGTGTGCACACGTACACACACACTGTGTGCACACGTACACACACACTGTGTGCACACGTACACACAGTGTGTGCACACGTACACACAGTGTGTGTGTACAAACACACACACAGTTGTTGCTGAGCTCACACCCCCAAGGGGTCTCTGATCAAGGGAGGGAGCAATGGGAAATGATCCGAAATCAACTTAAACGCCAACCCAGCTCGGTGACGTCACCACTCAGCATTATCTCATCGGCGTGAAACGCCAGGGGGAGGTGTACCTCGCCAGTGACGTCATGTCACCAAGGTATTGACCCCACCCCGTCCAAGGAGCCTTTATGCGTGACGTCACCTCTGCCTGGGCCCTGCCGTTTTCTGTTCAAGTGACGTCATGTCACCTACTGCTGCCGCGTGACGTCACGAGATAACAGGAAGCTGCTGCTCCGCCGTACACTGAAATCCGAGGTGAGAAATTCTCATCGCGGTTGTGGTTGTGGTTGTTTACCGAGGTAGAGCCTCGCTCTCTCTCTCTCAGGGATGTCAATTGAGTAGCAGCGAGCATGGAAGCGATGTCCAGGTTGGAACTTACAGCGCGGGGCCAAGCCACGCGGGGCCTTGCCTCCTGCCCTCGCCTGATCGCGTTTGCTTCAATTCTCTCGCTAAGTTTAATTTGTCTTCACTCAGCTCGCCACTTTGTCACTTTGTTTTACTTGTTGTGGTGGTTGTTGTGGTGGTGGTTGTTGTGGTGGTTGTTGTGGTTGTTGTGGTGGTGGTTGTTGTGGTGGTTGTGGTGGTGGTTGTTGTAGTGGTGGTGGTTGTTGTGGTGGTGGTGGTTGTTGTGGTGGTGGTTGTTGTGGTTTTGGTGGTTGTCGTGGTTTCGGTGGTTGTAGTAGTAGTTGTTGTGGTGGTGGTTGTGGTGGTTGTTGTGGTGGTTGTTGTGGTTGTGGTGGTTGTAGTGGTGGTGGTTCTGGTGGTGGTTGTGGTGGTGGTTGTTTACCGAGGTAGAGCCTCGCTCTCTCTCGTAGGGATGTCAATTGAGTAGCAGCAAGCATGGAAGCGATGTCCAGGTTGGAACTTTACAGCGTGGGGCCTAGCCATGCGGGGCCTTGCCTCCTGCCCTCGCCTGATCGCGTTTGCTTCAATTCTCTCGCTTAAGTTTAATTTGTCTTCACACGGCTCACCAATTTGTCAATTTGTTTTACTTTTAAATATTCACGCAGTTTTTATTTCATTATTTTTTACCAGGCCAAGCCCGCGTTGAGCTGCTGTACCGCTTTTGTTTTCAGAAGCGACCTGCCTACAACACAAGGTGAGGCTCGTCAACAGAATGGCGGTGTTCACTCTTGACGTGTGGTGGTGTTCACTCTAGACGCGTGGTGGTGTTACCTCTAGACGCATGGTGGTGTTCACTCGAGACGCGTGGCGGAGTTCACTCTAGACGCGTGGCGGTTTTCACTCTAGACGCATGGCGGTGTTCACTCTAGACCAGTGGTTCTTAACCTTGTTGGAGGTACCGAACCCCACCAGTTTCATATGCGCATTCACCGAACCCCTCTTTAGTGAAAAATAAAATGTGATTTTTTTCAAATTCAAGACATAGATATGTTTTTTACTGGTACACAAAATGAGCCGTGCATGAACATTACCTTGTTCAAAGAATAAAACCAACACAATGCATAAACTCACAACAAATTACATACCTGGAAATCAATGTGACTTCTGCTGTTGCCTTTGAGAGATCAGTTCAGATATGCGTGGCTTCACCTTGGCAAGTGCCACTCTCATGTCATTTTCACAGCAAAGTCTGTTCCTTTTCTTCGTTTTTATGTCCAGCATCCTCGAAAAGGATTGCTCACAAAGATATGTTGTAACAAATGGTATAAAAAAATCCAGGGCTTTCTTAGCAATAACTGGATACTTGTTCATTTGTCGACACCAAAACGTTGAGAGCGTTGTTGTTCTGAAGAGTTGCTGTTGAACCTGGCTCTGCTGAATTTCAATGATTTCGTCGAGGAATTCATCATTGACATCTGCTGTTTCAACAGCAAACGTGAACGGCTGTCTCACCCATGCTGGATATGACTCTCTTGTAGGGAAATATCCGTCGAGAGACTTTGCAAGCTCATCTAAGTGCGTGGCAATTGTTTGCTTCAGTTCCGTGGATACAGAAATATCTCCGATTCCAGACACATCTTCGATCTTACTTGCACAGTCGTCCAGAAGCGGGAAGTTTGCGAAGTTATTGTTCTCTGTTCGTCGTTTCCATAACGGTAGCTTTTTTTGAAAAGCCTTCAGGTGTTCTTCCGCTTCCATGATATTGACTCCACCACCCTGCATCTGCTGATTGAGATGATTGAGAGCTGCGAATATATCAGCCATGTACGCTAAAATGAGAATGAACTCAGGATTTTTGAAGCAATCTGCATGGCAGTGTTGGTGCTCTTGCAAAAACAGGGCTAATTCCACACGCATGGCAAAAACACGATTCAGCACCTGTCCCCGGGATAACCACCGAATATTAGAATGGAGCAGAAGTACCTCAAATTCAGAGCCCATTTCTTTACACAGCTCACTGAAGATGCGGTGCCTCAGAGCACTTTTTCGCACATAGTTCACACATTCCACCACAGTTTTTAATACTTCTGCCATTTTTGGAGGTAAGGTTTTTGTTGCCAACGCATGCCTGTGCAGAATACAATGCGTCACAATGATGTGTGGTGCATTGGCCTTTACTAGCGCACCAAAACCAGACTTTCTTCCCAGCATGACTGGAGCTCTGTCCGTACAAACTGCAGAAACCATATCCCATGAAAGATTGTTGTCTCTGAAGAAGTCATCCACAAGCTTCTTCACATCGGCTGCCTTCGTTGTTGTTGTAAGAGGCTTACAAAATAAAAACTCTTCTTTTATCATGTCGTCTTTCACATAGCGTACAAAAACAGCAAGCTGGCTTAGATCAGAAACGTCTGTGGTTTCGTCGAGTTGAAGGCTGAATTTTGCCGGGCTTGAAATCAGATCCGCGACTACTTGAGCCAAGATGTCTTTACTCATGTCTTCTATTCTGTCACTGACGGTGTCATTTGAAAGGGGAATTTGGGATAATTTACCTTCGGCCGCTGTTCCGAGTATCAGATTCGCCATCTTTAATGCAGCTGGTTTCACAAGTGTTTCACCAATGGTGTGTGGCTTGCCCTGCTTTGCGATCAGGTAAGCAACTTCGTACGATGCTGTCAGGATCGGTTTGTTAACAGGTACAAATCCAAGAGCAGGCAGAGTGGCCCTTTCATCGAATCTGGCTCTCTTCACCCTGAATTCAGCAAGTGTTGTGTTCTTGTATTCCCCGTCTCCATGCAGCTTCAAGAAGTGTTCCTTTAGTTTTGCCGGTGCAAGACTAGAGTTGCTCAACTTGGCGTTGCAAATCATGCAGATAGGACGCTCACTCCCATCACGTTCCGTGATACATGAGAATCCATGTTGTACATATTCGTCCGACCACTTTCTTCTTTTGCCCGACATAGTATGGATAAAATATTAAAGAAATCACACGACGTACGACAACAACAGTCACACGTTGACTACTGAGTACGCACTAAATTCCCCGCAGCGCTGATTGGCCAAGCAGTGTAGCATGATCATCTGCAGCCAGTGATGGCCAAGCGGGCCGTGTGTGTCATCACAAATTTACACAATAATTCAAGTGTGTCCGGACCTCCGTGGCGGGGGCTCTGCCGAACCCCTGAGATCGACTCACCGAACCCCTGGGGTTCGATCGAACCCAGGTTAAGAACCACTGCTCTAGACGCATGGTGGTGTTCACTCTAGACGCGTGGCGGTTTTCACTCTAGACGCATGGTGGTGTTCACTCTAGACGCGTGGCGGTGTTCACTCTAGACGCAATGGGTGTTACCTCTAGACGCATGGTGGTGTTCACTCGAGACGCGTGGCGGAGTTCACTCTAGACGCTTGGCGGTGTTCATTCTAGACGCGTGGCGGTGTTCATTTTGACGCATGACGGTGTTCACTCTAGACGCGTGGCGGTGTTCTCTCTGGACGCGTGGCGGTGTTCACTCTAGACGCGTGGCGGTGTTCACTCTAGACGCGTGGCGGTGTTCACTCTAGACGCGTGGCGATGTTAATACTAGACGTGTGGCGGTGTTCAATCTGGACGCGTGGCGGTGTTCACTCTGGACGCGTGGCTGTGTTAACTCTAGACGCGTGGTGGTGTTTACTCTAGACGCGTGGCTGTGTTCACTCTAGACGCGTGGCTGTGTTCACTCTAGACGCGTGGCTGTATTCACTCTAGACGCATGGCTGTGTTTACTCCAGACGCGTGGCGGTGTTCACTCTAGACGCGTGGCGGTGTTCACTCTAGACGCGTGGCGGTGTTCACTCTTGACGCGTGGTGGTGTTCACTCTAGACGCGTGGCATTGTTCACACTCTACATCTAGAGGGGAAACCCGGGTTTAGGGAAGGAAAGCCACACGACCACGGGGGGAGAGAGAGAGACACGCAGCTTCGGCTGTGTTAATTAATCCTGAATGAATTACTTGGTGAAGTGAAGAACCATTAATACTGAGCAAGTGAAGGTGGCCAGGCGTGGGTCCGGACACACCACCACCTGTGAACCATGCCAGTGTGTGACAGTGGTGGAGCCAGTGGGGGTGGGGTGACACGTGCCCCCCCAACGGTCCGATGGAAATCCCTCATTTCGATCGGATCATTGGGGTTCATTAGTAACTACCTTCACTACCCGGCTTTGCCCGGACTTAGATTCTTGTCTTGGATACATTTCATATTCCCTCATATTTCACTGAAAAACCCTTAAATGTTGATGCTTGCAAGAAGGAAAAAAGCCCAAGCAAATCAAGTTACCTAAATCGGATGTTTTCACTCAAGGAAAGTTAACCTTAATCCACTTCTGCGTAAGGTCGATTTTGGCCACTCTAGAAGGGAATGACGTGGCGAGCTGAAAATAGTCGCGTTCACTTCCAAATTTCAAACAGCATAAGCTGTGAAAATTTCATGACGCCAGAGCTCAGCGTTGGCGAGGTTTTGCTGCTTCACACAAACAAACCTATGTAATTTTCTGCTTCATATTTAAGATAGCCGTTCTACCCGTTCTTCGCACGGATATGTATTGAAACTCCGAGAAACCAATGGCTTCATCGGCTTAGAGCTGTTAATAGCTCTAAGCATTGCAGAGTGCTTAACTCAGGTGTGTTATGGGTTGACGCCACAAACTTCATGGTCATACAAAATACAAAAGTATTTTTTTTTATTGTGTGCAGTATGGAACCTACCCACATGCCAAATTTCAAGTGTGTAGCATGTTGGGAAGTATGATAAACACTTTCGAACAGGCACAAATTCACAAATTTCCCTTTTTATATATAAATAAATAAGCATTTCGCGACCCCCACTGCCACCGTGTAGCATATTATTACGTGCCAGGGACTCTCTGAGAGGACAACAGTCTGAGTCCATAATCGGCAATAAGTAACGCCAAAGCAGTTACAAGCGACTAAGAATTGTGCGCAGTTGCGTATACAGTACACGACTTCCCTGAAGGCAAAGGCCTTCAGCGAGCGCGATGCCGATCACACGCATCCAATAAAAATCATAGAACAGGTCCTTAGTAACAACTCCTTACTTACTAACAACTCCTTACTTGCTTACAACTCCTTACTAACAACTCCTTTCTTACTAACAACTCCCTACCTACTAACAACTCCTTACTAACAACCCCTTGCTAACAACTACTTACTAACAACTCCTTACTAACTCCTTACTTACTAACAACTCCTTACTTACAACTCCTATCATTTTTAATTGCTGAAGGGGTTGCCCCCCCTCTGAGTGTGTGACAGGGTCAAGTTTGTATTTGCAGTAAAGTCTATTAACTCTATTGAGCACGGAGGTTATATCAAAACGGTAGCTTATTTTTGTTTTCCTCTGCAACTCTTTGTAAGAATGGAGTCAGGAAGTTATCACAGCACACGTGCAGCTGAAGTCGGAACTGTTCATCCCAGCATTCAAGGACATCTGTGCCTGGCTTCACACCTCTAAGTTGTGATTGAACATTAATTTATGCATTTCTGCATAACATAAATAGTATTATTTTCAACACCCTTTGCTATGTCAGCTGAATTTAGCTTTCATAAATATTCCTTTTGAAGCCAGACAGCCGAAATTGTGTGCTCGGAGTTTTGGGTTAACATTCATTTTGATGATACTAGGGCTTCCAGGCACGTTTATGACATTTGCCCTCTCATTGTGTGCCATAACAGCCCGTGTGATGAATTTGGGACACTTTTTCACTATATCATGAATATATGAATAAGTATAGACGTATAAGTCACGTGTGACTGTGTATGCATTCCTCTGTGCATCAAAACTGACGTGTAAATGGAGTGGATATATATTTTTTCTGTCTGCAGCTGTTGCTTCCTCTGTTGCTTCCTCTGGTGCTTCCTCTGCAGAATTTGTCTGATGGAGCAAAGGCACTTGGCGCAGCTCGGTGCAAAAAGGCATCAATGTGACCGGTGTGCGTACAGCACGGATCGTCCTGCACATTTTACACGGCACCAGAGAACACACACAGGAGAGAAACCCTTCAAGTGCAGTGTGTGTGGGAAGGCGTTTGCACAGTCATCTGCTCTTGTAACACACCAGAGAACACACACGGGAGAGAAACCCTTCAAGTGCAATGTGTGTGGGATGGCGTTTGCACTTTGCCCAAATCTTCATGTGCACCAGAGAACACACACGGGAGAGAAACCCTTTAAGTGCAGTGTGTGTGGGAAGGCGTTTGCACGGTCAGCACATCTTCAAGTACACCAGAGAACACACACGGGAGAGAAACCCTTCAAGTGCAGTGTGTGTGGGAAGGCGTTTGCACATTCATATACTCTTGTAACACACCATAGAACTCACACGGGAGATAAACCCTTAAAGTGCAGTGTGTGTGGGAAGGCGTTTGCACAGTCATCTACTCTTGTAACACACCAGAGAACACACACGGGAGAGAAACCCTTCAAGTGCAGTGTGTGTGGGAAGGCGTTTTCATATTCATCTACTCTTGTAACTCACCAGAGAACACACACGGGAGAGAAACCCTTCAAGTGCAGTGTGTGTGGGAAGGCGTTTGCACAGTTATCTACTCTTGTAACACACCAGAGAACACACATGGGAGAGAAACCATTTAAGTGCAGTGTGTGTGGGAAGGCATTTGCACGTTCATCAAATCTTCATATACACCAGAGAACACACAAGTATCATAAGATCCACAAGGAGTGGAGTCTGAAATCAGCTTGTGGAAGTCAAATTGCCGCAATCAGCCCATCCCTCATGAAACAACCGGAAGAAAATCCCAGCTTGGACACTTTTAAAGGTATTGAGGTGAAACATGAAGAGGTGAAGGTGAAATGTGAAGAAGTGATGGTGAAGAGCGAAGAAGTGAGGGTAAAATGTGAAGATGAAGATTCAACTCCAAAATGGGACCTTCACATCGATGGAGGCAACGTGAAGCAGGAGGAGAATTCTGACTGTGAGGCAGAGTGAGGAAACTCCAATAGATGCACCTTTGTCACAGTCCTTAAATGACAAGAATGTGAAGTTGAACACTCAATTCCTAGGTGCAACCTGCAGGGTAAGAGCGGCCAATCTTTGTGGACCTGTGGGTTGCGTAGATCTCAAACCAGGAGCGAGAGCCAATACGCTCCCAAGCATTCACAAGGTTCTAATATTTTGATTTGAAAAAAGTTTATCGCTGTGTTTTTCACACCTGATGATGATTGCTTCTGTTGCAGTCGAAACGTCATGAGAATTTTAATGTTTTATTTTTTTATTATTTTATTGTTTCCCTTCTACGTGACTTTACCGAAAGAACCAAGAATATGAATCTTTGCAGTCACGAAAGCTTTAAATCAACATGTACATACACTGTTAAGCAGACAGTGCGTATGTTTTTAAATAGCTTCTTGTGAGTACGATGCGATGTAAACTGATGCAGTATATTTCAGTGCAGTAATACATTTTTTTAAATGACTCAATTATTTAGAATGAATACTTGTCTGATTGTGTGCGTACATGTAACATTTTGTCTATAAGGGTCAAACATTGAACAAGTGATGTTAGGACAAAGTGTGTGTTTTGGAAGTAACCTGTACAGATAACTCAGGTGAGACTCATTGTTCTTGTGATACAGGTCAAAGGGTATTTTAGTGTTTTCAGGAAGCATCTCCCTCTGGAGCAACTCATTGTCTTTGAAATAGGGAGCACACTCAGATCATTCATCAGTGACAAGGCATACCACTCAAAAGTTACACGAAATGGAGATACATTCTCTACAACACGAATTATAATTTTGTATTACATGTTGACGTAGATTTTGTCAAACTAGGTCTAGAAATGCTCCTTGCTGATTAACGTCTGGATGTTCACAACCAAGGGTTGAAGCAAGCCAGCGGCGCCCCTCACAACCATTTACGGCCTTGGGCCTGGAAAGTCACGAAGAAAATTGCACACGAACGACGCCTCCACGCAAGCTCCCGATGCTCCATTTTGAAGTTTTAAAATGAAACAACTTTGCATTGTATTATGTTTTTAATTAGATAATTGTATTTCTTAATTTAAAGCTTATTCATTGAAAACGATATTTCGTGTGAATTTTCTCTCGTAGTTAAGTAGATGGCCTCGCCGGGGATTCGGTTCGATGCGGACTTTTACCTGGTTGGGATCGCGGGATCGAGATGAGGCAACACAGAGCTGGCCGTGCGAGAAGACCGCCGTCTGCAGATCGACTGTCTGTCCCTGCGTCTCCGTCGTTCATGCAGGGAGCGCGTAGGTTAGCAGCGCCCCCTGCATGAAAACGACTGGAAGTTGTGCCCTTATATTTTATAAAATAAATTGTACACCAAAACCGGTCCATAGTTGGCTTGCACTGAATAAATGCTGCAGTAATTGTGGACTCGCAGAAGGCCATGGGATTGATATTTTGCGTAAAAATTTATTTGTTTTGCGGAGAGACCGATAAATGAAAGGCGTCTGCTGAGCTTGTTCATATCCGTGTTCATCGATGTCCCACATTGCTTACACGTACACACCACGCACAATGAAATAAATAGAAACTAGAACGAGTTAAATTTTGATTTAAAGCTTTCGTGACTGCAGTGATTCATATTCTTGGTTCAATCACATTATTTTATTGTTTCCCTTCAACGTGACTTTACCGGAAGAACCAAGAATATAGAACGACTTAATTCCGGGCATGGGCAATGATTGAGGAATTTCTTTCAATGGAGCGAGTTAAGTGTGTTCGATTCAACATCTCTGTCTGTCTGTGTCTCTGTTCCCCTCTGTGTCTTTCACCGACTGTGTCTCTGTCGTCTCTGTATCTTTCTTTCTGTGTTCCTCTTGTCTGTGTCTGTCCACCTCTCTCTCTTGTCAGTCTCTGTGTGTGTCTCTATCAGCGTCTTTCCAACCGTATTTAACTACTGTCAGTAGCAACATACGCCGGTTCAACTTTCATGGCCCATGACTGCACGCGAGTCAAACTTGCTCCGAGTCTCTGTGTGTACGTTTAACTTGTTTCGCACCGTAGGTAGCCAACCATGCTAATCTGTGGGTCTCTGTGTGAGTCTCTGTGTGTATCTGGAACTTATTTCGCACCGTACGTAATCGAACCTGCACAGGAGCAGTGGCTGGTATCTGTGGAGCTGTGGGCTGGGTACATCTGTCAGCAGGAGCAAGAGGCAATGAAGCTCCCAAGCATTCACTACGTTACCAACATCATATTTGCACTCATAAGTCTCTTGCCTAATTGCCTCGGCAACTCGGTGTTTCTTATCGAATCTCATTTCAAACAATCGAAGGACGCCCCCTAAGTGGCAGCTGCCCCTGTGTGGCACAAGGTGGCCTGGCACCGGCCTGCACGTGGACATGAGTCTGTCGGTAGGGGGCGATCATTGACGCGCCATCTCCCTTGTGTAGTTTCTGGATGTTTGGAATGACCACAATTTTGACCGTCACACAAACGTGCAATGACCTGTGCGTTGTGAATGACACAACACTATGTTTTACATCTGCCGTGAAGCAGACTGCGCATATTGTGGTGAATGTTACTGGGGTAGCCAGGTGTGTCTATCGGATTTGAACCTTGAATCTCTGCAATAAATAGAGAATGTGCTACCATATTCTTGGTTCTTTCGGTAAAGTCATGTAAATATAAAACAAAAGAAAAGGTTTTTTTTTTAAAATAACAAATTGATGAAAAATGCCATTGGTCGACTGAGATGACTGCGCCCCCCACAGTGTACACACACACACAGTGTACACACACTGTACACACACAGTGTGTGCACGTACACACAGTGTACACGTACACTGTGTGTACGTACACACACACAGTGTACACACACACACACAGTTGTTGCTGAGCTCACACACCCAAGGGGTCTCTGATCAAGGGAGGGAACAATGGAAAATGAATCTAAATCAACTTAAACTCCAACCCCGCTCTGTGACGTCACCACTCATCATTACCTCATCGGCGTGAAACGCCAGGGGGAGGTGTACCTCGCTAGTGACGTCATGTCACCAAGGTATTCACCCCACCCCGTCCAAGGCGCCCTTGAGCGTGACGTCACATCTGCCTCGGCCGATGCCGTTATCTGTTTAAGTGACGTCATGTCACCTGCTGCCGCCTGACGTCACGAGATAACAGGAAGCTGCTGCTCTGCCGTGCACTGAAATCCGAGGTGAAAAATTCTCATCGCGGTTGTGGTGGTTGTTGTGGTGGTGGTGGTTGTTGTTTACCGAGGTAGAGCCTCGCTCTCTCTCTCTCAGGGATGTCATTTGAGTAGCAACGAGCATGGAAGCGATGTCCAGGTTGGAACTTTACAGCGCGGGGCCTAGCCACGCGAGGCCTTGCCTCCTACCCTCGCCTGATCGCGTTTGCTTCAATTCTCTCGCTTAAGTTTAATTTGTCTTCACTCAGCTCGTCACTTTGTCACTTTGTTTTACTTGTTGTGGTTGTTGTTGTGGTGGTTGTTGTGGTGGTGGTTGTTGTGGTGGTTGTTGTGGTTGTTGTCGTGGTTGTGGTGGTTGTTGTGGTTGTTGTGGTGATGGTTGTTGTGGTGGTTGTGGTGGTTGTTGTGGTGGTGGTGGTTGTTGTGGTGGTGGTTGTTGTGGGGGTGGTGGTTGTGGTGGTTGTGATGGTGGTTGTGGTGGTTGTAGTGGTGGTGGTGGTGGTTGTGATGTTTGTGGTTGTGGTGATGGTTGTTGTGGTGTTTTTTGTGGTTTTGTTGGTGGTTGTGGTGGTGGGGTTGGTGGTTGTGGTGGTGGTTGTGGTGGTTGTGATGGTTGTTGTTGTGGTGGTGGTTGTTGTGGTAGTGGTTGTGGTGGTTGTTGTGGTGGTGGTTGTTGTGGTGGTGGTGGTTGTGGTGGTGGTTGTTGTGGTTGTGGTGGTACTTGTGGTTGTAGTGGTGGTTGTGGTGGTTATTGTTATGGTTGTTGTGGTGGTTGTTGTGGTTATTGTGGTGGTTGTTATGGTGGTGGTTGTTGTGGTTTTGGTTGTGGTGGTTTTGGTGGTGGTTGTAGCGATGTTGGTTGTGATGTTTGTGGTGGTGGTTGTTGTGGTGGTTTTTGTGGTGGTGGTTGTGGTGGTTGTGGTGGTGGTTGTGGTGGTGGTTGTTGTGGTGATACTTGTGGTTGTAGTGGTGGTTGTTGTGATGGTTATTGTTATGGTTGTGGTGGTTGTGCTGGTGGTTGTTGTGGTTATTGTGGTGGTTGTTATGGTGGTGGTTGTGGTGGTTGTTGTGGTGGTTGTTGTGGTGGTGGCTGTGGTGGTGGTTGTTATGGTGGTGGTTGTGGTGGTGGTTATGGTGGTTGTTGTGGTGATTGTTGTGGTGGTGGTTGTGGTGGTTGTTGTGGTGGTTGTTGTTATGGTTGTGGTGGTTGTGGTGATTGTTGTGGTGGTGGTTGTGGTGGTGGTTGTTGTGGTGGTGGTTGTGGTGGTTGTAATGGTGGTTGTGGTGGTGTTTGTGGTGGTTGTAGTGGTGGTGGTTGTGATGTTTGTGGTTGTGGTGGTGGTTTTTGTGGTGGTGGTGGTGGTTGTTGTGGTGGTTGTGGTGGTGGTTGTTGTGGTTGTTGTGGTGGTACTTGTGGTTGTAGTGGTGTTTGTGGTGGTTGTTGTGGTTGTTGTTATGGTTGTGGTGGTGGTTGTGGTGGTGGTTGTTGTGGTTATTGTGGTGGTTGTTATGGTGGTGGTTGTTGTGGTGATTGTTGTGGTAGTTGGGGTTTTGGTTGTGGTGGTTTTGGTTGTGGTGGTTGATGTGGTGGTGGTTGTGGTGGTGGGGGTGGTGGTTGTGGTGGTGGTTGTTGTGGTGGTTGTGATGGTTGTTGTTGTGGTGGTTGTTGTGGTAGTGGTTGTGGTGGTGGTTGTTGTGGTGGTTGTGGTGGTGGTTGTGGTGGTTGTGGTGGTGGTTGTTGTGGTTGTGGTGGTACTTGTGGTTGTAGTGGTGGTTGTTGTGGTGGTTATTGTTATGGTTGTTGTGGTGTTTGTGGTGGTTGTTGTGGTTATTGTGGTGGTTGTTATGGTGGTGGTTGTTGTGGTTTTGGTTGTGGTGGTTTTGGTGGTGGTTGTAGCGATGTTGGTTGTGATGTTTGTGGTTGTGGTGGTGGTTGTTGTGGTGGTTTTTGTGGTGGTGGTTGTGGTGGTTTTTGTGGTGGGTGGTGGTTGTGGTGGTGGTTGTGGTGGTGGTTGTTGTGGTTGTGGTGGTTGTTGTGGTGGTGATACTTGTGGTTGCAGTGGTGGTTGTTGTGATGGTTATTGTTATGGTTGTGGTGGTTGTGCTGGTGGTTGTTGTGGTTATTGTGGTGGTTGTTATGGTGGTGGTTGTGGTGGTTGTTGTGGTGGTTGTTGTGGTGGTGGCTGTGGTGGTGGTTGTTATGGTGGTGGTTGTGGTGGTTATGGTGGTTGTTGTGGTGATTGTTGTGGTGGTGGTTGTGGTGGTGGTTGTTGTGGTGATTGTTGTGGTGGTTGTGGTGGTGGTTGTTGTGGTGGTGGTTGTGGTGGTTGTGATGGTGGTTGTGGTGGTGTTTGTGGTGGTTGTAGTGGTGGTGGTTGTGATGTTTGTGGTTGTGGTGGTGGTTTTTGTGGTTGTGGTGGTGGTTGTTGTGGTGGTTGTTGTGGTGGTTGTGGTGGTGGTTGTGGTGGTGGTTGTGGTGGTGGTTGTTGTGGTGGTACTTGTCGTTGTAGTGGTGTTTGTGGTGGTTGTTGTGGTTGTTGTTATGGTTGTGGTGGTGGTTGTGGTGGTGGTTGTTGTGGTTATTGTGGTGGTTGTTATGGTGGTGATTGTTGTGGTGATTGTTGTGGTAGTTGGGGTTTTGGTTGTGGTGGTTTTGGTTGTGGTGGTTGTTGTGGTGGGGGTGGTGGTTGTGGTGGTGGTTGTGATGGTTGTTGTTGTGGTGGTTGTTGTGGTAGTGGTTGTGGTGGTTGTTGTGGTGGTTGTGGTGGTTGTGGTGGTGGTTGTTGTGGTTGTGGTGGTACTTGTGGTTGTAGTGGTGGTTGTTGTGGTGGTTATTGTTATGGTTGTTGTGGTGGTTGTGGTGGTTGTTGTGGTTATTGTGGTGGTTGTTATGGTGGTGGTTGTTGTGGTTTTGGTTGTGGTGGTTTTGGTGGTGGTTGTAGCGATGTTGGTTGTGATGTTTGTGGTTGTAGTGGTGGTTGTTGTGGTGGTTTTTGTGGTGGTGGTTGTGGTGGTTTTTGTGGTGGGTGGTGGTTGTGGTGGTGGTTGTGGTGGTGGTTGTTATGGTTGTGGTTGTGGTGGTTGTTGTGGTGGTGGTTGTGGTGGTGGGGTTGGTGGTTGTGGTGGTGGTTGTGGTTGTTGTAGTGGTGGTGGTTGTGGTGGTGGTTGTGGTGGTGGTTGTTGTGGTGATACTTGTGGTTGTAGTGGTGGTTGTTGTGATGGTTATTGTTATGGTTGTGGTGGTTGTGCTGGTGGTTGTTGTGGTTATTGTGGTGGTTGTTATGGTGGTGGTTGTGGTGGTTGTTGTGGTGGTTGTTGTGGTGGTTGTTATGGTGGTGGTTGTGGTGGTGGTGGTTATGGTGGTTGTTGTGGTGATTGTTGTGGTTGTGGTGGTGGTTGTTGTGGTGGTGGTTGTGGTGGTTGTTGTTATGGTTGTGGTGGTTGTTGTGGTGATTGTTGTGGTGGTGGTTGTTGTGGTGGTGGTTGTGGTGGTTGTGATGGTGGTTGTGGTGGTGTTTGTGGTGGTTGTAGTGGTGGTGGTTGTGATGTTTGTGGTTGTGGTGGTGGTTTTTGTGGTGGTGGTGGTTGTGGTGGTGGTTGTTGTGGTGGTTGTTGTGGTGGTTGTGGTGGTGGTTGTGGTGGTGGTTGTTGTGGTTGTTGTGGTGGTACTTGTGGTTGTAGTGGTGTTTGTGGTGGTTGTTGTGGTTGTTATGGTTGTGGTGGTGGTGGTTGTGGTGGTGGTTGTTGTGGTTATTGTGGTGGTTGTTATGGTGGTGGTTGTTGTGGTGATTGTTGTGGTAGTTGGGGTTTTGGTTGTGGTGGTTTTGGTTGTGGTGGTTGATGTGGTGGTGGTTGTGGTGGTGGGGGTGGTGGCTGTGGTGGTCGTTGTTGTGGTGGTTGTTGTGGTGGTGGTTGTGGTGGTTGTTGTGGTGGTGGTTGTGGTGGTGGTTGTGGTGGTTGTTGTTGTGGTGGTTGTGGTGGTGGTTGTCGTGGTGGTTGTGGTTGTGTGGTTGTTGTGGTGGGTCTTGTGGTTGTAGTGGTGGTTGTTGTGGTGGTTGTTATGGTTGTGGTGGTGGTTGTGGTGGTGGTTGTGGTGGTTGTGGTGGTTGTGGTGGTGGTGGTTGTTGTGGTTCCATACTCTTTGGTTCTATTGGGTAAAGTTACGTAGGTGAAAATAAAATAACAAAAAATCACGACGTTTCGGCCACAACACAAGCGGCCTTCATCAGGTGAAGGGACGAGACTGTCTGGAGGATAGCGCTATCAGGTGAAGGGACGAGACTGTCTGGAGGATAGCGCTATCCTCCAGACAGTCTCGTCCCTTCACCTGATGAAGGCCGCTTGTGTTGTGGCCGAAACGTCGTGATTTTTTGTTATTTTATTTTCACCTACGTGACTTTACCCAATAGAACCAAAGAGTATGGATCCTAGCAGTCACGAAAGCTTTAAATCTAGAGTTGTTGTGGTTATTGTGGTGGTGGTTGTGGTGGTTGTTGTGGTTTTGGTTGTGGTGGTTTTGGTGGTGGTTGTGGTGCTGGTTGTGGTGGTGGGGGTGGTGGTTGTGGTGGTTGTTGTGGTTGTAGTGGTTGTTGTGGTGGTAGTTGTGGTGGTAGTTGTGGTGGTTGTTGTGGTGGTGGTTGTGGTGGTGGTCGTTGTTTACCAAGGTAGAGCCTCGCTCTCTCTCGTAGGGATGTCAATTGAGTAGCAGCGAGCATGGAAGCGATGTCCAGGTTGGAATTTTACAGCGCGGGCCCTAGCCACGCGGGGCCTTGCCTCCTGCCCTCGCCTGATCGCGTTTGCTTCAATTTTCTCGCTTAAGTTTAATTTGTCTTCACACGGCTCGCCACTTTGTCACTTTGTTTTACTTTTAAATATTCAGGCAGTTTTTATTTCATTCTTTTTTACCAGGCCAAGCCTGCTTGAGCTGCTGTACCGCTTTTGTTTTCAGAAGCGACCTGCCCACAACACAAGGTGAGGCTCGTCAACAGCATGGCGGTGTTCACTCTAGACGCGTGGCGGTCTTCGCTGTAGACGCTTGGCGGTGTTCACTGTAGATGCGTGGCGGTGTTCACTCTACACGCGTGGCAGTGTTCACTCTAGACGTGTGGTGGTGTTCACTCTGGGCGCGTGGCGGTGTTCACTCTAGACGCGTGGCGGTGTTCCCTCATCGCTCACGGCGGTGTTCACTCTACTTGGTGGAGTGAGGAACCATGAATTCTGAGCAGGTGAAGGTGGCCAGGCGTGGGTCTGGAACCACCACCACCTGTGAACCATGCCAGTTTGTGACAGTGGTGGAGCATGTGGGGGTGGGGTGGCACGTGCCCCCCCAATGGTCCGATTGAAATCCCTAATTTCGATGGGATCATTGGGGTTTATTAGTAACTAGCTTCACTACCCGGCTTCGCCCGGGACTTGGATTCTTGGATAAATTTCAAATTTCATATTCCCTTATCTGTTTTGAGGGTTGACGCCACACACTCCATGGTCATTTCCCCCACCCCCCCCCAAAATACAAAAGTATATTTTAATACATTGTGCATTGTGTCCAGTCTGGAAGCTACCCACATGCCAAATTTCAAGTGTGTAGCATGTTGGGAAGTTTGCTGAACATTTCAAACAGACACAAATTCACAAATTTCCCTTTTATAAATATAGATAAATCAGCATTTTGTGACCCCCCCCCTGCCACCATGTGGCATATTATTGCGTGCCAGGGACTCTATGAGAGGACAATAGTCCGAGTCCATAATTGGCAATAAGTAACGGCAAAGCAGTTACAAGCGACTCACAGAATTGTGTGCAATTGCGTATACAGTGCACGACTTCCCTGAAGGACAGCACCTTCAGCGAACGCGATGCCTTTCACACGCATCGAATAAAAAGCATAGGACTAGTTCTTAGTAACAACTCCTTACTAACAACTCCTTACTAACAACTCCTGACTAACATCTCCTTACTTAATAACAACTCCTTACTAACAACCCCTTACATACTAACAACTACTTACTAACAACTCCTTATAGTCTTAGATCTTTCGGTAAAGTCATGTTGAAGGGAAACAATAAAATATATAAAACAATAAAAATTCTCACGACGTTTCGACCATAACACAAACGGTCATCATCAGGTGTGAAAACCAACAGCAAGAAACATTTGAAAGAAGTGGCGGTTCGCATTTATTTATTTTAAAACGGTGTATTTTTTTTTTAAACCGTTAGCACCACAGTCAGCGATTTGGCAGTTTGTTTAGAAGGACGAGTCCATTTATGTTCTGAAAAGAGGAGGGGGGAGACGAAAAATTAATGTATGCTGTCTGAAAGCCACCGTAAGCGTGTACAATCAATTAAGACCTGAAATGGTTTATCAAATACTTCCAATGATTGCTAAGCCAGAATCCATATTCTCGGTTGAAATTGTCTCTGTGCTTGTATATGTGGATAGCCTCATGAACGAATCTCTCATGGTAGCCAGATGGCTTACAAAGAACCTCTGTCTTGGATAAGTCAATGTCATGTGAGCCTACTGAATTATAACAATGATCTGCCACGGCCGAGGTGTTGGTCCTACCGTATTTAAGGTCTGCTTTGTGTTCACGAATGCGGTCCAAGACATGTCGTTTGGTTTCTCCAATGTAACTATTACCACAGAGGCAACTTAGTTTCTAGACACCAGGGTACTGTATGTCCGGAATCACATCTTTTACAGACGGAACCAGATCACGGATTTTATGTAATGTGTTGAGACGGACCTGGATCTTGTGTTTATTCAAGATTTTGGAGATCTTTTTGGTGATCCCCACAATGTAGGGTAAAGTGATGGTTTTGAAAGGCTCCTCAAAAGCGTCCTTCTTCATGGTTTGAGTGATAGCTTTGCGGATTGTATAGTCGGAGTAACCATTAGCCTTAAGAGCTTGGTGTACGTGCTTGAGTTCACTGCCTATGTGTTCCTGGTCGGATATGCATGGGGCTCTATGGTACAGAGTCTTGATGAGATAATTCTTCTGTGATGGATGGTGGTGGGAATCCGGTTTCAGATAAGCATCCGTATGGGTAGCTTTCCTGTAGACAGAGTGGCTCATTGAACCATCAGGTCTCTTTTTTATTAGGACATCCAAAAAAGGTAGCTTGCCATCTTTTTCGACTTCCATGGTAAATCTGATGGCTGGGTGTATGGAATTGATGTGGTCGAAGAATTGGTCTAGAGCAGGCCGGCCATGTGGCCAGATGACAAAAGTGTCATCCACGTACCTCTTCCATAAGGTTGGGCACAGAGTGGCAGTCTGGATGGCGTCAGTCTCAAATTTCTCCATGAAAATGTTAGCTATAACCGGAGATAGGGGGAGCCCTTTGGGGTGCCCTCAGTTTGTTTGTAGAAAGTTCCATTCCAAGTGAAGTATGTATTGGTTAAGTGTCTCACCAGGGGGGGGTACCTCAGTGTTTAGTCCTTGATGAACCAAGTCTTCAATGATTGCGATGGTGTCAGGTACAGGAACTTTGGTGAATTAGGAAACTACATCAAAACTGACAAGCAGGTCGTCTGGGGACAGGGAAATACCCTTGATTGTCGATACCAGGTGAGTAGAATTTTGTACCGCAGAGGTGGTTTTTCCAGTGAAAGGACGCAGGATTTCAGACAAAAAACGAGCCAGTTTGTAGGTGGGGGAGTTGATAGTAGAGACGATGCGGGTAGGCCCGGTCCCTAGCTCCTCGTAGGGTCTCCATCAGGCTCTCCACGGGGCGGCTCCCTTCCTCCCGTTGTGGCGGAGGGACACCGAACAGTAGATCTGCGGGCAGGCGAGACTCGCGACCAAACATCATTAGGAACGGGGTCTGTCCCGTAGATGCGTGTACTGTGGTGGCGTAGGCGAACAGAGCATAGGGGAGGTGTTCATCCCAGTCCCGTTGATCCGCGGCCACCATGCGTTTAAGCTTCCCGGCTAGAGTCTGGTTCATCCTCTACCATCCCATTTGCCTGGGGGTGATACGCCATAGTTCGGTCCTTCTGGATCCCAAACTCCTGGCACAGCGCCTGGAATAGCTCTGCCTCGAATTCACTACCCTGGTCAGTAATTACTCGTTGGGGGATCCTGTGCTTAAGTACGTAGTGTTCCACAAACGCTCGGGCCACTACGAGGGCTGTCTTATCGGCGATGGCCACCGCTACGGGATAGCGTGTGAAGTAATCCATATATATCGGTTACCCCGGTGGGATCGTGGGAATGGCCCCTGCAGGTCGATCCCAACCAGCTGGTTTGTCCGGCTGACACGGAACGGTCTCAGGGGTACCTGGTACCGCGCTGGTTTCGGCCCTCATTGCTGACACGCGCGGCAGCCCTGCACCTAGGCGGCCACGCCAGAAATACTGGCGACACAGGGTTTCCCGAGTGCGCCGTTCCCCGTCATGGCCCCCGAGCGGGTGGTTGTGTACTAGCCTTTGCAGCTGGGGTCGCACCTGGGCGGGAACGCAGATGCATCCCGGCTGGCCGGCTTCGGTTAGTTCCCGTACTACCCCGTTCTGCACGCACAACCGGGCATACAAACCACTCCAGGGTCCCGGTAGGGCGTCCTTCTTCTCCCGTAGGGCCGCCTCCACCGCTGCCAGATCTGGATCCCGCAGCTGGGTCCGTCTCAGCTGCTCGTCGTCCAGGCCCAGGAAGGCGCAGCCGACGTCCTCCTGGATCCGATCGGGTGGGGTTGGCCGACCCATCGGGCCCCGGGGTGTGGGCTCCGTGCTCGTCGAGTGGTCCCCCGGGTCCCTGGTTCCCCCTGATGGCGTCTCTGTTGCGCATACTGCACTGCCTCTCACCGGGGGGGGGGGGGGGGGTTAGTCTCGGTGCACTCCTGGGGGGCCACCACCTGCCGGCAACGGCCCCCCGTGAAGCACGGGCAGACTTCCTCCACCCTTGTCTCGGCGCACACCGTGGGCCGCCTCGACAAGGCGTCCGCGTTTGCGTGCGTACACCCAGCTCGGTACTCTATTTGCAGGTTGTACTCCTGCAGCTGCGCCAGCCATCGGGCCATCTGCCCCCGCGGTTCGTTGAATGTAAGGAGGAACTGTAGGGCATAATGGCCGGTGCGCACTCGACATTTCGTGCCGTACAAATACGGTCGGAACTGTTTACACGCGAAGACCACGGCATACAGTTCTTGACGGGTCACACAATAATTCAGCTCGGCCCCACTCGGGGTCCGACTGGCGTATGCGATGACCCGCTCCGTCCCACCCTGCACCTGTGACAGCACCGCGCCCAGCCCACTGCTGCAGGCGTCGGTGTCTAAAATAAAATCAGTGGTGAAATCGGGGAAAGCTAGGGTGGGGGTGTGGGTAAGGTGGTCTTTGAGGGTGGTGAAGGCCGTCTGGCAGGCCTCCGTCCACTGATAGGGGTTCTTAGGGGAGGTGAGTTGGGTGAGGGGGTGTGCCACCTCGCTGAATCCCTTTACGAATCGGTGATAATAGGTGGCGAGCCCCAAGAATGATCTGATTTCCGTCAGGTTCCTTGGCCGTGGCCATTCCACTACGGCGCGCACCTTCTCCGGATCGGTGCACACTCCTGCCTCGCTTACTCGGTGTCCGAGGTACCCCACCTCACGCTGCGCAAGGTAACACTTACGCGGCTTGAGTTTGAGATGGGCTGCTCGCAATCGCTGGAACACCTCTCGCAGCCTGGACCAGTGCTCAGACAGATCTACTGAACACGATCACGTCGTCCAGGTAAATCAGGCACTGTTCCCACTGCAAGCCCCGCATCACCAACTCCATCAACCGCTGGAACGTCGCGGGTGCATTAGCGAGTCCGAACAGAAGCACTCGAAACTCGAACAGTCCCATCGGGGTGGTAAATGCGGTTTTTGGCCGATCCTCCTCCGCCATCTCCACCTGCCAGTACCCGGACGCCAGATCGAGGGTGGAAAAATACCGTGCTCCTGCGAGGCTGTCAAAGGTGTCATCGATGCGCGGTATGGGGAAGGCGTCGCCGAGGGTGACGCGTTCAACTTTCGGTAATCAACGCAGAACCGGGTCGACCCATCCTTTTTCATCACTAGCACCACCGGGGCAGACCAGGGGCACGCCGAGGGCTGGATTATGTTATCACGTAGCATATCCGCGACTGCCTTCTTGATCTGGGTACGTTCGGGCGCGCCCACCCAGTATGCGGGGAGTTTGATAGGTCGGGCTGCACCCGTGTCAATTGTGTGCTTAACAAGGTCTGTCCGACCTACATCCGAATCGTGCTCACTGAACACGTCGGTGTACTCCTGCAACAACCCGCGTAGCTGATCGGCCTCCCCCTTAGGTAAGTCCGCCCAAGGCACATGTAACGCGTCATGCAAGGGGATGATCTCGGCTCGGGGAGTCGGGCCGACCCGCCAGGCCAGATCCTGGTTGGCCTCGGGGCGGCCAGGGTCTTCCGCCCAGAGTGCGAACACCGAGTCGTTAGTGGCGCGCGTGCAGGGGGTGTATGGTAGCTACCGTGGTGCGTCGTCGTAGCATCGCCGGGGTACTGTGTGGGTTAAACAGCCGCATGAACAGTCGCCCCCCGTCTGCGTTTACCAGCGTGGCTGACCCTACGACTCCGTATTGCGCTGCGAACTCCGGGTGAGGGGTTAGCATTACCTCGCCCGATGGTCGGTGTGTGGGGTCGGTGGAGGGGGTTGCCACTGGCACCAGCATCTCGGCGAGCGGCCTGATAGTGACGGCCGACACCAGGGTAGCGGCCACAGGTGTGAAGCGAGGGCGATTCGGCTCTTGTCCCAGGAACGGGATCCGCTCCCCGCTGCCCTCCGCGGTGGCGCATCACTGGCGGGGCTGCACGTTAAGCCCCAGCTTTTCCAGGAGGTCCGTACCTGCAATACACTCGTGGCACAACACACTCGAGACGTAGAATTCCTGTGTGCACACCTGGTTTCCGAGACGGACCTCGAGGGAGATCCTTCCCAGCAACCCCATCCCGGCTCCGCTCGCCGTGTGCAGCGCGCGATCCGGGGCCTGCAGGCGGCTCACGTCAACCCCGAGCACACTGCAGTGCGCGGCGCTCACGAGTGAGGCTACGGCCCCCGTGTCCATTAGGATCCGGGTGCGCTTCCCATTCACCTGTCCTTCCACCAGCGACGTGGCCCCCGTGATTCCCGCCACCAGCTCCCGCAGCCAGTCGCCCGTGCTCACCGTGTCCCTGGGTGTTGTGGTCGGAATCTGCGTGGGGTCACTCGCTCACCATTATTATTGTCGTTCTGCAAAGGGACCATGTTGACTGCACCCCTCGGTGGTCCACTCTCTAGGGGGCGTTGGCGTTTAACCGTGGCGCGTTTCTAGCATGGGCAATCAGGGGACAGTCCCTCACGAGATGCCCTTGACGGTCGCACAGGTAACACGGTCGGGGGGCGGTCCCATAGGAGGCCCCCTGCCCATCCCTTCTTCCCCTGCCCGTACTCAGCTGTCCCAGGTCGGACTCTAACTGGGATACCCGCCCAGCCAGTCCCCCTACTGTGGAGCGTAGCTCCCCCATCTCAGACTGCATGGCTTTCATGTTTTTACTCGCTTCCTCACGTGCGTGGGTCACCTGGCCGGCTACATCCTTTATGCCCGTCTGTATTCCCGCCACCCATCCCGGGGTTGTCTCGCGGCGCTACCGGAGGCTCCCTTTCCTGATCCCTTACCGTCCTGGCAAGCTCCTGTTCCTCCTCTTCCTCCTCTAGGGACAGGCTTGTGACGGTGCACTCCCGTCCCAATCCTCGGAGCTGCGCGCGTTCGCTAGAAATTCTTTCACACTTATGCGCGCGCTCGACAAGGACGTTAAAGGGAAGACGCGTACAGTTCATGTCTGGCTGCCACCACGCCGTGCGAGTCAAGTATCGCTGGATTTTCTCGGCGGCCAGCTCCTCAAATCACTTCTGTCATGTACCCCGGGCGTGCGATCTTTGTTAGCTCGCGCACATCCTCGGCATAATCGCGCAGGTCCTCGCCGGGTTGGCGACGGCATGCCTCTAAGGCCGCTTTTGCCTCCTCATTACTCATGCCGAACCGTGAGTCAAGTTGGCGCATTAGCTCTGCTAGCTGAGTTTGCGCGCTTGTGGGTAGGGCTTCCACAAAGTCGGCTGCCCACCCATCCATATTCATAATAAGTTGACGTAACGCCTGCGCGTCCGTCCACCCATTAGTTTTCTTAGCCCCTATGACGTTGCGGGCAAACGCTTTCCACGAAGGGGTACCCCGGCCGGTGAATATATGCCTTATTTTTGCGTGGGGTAACGCAGGGGTTCGTACCGCTTCTGACGCCAAACTGTGGGGGCTACCGTCCCCCGCCATCACTGAATTGTCGGGGCCGTTGCCCACCGACTCCCCCGTTCCATTCATACCGACACCCCCCGGCTGCTCTGTGGGGTTCAGGCTAGCGACCTCCCCTGCCTCGCCCTCCTGTCCTGCTGACCGCGTCGGCATGTTTCGACCGATGGGTAGGGCGCGGCGCTTTACGCTCGTGGCGCACTGCGTGGTTGGGAGGCGGCGAGCCGCGGTGAGCGCGCTCGCCAGTAAAAACTCCGTCCTGCCCGTAAACAAACAGGCGCGTGTCTCCCTCCCACCCACGCTCCACGTGCTCCGGTAATAACAAACACGCCTATACTCTCTGCCCAGCCCCGTACACCAATCGCATGCAAGGGGGTTGGGGCTGAGGGATGGGCGGGCGGGACGTTTGCCGTGCGCTCGCCGCTGATTGGGGAGGGTCGCCCAGCTCTGAGTTAAAGAGCCCGTTCAAACAGTCGCGCGAATACGCGCGCGCTCGGCGCTTTAGCTCGCTACTTCGCGATTAGCAATCGCGCAGGCACGCGACCACAACACCGTCGCACAGGCACACAAGCGCTAAACACCACTGAAAACAGTCGCTTAGGCACGCACACGCTGAACAGCACACCCGTAAACAGCCGCGTAGGCACGCGCACGCTAAGCGCTCCGCCTCGATGTAAACAAACGTGCGTGCGCGCGACCACCAACAACTCTTTATCGTATCCGCCGCAAACAGCCGCGTATGCGCACGAGCGCAAAACAGTACTGTACACACTCGTACCGGTATGCGAACACCAAACACTCCGTCTCCCTCCTCGTACTCACAGCAACCACGACACAGTTTTATCCTCTATTAGTGGTTTTATTCCCCGCGAGTATCCCGCTAACTACGTGTCTGTGCGAGTCAGCAGGCCCTCCTAACCTATGCCTCGAGGATCCCAGATTCAGCTAATCCTGCCTATAGCTTCGCTTTCTACCCTCGATTCAATAGCCCAAACTTACCTCTCTCTCTCTTACTCACGCGTACTTCCACTCTGCTGCGCTGGAGACTGTAGGAAAGCGATCCGGAGAGGGTTGAGCCTGGCTGCGCTGAAGCTCGTCACGCGGACGTCTCGAACGGCTGACTCCCCTCCTGTGTGGACCGCGATGATTTTTGAAGAAGACTGTCCCCGCTACCCCCAGCCTCTGTGCTTTTATCCACTCTAAAGGCATTCCGGTGCTCCCGCACTCGTGCTTGCCCTGTCCATTCAGAGGCCGAGTTATTCTCGTCTCATTGTTATTGAGTCCCTAATCTTACCTATAACAAAGGCGTATCTTCGTTCCCACGCCCCGTGCGGTCCATTCAAATGTCGGCTATTCTTACCCCTTTGTTATCTAGATCCCTGATTGTTCTGCCTCACGGCAAGTGTCTTGCCTCACGGCAGATGTGGGGCGTGTGTACACAGGAATTTCCTGTTTATGAAATAGGGGGTAGTCACGTGACCAGGAAGTTGCGATTTTAGATTTCCGCTGAACCACGCGGGCGTCGGCCATTAAAAACATAATTCAAGATGGCGGCACACATCGCAGCTCCGTGAAGACAGCTGCAGCCACCGTTGAGGGACTTTGGGAAGCATTGTCTGTAAGTTCGTTTGTGTTCTTATGATGCTTGCAATGTTGCTATAATATTAGAAGGACCTTTATAATGCTGTTATAACGCTAGAACCTTTATAATGCTGTTAAATTGTTACGATGTATGTGGGGCCTAGTTGACAATAAAGCCTGCAGCTTGCCTTGTTGTGATTTACCCGTAATTGAGTAAATAGATTCAAACTTGAAATAACAAAATGTCTCATTCATAAGACAACGTTATGATGCTGTGGTGTTTATTCATTATGTTGGTTTTTCTGGGTATTAACAGATGCTGTATCTGTGCTGTTTTCTTACCAGTTTTACCTCTCTCTACCGTTCAATTTCAATAAATGAAGTTCGGAGTCAAATGTTCACCCTGGCACTGAGGGTTTATTGGAAACGCGAGGTTATCTACTCAGCTAGCTCTGCAACGCAACGCAGAGCGAGGCCGAGATAGTAAAAAGACATTCTTCTCGGAGCTCTCAAGCAGTCAGCCTGCAGCAAGCAAGGAGCTAGTCAGCCTGCAGCAAGCAACGAGCTCTCAAGTAGTCAGCCTGCAGCAAGCAAAAGAGCTCTCAAGCAGTCAGCCTGCAGCAAGCAAAAGAGCTCTCAAGCAGTCATCCTGCAGCAAGCAAGGAGCTCTGCAACGAGTCTACATTAAAAATTCTGTTGCAAGCATAGCAACATGGAAAGCCACAGTTCAGCAGGGAGAGATGCTGAAGAAGGTGATTTAGGCAATCCAGGACCTCCCATCCAGCCACAAGAGGACCAAGGAAGTTCAAGGCCCCAAAGAGAGGTCAGGCTGACACAATGGGCCTTGGAAAGCTATGATGCTGAGAAGCAAGACCTTGATGCCAGGATACAAAGGGCATGGGACCGGGTTGAAGCTGACATATCTGAAGCTGCAAATGCCTCAGACACAGTGGCCTCAATCTAGCGGGCCATCCAGCGAGTGAAGGTGAGCAGCTCAAGCTACAAGCTCCTGGCAAATAAATACATCTCCCTCCTGATGAAGATGAAAACAGATGAGGGCCTTGAGGGAGTGCGCACGCAAGAGAACTTCCTCGAACTGCTCGATGATAATGTACAGGCAGTGATACAAGATGCAATAAACCGTGTGGAGGGCTTAAGAGAGACCCGATCTCAGTACTCTGTCTCATCCAGGTCCACCACAAGATCTAAAGGCTCAGCACACTCAAAGACATCATCTACTAGTATGGCAGCAGCTCAGGCACGCGCAGCAGCAGAAGCAGCAAATGCCCGTATTGCATACATGGCTGAAGAGGAAGCCATGCTAATTGAAAAGGCCCGCATACAAGAAGAAGCAAGCAGAGCAACTGCTGCCGCACGAGAGCAAGAGAGTATATTAGTGGCTACTGCCACACGGAAGAAAATTGAGCTGGATGCTAAGTTAAGTACCCTACAGCTCAAAAAAGAAGCAGCTGCTGCAAGGGCCCAAGCAGAGGTGCTCCAAGCAGCAGCCAATCTGGATAAGGAAGAGAATTGGAGTGAGTTTGGCACTCAGATACCTGTCAAGGACCGTGATCAACTCACCAGAAAAAAATATTTTGTACTGGTCTGGACAATGCATCAATGCTCCTCCACCAAACGATACTGAACAAATGGTGGACGTTCAGGCATCGCCATCTCCACACCGAATGAACATTAATGCTGTCTACGGGAATGGTGGAAATGCATATCCTGCTTTGGCAGCTAGTCGTCGACTCAGCGTCGCACATGTGGGATCAGAAATGGATGCATCACGTCAGACCCACATTCCAGACAGTCACATAAGGGGATCAAACCAACGTGATCGAAACCTTTTGGGCCCACAATCCAACAGCATCGCGAATGACGGCATGCAAGGCAATGCAGCCAATAATGGCACCTCACAAGCGCTAGTATGGACACACCCTGGATCAGCAGGATTAGGGGACCTTGCTAGGTACCTGGCTCACCGCGAACTAATCAACACAGGACTCATTAAGTTTGATGACCACTCTGAGAACTATTGAGCTTGGAGATCTACCTTCAGGAATGCAATCCGAAATGCAGACATCTCTGCAAGTGAAGAACTCGACCTGTTGGTGAAATGGTTAGGAAACGAATCTACAGAGTACGCAAAGAGGATCCGGGCAGCAAACATTGACGACCCCGCCTCAAGCCTGCATGCGGTGTGGGAGAGGCTCGAGGAGTGCTACGGTAGCCCAGAAACTATTGAAAAGGCTCTCTTCAAGAAGTTGCAGAACTTTTCAAAAATCTCTGGTAGGGACAATAAAAGGTTACGAGAGCTTGGAGATATTTTGATGGAGCTTGAATCAGCCCAGGCTGACCCCTATTTACCAGGTCTCATTTTCTTGAATACCTACCATGGCGTGAACCCCATAGTAGAGAATTTGCCATTCGACGTGCAGGAAAAATGGAGAACAGCAGGTTCAAGATACAAGTCAGAGCATCAGGTTGCATTCCCCCCATTCTCTTTTTTCTCAAATTTTATCCGCAACCTGGCTAAGACCAGAAATGACCCGAGTTTCATGTTTGGCACCACGGGGATTTCCAGTCCAGATCTCCCAAAAATGGAAAGAGCAATGGCAAAATGAGGAACAGCGAGAGTGCCAATTTCTGTACACAAGACTGAGGTCTCTCCTATGACATTCGCAAACTCCGTCCAGACAACCACCACAAAGAAAAAGATAGAGGATCCAGAGAAGCAATGCCCATTGCATGATAAACCTCACTCCCTCCAGAAATGCCGTGAGTTCAGGAGGAAGCCATTGGAAGAGCGGAAGAACATTCTGAAAGAATTTGGAGTGTGCTTCAAATGCTGTGCTTCTACAAACCACCTTGCAAGGAATTGCAAGGCAGATATCAAGTGCGAGGAATGTGGCAGTGACAAACACGCAACTGTTCTGCACACATTTTACTACAAACCCAGTGGCACTAAGGCTTCCGATCCCGAAGCAGAGCACGGCGGGGAGCAAGGCGAGACCGCCGCACTCACTTCGTCAATCACAACCAAATGCACAGAAGTCTGTGGAGAAGGCTTCATAGAAAGATCTTGCTCAAAGATATGCCTCGTCCGAGTGTATCCCAAAGGACATCCTGAAAAGGCAGTAAGGATGTACGCCATAATGGACGACCAGAGCAACAAGTCTTTGGCAAGATCAGAGTTCTTTGATCAGCTAAGCGTAGGTGGGAATTCCTTTCCATACACGCTCAGAACATGCTCAGGACTGATGGAGACAGCGGGAAGAAGAGCGTGCGGCCTCATGGTGGAAACCATGGATAGCACCATGAAGCTAGCCCTTCCTACGGTGACAGAGTGCAATTTGATACCGGACGACAGGAGTGAGATTCCCACGCCCGAAGTCGCACGTCACCACCCACACCTGAAACCCATAGCAGAGTTCATCCCGCCATTGGATCACACGGCACAGATTTTACTTCTGCTTGGCAGGGACATGCTGAGAGTCCACAAGGTTTGCGATCAACGCAACGGACCTCACGACGCTCCCTACGCCCAGAGACTCGACCTAGGATGGGTCATTGTAGGTGATGTCTGTCTTGATGGAACACACAAACCAGACCACATAAGCACATTCAGAATGAGTGTGCTCACGAATGGACGCACGTCACTCTTCAAACCGTGCCCCAACCACTTCACGCTGAAAGAGAAATTCGACGATAGAAGTCAAGGCTGTACCATGCAGGCCGACGAAGAAACCTATATGCTGAAAGATGATGTTGGACATACGGTGTTCGTGACAACGAAGGACGACGACAAACCTGCTCCATCGCTAGAGAATAAAGAATTCTTGAAAATAATGGACAGAGTTCTTCCAAGATGAGTCAAACAGTTGGGTGGCCCCTCTGCCATTTCGTAATCCCAGATGCCGGCTACCCAACAATAGAGAGCAAGCCCTCTCACGGCTCAACTCATTGCGCCGCACCTTGGACAAGAGACCAGAGATGAAGAATAATTTTGTGTCCTTCATGAAAAACATATTTGACAGTGGTCACACTGAAGCGGCCCTCCTCTAGAAGAAGGACAGGAATGCTGGTACTTACCAATCTTTGGCGTGTATCACCCAAAGAAGCCGGATCAGATCAGAGTGGTGTTCGATTCCAGTGCTCAATTTAAGGGCATTTCCTTGAACAACGTAATGCTCACCGGACCAGACTTTACCAACAGTCTCCTAGGGTTACTCACCAGTTTCAGAAAGGAGTCAATTGCTGTAACAGCCGACATTCAACAAATGTTCCACTGCTTCATTGTCCGAGAAGATGACAGAAATTACCTCAGGTTTCTGTGGTACCGCAATAACAATGTCAATGATCGAATTGTTGAATACAGAATGAAGGTGCATGTCTTTGGCAACAGCTCATCCCCAGCGGTAGCCACCTATGGACTTAGGAGGACCGCGCAGGCAGGAGAAGGGGAGTTTGGGGAAGACACCAAGCGATTTGTAGAGCGAGATTTCTACGTTGACGACGCACTTAAATCAATGCCCACGGCCTCAGAAGCCATCGATCTGCTCCAAAGGACGCAAGGAATGTTAGCAACTGCTAACCTGAGACTTCACAAGATAGCATCCAGCAGCGCAAAAGGGATCCAGCATGTTGGGTTCATATTGGGCAAGGCCAAATTGGCCCCAAAACCGGAACATACCATCCCAAGGCTCGAGCTGTGTGGAGCCGTTCTAGCTACGGAAGTGGCGGAACTGATCTTAGACGAATTGGACGTCAAACTGGACGCAGTCAAGTTCTACATGGACAGTAAGGTCGTACTAGGCTACATAAACAACCAAACCAGAAGCTTCTACACCTACATCAGCAATAGAGTGGAACGCATTAGGAGATCGACGCAGCCGGAGCAATGGAATTATGTTCCAACTGACCAGAATCCAGCAAATCTTGCAACTAGGTCCATTCCTGCATCTCTGCTGAAGCAAACCATCTGGCTGACGGGTCCAGCGTTCCTCTTACGACGTGACGGTGGCCCATGTACTACGAAAGAGACCTTTGGACTCATAGAGCCCGAGTTCGACAAGGAGATTCGTCCTCAAGTGACAACTTTCGTAACAGATGTGCGACCGAGAAGTCCACTGAGTCCACACCATTTTGAACATTTCTCGAAATGGACGACGCTCGTGCGAGCGATAGCACGTCTAACGCATATCGCAGACTGCTTCCATCTCCCGATGAGAGGCACCACTTGTAGCTGCAATGGATGGCATCACTGCACAGTGCCACGCACTGAAGATGAGCTTTCCAGAGCAAAGAAATCAATCTTCCGCTGTGTGCAACAGGCAGCTTATGCAAGTGAGATCAGATCCATCAACAAGGGAGAAGACCTTCCTAGGGTCAGCACCCTCAGGAAGCTAAACCCTAGGATGGACGAAGACGGCTTGCTCAGGATCGGTGGTCGGCTAGGGAATGCAAAATTAGATGAGAACGAACGGAACCCCCTCATAATCCCAAGTCAGAGCCACATTGCAATTTTACTTGTGCGCCACAATCACGAGAAGGTCAAGCACCAAGGTCGGCACTTCACAGAAGGAGCAATCCGATCTGCAGGGCTGTGGATCGTTGGAGCAAAGAGGTGCGTCGCCAGCATAATCCACAAGTGTATCAGGTGTCGCAAGCTACGTGGAAAACAGGAAGAACAGAAAATGGCAGACCTCCCAGCCGATCGACTCAGTGTAGAACCTCCCTTCACCTCTGTAGGGATCGACGTGTTCGGACCATGGACAGTCATCTCCCGCCACACCAGAGGAGGGCTCGCGAGCAGCAAACGTTGGGCAGTGCTGTTCACCTGCATGAGTACACGAGCAGTGCACATCGAAGTCATCGAGTCCATGGACTCTTCGAGCTTTATAAATGCACTCCGGAGATTCTTCGCCATCAGAGGGCCAGCCAAGCAACTCCGTTCTGATTGTGGAACCAATTTCACTGGAGCATGTAAAGAGCTTAAGAACAGTACAGAGAATGTCGAAGATGATTCTGTCAGGAAATACCTTAGTGACCAAGGCTGCATATGGATCATCAATCCTCCTCACTCTTCGCATATGGGTGGAGCCTGGGAACGCATGATCGGGGTTGCTCGACGCATTCTCGACTCCATGCTGTGTGATGTCGGGTCCATACGGCTCTCTCACGAGGTCTTGACCACTCTCATGACCGAGGTCTCAGCCATAATTAATTCAAGACCCCTGATCCCCGTCTCAACTGACCCGGAGTCACCATTCATCTTGGCTCCTGCTACACTTCTTACCCAGAAGATAGATGTGCTCACAGCACCTACCGAGGAGGCCAGCACTGCAGACCTCTACAGACGTCAATGGAGACAAGTGCAGAGCTTCGCGAACACGTTCTGGCGTCGCTGGAAAAACGAGTACCTTGCGACACTCCAAGTGCGCAACAAGTGGCAGTCTAACAGACCAGACATCCACGAAGGCGACCTCGTCCTACTGAAGGACAACCAAGCCAAACGGAATGAGTGGCCAATGGGCCGTATCCTCAAGTCGATTCCAAGTGCCGATGGAAAAGTTCGAAAGGTCGAGATTATGATTGCGAAGCAAGGTGTCGCAAGAACTTTCTTCAGGCCCATAGTCGAGACAGTACTACTTCTCTCTCGCAAAGATATGGACAAATAAGTTGACCCATTGAAGTTGTTATACACTTGTTTATGAGATAGGAAATAAATGGTGGTATCTCCTAGATACCAGACGGGGAGTGTTCTGCCTCACGGCAAGTGTCTTGCCTCACGGCAGATGTGGGCGTGTGTACACAGGAATTTCCTGTTTTTGAAATAGGGGGTGGTCACGTGACCAGGAAGTTGCGATTTTAGATTTCTGCTGAACCACGCGGGCGTCGGCCATTAAAAACATAATTCAAGATGGCGGCACACATCGCAGCTCTGTGAAGACAGCTGCAGCCACCGTTGTGGGACTTTGGGAAGCATTGTCTGTAAGTTCGTTTGTGTTCTTATGATACTGGCAATGTTGCTATAATATTAGAAGACCTTTATAATGCTGTTATAACGCTAGAACCTTTATAATGCTGTTAAATTGTTACGATGTATGTGGGGCCTAGTTGACAATAAAGCCTGCAGCTTGCCTTGTGATTTACCAGTAATCGAGGAAATAGATTCAAACTTGAAATAACAAAATGTCTCATTCATAAGACAACGTTATGATGCTGTTGTGTTTATTCATTGTTGGTTTTTCTGGGTATTAACAGATGCTGTATCTGTGCTATTTTCTTACCAGTTTTACCTCTCTCTACCGTTCAATTTCAATAAATGACGTTCGGAGTCAGATGTTTACCCTGGCTCTGAGGGTTTATTGGAAACGCGAGGTTATCTACTCAGCTAGCTCTGCAACGCAACGCAGAGCGAGGCCGAGACATTGATCCTAACAAAGGCATTCCGATCCGCACCCCTTTGGCCTCCTGACTCGTGCTTGTGTGTGTGCGGTTTCACTTGCGGTGACTCAACGGCCTCTGCTGTGACCACGTAACTTTAATATCAGGTCACGGCGCCGCGTTCCATGTCAGCCACGGGGGGAGATCGCCCAATACCCCGGCCGCAGGAAACAATGAAGCTTGATCCCATTAGGGGCTTCTGGATAAAAACCCGTCGGCCAGGTGATCTCCCCTTCCGGCTCTATGTGGGGTGTATGTGCGTTCGTGCAAGGGGGGGGGGGGGGGGGTGGTGGAAGCGAGGCGTGCCACGTCGGCGTTGTCACCCCCCGGTGGTGGTGTCACGGCGGTGGGCACCACACAGGCCTCTCTCACGAGCACGGGTGTGATGAACAGCAGGCCTCTCTCACCAGCACGGGTGTGATAAACAGCAGGCCTGTCTCGCCAGCACGGGTGTGCTGAACAGCAGGCCCCTCTCACCAGCACAGGTGTGCTGAACAGCAGGCCTCTCTCACCAGCACGGGTGTGCTGGACAGCAGGCCCCTCTCACCAGCGCAGGTGTGCTGAACAGCAGGCCTCTCACCAGCACGGATGTGCTGAACAGCAGGCGTCTCTCACCAGCACAGGTGTGCTGAACAGCAGGCCCCTCTCACCAGCACAGGTGTGCTGAACAGCAGGCCTCTCTCACCAGCATGGGTGTGATGAACAGCAGGCCTCTCTCACCCGCACGGGTGATCAAGCAAAACAAGACAAAACCGGACAAAACAGGGCGCACCAACCGGCCAAGGCTGCCATCATCTGCGCCAACCGAAAGAACCAAGAATATGGTAGCACATTCTCTATTTATTGCAGAGGTTCAAGGTTCAAATCCGACAGGCACACCTGGCTACCCCAGTAACATTCACCACGATATGCGCAGTCTGCTTAACGGCAGATGTAAAACATAGCGTTGTGTTATTCACAACGCACAGGTCATTGCATGTTGGTGTCACGGTCAAAACTGGGGTAATTCCAAACATTATCCAAAAACTACACAACGGAGATGGCGCGTCAATGATCGTCCCCTACCGACAGACTCATGTCCACGTGCAGGCCGGTGCAGGGCCACCTTGTGCCACACAGGGGCAACTGCCACTTAGGGGGGGGGGGTCCTTCGATTGTTCGAGATGAGATTCGATATGAAACACCGAGTTGCTGAGGCAATTAGGCAAGCGACTTATGAGTAAAAATATGATGTTGGTAACGTAGTGAAAGCTTGGGAGCTTCATTGCCTCTTGCTCCTGCTGACAGATGTACCCAGCCCACAGCTCCACAGATACCAGCCACTCCTACTGTGCAGGGTCGGCTATGTACGGTGCGAAATAAGTTCCAGACACACACAGAGACTCACACAGAGACCCACAGATTAGCATGGTTGGCTACGTATGGTGCGACATAATTTCAACGTACAGAGACTCAGAGCAAGTTTGAGTCGCGTGCAGTCGTGGGCCGTGAAAGTTGGACGGTTGCATGTTGCTACTGACAGTAGTTGAATACAGTTGGAAAGACGCTGATAGAGACACACACAGAGACTGACAAGAGAGAGGTGGACAGACAGACAAGAGGAAGACGGAAAGAAAGATACAGAGACGACAGAGACACAGTCGGCGAGAGAGAGACACAGAGGGGAACAGAGACACAGACGGACAGAGAGATGTTGACTCGAATACGCTTAACTCGCTCCATTGAGATTCCTCAATCTTTGCCCATCCCCGGAATTAAGTCGTTCTAGTTTCATTTTATTTCATTGTGTGTGGTGTGCACGTGTAAGCAATGTGGGATATCGATGTACACAGCTATGAACAAGATCAGCAGACAAGACGTCTTTCATACTCTTTGGTTCTTTCGGTAAAGTCACGCAGGTAGAAGAAATAAAATAATAAAATAACACGGCGTTTCGATCGCAACACGAGCGGTCGTCCTTAGGCGAAAACATCCAGACATTGTCACGGCAGAAGTCGCGTGAGCTACGGCACGTGACAAAGGTGCCCCCCCACCCCCCTCCGTGACTCGCCCCGCTCAGCTGAGCATCGTTTTAATGCGGTGGGCTCACGCGAAATTTATTTCTGTAAGACGAAGGTACTTTGAAAACCCACTGGCTAAACTCTTTTATATAAGCGCACAACTTAATCTGTGACGAACGCTGCACTTTCCATCGTTATCATGCAAGGGGTGCTGCTAACCTACGCACCCCCTGCATGAACGACGGAGGCGCAGGGACAGACGTTCGATCGCGTTGGAATCGATCTGCAGACGGCGGTCTTCTCGCACGGCCAGCTCTGTCGCCTCATCTCGATCCCGCGATCCCAACCAGGTGAAAGTCCACATCGATCCGAACCCCTGGCAAGGCCATCTACTTAACGATGAGAGAAAATTTACACGAAATGTCGTTTTCAATTAAGCTTTTAATGAAGAAATACAATTATCTAATTCAAAACAAAATGTGATTCAAAGTTGTTTCATTTTAAAACTTCAAAACGGAGCATCGGGAGCTTGCGTGGATGCGTCGTTCGTGTGCAATTTTTTTCGTGACTTTCCTGGCCCCAGGCCGTAAATGGCTGTGAGGGTGCCGCAGGCGATCTGGCTTGCTTCAACCCATGGTTGTGAACATCCAGACGTTAATCAGCAAGGACCATTTCTTGTCCTAATTCGACAAAACCTACGTCAACACGTAATACAAAATTATAATTCGTGTTGTAGAGAATGTATCTCCTCCACGTGTAACTTTTGAGTGGTATGCCTTGAAACTGATTAATGATACGAGTGTGCTCCCTATTTACAAGACAATGAGTTGCTCCAGAGGGAGATGTTTCCTGAAAACACAAAAATACCCTTTGTCCTGTATCACCAGAACAATGAGTCTCACCTGAGTTCTGTACAGGTTACTTCCAAAACACACACTTTGTCCTCACATCACTTATGCAATGTTTGACTCTTATAGACAAAATGTTACATGTACGCACACAATCAGACAAGTATGCATTCTAAATTATTGACAGGAATATTAACAAAATTGAATTACTGCAGTGAAATATACTGCATCAGGTTACATCGCATTAACAAGCTATTTAAAAAATACGCTTAACAGTGTATGTACAACATACTATTGCGCCATTCAAAACGAGTAGGCCATTGCATGCTGGCGTCTGGGTCAAAATTGATCAAATTCTAAACATTACCTACAAACTGCACAACTGAGATGCCACATCCACCATCACCCTCTACTGACAGGCTCTTGTCCACATGCAGGCCGGTGCAGGGCCACCACCTTGTGCCACACAGGGGCAGCTGCTACTTGGGGATGCTCTTCGAGTGTTTGAGACGATATACGATGCAAAACTCCGAATTGCCAGAGGCAATTAAGCAAGCACCATATAAATGGAATTATTAAAACCAAGTGAACGCTTGTGAGCTTATTGCCTCTCGCTTCTGGTCAGAGATCTACCCAACCCACAGGTCCACAAAGACTGGCCGCTCTTACCCTGCAGGTTGAACCTAAGAATTGAGTGTTCAACTTCATTCTTGTCATTAAAGGCCTGTGACAAAGGTGCATCTATTGCAGTGACATCGTCTCAAGCTTACACATGACCGGTTCTCCATTTGACTTTGTATTGTCTCGGAGGAAGTCCACCCACACCTCCACTTCCACAAACTGCTGGGAGTTTCCTCGCTCTGCCTCGCAGTCAGAATTTTCCTCCTGCTTCACGTTGCTTCCATCGATGTGAAGGTCCGATTTTGGAGTTGAATCTTCATCTTCACATTTTACCCTCACTTCTTCGCTCTTCGCCGTCACTTCTTCACATTTCACCTTCACCTCTTCATATTTCACCTCGATACCTTTAAAAGTGTCCAAGCTGGGATTTTCTCCCGGTTCTTGTTTCATGAGGGATGAGCTCATTGCGGCACTTTGACTTTCACAAGCTGATTTCAGACTCCACTCCTTGTGGATCTTCTGATGCTTGTGAGTTCTCTGGTGTACATGACGATTTGATGAACGTGAAAACGCCTTCCCACACACACTGCACTTGAAGGGTTTCTCTCCCGTGTGTGTTCTCTGGTGTTCTACAAGAGTAGATGACTGTGCACACGCCATCCCACACACACTGCACTTGAAGGGTTTCTCTCCCGTGTGTGTTCTCTGGTGTACATGAAGATTTGGTGAAAGTGCAAACGCCTTCCCACACACACTGCACTTGAAAGGTTTCTCTCCGGTGTGTGTTTTCTGGTGTACTTGAAGATGTGGTGACTGTGCAAACGCCTTCCCACACACACTGCACTTGAAGGGTTTCTCTCCCGTGTGTGCTCTATGGTGTGTTATAAGAGCAGATGAATGTGCAAACGCCTTCCCACACACACTGCACTTGAAGGGTTTCTCTCCTGTGTGTGTTCTCTGGTGTGTTACAAGTGTAAATGAAAGTGCAAATGCCTTCCCACACACACTGCACTTGAAGGGTTTCTCTCCCGTGTGTGTTCTCTGGTGTCTTTGAAGATGTGGTGACTTTGCAAACGCCTTCCCACAGACACTGCACTTGAAGGGTTTCTCTCCCGTGTGTGTTCTCTGGTGTATTACAAGAGTAGCTGAATGTATAAACGCCATCCCACACACATTGCACTTGAAGGGTTTCTCTCCAGTGTGTGTTGTCTGGTGTGTTACAAGAGTAGTGAAACGTGAAAACGCCTTCTCACACACACTGCACTTGAAGGGTTTCTCTCTTGTGTGTGTTCTCTGGTGCTGTATCAAATGTGCAGGACGATCCGTGCTGTTTGCACGCCGGTCGCATTGTTGCCTTTTTGCACCGAGCCGCGCCGAGTGCCTTTGCTCCATCAGACAAATTCTGCAGAGGAAGCGACAGCTGCAGACAGAAAAAAAATTATATCCACGTCATCTACACGTCAGTATCGATGCACAGAGGAATGCATATATACATGTCTATACTTATTCATATATTCATGACATAGTGAAAAAGTGTCCCAAATTCATCACACGGGCTGCTATGGCACACAATGAGAGGGCAAATGTTCATAAACATGCCTGGAAGCCCTAGTATCTTCAAAATGAATGTTAACCCAAAACTCCGAGCACACAATTTCGCCTATCTGGCTTCAAAAGGAATATTTATGAAAGCTAAATTCAGCTGACATAGCAAAGGGTGTGGAAAATAGTACTATATGTGCTATGCAGAAATGCATAAATAAATGTTCAATCGCAACTTAGAGGTGTGAAGCCAGGCACAGTTGTCCTTGAATGCTGGGATGAACAGTTCCAACTTCAGCTGCATGTGTGCTGTGATAACTTCCCGACTCCATTCTTACAATGAGTTCCAGAGGAAAACAAAAATAAACTACTGTTTTGATATAACCTTCGTGCACAATAGAGTTAATAGACTTCACTGCAAATAAAAACTTGACACTGTCACACACTCAGAGGTGGAGCCAGGATTTTCAGGTAGGGGGGGCAACCCCTCCAGCAATGAAAAATGATAGGAGTTATTAGTAAGTAGGGAGTTGTTAGTAAGGAGTTGTTATTAAGTAAGGAGTTGTTTTGATTTAAAGCTTTCGTGACTGCAGTAATTCATATTCTTAGCTCTTTCGGTAAAGTCACATAGAAGGGAAACAATAAAATAATAAAATATATACACAACAATAAAAATTCTCACGACGTTTCGACCATAACACAAACGGTCATCATCAGGTGTGAAAAACCAAAGGAAAGAAACATTTGAAAGAAGTGGCGGTTTGCATTTATTTATTTTTAAACGGTGCATTTATTTATTTTAAAAAAACCGTTAGCACCACGGGCAGCGATTTGGCAGTTTGTTTAGAAGGACGAGTCCATCTATGTTCTGAAAAGAGGAGGGGGGAGACGAAAAATTAATGTATGCTGTCTGAAAGCCACCATAAGCGTGAACAATTAAGACCTGAAATGGTTTATCAAATCCTTCCAATGATTGCTAAGCCAGAATCCATCTTCTCGGTTGAAATTTTCTCTGTGGATAGCCTCATGAATGTTCATTAGTAACTAGCTTTACTACCTGGCTTCGCCCGGGACTTGGATTCTTGTCTTGGATATATTTCAAATTTCATATTCCCTTATCTGTGTTGCGGGTTGACGCCACGCACACCATGGTCATTTCCCCCACCCCCCCAAAATACCAAAGTATATTTTAATACTTTGAATGTTCATGAAGCTATCCACATATACAAGCACAGAGACAATTTCAAATGAGAAGATGGATTCTGGCTTAGCAATCATTGGAAGGATTTGATAAACCATTTCAGGTCTTAATTGATTGTTCACGCTTACGGTGGCTTTCAGACAGCATACATTAATTTTTCGTCTCCCCCCTCCTGTTTTCAGAACATAGATGGACTCGTCCTTCTAAACAAACTGCCAAATCGCTACCCGTGGTGCTAACGTTTTTTCTTTTAAAAAATAAACAAATGCACCGTTTCAAAATAAATAAATGCAAACCGCCACTTCTTTCAAATGTTTCTTGCCTTTGGTTTTTCACACCTGATGTTATGGTCGAAACGTCGTGAGAATTTTTATTGTTTTATATATATTTTATTGTTTCCCTTCAACGTGACTTTACCGAAAGTGCTAAGAATATAAGGAGTTGTTAGTAAGTAATTGTTAGTAAGGAGTTGTTAGTAAGGAGTTTATATTAAGTAAGGAGTTATTAAGTAAGGAGTTGTTATTAAGTAAGGAGTTACGTTGAAGAGAAACAACAAAATAACAAAATATATATAAAACAATAAAAAATTCTCACGACGTTTCGACCATAACTCAAACGGTCATCATCAGGTGTGTCGGTTTGCATAAATTTATTTTGAAAACGGCATATTTATTTATTTATATAAATAACGTTTGCGTCACGCGCAACGATTGGCTGTTTGCCAGGACTAGTCCATCTATTTTTTGAAAAGAGGAGGGGGGAGACGAAATTTGTTTTTATGTATGCTGTCTGAAGCCACTGTAAGCGTGAACAATCAATCAAGAACTGAAATGATTTATCAAATCTTTCCAATGATTGCTAAGATAGAATCCATCTTCTCGGTTGAAATTGTCTCTGTGTTTGTATATGTGGATAGCCTCATGAACGAATCTCTCATGGAAGCCAGATGGCTTACAAAGAACCTCCGTCTTGGAAAAGTCAATGGCATGTGAGCCTACTGAATTAGAACAATGATCTGCTACGGCCGAGGTGTTGGTCCTACCGTGTTTAAGGTCTGCTTTATGTTCACGAATGCGGTCCGAGATATGGTGTTTGGTTTCTCCAATGTAACTACTACCACAGAGGCAACTTAGTTTGTAGACACCAGGGTATTGTATGTCCGGAATCACATCTTTTACAGACGGAACCAGATCACGGATTTTATGTAATGTGTCGAAACGGACCTGGATCTTGTGTTTATTCAAGATTTTGGAGATCTTTTTTGTGATCCCAGCAATGTAGGGTAAAGTGATGGTTTTGAAAGGCTCCTCAAGAGGGTTCTTCTTCATGGTTTGAGTGATAGCTTTGCGGATTGTATAGTCGGAGTAACCATTAGCCCTAAGAGCTTGGTGTACGTGCTTGAGTTCACTGCTTATGTGTTCCTGGTCGGATATGCATTGGGCTCTATGATACAGAGTCTTGATGAGAGAATTCTTCTGTGATGGATGGTGGTGGGAATCCGGTTTCAGATAAGCATCCGTATGGGTAGCTTTCCTGTAGACAGAGTGGCTCATTGAACCATCAGGTCTCTTTTTAATTAGGACATCCAAAAAAGGTATCTTGCCATCTATTTCGACTTCCATGGTAAATCTGATGGCTGGGTGTATGGAATTGATGTGGTCGAAGAATTGGTCTAGAGCAGGCCGGCCATGTGGCCAGATGACAAAAGTGTCATCCACGTACCTCTTCCATAAGGTTGGGCGCAGAGTGGCAGTCTGGATGGCGTCAGTCTCAAATTTCTCCATGAAAATGTTAGCTATAACTGGAGAAAGGGGGGAGCCCATTGGGGTGCCCTCAGTTTGTTTGTAGAAAGTTCCATTCCAAGTGAAGTATGTATTGGTTAAACAGTGTCTCACCAGGGGGGGTACCTCAGTGTTTAGTCCTTGATGAACCAAGTCTTCAATGATTGCAATGGTGTCAGGTACAGGAACCTTGGTGAATAAGGAAACTACATCAAAACTGACAAGCAGGTCGTCTGGGGACAGGGAAATACCCTTGATTGTTGATACCAGGTGAGTAGAATTTTGTACCGCAGAGGTGGTCTTTCCAGTGAAAGGACGCAGGATTTCAGACAAAAAACGAGCTAGTTTGTAGGTGGGGGAGCTGATAGTAGAGACTATGGGACGAAGAGGTGTATCAACTTTATGTATTTTTGGTAAGCCGTATAATCTTGGTGGCCTGGCAGCATATCTCGGACCGCATTCGTGAACATAAAGCAGACCTTAAACACGGTAGGACCAACACCTCGGCCGTAGCAGATCATTGTTCTAATTCAGTAGGCTCACATGCCATTGACTTTTCCAAGACGGAGGTTCTTTGTAAGCCATCTGGCTTCCATGAGAGATTCGTTCATGAGGCTATCCACATATACAAACACAGAGACAATTTCAACCGAGAAGATGGATTCTATCTTAGCAATCATTGGAAAGATTTGATAAATCATTTCAGTTCTTGATTGATTGTTCACGCTTACAGTGGCTTCAGACAGCATACATAAAAACAAATTTCGTCTCCCCCCTCCTCTTTTCAAAAAATAGATGGACTAGTCCTGGCAAACAGCCAATCGTTGCGCGTGACGCAAACGTTATTTATATAAATAAATAAATATGCCGTTTTCAAAATAAATTTATGCAAACCGACACACCTGATGATGACCGTTTGAGTTATGGTCGAAACGTCGTGAGATTTTTTTATTGTTTTATATATATTTTGTTATTTTGTTGTTTCTCTTCAACGTGACTTTACCGAAAAAACTAAGAATATGAATTACTGCAGTCACGAAAGCTTTAAATCAAAATTTAAGTAAGGAGTTGTTAGTAAGTAAGGAGTTGTTAGTAAGGAGTTGTTACTAAGGACTTGTCCTATGATTTTTATTCTACGCATGTGATAGGCATCGCGCTCGCTGAAGGTGTTTGCCATCAGGGAAGTCGTGTACTGTATACACAACTGCGCACAATTCTGTGAGTCGCTTGTAACTGCTTTGCCGTTACTTATTGCCAATTATGGACTCGGACTGTTGTCCTTTCATAGAGTCCCTGGCACGTAATAATATGCCACACGGTGGCAGTGGGGGTCGCAAAATGCTAATTTATCTATATATATAAAAGGGAAATGTGTGGATGTGTCTGTTTGAAATGTTCAGCATACTTCCCAACATGCTACACACTTGAAATTTGGCATGTGGGTAGCTTCCAGACTGGGCACAATGCACAAAGTATTAAAATATACTTTGGCATTTTGGGGGGGTGGGGGAAATGACCATGGTGTGCGTGGCGTCAACCCGCAACACAGATAAGGGAATATGAAATTTGAAATATATCCAAGACAAGAATCCAAGTCCCGGGCGAAGCCAGGTAGAAAAGCTAGTTACTAATAAACCCCAATGATCCCATCGAAATTAGGGATTTCGATCGGACCGTTGGGGGGGCACGTGCCACCCCACCCCCACTGGCTCCACCACTGTCACACACTGGCATGGTTCACAGGTGGTGGTGTGTCCTGACCCACGCCTGGCCACCTTCACCTGCTCAGTATTAATCCTTCCTCACTCCACCAAGTAATTCATTGAGGATCAATCAACACAGCCGAGGCTGCATGTCTCTCTCTCCCCATGGTCGCGTGGATTTCCTTCTCGATACCCGGGTTCCCCCTTCACATGTTGAGTGTGAATACCACCACGCGTCAAGAGTGAACACCGCCACGCATCTAGAGTGAACACCGCCACGCGTCTAGAGTGAACACCGCCACGCTGTTGAAAAGCCCCACCTTGTTGTTATTGTTGTTGTGGGCAGGTCGCTTCTGAAAACAAGAGCGGTACAGCAGCTCAACGCGGGCGTGGCCTGGTAAAAAATGAACAAAAAACCACTGTGAATATTTAAAAAAACAAAGTTACAAAGTAGTGAGCCAGGTGAAGAAAAATTAAAACTTAAGCAAGATACACTTTGATTATTTCGGTAAAGTCACGTAGAAAAAATAAATTAATTAAATAATAGTTTCAGTTTCATTTATTTGGTATAGACCTGAGAGCCATTCGGCTCTTGAATCGGGTGCAACCGCAACAAACAAAAAACATGAACAAGAAAACATCTTAAAGTGACTATGTGACTGTGCAAACAGAAAATCCAGGGAAAAACAGCAAAATATTTCAGAAAAAGGACCGTACACCAACGCTGTGTGCAAATAGCATGCAATGTTTCGATTGCAACACAAGCAACCATCATCAGGTACAAATGAAAGAGAAAACAAACCTTGTAAACTTAGAAACGTATTGCAATACAACACAAGAGAGTCGGCAATACAACACAGAGAGTCGGCTAACATAACAGTCAACACCCCACCTGGGTGATAACGTTCTTCCAAAGATTGCTCAAATTGAGAGAGACAAAACACAGACACGGAGACACAAAAGAGAGATAACACAGAGATACACACTTAGGCACACAGAGAAACAACGCCTCTGTGTCGAGGCCTTAAATAGCGAGAGAGGGGGGGTAGAGAAATTAGCAAGTCAATGCAAGGCCGTAGCCATGGAGTCAACATTGGGGGGGACCAAATCTTCCAGGGGGTCTGGGGTTCCCGCCCAGAAAAAAAATTAAATTTGAAAACTAATTTCCTGCATAAAATATTTAAAAAATTCACTAACACATGGGATGGAATTTTTTGTATTTGATACAATAATGTCAAATATTGTATTGTATTACATTGCTCTGTTTTTACTTTTTTACCTTTTATTGTTTCATAGTATGTAATGGCAGAGATTAAGGATTCATAAAGTACAACGCAATCATATAAACAGAAATCTATGCGTTGTTATATGAAGACAAGTCCAGATTTGTGGCCAAGGTTTAGCAAATTGTTGTTTTTATTAACATAGCATCGCAATTATTATTTTAACAAAAATGTTTTATAGTAATATATTGGGGGGGGACATTTTGAGTATATTTGATTATTGAGGGGGATGTGTCCCCCAATATATTATAATTATTATAATATATTATAATTACGGCCTTGTGTCAATGAGAGATTTGGAGCTTTGGTGACTGCAGTAAATAATAACAGGACACATAGAGAGAAAGCACACTTAATCAAACAAACCGAGTACAATTAGGAAATGTAATGCAATGCAACACAGAGAGTCGGTCAACACACAATTAACGCATAGCCTGGTCGATTACATTCTTACAAAGATTGCTCAACTAAGCAAAGAGAATTGAAGCAAACGCGATCAGGCGAGGGCAGGAGGCAAGGCCCCGCGTGGTTAGGCCCCGCGCTGTAAAGTTCCAACCTGGACATCGCTTCCATGCTCGCTGCTACTCAATTGACATCCCTACGAGAGAGAAAGCGAGGCTCTACTTCGGTAAACAACCACCACCACAACAACCACCACAACCACAACGAGAATTTCTCACCTCGGATTTCACTGCACGGGCGGAGCAGCAGCTTCCTGTTACTTCGTGACGTCACGCGGCAGCATGAGGTGACGTCACGCTCAAGGGCGCCTTGGACGGGGTGGGGTGAATACCCTGGTGACATGACGTCACTAGAGAGGTACACCTCCCCCTGGCGTTTCACGCCGATGAGGTAATGCTGAGTGGTGAAGTCAGAGAGCGGCGTTGGAGTTTAAGTTGATTTAGATTAATATTCCATTGCTCCCTCCCTTGATCAGAGACCCCTTGGGTGTGTGAGCTCAGCAACAACAACGTGGACATTATATACTTAGTTATTTCGGCAAAGTCAAAATAATAAAATAATAAAATATATTTTATTAATTTGTTGTTTCCCTTCAACGTGACTTTGCCGAAAGAACTAAGATTATGAATTACTGCAGTCACGAAAGCTTTAAATCAAAATTTAACGTGGACATTATTGTGTACACACTGCGTGTGTGTAGACACTGTGTGTACGTACACAGTGTGTGTACAGTGTGTGTACACACTGTACACACAGTGTGTGTACATTGTGTGTGTGTTTACACACACACAGTGTGTGTGTGTGTGTACACACACACACTGTGTGTGTGCACTGTTTGTACACACTGTACACTGTGTGTGAACACTGTGTGAACACTGTATGTGTACACACTGTGTATGTGTACACACTGTGTATGTGTGTACACATACTGTGTATGTGTACACGCATACTGTGTATGTGTACACGCACACTGTGTGTGTGTGTACATACTGTGTGTGTGTACATACTGTGTGTTTTGGCCATGTTTTTTTATTGTAGTACGGAGTTAGACTGATGGCCTTAATCTTAGTTGTCTTGTGGTTGTTGTTGTTATTTGACTTCCATCCCACTGGGATTTTTGCACACAGCCTTGGTGTACGGTGCTATTTCAGGAATATTTTGATATTTTTTCCTGTATTTTCTGTTTGCACAGTCACACAAGTCACTTTAAGATGTTTTCTTGTTCATGTTTTTTTGTTTGTTGCGGTTGCACCCGATTCAAGAGCCGAATGGCTCACAGGGCTATACCAAATAAATGAACTACATACTGTGTGTGTGTACACTGTGTGTGTGTACACTGTGGGGGACACAGGCATCTCAGTCAGTCGACCAATGCCATCTTTTAATCAATTTATTATTTTCCAAATTTGTATTATTTGTAATTTTATGTATTATTTCTTTTTTAAATTATTTTTTTGTTTTCTATCGACGTGACTTTTATCGAAAGAACCAAGAATATAAAATCTTGATTTGAAGCTTTCGTGACTGCAGGAATTCATATTCTTGGTTCTTTCGGTAAAGTCACGTAAATAATAAATACATAATTACGTAAGATATAAATATTAAAATAAAATTACAATTTAAGTAATACAAAATAAATTATATTTTTTATTTTATTTTCTATTTACGTAACTTTACCGAAAGAACCAAGAACATGGTAGCACATTCTCTATTTACTGCAGAGGTTCAAGGTTCAAAACCGACAGGCACACCTGGCTACCCCAGTAACATTCACCAAAATATGCGCAGTCTGCTTAACGGCAGATGTAAAACATAGCGTTGTGTCATTCACAACGCACAGGTCATTGCATGTTGGTGTCACGGTCAAAATTGTGGTAATTCCAACCATTATCCAGTGTAGTCGGAATAACCATTAGCCTTAAGAGCTTGGTGTACGTGCTTGAGTTCACTGGCTATATGTTCCTGGTCGGATATGCATTGGGCTCTATGGTGCAGAGTCTTGGTGAGGAAATTCTTTTGGGTGGGATGGTGGTGGGAATCCTGTTTCAGGTAAGCATCCGTATGGATAGCTTTCCTATAGACAGAGTGGCTCATTGAACCATCAGGTCTCTTTTTTATTAGGACATCCAAAAAAGGTAGCTTGCCATATTTTTAGACTTTCATGGCAAATCTGATGGCTAGGTGTATGGAATTGATGTGGTCGAATAATTGGTACAGAGCAGGCCAACAATGTGGCCAGATGACAAAAGTGTCATCCACGTACCTCCTCCATAAGGTTGGGCGCAGAGTGGCAGTCTGGATGGCGTCAGTCTCAAATTTCTCCATGAAAATGTTGGCTACAAGCGGAGATAGGAGGGAGCCCATTGGGGTGCCCTCAGTTTGTAGAAAGTTCCATTCCAAGTGAAGTATGTATTGGTTAAGCAGTGTCTTACCAGGGGGGGGTACCTCAGTGTTGGAGAGATAGCAAAGCTATCACGTCCATCTGAACAAACTGTCAAATCTCTCTCCGTGGTGCTAACGTTCAAAATAACCGCCACTTCATTCAAATTTTCTTGTTGTGGTTTTTTACACCTGATGATGATTGCTTGTGTTGCAGTCGAAATGCCGTGAGAATTTTATTGTTTTATATTTTTATTATTTTTTGTTTCCCTTCTACGTGACTTTACAGAAAGAACCAAGAATATGAATCCCTGCAGTCACGAAAGCTTTAAATCAAAATTTATATGCATCAGGTTACATCACATTAACAAGAAGCTATTTAAAAATAAAATATTTAAAAATATGTATTTTTTCAAACACGCTTTAATTAAATGTACCGTACTCGTAATGGCAGAACTCCACGACTCCAGGAAGTGGCCCCGCAGCTTGCCATAGCGTAAGGGACCGTGGTAATTTACAGGCAACGTGAGTTGAGCGGAGCGTTGACAATTAGACACGAAAAAAAGATTGTTTAAAAATATATATAGAATATAGTCTTGTCATCAGTATGACATACCTGTGAAATTTGCAGTCGATAGCACATTGGAAGATGGTAGAAAGTGAGTTACAAGATTTGAGAATACGACAACAGATTTAAATAAAAGCATGTAAAATGTAAAAAGAGAATATTTTTTTGATGATAGAATATAGTCTTGTCATCAGTATGACATAAGTATACCAAGTTTGCAGTCGATAGCACGTTGGAAAGTGGGTAAAAATTGAGTTACAATCATTTTTTAGGATGTGACAACAGACGGAGTGAGTTAAATAAAAAGCGTGTAAAATACGCAGTCTGCTTAACAGTGTATGTACAACATACAATTGCACCATTCAAAACGAGTAGGCTATTGCATGCTGGCGTCTGGGTCAACATTGATCAAATTCTAAACATTACCTACAAACGCCGCAACTAAGATGCCACATCAACCATCGCCCCCTACTGACAGGCTCTTGTCCACATGCAGGCCGGTGCAGGGCCACCACCTTGTGCCACACAGGGGCAGCTGCTACTTGGGGATGCTCTTCGAGTGTTTGAGACGAGATATGATACAAAACTCCGAATTGCCAGAGGCGATTAAGCAAGCACCATATAAATGGAATTATTAAAACCAAGTGAATGCTTGGGAGCTTATTGCCTCTCGCTTCTGGTCAGAGATCTACCCAACCCACAGGTTGAACCTAGGAATTGAGTGTTCAACTTCATTGTCATTAAAGGCCTGTGACAAAGGTGCATCTATTGCAGCGACATCGTCTCAAGCTTACACATCTACCGGGTCTCCATTTGACGTATTGTCTTGGAGGAAGTCCACCCACACCTCCACTTTCACAAACTGCTGGGAGTTGCCTCGCTCTGCCTCACAGTCAGAATTTTCCTCCTGCTTCACGTTGCTTCCATCGATGTGAAGGTCCGATTTTGGAGTTGAATCTTCATCTTCACATTTTACCCTCACTTCTTCGCTCTTCACCGTCACTTCTTCACATTTCACCCTCACCTCTTCAAATTTCACCTTGATACCTTTAAAAGTGTCCAAGCTGGGATTTTCTTCCGGTTGTTTCATGAGGGATGGGCTCATTACAGCACTTTGACTTTCACAAGCTGATTTCAGACTCCACTCCTTGTGGATCTTCCGAAGCTTGTGAGTTCTCTGGTGTACATGAAGATTTGATGACTGTGCAAACGTCTTCCTGCAAACACTGCACGTGAAGGGTTTCTCTCCCGTGTGTGTTCTCTGGTGTCTTACAAGAGCAGATGAATGTGCAAATGCCTTCCCACACACACTGCACTTGAAGGGTTTCTCTCCCGTGTGAGTTCTCTGGTGTGTTACAAGCGTAGATAACTGTGCAAATGCCATCCCGCACACACTGCACTTGAAGGGTTTCTCTCCTGTGTGTGTTCTCTGGTGTGTTACAAGAGTAGGTAACTGTGCAAACGCCTTCCCACACTCACTGCACTTGAAGGGTTTCTCTCCCGTGTGCATTCTCTGGTGTGTTACAAGACCAGATGAACGTGCAAACGACATCCCACACACACTGCACGTGAAGGGTTTATCTTCCGTGTGTGTTCTCTGGTGTGTTACAAGAGTAGATGACTGTGCAAATGTCTTCCCACACACACTGCACTTGAAGGGTTTCTCTCCTGTGTGAGTTCTCTGGTGCCGTGTCAGGTGTACAGTACGATCTGTGCTGTATGCACACCGGTCGCATTGATGCCTTTTTGCACCGAGCCGCGGTGAGTGCCTTTGCTCCATCAGACAAATTCTGCAGAGGAAGCAACAGCGGAAGCGACAGCTGCAGACAGAAAAAAAGTATCCACACCATCTACACGTTAGTATCAATGCACAGAGGAATGCATACGCACAGTAACACATGACTTACACGTCTATACTTATTTATATATTCATGATATAGTGAAAGTGTCCCAACTTCATCACACGGGCTGTTATGGCACACAATGAGAGGGCAAATGTCACAAACGTGTCTGGAAGCCCTCGTATCTTCAAAATGAATGTTAACCCAAAACTCCGAGCACACCATTTCGGCTATTTGACTTCAAAAGGAATATTTATGAAAGCTAAATTCAGCTGACATAGCAAAGGGTGTTGAAAATAATACTATTAGTGTTATGCATAAATGAATGTTCAATCGCAACTTAGAGGTGTGAAGCCAGGCACAGATGTCCTTGAATGCTGGGATGAGCAGTTCCGACTTCAGCTGCACGTGTGCTGTGATAACTTCCTGACTACATTCTTACAAAGAGTTCCAGAGGAAAATAAAAAATAAACTGTTTTGATATAACCTCCGTGCTCAATAGAGTTAATAGACTTTACTGAAAATACAAACTTCACACTGTCACACACTGGCATGGTAAACAGTTGGTGGTGTGTCCAGACGCATGCCTGGCCACCTTCATCCACTCAGTATTAATGCTTCCTTACTCCACCAAGTAATAATTGAAAATCAATCAACATCGCGGAGGCTGCGTGTCTCTCTCTACATGTGGTGAGATGTTAACTACCTCTGCTGGCATACAGGAAGTCGTGGGTTCAATCCTGACCCTGACGCCTGCTGTATATATGGAGTTTGCGTGTCTCTCTCTCTCTCCCCGTGGTTACGTGGATTTCGCTCCAGATCCCCCGGTTATCCCCACTCCACATGCAGAAAGAGAACACCGCCATGCGTCTAGAGTGAACACCGCCACACGTCTAGAGTGAACACCACCACGCGTCTAGAGTGAACACCGCCACGCATCTAGAGTGAACACCGCCACACGTCTAGAGTGAACACCGCCACATGTCTAGAGTGAACACCGCCGCACGTCTAGAGTGAACACCGCCACGCGTCTAGAGTGAACACCGCCACGCGTCTAGACTGAATACCGCCACGTGTCTAGAGTGAACACCACCACGCGTCTAGAGTGAACACTTCCACGCGTCTAGAGTGAAACTTAAGCAAGATACTCTTTGGTTATTTCGGTAAAGTAACGTAGAGGGAAAATAATTAATTAAATAGTAGCATACATTTCGATTGCAACACAAGCAATCATTATCAGGTACAAATGAAAGAGAAAACAAACCTAGTAAACTTAGAAACTTATTGCAATACAACACAGAGAGACGGCTAACATAACAGTCAACACCCCAGCTGGTGATAACGTTGTTCCAAAGATTGCCCAATTTGAGAGACAAAACACAGACACGGAGACATAACACAGAGACACACAGAGAGAGATACACACATAGGCACATAGAGAAACAACGCCTCTGTCTTGAGGCCTTAAATAGAGAGAGAGGAGGGGTAGAGAAATTAGCAAGTCAATGCAAGGCCGTAGCCATGGAGTCAACATTGGGGGGGACCAAATCTTCCAGGGGGTCTGGGGTCCCCCCCCAGAAAAAAATTACATTTGAAAACTAATTTCCTGCCATTTCCTGCTTAAAATATTTAACAATTTCACTAACACATGGGTTGGAATTTTTTTTATCTGATACAATGTCTAATATTGTATTGTATTACATTGCTCTTTTTTCTTTTCTACCTTTTCTTGTTTCATAGTATGTAATGGCAGAGATTAGGGATTCATAAAGTACAACGCAATCATATAAACAGAAATCTATGCATTGTTATATGAAGACAAGTCCAGATTTTGTGGCCAAAGTTTAGCTAATTGTTTTTATTAACATAGCATAGCAATTATTATTTAAAAAAATATTTTTATAGCAATATATTTGGGGGGACATTTTGACCATATTTGATTATTGGGGGGGATGTGTGTCCCCAAATATATGTTATAATTATTATAAAATATTATAATTACGGCCTTGTGTCAATGAGAGATTTGGAGCTTTGGCGACTGCAGTAAATAATAACACGAGCACACACACATAGAGAGAGAGAAAGCACACTTAATCAAACAAACCGAGTACAATTAGGAAATGTAATGCAATGCAACACAGAGAGTCGGTCAACACACAATGAACGCATAGCCTGGTTGATTACATTCTTACAAAGATTGCTCAACTAAGCGAGAGAATTGAAGCAAACGCGATCAGGCGAGGGCAGGAGGCAAGGCCCCGCGTGGCTAGGCCCCGCGCTGTAAAGTTTCAACCTGGACATCGCTTCCATGCTCGCTGCTACTCAATTGACATCCCTACGAGAGAGAGCGAGGCTCTACCTCGGTAAACAACCACCACAACAACCACCACCACAACCACCATCACAACCACAACCGCGACGAGAATTTCTCACCTCGGATTTCAGTGCACGGGCGGAGCAGCAGCTTCCTGTTACTTCGTGACGTCACGCGGTAGCAGGAGGTGATATGACGTCACTTATGGGGAACGATAACACTCCCCTCCCACTATGAGCGGCTCCGTACATGAATAAATTATGTTAATGAGCCCGTCCCATATGTAGAGGGATGGGGCGTGGGTGCTGAACCCGTCGCGACGGCTTTCACGAATTAATTATGTTAATGAGCTGCCAGTCACTCTGCGTGGCCTTGCCCAAATATGGATTATACTTGAACAGAAAACGGCCGCGCCCCAGGCAGAGGTGACGTCACGCTCAAGGGCGCCTTGGACGGGGTGGGGTGAATACTCTGGTGACATGACGTCACTAGCGAGGTACACCTCCCCCTGGCGTTTCACGCCGATGAGACAATGCTGAGTGGTGACGTCACAGAGCGGGGTTGGAGTTTAAGTTGATTTTGATTCATTTTCCATTGCTCCCTCCCTTTATCCGAGACCCCTTGGGTGGTGAGCTCAGCAACAACGTGTACACTGTGTGTGTGTACACTGTGTGTGTGTACACTGTGTGTGTGTACACTGTGTGTGTGTACACTGTGTGTGTGTACACTGTGTGTGTGTACACTGTGTGTGTGTGTTTGTACACTATGTGTGTGTGTTTGTACACTATGTGTGTGTGTTTGTACACTATGTGTGTGTGTTTGTACACTATGTGTGTGTGTTTGTACACTATGTGTGTGTGTTTGTACACTTTGTGTGTGTGTACACTGTGTGTGTGTGTACACGGTGTGTGTACACGGTGTGTGTGTACACACTGTGTGTGTGTACGTGTACACTGTGTGTGTACACTGTGTGTGTACCTGTGTGGGGGCTCCCGTCCCCCGCCATCACTGAATTGTCGGGGCCGTTGCCCACCGACTCCCCCGTTCTATTCATACCGCTACCCCCCCCCCCCCCCCGGCTGCTCTGTCAGGTCCAGACTACCGACCCCTAATGTCTCGCCCCCCTGTACCTCTGCCTGGGATGTCGACCGCGTTTGCATAGCTTACTTAGCGGCTCGTACGCTTTGCGCTTGCGATACGCTACACTGTTCAACGTCGGTGTGCGCTCGCAAAGTAAAACCCCGTCCCGCACGGGAATAAACAGGCGCGGCGCGCCGCCGTGGGATTCCCTCCCAACCACGCTCCACGCGCTTAAGCAAAAAACAAACACGCCGCAATCACTTTGCTCCGATTTAACGGGCCGTTTGCACAGCTGCGTATTCGCGCATGCCAGGCACTTAATTCGCTACCTCGCTATTAGACAATCGCGCGGGTGCGCGACCACCACCCCGTCACGCAGGCGCGCGAGCGGTAAGTGCTACTGTAGGCGATTGCACAGGTACGCGAGCGCTGGGCACCACCGAAAATAGTCGTGTGGGTATGCACGCGCTGAACAATACTGTAAACAATTGTACAGGTACGCGGACACCAAGCACGCTCTACTCCCTTATTCGCCGCAAACAGCCGCGTATGCGCGCGAACACAAAAACACTCTCCACCCTCCTCTTCACCCTCCAAAGGACCACACGACACAAGTTTATTCCCCTACCAGTTATTTTCTTTACCGTGAGCAACCCGTTAAGCTACGGGTAATTGCGTGGGTCCGTGGATGTCAGCCTAGTCCCCTTGGGATCCTAGACTGTATTTCCTCTGCCTATCACTCTTCTTTCTACCCTCGATCAAATAGCCCAAACTTACCTCTCTCTTACTCATGTGTACTTCCACTCTGCTGCGCTGGAAGCTGTAGAAAAGCGATCCGTAGAGGGTTGAGCCTGGCTGCGCTGAAGTTCGTCACTCGGATGTCTCGAACGGCTGACTCCCCTCCTGCGTGGACCGCGATGATTTTTTAAGAAGACTGACTCTTGCTACGCTAAGCCTTCATATTGTATACACCCTAAAGGCATTCCGTTGCTCTGTGTGTGGTGTTTTCGTGTAAGCAATGTGGGATATCGATGTACACGGATATGAGCAAGATCAGCAGACAAGACGTCTTTCATACTCTTTGGTTCTTTCAGTAAAGTCACGTAGGTAGAAAAAATAAAATAAAGGATAAATCACGTTTCGATCGCAACACGAGCGGTGGTCCTCAGGCGAAAACATCCAGACATTGTCGCGGCAGAAGTCACGTGAGCTACGGCACGTGACAAAGATAAGGTGACCCCCCCCCCCCCACCGTGGCTCGCCCCGCTCAGCTGAGCATTGTTTTAATGTGATGGGCTCACGCGAAATTTATTTTTGTAAGATGAAGGTACTTTGAAAACCCACTGGCTATACTCTATTATATAAGTGTTGTGTCCTTAACTAATCACACTGAGACGTCTGGTTGAGGCAACGCGTTTATTATAACTCTTTCGAACTCGGCACTACACACTACTGTAACACGAAGGGGTACGGCCCGTTCGACCCGATAGCCTCCGGGAGTGACAGCCTCCCTTCTATCGCAGCCTGCACACTCCGGGCTCTGCTACCCACGGGTCCCTTAGCCCAGCATTAAGGGAAGACTGGACGACCCGTCCCAGCTAGGGTACGGGAGCTCACCTCTGGTCAGCTACAACCCGGCTCTGGCTAGAGCTCGGGGAGGGTCCCAGGGTGTCCGAGCCACCTCGGTCCGCTACAACCCGGCTCTAACAAGAGCCTCGGTTGAGGGTCCCCGGGTGCTGGTCCAGTCTTCAGGTCTTCGGATGTCTTCAGGCTTGAGTTGGTGAACACTGCCCGGCCCGTCCAGAGGGCCGGCCTTTTATCCCCAGGTTGGGGTCACTCCTCCCCTATTGAACCCCCCCCCCCTCCCAGAACCTTCTTGAAGGTCTTATCTTAAGGGGCCTTAGGGATGGGTGGGGGGTAAAGGGTGTTAGTCTCGTGACTTTCCTGGCTCAAGGCCGTAAATGGTTGTGAGGGGCGCCGCAGGTGGTCAGGCTTGCTTCAACCCTTGGTTGTGAACATCCAGACATTAATCAGCAAGGACCATTTTTTGTCCTAGTTCACCAACATATAAGACATCATGCAAAATTCTAATGAGTGTTGTTGTGGAGAATGTATCTACTAGATGTGCTCTGCCTTGCAACCGAATACAAATCTGTACCAAAAATGCATTTCAAATGTGCCCTTAAAATTACTTCCTTGCTATGAAGCATATCAGCAGACATGACATCTTTCATTTATCGATCTCTCCATGAAACAAAGGAATGTTTTACACAAACTATAACTAGCACAGCCTTCTGCGAGTGCATCATTGATTCAGTGCAAGCCACCTGTGGACCCTTATTGGTGTACAGCGTCTCAACAGCAGCCGGGCTGCTTCAACCGATAGTTTCAAACATCCAGACGTTAATCAGCAAGAAGCATATCTAGTCCTAGTGAGACAAAGTCTACATCAATACGTAATACAAAATTATAATTCGTGTTGAAGAGAATGTATCTCCTCTACGTGTAACTGATGAATGATCCGAGTGTGCTCCCTATTTCAAAGACGACGAGTTGCTCCAGAGGCACACTTCCTGAAAACACAAAAATACCCTTTGACCTGTATCACAAGACCAATGAGTCTCACCTGAGTTATCTGTACAGGTTACTTCCAAAACACACACTTTGTCCTAACATCACTTATTCAATGTTTGACCCTTATAGACAAAATGTTACATGTACGCACACAATCGGACAAGAATTCATTCTAAATTATTGACAGGCATATTAACAAAATTGAATTACTGCACTGAAATATACTGCATCAGGTTACATCGCATTAATAAGAAGCTATTTAAAAATAAAATATTAAAAAATACTTTTTTTTAAACACGCTTAAATGAAATGTACCGTACTCCTAATGGCAGAACTCCACGACTCCAGGAAGTGGCCCCACAGCTTGCCATAGCGTAAGGGACCGTGGTGATTTACAGGCAACGTGAGTTGAGCGTGGACAAATAGACCCATAAAAAAGGATTGTTTAAAAATATATTTTAAATTTTTATGATAGAATATAGTCCTTGTGATCAGTATGACATACTCATACCAAGTTTGCAGTCGATACGACATTGGGAAGACAGTAGAAATAGAGTTACAAGATTTGAGGATACGACAACAGAGTTAAATAAAAGCGTGTAAAATGTAAAAAGAAAAAATATATTTTTGATGATAGAATATAGTCTTGTCATCAGTATGACATAAGTATACCAAGTTTGCAGTCGATAGCACATTGGGAAGTGGGTTAAAATTGAGTTACAATTTTTTTTAGGATATGACAACAGACGGAGTGATTTCAATAAAAAGCGTGTAAAATACGCACTGTCTGCTTAACAGTGTATGTGTTGAGGCTTAAATGACGACTCGGAGGCAGATCTTCATGTAGGGGCTTGCGCCAGTTTTATTAAGGACTTTTCTTCATACACGACTCCGTGTACTGCATGCTCACTGCCTACACTTCACACCCCAGGGGAAGGGTACTGGGGATTCCTTAGCACACCCGCAGGCTACTCTAGCCTGGTGCCAATTTCCCCCTACCCCGGAGTCCCATCGCTCCCCCGGGGGAAGGGTACCTGGGAGGTCCCTAGCACACCCACAGGCTCCCCGAGGCTGGTGCTCATTTCCCCCTACCCTGGGTCCCAACTCCCAACTTCACACGTTCCTGGCTCCTCGCAACGACCCCGAACACGTCACGGGTCCCAACCAAAATATCCCAGGGGGACATGATGTCACCGTCCCACCCCCTGTGCATGACGTCACCATACGTGACGTCATCGTACCGGAGGCGAACGTGACATGACGTCACTAACTACTACTCTACATCACACCCCCCCCATAAAAAAAAAATCAGCCGACCCAGCTGCAACCATTACGAAAGTGGAGCCCCGGCAACACGGATAGATAGACATTAACGTCACAACAATGGTAACCGACACGCAAGAACGGGCAGACACGCATCGATCAGAAAACCTCAGTGTCTTAGAGCGTGTCCGTGTGGTGGGTCCATCTGCATGGCTCAAGTCTAACTTCGGAGAACAACAGGTAGAGCAGGAGTGACGAACAGGCGCTCCACTCCCCCTTCAAGTCCACATCCGGTCAGCGTGACCGGTGACTCCAAGCGTGGCAGGCGCCAGAAATCTGTGACGAGAAGGAGAACCCAACCTCCTGAGGCACAGCACCATAAAACGCGCCTCAGCATGTCGGACACGACAGCCACCCGGCCCCAGGGTAGTGGAGATGACTGTATGCCGCCCGGCGGGAGAAAAGAATACAAAAATATACAGATTCCGACGCGTTGGATGCACAACCAACACCGGTAATCGAACCGAAATCACTCCATGGACGGCAGAGTCCCACACCACCCTGCCACCGTCCCATCCGTCAGGTGGTGAGAAGGCGAAGACCAACATGCCTAGCACCCATGCACACACACCAATTAATATTCCGGACGTCTGTCTACGTCCCGAGTCGAGAAGTCGTACTTCAGGGTCGACCCATGTACTGGGCAAAGAAGTCGCACTTCAGGGCAGCTCCAGTATCTACATTTAAAAATATATATATAAAATCGACATGACAAAAAAATATATGCCTGCTCTTGCCCAGAAATGGCGGCCACACGCACGAACCGCATTTCCGTGGTTTCCCGCGCTTGTGTCCCAGCAGCCCTCACTGAGGACCACCACAGACATTACGTGTCACCCGTTAGCACCCCCTGCCTTTCCGACGTGGCGTCTCCATCCTAAAACCGCGCGCGTCGGCCATATCGGGGGGAATTTCCATGTTATCACCCCACAACCTTTCCAACGCGGCGTCACATTGGAACAGTTTCACGCGTCAGCCGCATCGGGGGGAATTTTAAAGCGCGTCTCTCACCAGGCTCGCATTTCAGCGTTCGGCTGTACAAAATCGAGACAGAGGACACATCGATCACTCTCTCCAAGACTCGCATTGCAGCATTCGGCTGTACACAATCGAGACAGAGGACACATCGATCACTCTCTACAAGACTCGCATTGCAGCATTCGGCTGTACACAATCGAGCAGAGAGAGCGATGCCATCTGGCGGCAATCCACAGCCCAACGCACCCCTGATCCACACAGAACCCAAGGGGCACCCTCGAACCCACCAGCGAGTTCGAACCACACCAGTCATGTCATTCAAAAATCCCACACAACCGCAACGATGGGATTTCCACGGGGCTTCGGCACCCAACTCAAGAACCACGCAACACTCAGTAATTCCACCCATACAATTTTTTTAAAACTAGGATCCCCCCATGAATCGATCCAATGCCGAATGGTCCAAATAATCGACGATGTCGTGCAATGCGGTACATGCAGTATATGCAGTATACGCAGTCCGTACATTGTCAATCATTTGGAGCAATGCTCCATCCAGTCCGCACATGGCAACACACACAAGCAATACTCCAGACAATCCGTATATAGTAAATAATCACAAGCAAGTACCCAACAGTCCATACACTACTAACACTCTCGAGCAAGGATCCATACAATCTATACATTGATAAAAATCACGAACAAAGCTCTATACGATTTTGATTTAAAGCTTTCGTGACTGCAGTAATTCATATTCTTAGTTTTTTTCGGTAAAGTCACGTTGAAGAGAAACAACAAAATAATAAAATATATATATATAACAATAAAAAATTCTCACGACGTTTCGACCATAACTCAAACGGTCGTCTTCAGGTGAAGACGACCGTTTGAGTTATGGTCGTCTTCAGGTGAAGACGACCGTTTGAGTTATGGTCGAAACGTCGTGAGAATTTTTTATTGTTTTATATATATATTATTATTTTGTTGTTTCTCTTCAACGTGACTTTACCGAAAAAACTAAGAATATAAAGCTCTATACGGTTTGTACCTTGGCAACAATGACGATCAAAGTTTCTCAGTCACACATGAACAATTACGAGCGAAGCTTCATACAGTATATACAATAACAATCGCGACTACGCAACAACAAAAATGATGTAACGTGAGTCATTAACACGGCAACCCACAGGATGCTAACGGAGCTCGGGACACCCGACAACGAATTAATCACTAACTGCCCCCTGAAGATGACGATCCCGACGCCGAAATTAACAACAACCACTGTTACATTGAAGACACCCGCATGGACGCCGCGTCAATTCGCCACGTACACAACCGGACTAACATGCTCCGCAACCCAGCGAGGACTAACACGCTCCGCAACCCAGCGAGGTAAAAACAAAACAAACGCAATCGCAACCCGGCGCACGCAAGATGGGTGAAGTTAATTTTTTTGTTTTAGGGCCGGGTGCTTATGTCATGTCACGACTCGCCTGTGAGGCTGTGAGGAGCAGAGGATGCCAGGGTGGAGACTTGAACACCGTGAAAGATCTTGGACGGTGAGCGTGGTATCCTCTTGCGACCCGAACCAGCCTCCCGCACTCGAACAGAAGACGTCACCAAGATGGCCGGAGATACCCTCCCGCCGGTGTAGAAAATGGCGGGAACACGTCATTGGTGGGAACATGTCATTCGCGGGAACATGTCATTGGCGGGAACACGTCATTGGTGGGAACATGTCATTCGCGGGAACATGTCATTGGCGGGAACACGTCATTGGTGCGAACACGTCATTGGCAGAAACATGTTATTGGCGGGAACTCCGTCCTGCCTGGCCGTGAATGGCGGCCACTCGCGCAGTGTTTCTTCGGTTTCCCGCGCGCACGGGAACAGCGGCAACGGAGCCGTCTCCCCACCGTCCCGGCACCCCGACTCGTTCAACCCGGCTCCTCCAGCTCGGAGCTCGGTGAGCAGTGCAGCTGCCCCGAGCAAAATAAAATAAAAATAATCGGCGGGGCGGCGCTGTGCTGCGCAGCGCTCTCACCCCGGTGGCGGCGGCGTGGAGACGCAGTCCCCCACCTGCTGTACGCCGCCATGCAGTGGGTAACCGGGCTGCAAACCCCCGGGGCCGTGTGGGGAACCTTCCCTCGCCGTCCTCCTCCATCAAAGACGTCTTGGTAAGTCGTCGTCGTCGTCTTCTTAACAGGTTTTGCTTCTGACACCAGTTGTTGAGGCGTAAATGACTCGGAGGCAGATCTTCATGTAGGGGCTTGCGGCAGTTTTATTAAGGACTTTTCTTCATGCACGACTCCGTGTACTGCACGCTCACTGCCTACACTCCACACCCCAGGGGAAGGGTACTGGGGATTCCTTAGCACCCCCACAGGCTACCCTAGCCTGGTGCTCATTTCCCCCATACCCTGGGTCCCAACTCCCAAATTCACACGTTCCTGGCTCCTCGCAATGACCTCGAACACGTCACGGGTCCCAACCTAAATATCCCAGGGGGACATGTCACCGTCCCGCCCCCTGTGCATGACATCACCATACGTGATGTCATCGTACCGGACGGCGAGCATGACATGACATCACTAACTACTACTCTACATATGTACAACATACTATTGTGTCATTCAAAACAAGTAGGCCATTGCATGTTGGCGTCTCGGTCAAAATTGAGCAAATTCTAAACATTACCTATAAACTCCACAACTGAGATGCCACATCAACCATCGCCCCCTACTGACAGGCTCGTGTCCACATGCAGGCCAGTGCAGGGCCACCACCTTGTGCCACACAGGGGCAGCTGCTACTTGGGGATGCTCTTCGAGTGTTTGAGACGAGATACGATACAAAACTCCGAATTGCCAGAGGCGATTAAGCAAGCACCATATAAATGCAATTATTAGAACCTTGTGAATGCTTGGGAGCTTTTTGGCTCTCGCTCGTGGTTAGAGATCTACCCAACCCACAGGTCCACAAAGACTGGCCGCTCTTACCCTGCAGGTTGCACCTAGGAATTGAGTGTTCAACTTCATTCTTTTCATTAAGGGCCTGTGACAAAGGTACACCTACTGGAACAACATCGTATCAAGCTTACATATCTACCGGGTCTCCATTTGACTTTGTATTGTCTCGGAGGAAGTCCACCCACACCTCCACTTCCACAAACTGCTGGGCGTTGCCTCGCTCTGCCTCACAGTCAGAATTCTCCTCCTGCTTCACATTGCCTCCATCGATGTGAAGGTCACATTTTGGAGTTGAATCTTCATCTTCACATTTTACCTTCACTTCTTCGCTCTTCACCATCACTTCTTCACATTTCACCTCTTCATATTTCACCTCGATACCTTTAAAAGTGTCCAAGCTGGGATTTTCTTCCGGTTCTTGTTTCATGAGGGATGGGCTCATTACGGCACTTTGACTTTCACAAGCTGATTTCAGACTCCACTCCTTGTGGATCTTCCGATGCTTGTGAGTTCTCTGGTGTTTTTGAAGATGTGGTGACTGTGTAAACGCCTTCCCACACAAACTGCACCTGAAGGGTTTCTCTCCTGTGTGTGTTCTCTGGTGTACATGAAGACTTGGTGAAAGTGCAAAAGCCTTCCCACACACATTGCACTTGAAGGGTTTCTCTCCCATGTGAGTTCTCTGGTGTTTTTTAAGAGTAGATGAATCTGAAAACGCCTTCCCACACACACTGCACTTGAAGGGTTTCTCTCCCGTGTGTGTTCTCTGGTGTGCTACAAGAGTAGATGAATCTGAAAACGCCTTCCCACACACACTGCACTTGAAGGGTTTCTCTCCCGTGTGAGTTCTCTGGTGTTTTTTAAGAGTAGATGAATCTGAAAACGCCCTCCCACACACTTTGCACTTGAAGGGTTTCTCTCCCGTGTGAGTTCTCTGGTGTTTTTTAAGAGCAGATGAATCTGAAAACGCCTTCCCACACACACTGCACTTGAAGGGTTTCTCTCCCGTGTGTGTTCTCTGGTGTGTTACAAGAGCAGATGAAACTGAAAATGCCTTCCCGCACACACTGCACTTGAAGGGTTTCTCTCCCGTGTGTGTTCTCTGGTGTCTTACAAGAGCAAATGAAACTGAAAATGCCTTCCCACACAGAGTGCACTTGAAGGGTTTCTCTCCTGTGTGTGTTCTCTGGTGCAAGGTCAAATGTGCAGGACGATCCGTGCTGTATGCACACCGGTCGCATTGTTGCATTTTTGCACCGAGCTGCGCCGAGTGCCTTTGCTCCATCAGACAAATTCTGCAGAGGAAGCGACAGCTGCAGAGAGAAAAAAAGAATATCCACACAATCTACACGTCAGTATCGAAGCACAGGAATGCATACACACAGTCACACGTGACTTACATGTCTATACTTATTCATATATTCATGTTATAGTGAAACAGTGTCCCAAATTCATCACACAGGCTATTATGGCACACAATGAGAGGGAAAATGGTCATAAACGTGCCTGGAAGCCCTCGTATCTTCAAAATAAATGTTAACCCAAAACTCCGAGCACACAATTTCAGCTGTCTGGCTTCAAACGGAATATTTATGAAAAGCTAAATTCATCTGACATAGCAAAGGGTGTGGAAAATAATGCTATTTGTGTTATGCAGAAATGCATAAATTAATTTTCAATCGCAACTTAGAGGTGTGAAGCCAGGCACAGATGTCCTTGAATGCTGGGATGAACAGTTCCGACTTCAGCTGCATGTGTGCTGTGATAACTTCCTGACTCAATTCTTACAAAGAGTTCCAGAGGAAAACAAAAATAAACTGTTTTGATACACCTCCGTGCTCAATAGAGTTAATAGACTTTACTGCAAATACAAACTTGACCCTGTCACACACTCAAAGGTGGAGCCAGGATTTTCAGGTAGGAGGGACAACCCCTTCAGCCATGAAAAATGATAGGGGTTAGTAAGTAAGGAGATATTAGTAAGGAGTTGATAGTAAGTAATGAGTTGTTAGTAAGTAAGGAATTGTTAGTAAGTAAGGAGTTGTTAGTAAGGAGTTGTTATTAATGAGTTGTTAGTAATTAAGGACTTGTCCCTTGCTTTTTATTCGACACGTGTGATCGGCATCGCGCTCGCTGAAGGTGTTTGCCTTCAGGGAAGTCGTGTACTGTACACGCAACTGCGCACAATTCTGTGAGTCGCTTGTAACTACTTTTCCGTTACTTATTGCCAATTATGGACTCGGACTGTTGTCATCTCATAGAGTCCCTGGCACGTAAAAATATGCCACACAGTGGCAGTGGGGGTCGCAAAATGCTAATTTATCTATATATATAAAAGGGAAATGTGTGGATATGTGTGTCTGTTCTAAATGTTTAGCATACTTCCCAACATGCTACACACTTGAAATTTGGCATGTGGGTAGCTTCCAGACTGGACACAATGCACAAAGTATTAAAATAGCCGTCATATCTGAGATGTAATCCTATGCGGCAGCGTTACGCAGTGTGCCTGCTGACGTCACGCATCCCCCCCCCCAACACTCCGCGAAGGCCGTGTTTTAATCCAAGACAAGAATCAAAGTCCCGGGCGAAGCCGGGTAGTAAAGCTAATCTATATATAAAAGGGAAATGTGTGGACATGTGTGTCTGTTCGAAATGTTTAGCATACTTCTCAACATGCAACACACTTGAAATTTGGCATGTGGGTAGGTTCCATACTGTAGACAATGAAAAAACTATAAAAAATATACTTTTGTATTTTGGGGGGGGGGGGGGGGCGGGGAGACCATGAAGTATGTGGCGTCAACCCGCAACACACTTGACTTAAGCGCTCTGCAATGCTTACCGCTACCATATGGCTCTACTCGCGACGTACTTCTAGAGCTGTTAACAGCGTGCCGAAAGATTTTAGGTGGCGCTTTGCTCCTGGCCGATGAAGCCATTGGTTTCTCGGAGTTTCCATACATATCCATGCGAAGAACGGGTAGAACTGCTATATTAAAAATGAAGCAGAACATTACATCTGTTTGTTTGTGTGAAGCAAAACTCTCCAACGCTGAGCTCTGAAGTCCTGAAATTTTCACAGCTTATGCTGTCTGGAATTTCTAAGTGAACGCGACTATTTTCAGCTTGTCACGTCATTCCCTTCCCGAGTTGCCAAAGTCGACATTACGTATAAGTGGGTTAAGGTTAAATTTCCTTCAGTGAAAAACATCCGATTTACTTAAATTGATTGTCGGCTTTTTTCTATCTTGCAAGCATCAATTTTTTTCAGGGTTTTTCAGTGAAACAAGGGAATATGAAATTAATCCAAGTCCTGGGCGAAGCCGGGTAGTGAAGCTAGTTACTAATAAACCCCAATGATCCGATCGAAATTAGGGATTTCGATCGGACCGTTGGGGGGTCACGTGCCACCCCACCCCCACTGGCTCCAGCACTGTCACACACTGGCATGGTTCACAGGTGGTGGTGTGTCCAGACCCATGCCTGGCCACCTTCACCTGCTCAGTATTAATGCTACCTCACTCCACCAAGTAATTCATTGAGGATCAATCAACATCGCCGAGGCTGCGTCTCTCTCTCTCTCTCCCCGTGGTCGCGTGGATTTCCCTCCCGATCCCCTGGTTTCCCATCCACATGTAGAGAGTGAGCACCATCGCGCGTATGGAGTGAACACCTCCACGCGTCCGGAGTTAACACCGCCACGCGTCTAGAGTGAAAACCACCACGCGTCTAGAGTGAACACCGCCACGCGTCCGGAGTGAACACCGCCACGCGCCCAGAGTGAACACCGCCACGCGCCCAGAGTGAACACCGCCACGCGCCCAGAGTGAACACCGCCACGCGCCCAGAGTGAACACCGCCACGCGTCCAGAGTGAATACCGCCAGGCGTCCAGAGTGAACACCGCCACGCGTCCAGAGTGAACACCGCCACGCGTCCAGAGTGAACACAGCGCCACGCGTCCAGAGTGAACACCGCCACGCGTCCAGAGTGAACACCGCCACGCGTCTAGAGTGAACACCGCCACGCGACTAGAGTGAACACTGCCACGCGTCTAGAGTGAACACCGCCACGCGACTAGAGTGAACACCGCCACGCGTCTAGAGTGAACACCGCCACGTGTCTAGGGTGAACACCGCCACGCGTCTAGAGTGAACACCGCCACGCGTCTAGAGTAAACACCGCCACGGGTCTAGAGTGAACACCGCCACGCGTCTAGAGTGAACACCGCCACGCGTCTAGAGTGAACACCGCCACGCGTGTAGAGTGAACACCGCCACGCGTCTAGAGTGAACACCACCACGCGTCTAGAGTGAACACCGCCACGCGTCTAGAGTGAACACCGCCACACGTCTAGAGTGAACACGGCCACGCGTCTAGAGTGAACACCGCCACGCGTCTAGAGTGAACACCGCCATGCGTCTAGAGTGAACACCGCCACGCGTCTAGAGTGAACACCGCCACGCGTCTAGAGTGAACACCGCCACGCATCTAGAGTGAACACCGCCACACGTCTAGAGTGAACACCGCCACGCTTCTAGAGTGAACACCGCCACGCGTCTAGAGTGAACACCGCCACGCTGTTGACGAGCCTCACCTTGTGTTGTGGGCAGGTCGCTTCTGAAAACAAAAGCGGTACAGCAGCTCAAGCGGGCTTGGCCTGGTAAAAAAGAATGCAATAAAACTGCGTGAATATTTAAAAGTAATTCAAAGTGACAAAGTGGCAAGCCGTGTGAAAACAAATTAAACTTAAGCGAGAGAATTGAAGCAAACGCGATCAGGCGAGGGCAGGAGGCAAGGCCCCGCGTGGCTAGGCCCCGCGCTGTAAAGTTCCAACCTGGACATCGCTTCCATGCTCGCTGCTACTCAATTGACATCCCTACGAGAGAGAGCGAAGCTCTACCTCGGTAAACAACAACAACCACCACCACAACAACCACCACCACAACAACCACCACCACAACAACCACCACCACCACAACAACCACCACCACCACAACCACCACCACAACCACCACCACTACCACAACCACCGCAACAACCAAACCACAACTACCACCAACACCACAACCACCACCAAAACAACCACCACAACCACTACCACAACCACCACAACAACCACCACCACAAAAACCACCACAACAACCACTACCACCACAACCACCACAACCACCACAACAACCACCACCACAGCCACAACCACCACCCCCACCACCACCAAAACCACAACAACCACCACCACAACAACCACCACAACAACCACCACAACAACAACCACCACCACAATAACAACCACCACAACCACCACCACAACCACCACCACAACAACCACAACCACCACCACAACAACCACAACAACCACCACAACCACCACCACAACAACCACCACAACAAGTAAAACAAAGTTACAAAGTGGCGAGCCGAGTGAAGACAAATTAAACTTAAGCGAGAGAATTGAAGCAAACGCGATCAGGCGAGGGCAGGAGGCAAGGCCCCGCGTGGCTAGGCCCCGCGCTGTAAAGTTTCAACCTGGACATCGCTTCCATGCTCGCTGCTACTCAATTGACATCCCTACGAGAGAGAGCAAGGCTCTACCTCGGTAAACAACAACCACCACAACAACAACCACCACAACCACATTCGCGATGAGAATTTCTCACCTCGGATTTCAGTGCACGGCGGAGCAGCAGCTTCCAGTTATCTCGTGACGTCACGCGGCAGCAAGAGGTGACATGACGTCACTTGAACTGAAAATTCAACGAACCCAGGCAGAGGTGACGTCACAGACAAGGGCGCCTTGGACGGGGTGGGGTGAATAACTTGGTGACATGACGTCACTAGCGAGGTACACCTCCCCCTGGCGTTTCACGCCGATGAGGTAATGTTGAGTGGTGACGTCACCGAGCGGGGTTGGAGTTTCATTTGATTTAGATTTATTTTCCATTGCTCCCTCCCTTGATCAGAGACCCCTTGGGTGTTTGAGCTCAGCAACACACAGTGTACACACACTGTGTGTGTGTACATTGTGTGTGTGTACACTGTGTGTGTGTACACTGTGTGTGTATAGTGTGTGTGTGTACACTGTGTGTGTGTACACTGTGTGTACACTGTGTGTGTGTACACACTGTGTGTGTACGTGTACACTGTGTGTGTACGTGTACACTGTGTGTGTACACACTGTGTGTACACTGTGTGTGTACACTCTGTGTGTGTGTACACTGTGTGTGTGTACACTCTGTGTGTGTGTACACTTTGTGTGTGTGCACACTGTGTGTGTACACTGTGTGTACACGTAAACACTATGTGTACGTGTACACACTGCGGGGCGCAGTCATCTCAGTCGACCAATGGCATTTTTTCATGCATTTATTATTTTCCAAAAAAGTTTTTCTTTTTTGTTTGCTATTTTCGTGACTTTACTGAAAGAACCAAGAATATCGTAGCACATTCTCTATTTATTTCCGAGGTTGAAGGTTAAAATCCGACAGGCACACCTGGCTACTCCACTAACATTCACCAAAATATGCGCAGTCTGCTTCACCGCAGATGTAAAACATAGCGTTGTGTCATTCACAACGCACAGGTCATTGCATGTTGGTGTCACGGTCAAAATTGGGGTAATTCCAAACATTATCCAGAAACTACACAACGGAGATGGCGCGTCAATGATCGCCCCCTACCGACAGACTCATGTCCACGTGCAGGCCGGTGCAGGGCCACCTTGTGCCACACAGGGGCAGCTGCCACTTAGGGGGCGTCCTTCGATTGTTTGAGATTAGATTCGATACGAAACACTGAGTTGCCGAGGCAATTAGGCAAGAGACTTATGAGTGCAAATATGATGTTGGTAACGTAGTGAATGCTTGGTAGCTTCATTGTCTCTTGCTCCTGCTGACAGATTTACCCAGCCACAGCTCCACAGATACCAGCCGCTCCTTCTGTGCAGGTTCGGCTACGTACGGTGCGAAAGACGTTCCAGATACACACAGAGACTCACACAGAGACCCACAGTTCATAATAAAGGTTTTTAGGTTAGATCGCGTTATTTATAAATGTGTCGTAACCCTCCACCACCCGACACGGCCAATCAGCAAAAAAAGTGTCACGTTGACAAAAGACAAATAATTCACTACTTTAGCCCACCGGTGTGTTGAAGAGTGAATCCTACAACATTTACGGTTTGAGTACGTCGTTTCGCTGGTAAATACATCCAGCATCATCGGGCAATTCGCCAGATGTATTTACCAGCGAAACGTCGTACTCAAACTGTAAATGTTGTAGGATTCACTTTTCAACACACCGGTGGGCTAAAGTAGTGAATTATTTGTCTTTTGTCAACGTGACACTTTTTTGCTGATTGGCCGTGTCGGGTGGTGGAGGGTTACGACACATTTATATATAACGCGATCTAACCCAAAAACCTTTATTATGAATAATATTGGTCGAGAAAGCCTACGTGTTAAAGCGACCCACAGATTAGCATGGTTGGCTACGTATGGTGCAAAACAAGTTCCACGTACACACAAAGACTCGGAGCGAGCTTGAGTCGCGCGCAGTCGTGGGCCGTCAAAGTTGAACGGGCGCATGTTGCTACTGACAGTAGTTGAATACGGTTGGAAAGACGCTGATAGAGACACACACAGAGACTGACAAGAGAGAGAGGTGGACAGACACAGACAAGAGGAACACAGAAAGAAAGATACAGAGACGACAGAGACACAGTCAGCGAGAGAGACACACAGAGGGGAACAGAGACACAGACAGACAGAGATGTTGAATCGAACACACTTAACTCACTCCATTGAAAGAGATTCCTCAATCTTTGCCTATCCCCGTAATTAAGTCGTTCTATATTATTGGTTCTTTCGGTAAAGTCACGTTGAAGGGAAACACTAAAATAACGTGACTTTACCGAAAGAACCAAGAATATGTATCACTGCAGTCACGAAAGCTTTAAATCAAAATTTCAGTCGTTCCAGTTTCTATTTATTTCATTGTGTGTGGTGTTTACGTGTAAGCAATGTGGGACGTCGGGTCAGGGGTGTTAGTCTCCGGTCAGGGGGGGGGGGGCGGGGGTGTAACCTTTGGTCAACCCCTACGAACCTCGCTCTCTCTCTCGGCTGCCCCGTTGACCCGTGAACGTGGTGGCAGGTCAGATTAGAGCGCCTTGTTATGGCGCTTACGCACAACTTCGTGACAAATGCTGCACGTTCCGTCGTTTTCATGCAGGGGGCGCTGTAAACCTACACACCCCCTGCATGAACAACGGAGGTGCAGGGACAGACGTTCGATCGCGTTGGAATCGATCTGCGGACGGCAGTCTTCTCGCATGGCCAGCTCTGTGTCGCCTCATCTCGATCCCGCGATCCCAACCAGGTGAAATTCCGCATCGAACCGAATCCCCGGCGAGGCAATCTACTTAATGACGAGAGGAAATTCACACAAAATGTCGTTTTCAATGAAGTCTTCCAGATGTAAAATAGGCTTGTAATGAATAAATGCAATGATCTAACTCAAACTTCAAAATGGAGCATCGGGAGCTTGCGTGAATGGGTCGTTCGTGTGCAATTTTTTTCGTGACTTTCCTGGCCCAAGGACATAAATGGTTGCGAGGGGCGTTGCAGGCGGTCTGGCTTGCTTCAACCCTTGGTTGTGAACATCCAGACGTTAATCAGCAAGGACCATTTCTCGTCCTAGTTCGACAAAATCTACGTCAACACGTAATACAAAATTAGAATTCGTGTTGTAGAAACTATCTCCTCTACGTGTAACTTTTGAGTGGTATGCCTTGTAACTGATGAATGATCCAAGTGTTCTCCCTATTTCAACGACAATGAGTTGCTGCAGAGGGAGATGCTTCCTGAAAACACAAAAATACCCATTGACCTGTATCACAAGAACAATGAGTCTCACCCGCATTATCTGTACAGGTTACTTCCAAAGCACACACTTTGTCCGAACATCACTTATTTAATGTTTGACCCTTATAGACAAAATGTCACATGTACGCACATATTCATTCTAAATTGACAGGAATATTAGCAAAATTGAATTACTGCAGTGAAATATACTGCATCAGGTTACATCGCATTAACAAGCTATTTAAAAAATACGCTTAACAGTGTATGTATAACATACTATTGCGACATTCAAAATGAGTAGGCCATTGCATGTTGGTGTCTCGGTCAAAATTGAGAAAATTCTAAACATTACCTACAAACTCCACAACTGAGATGCCACATCATCCATCGCCCCCTACTGACAGGCTCTTGTCCACATGCAGGCCGGTGCAGGGCCACCACCTTGTGCCACACTGGGGCAGCTGCTACTTGGGGATGCTCTTCGAGTGTTTTAGACGCGATACGATACAACACTCCGAATTGCCATAGGCGATTAAGCAAGCACCATATAAACGCAATTGATAACATAGCGAATGCTTGAGAGCTTATTGGCTCTCGCTCCTGGTTAGAGATCTACGCAACCCACAGGTCCACAAAGACTGGCCGCTCTTACCCTGCAGGTTGAACCTAGGAATTGAGTGTTCAACTTCACATTCTTGTCATTAAAGGCCTGTGACAAAGATGCATCTATTGGAGCAACATCGTCTCAAGCTTACACATCTACCGGGTCTCCATTTGACTTTGTATTGTCATGGAGGAAGTCCACCCACACCTCCACTTCTACAAACTGCTGGGAGTTGCCTCGCTCTGCCTCGCAGTCAGAATTCTCCTCCTGCTTTACGTTGCCTCCATCGATGTGAAGGTCCCATTTTGGAGTTGAATCTTCATCTTCACATTTTACCCTCACTTCTTCGCTCTTCACCATCACTTCTTCACATTTCACCTTCACCTCTTCATATTTCACCTCGATACCTTTAAAAGTGTCCAAGCTGGAATTTTCTTCTGGTTGTTTCATGAGAGATGGGCTCATTGAGGCACTTTGACTTTCACAAGCTGATTGCAGACTCCACTCCTTGTGGATCTTCTGATGCTTTTGGGTTCTCTGGTGTCTTTGAAGATTTGATGACTGTGTAAACGCCTTTCCACACACACTGCACTTGAAGGGTTTATCTCCTGTGTGTGTTCTCTGGTGTTTTTTAAGAGTAGATGAATGTACAAACGCCTTCCCACACACACTGCACTTGAAGGGTTTCTCTCCCGTGTGTGTTCTCTGGTGTACTTGAAGATGTGGTGAATGTGCAAAAGCCTTCTCACACACACTGCACTTGAAGGGTTTCTCTCCTGTGTGTGTTCTCTGGTGTGTTACAAGAGCAGATGACTGTGAAAATGCCTTCCCACACACACTGCACTTGAAAGGTTTCTCTCCCGTGTGTGTTCTCTGGTGTGTTACAAGAGGAGATGAATCTGAAAACGCCTTCCCACACACACTGCACTTGAAGGGTTTCTCTCCCGTGTGAGTTCTCTGGTGTGTTACAAAAGTAGATGAACATGCAAACGCCTTCCCACACACACTGCACTTGAAGGGTTTCTCTCCTGTGTGAGTTATCTGGTGCCGTGTCAAATGGTCAGGACGATCCGTGCTGTATGCACACCGGTCGCATTGATGCCTTTTTGCACCGAGCTGCGCCGAGTGCCTTTGCTCCATCAGACAAATTCTGCAGAGAAAGCGACAGTTGCAGACAGAAAAAAATAATATCCACACCATCTACACGTCAGTATCGAGGCACAGAGGAATACATATATACACAGTCACATGTGACTAACACGTCTATACTTATTCATATATTCATGATATAGTGAAAAAGTGTCACAAATTCATAACACGGGCTGTTATGGCACACAATGAGAGGGCAAATGGTCATAAACGTGCCCAAAAGCCCTCGTATCTTCAAAATGAATGTTAACCCAAAACTCCAAGAACACAATTTCGGCTCTCTGGCTTCAAAAGGAATATTTATGAAAGCTAAATTCAGCTCACATAGCAAAGGGTGTTGAAAATAATACTATTTGTGTTATGCAGAAATGCATAAATTAATATTCAATCGCAATTTAGAGGTGTGAAGCCAGGGACAGATGTCCTTGAATGCTGGGATGAGCAGTTCCGACTTCAGCTGCACGTGTGCTGTGATAACTTCCTGACTCCATTCTTACAAAGAGTTGCAGAGGAAAACAAATATAAACACTGTTTTGATATAACTCCGTGCTCAATAGAGTTAATAGACTTTACTGCAAATACAAACTTGACCCTGTCACACACTCCGAGGTGGAGCCAGGATTTTCAGGTAGGGGGGGCAACCCCTTCAGCAATGAAAAATGATAGGAGTTGTTAGGAAGGAGTTGTTAGTCAGGAGTTGTTAGTAAGGAGTTGTTAGTAAGGACTTGTCCTTTGCTTTTTATTCGACACGTGTGATAGGCATCGCGCTCGCTGAAGGTTTTTTCCATCAGGGAAGCCGTGGACTGTATACGCAACTGCGCACAATTATGTGAGTCGCTTGTAACTGCTTTGCCGTTAATTATTGCCAATTATGGACTCGGACTGTTGTCCTCTCATAGAGTCCCTTGCACGTAATAATATGCTACACGGTGGCAGTGGGGATCGCAAAATGCTGATTTATCTATATTTATAAAAGGGAAATTTGCGAATTTGTGTCTGTTTGAAATGATCAGCATACTTCCCAACATGCTACACACTTGAAATTTGGCATGTGGGTAGCTTCCAGACTGGACACAATGCACAAAGTATTAAAATATATTTTTGTATTTTGGGGGGCGGGGAAAATGACCATGGAGTGTGTGGCGTCAACCCGCAACACAGATAAGGGAATATGAAATTTATCCAAGACAAGAATCCAAGTCCCGGGCGAAGCCGGGTAGTGAAGCTAGTTACTAATAAACCCCAATGGTCCGATCGAAATTAGGGATTTCGATCGGACCGTTTGGGGGGCACGTGCAACCCCACCCCCACTGGCTCCAGCACTGTCATGCACTGGCATAATTTACAGGTAGTGGTGTGTCCAGACCCACGCCTGGCCACCTTCACCTGCTCAGAATTGATGCTTCCTCACTCCACCAAGTAGAGTGAACACTGCCACGCGTCTAGAGTGAACACCGCCACGCGTCTAGAGTGAACACCGCCACGCGTTCAGAGTGAACACCGCCACTCGTCCAGAGTGAACACCGCCACACGTCCAGAGTGAACACCGCCACGCGTCCAGAGTGAACACCGCCACGCGTCCAGAGTGAACACCGCCATGCGTCCAGAGTGAACACCGCCACGCGTCCAGAGTGAACACCGCCAAGCGTCTAGAGTGAACACCGCCACGCATCTAGAGTGAACACCGCCACGCGTCTAGAGTGAACACCGCCACGCGTCCAGAGTGAACACCGCCAAGCGTCTAGAGTGAACACCACCACGCGTCTAGAGTGAATACCGCCATGCGTCCAGAGTGAACACCGCCAAGCGTCTAGAGTGAACACCGCCACGCGTCTAGAGTGAACACTGCCACGCGTCTAGAGTGAACACCGCCACGCGTCTAGAGTGAACACCACCACGCGTCTAGAGTGAACACCGCCACACGTCTAGAGTGAACACCGCCACGCGTCTAGAGTGAACACCGCCACGCGTCTAGAGTGAACACCGCCATGCGTCCAGAGAGAACACCGCCACGCGTCTAGAGTGAACACCGCCACGCATCTAGAGTGAACACCGCCACGCGTCTAGAGTGAACACCGCCACGCGTCTAGAGTGAACACCGCCACACGTCTAGAGTGAACACCGCCACGCGTCCAGAGAGAACACCGCCACGCGTCTAGAGTGAACACCGCCACGCATCTAGAGTGAACACCGCCACGCGTCTAGAGTGAATACCGCCACGCGTCCAGAGTGAACACCACCACACGTCTAGAGTGAACACCGCCACGCGTCCAGAGTGAACACCGCCACGCGTCCAGAGTGAACACCGCCACACGTCCAGAGTGAACACCGCCACGCGTCCAGAGTGAACACCGCCACGCGTCCAGAGTGAACACCGCCAAGCGTCTAGAGTGAACACCGCCACGCATCTAGAGTGAACACCGCCACGCGTCTAGAGTGAACACCGCCACGCGTCCAGAGTGAACACCGCCAAGCGTCTAGAGTGAACACCGCCACGCGTCTAGAGTGAATACCGCCATGCGTCCAGAGTGAACACCGCCAAGCGTCTAGAGTAAACACCGCCACGCGTCTAGAGTGAACACTGCCACGCGTCTAGAGTGAACACCGCCACGCGTCTAGAGTGAACACCACCACGCGTCTAGAGTGAACACCGCCACACGTCTAGAGTGAACACCGCCACGCGTCTAGAGTGAACACCGCCACGCGTCTAGAGTGAACACCGCCATGCGTCCAGAGAGAACACCGCCACGCGTCTAGAGTGAACACCACCACGCGTCTAAAGTGAACACCACCACGCATCTAGAGTGAATACCGCCACGCGTCCAGAGTGAACACCACCACACGTCTAGAGTGAACACCGCCACGCGTCTAGAGTGAACACCGCCACACGTCTAGAGTGAACACCGCCACGCTGTTGACGAGCCTCACTTTGTGTTGTGGGCAGGTGGCTTCTGAAAACAAAAGCGGTACAGCAGCTCAAGCGGGCTTGGCCTGGTAAAAAAAGATGAAATAAAAACTGCATGAATATTTAAAAGTAAACCAAAGTGACAAAGTGGCGAGCCGAGTGAAGACAAATTAAACATAAGCGAGAGAATTGAAGCAAACGCGATCAGGCGAGGGCAGGAGGCAAGACCCCGCGTGGCTGGGCCCCGCGCTGTAAAGTTCCAACCTGGACATCGCTTCCATGCTCGCTGCTACTCAATTGACATCCCTACGAGAGAGAGCGAGGCTCTACCTCGGTAAACAACAACCACCACAACCACCACCACCACAACAACCGCGATTAGAATTTCTCACCTCGGATTTCAGTGCACGGACGGAGCTACAGCTTCCTGTTTTCTCGTGACGTCACGCGGCAGCAGACGGTGACATGACGTCACTTGTGGGGAACGATAACACTCCCCTCCCACAGTGTGTGTGTGTGTACACGGTGTGTGTGTGTGTGTACACGGTGTGTGTGTGTGTGTACACGGTGTGTGTGTGTGTACACGGTGTGTGTGTGCGTACACGGTGTGTGTGTGCGTACACGGTGTGTGTGTATATACACACAGTGTACACACACAGTGTACACACACACAGGAACCTCGTAGCTCGAATAGAACCACGGGGCGGAGTTCGTGATCCCCGTGTGAGTGAGAGCGGAACCACAGGGCGGAGTTCGTGATCCCCGTGTGAGGGTAGCGGAACCACGGAGTTCGTGATCCCCTTGTGAGTGTAGCAGAACCACGGGGCGGAGTTCGTGATCCCCACTACTATACACTACACTATACATTACTCTACTATACACTACACCATACACTACACTACTGTACACTACACTATGCACTACACTATACACTACACACTGCACTACTATACACTACACTATACACTACACTACTATACACTACACCATACACTACACTATACACTACACTACTATACACTGCACCATACACTACACTACTATAAACTACACTATACTACACACTGCACTACACTATACACTACACTACTATACACTACACTACACAGTACACCATACACTACACTACTATACACTACACTATACAGTACGCCATACACTACACTATACACTACACACTGCACTACACTATACACTACACTACTATATACTACACTATACACTAGACACTGCACTACACTATACACTACACACTACACTGCACTATACACTACACTATACACTACACTACTATACACTACACTACTATACACTACACTACTATACACTAAACACTACACTACTATACACTAGACTACACTATACACTACACTATACTACTATACACTACTATACACTACACTATACACTACACTATACACTACACTATACACTACTATACACTACACTATACACTACACTACTATATACTATACACTACACTTAACAAAACTATACACTACACTACTATACACTACACTATACACTACACTATACACTACACTACACACTACACTATATACTACACTACACTATACACTACACTACTATACACTACAATATACACTACACACTGCACTACACTATACACTGCACTACACTATACACTACACACTGCACTACACTATACACTACACTCTACACTACTATACACTACACTATACACTACAGACTACACCATACACTACACTACTGTACACTATACACTACACTATACACTACACTATACACTACACTACTATACACTACACCATACACTACACTACTATACACTATACACTACACCATACACTACTATACACTACACTATATACTACACTACACTATACACTACACACTGCACTACACTACACACTACACTACTATACACTACACTACTAAACACTACACTACTATACACTACACTACTATACACTACTATACACTACACTACTATACACTACACCACTATACACTACACTATACACTACTATGCACTACACTCTACACTACACTATACACTACACACTACACTATACTATACACTACACTGTACACTACACTATACACTACATTATACACTACTCAATACACTATTCACTACTATACACTACTACACACTACACTACTACACTCAACTTCATCACGTTACGCGCTGACGTCATCACGCTCTACACCTAACTTCTTTCGCCTTAAGTGATTACGTCGTCGATCTGACGTGATGACGTCACCAGCCACATCCCCCACCATAGTTGGCGTGCGTGATGACGTAAGACCGGCGGTGGCCTCGTAGCGTGGTGACGTCATGGACGCTTTCTGTTATCCCGCTTTTCCACGGTACGGGATGACGTCGCGAGCCGGCGTGATGACGTCGCTGGTTGGGGGGGTTGTGGGCGGTTGCCTCATTTGCGGTGACGTCATTGCGCACCGCTCTCACGTCACGCGATGACCTCACCAACCCCCCTTACCAAACTGGCCTGAAGGTTGCGGGGTGAGGTCACCGCCACTAGGACGCGATGACGTCACCATGGCCTGACGTCATCGCGCGCAACCAACGCGGAACGCGATGACGTTGCATCAGAATTTCAGAAAGGGCTTTATTCGCCATGAAAGTTCGCACAGACAAGGAATTTACATTCAACAAATAGGAATCTTAAACAAGTGGTTTACAAGTCTAACTATACTAAAGGTACAAAGTCTAACACTAAGTGGCTAAAGTATGTAAAATATTGAATATAAAGTAGCTATAAGATACAATCTAAAAAAAATAGGGTAATATAGTGTAAATATGGCAAGGTGTCATTTTGTAGATAAAATGTTAAAGTCAGTGTAAGCCCTTGGCCTTGTTGAAGAGGCCAACAGCGGATGGGAAGAAACTGTTTTTGTGGCGTGAGGTTTCGGTCCCGATGGACCGCAGCCTTCTGCCGGAGGGGAGTAGCTGGCACAGAGAAGTGTCCAGGGTGGGAGGAATCGGCCACAAATCTTCCTCGCTTGCCTCATGCTCCTCGAGGTGTGCAGGTCCTTGAGGGTTGGTAGATTGTGTGGTGCCACCGCAGCGGAGCAGCTCGGTCAGCGCTACCCCCTCCACGCACCCCCCCCCCCACCACGAACGCACGCCCCACTAAACACTCGCATGCACCTCCGTAGGGTCTCAAGGAGGGACCACCTGGTACGATGGGTTTTCACCCGAGAACTTCACTAGCAGGGACGTTCCACAGTTTCCCCGGACCAGGAAATTGGCTGAGCCCCCCAGACCGGATTACATGGCAGCCCCCCAAAAAAGGGGCATAGAGCTTTACAGGCCGGTCGCGATGAAGCATGCACAACACGGGGGGATGGGAACCTCAGCCAGTACCCAGCGGCAGGGTAAACAGTGGGGTGGGAGGGAAAAGCCCCTAGGCAGATAAGAAGTTGACTTAAGTGGGAGGGAGCGAGGGGATTATCGATGAATCACCGGCGAGCAACGCAGGCACAGAGACAATGGGAAGGGGGGGGGATGATGAGACCCCCCCCCCCAAACGGCCTGATTGCTCGAAACGGCCGCAAAGAGGATTCGATTGGATGCTCAGGATGACGTCTGCCTCTTGAAAAGTCTATTAACTTCTCCCCCCTGAAAGGAGAGAGTCGTCTCTGTAGTAGGGGTGGGGGATGGGGCCTCTTTGGTGGGAAGGGGTAGTTCAGGACAGTCCAATTGTCTTTCAAATCTGCAATAGAACTCGTTCAAGTCGTTGGCCAAGCGGGAGTCGTTAGTGGTGCGGGAGGCTCTGGGTTTATAGTTGGTGATTTGCCTGAGCCTTCTCCAGACAGAAGCAGAGTCGTTAGCAGAGAACTGGTGTTTTAGTCTCTCTGAGTACAGTCGTTTAGCCTCTCTCACCGCCTTGCTAAACCTGTTCTTCGACTCCTTGAATCTGTCTCTATCCCCACTCCTAAACGCTTCCTCCTTCTCCAACCTCAACCTTCTGAGCTTTGCTGAGAACCAGGGCTTGTTGTTGTTGAAGTTCACCCTGGTACGTGTTGGAATACAGCAGTCCTCACAGAAGCTGAAGAACGACGTCACAGCCTCTGTGAGTTCATCAAGACTATTGGTAGCAGTCGTGAATATATCCCAGTCAGTACAGTCCAAGCACGCCCGCAAATCCTCCACAGCCTCACTGGTCCGCTGTTTAGATGTCCTCACAGCAGGTTTACAGGGCTTTAGTTTCTGCCTGTATGCAGGAATCAGGTGGACCATGGCATGGTCAGGGTGTCCCAGTGCTGCTCGGGGGACGGCGTGGTAGGCTCTACTGACTGTAGTGTAGCAGTGATCCAGAGTGTTCCCTTCTCTGGTAGGGCATTTAATGAATTGTATGTATTTAGGGAATTCGTGGCTGAGATTACCTTTGTTAAAGTCGCCAAGTATGACAACCAGCGAATCTGGATTTGCTCGCTCCACACTCAGAATCTGGTCGGCAAGCATGCGTTGGGCCTCTTTAACCTGAGGACCCGGCGGCAAGGTAACTCTGACCAAAATGAGCGACGCGAACTCGCGAGGCGTGCAGAAAGGTTTACAGTTTATAAAAATGATTCAAGGAGCGGAGAACAATGTTGAGGAATCACTGTGACATCTACAACCCAGCCACTGTTAATGTAAAAACAAATACCACCGCCTTTCGTCTTGCCGGAGAGTGCTATGTCACGATCCGATCTTACAAGATGGAATCCTGCCAGTTGTAGCGCAGTGTCCGGAATCAAATCACACAGCCATGTCTCCGTGAAGCACAAAACAGAAGATGAAAGAAAGTCTCTGTTTTTGACCATCAGTAGCTGAAGTTCGTCCATTTTGTTGCACAGTGAACGTACGTTGGAGAGGAAAAAGTTCGGAAGCACTGTTCGGATCCCGCGTCTGCGTAGCCGTACAAGAGCCCCCGATCGTTTACCCTTTGGGCGGCGTTTTGCTGCTTGAGCAAAGCCTAGCACGGCTTTGACTTGAATGCCAACTAATTCTGCCGCTGGAACCAGAAAATTTGGAAATATTGGCAAAACACTGAATTAACAGACAAAACAAGACAAAACAGGGCACACCGACTGGCTGAGGCTACCATAATTGGCGCCATCTTCTCACCAGCACGGGTGTACTGACCAGCAGGCCTCTCTCACCAGCATGGGTGTGCTGAACAGCAGGCCTCTCTCACTAGCACGGGTGTGCTGAACAGGCAGGTATCTCTCACCAGCACGGGTGTGCTGAACAGCAGGCCCCTCTCACCAACACGGGTGTGCTGAACAGCAGGCCTCTCACCAGCACGGGTGTGCTGAACAGCAGGCCTCTCTCACCAGCACGGGTGTGCTGAACAGCAGGCCTCTCTCACCAGCACGGGTGTGCTGAACTGCAGGCCTCTCTCATCAGCACGGGTGTGCTGAACAGCAGGCCTCTCTCACCAACACGGGTGTGCGGAACAGCAGGCCTCTCTCACCAGCACGAGTGTGCTGAACAGCAGGCCCCTCTCACCAGCACGGGTGTGCTGAACAGCAGGCCTCTCTCACCCGCACGGGTGTGCTGAACAGGCAGGTATCTCTCACCAGCACGGGTGTGCTGAACAGCAGGCCTCTCTCACCAGCACGGGTGTGCTGAACAGGCAGGTATCTCTCACCAGCACGGGTGTGCTGAACAGCAGGCCTCTCTCACCAGCACGGGTGTGCTGAACAGCAGGCCTCTCTCACCAGCACGGGTGTGCTGAACAGGCAGGTATCTCTCACCAGCACGGGTGTGCTGAACAGCAGGCCCCTCTCACCAACACGGGTGTGCTGAACAGCAGGCCCCTCCCACTAGCACGGGTGTGCTGAACAGCAGGCCCCTCTCATCAGCATAAGTGTGCTGATCAGCAGGCCTCTCTTACCAGCACAGGTGTGCTGAACAGCAGGCCCCTCTCACCAGCACGGGTGTGCTGAACAGCAGGCTCTCTCACCAGCACGGGTGTGCTGAACAGCAGGCCTCTCTCACCAGCACGAGTATGCTGAACAGCAGGCCTCTCACCAGCACGGGTGTGCTGAACAGCAGGCCTCTCTCATCAACACGGGTGTGCTGAACAGCAGGCCCCTCTCACCAGCACGGGTGTGCTGAACAGGCAGGTATCTCTCACCAGCACGGGTGTGCTGAACAGCAGGCCCCTCTCACCAACACGGGTGTGCTGAACAGCAGGCCCCTCTCACCAGCACTGGTGTGCTGAACAGCAGGCCTCTCTCACCAGCACGGGTGTGCTGAACAGCAGGCCTCTCTCACCAGCACGGGTGTGCTGAACTGCAGGCCTCTCTCACCAGCACGGGTGTGCTGAACAGCAGGCCTCTCTCACCAGCACGGGTGTGCTGAACTGCAGGCCTCTCTCATCAGCACGGGTGTGCTGAACAGCAGGCCTCTCTCACCAGCACGGGTGTGCTGAACAGGCAGGTATCTCTCACCAGCACGGGTGTGCTGAACAGCAGGCCTCTCTCACCAGCACGGGTGTGCTGAACAGCAGGCCGCTCTCACCAGCACGGATGTGCTGAACAGGCAGGTATCTCTCACCAGCACGGATGTGCTGAACAGCAGGCCTTTCTCACCAGCACGGGTGTGCTGAACAGCAGGCCCCTCTCACCAGCACGGGTGTGTTGAACAGCAGGCCCCTCCCACTAGCACGGGTGTGCTGAACAGCAGGCCCCTCTCATCAGCACAAGTGTGCTGATCAGCAGGCCTCTCTTACCAGCACAGGTGTGCTGAACAGCAGGCCCCTCTCACCAGCACGGGTGTGCTGAACAGCAGGCCCCTCTCACCAGCACGGGTGTGCTGAACAGCAGGCCCCACTCACCAGCAGGGGTGTGCTCAACAGCAAGCCCCTCCCACTAGCACGGGTGTGCTGAACAGCAGGCCCCTCTCATCAGCACAAATGTGCTGATCAGCAGGCCTCTCTTACCAGCACAGGTGTGCTGAACAGCAGGCCCCTCTCACCAGCACGGGTGTGCTGAACAGCAGGCCTCTCTCACCAGCACGAGTGTGCTGAACAGCAGGCCTCTCTCACCAGCACGAGTGTGCTGAACAGCAGGCCTCTCACCAGCACGGGTGTGCTGAACAGCAGGCCTCTCTCATCAACACGGGTGTGCTGAACAGCAGGCCCCTCTCACCAGCACGGGTGTGCTGAACAGGCAGGTATCTCTCACCAGCACGGGTGTGCTGAACAGTAGGCCCCTCTCACCAACACGGGTGTGCTGAACAGCAGGCCCCTCTCACCAGCACGGGTGTGCTGAACAGCAGGCCTCTCTCACCAGCACGGGTGTGCTGAACAGCAGGCCTCTCTCACCAGCACGGGTGTGCTGAACTGCAGGCCTCTCTCACCAGCACGGGTGTGCTGAACAGCAGGCCTCTCTCACCAGCACGGATGTGCTGAACTGCAGGCCTCTCTCATCAGCACGGGTGTGCTGAACAGCAGGCCTCTCCCACCAACACGGGTGTGCGGAACAGCAGGCCTCTCTCACCAGCACGAGTGTGCTGAACAGCAGGCCTCTCTCACCAGCACGGGTGTGCTGAACAGCAGGCCCCTCTCACCAGCACGGGTGTGCTGAACAGCAGGCCTCTCTCACCAGCACGGGTGTGCTGAACAGGCAGGTATCTCTCACCAGCACGGGTGTGCTGAACAGCAGGCCTCTCTCACCAGCACGGGTGTGCTTAACAGGCAGGTATCTCTCACCAGCACGGGTGTGCTGAACAGCAGGCCTCTCTCACCAGCACGGGTGTGCTGAACAGCAGGCCTCTCTCACCAGCACAGGTGTGCTGAACAGGCAGGTATCTCTCACCAGCACGGGTGTGCTTAACAGCAGGCCCCTCTCACCATCACGGGTGTGCTGAACTGCAGGCCCCTCTCACCAGCACGGGTGTGCTGAACAGCAGGCCCCTCCCACTAGCACGGGTGTGCTGAACAGCAGGCCCCTCTCATCAGCACAAGTGTGCTGATCATCAGGCCTCTCTTACCAGCACAGGTATGCTGAACAGCAGGCCCCTCTCACCAGCCAGGGTGTGCTGAACAGCAGGCCTCTCTCACCAGCACGGGTGTGCTGAACAGTAGGCCTCTCACCAGCAGGGGTGTGCTGAACAGCAGGCATCTCTCATCAACACGGGTGTGCTGAACAGCAGGCCCCTCTCACCAGCACGGGTGTGCTGAACAGGCAGGTATCTCTCACCAGCACGGGTGTGCTGAACAGCAGGCCACTCTCACCAACACGGGTGTGCTGAACAGCAGGCCCCTCTCACCAGCACGGGTGTGCTGAACAGCAGGCCCCTCTCACCAGCACGAGTGTGCTGAACAGCAGGCCTCTCTCACGAGCACGGGTGTGCTGAACAGCAGGCCCCTCTCACCAGCACGGGTGTGCTGAACAGGCAGGTATCTCTCACCAGCACGGGTGTGCTGAACAGCAGGCCCCTCTCACCAACACGGGTGTGCTGAACAGCAGGCCCCACTCACCAGCACGGGTGTGCTGAACAGCAGGCCTCTCTCACCAGCACGGGTGTGCTGAACAGCAGGCCTCTCTCACCAGCACGGGTGTGCTGAACTGCAGGCCTCTCTCATCAGCACGGGTGTGCTGAACAGCAGGCCTCTCTCACCAACACGGGTGTGCAGAACAGCAGGCCTCTCTCACCAGCACGAGTGTGCTGAACAGCAGGCCTCTCTCACCAGAACGGGTGTGCTGAACAGCAGGCCCCTCTCACCAGCACGGGTGTGCTGAACAGCAGGCCTCTCTCACCAGCACGGGTGTGCTGAACAGGCAGGTATCTCTCACCAGCACGGGTGTGCTGAACAGCAGGCCTCTCTCACCAGCACGGGTGTGCTGAACAGGCAGGTATCTCTCACCAGCACGGGTGTGCTGAACAGCAGGCCTCTCTCACCAGCACGGGTGTGCTGAACAACAGGCCTCTCTCACCAGCACAGGTGTGCTGAACAGCAGGCCTCTCTCACCAGCACGAATGTGCTGAACAGCAGGCCTCTCTCACCAGCACGAGTGTGCTGAACAGCAGACCTCTCACCAGCACGGGTGTGCTGAACAGCAGGCCTCTCTCATCAACACGGGTGTGCTGAACAGCAGGCCCCTCTCACCAGCACGGGTGTGCTGGACAGGCAGGTTTCTCTCACCAGCACGGGTGTGCTGAACAGCAGGCCCCTCTCACCAACACAGGTGTGCTGAACAGCAGGCCCCTCTCATCAGCACAAATGTGCTGATCAGCAGGCCTCTCTTACCAGCACAGGTGTGCTGAACAGCAGGCCCCTCTCACCAGCACGGGTGTGCTGAACAGCAGGCCTCTCTCACCAGCACGGGTGTGCTGAACAGCAGGCCTCTCTCACCAGCACGAGTGTGCTGAACAGCAGGCCTTTCTCACCAGCACGAGTGTGCTGAACAGCAGGCCTCTCACCAGCACGGGTGTGCTGAACAGCAGGCCTCTCTCATCAACACGGGTGTGCTGAACAGCAGGCCCCTCTCACCAGCACGGGTGTGCTGAACAGGCAGGCCCCTCTCACCAGCACGGGTGTGCTGAACAGCAGGCCTCTCTCACCAGCACGGGTGTGCTGAACAGCAGGCCTCTCTCACCAGCACGGGTGTGCTGAACTGCAGGCCTCTCTCACCAGCACGGGTGTTCTGAACAGCAGGCCTCTCTCACCAGCACGGATGTGCTGAACTGCAGGCCTCTCTCATCAGCACGGGTGTGCTGAACAGCAGGCCTCTCTCACCAACACGGGTGTGCGGAACAGCAGGCCTCTCTCACCAGCACGAGTGTGCTGAACAGCAGGCCTCTCTCACCAGCACGGGTGTGCTGAACAGCAGGCCCCTCTCACCAGCACGGGTGTGCTGAACAGCAGGCCTCTCTCACCAGCACGGGTGTGCTGAACAGGCAGGTATCTCTCACCAGCACGGGTGTGCTGAACAGCAGGCCTCTCTCACCAGCACGGGTGTGCTGAACAGGCAGGTATCTCTCACCAGCACGGGTGTGCTGAACAGCAGGCCTCTCTCACCAGCACGGGTGTGCTGAACAGCAGGCCTCTCTCACCAGCACAGGTGTGCTGAACAGGCAGGTATCTCTCACCAGCACGGGTGTGCTGAACAGCAGGCCTCTCTCACCAGCACGGGTGTGCTGAACAGCAGGCCTCTCACCAGCACGGGTGTGCTGAACAGCAGGCCTCTCTCATCAACACGGGTGTGCTGAACAGCAGGCCCCTCTCACCAGCACTGGTGTGCTGAACAGGCAGGTATCTCTCACCAACACGGGTGTGCTGAACAGCAGGCCCCTCTCACCAACACGGGTGTGCTGAACAGCAGGCCCCTCTCACCAGCACGGGTGTGCTGAACAGCAGGCCCCTCTCACCAGCACGAGTGTGCTGAACAGCAGGCCTCTCTCACCAGCACGGGTGTGCTGAACAACAGGCCCCTCTCACCAGCACGGGTGTGCTGAACAGGCAGGTATCTCTCACCAGCACGGGTGTGCTGAACAGCAGGCCCCTCTCACCAACACGGGTGTGGTGAACAGCAGGCCCCTCTCACCAGCACGGGTGTTCTGAACAGCAGGCCTCTCTCACCAGCATGGGTGTGCTGAACTGCAGGCCTCTCTCACCAGCACGGATGTGCTGAACAGCAGGCCTCTCTCACCAGCACGGGTGTGCTGAACTGCAGGCCTCTCTCATCAGCACGGGTGTGCTGAACAGCAGGCCTCTCTCACCAACACGGGTGTGCGGAACAGCAGGCCTCTCTCACCAGCACGAGTGTGCTGAACAGCAGGCCTCTCTCACCAGAACGGGTGTGCTGAACAGCAGGCCCCTCTCACCAGCACTGGTGTGCTGAACAGCAGGCCTCTCTCACCAGCACGAGTGTGCTGAACAGCAGGCCTCTCTCACCAGAACGGGTGTGCTGAACAGCAGGCCCCTCTCACCAGCACGGGTGTGCTGAACAGCAGGCCCCTCTCACCAGCACGAGTGTGCTGAACAGCAGGCCTCTCTCACGAGCACGGGTGTGCTGAACAGCAGGCCCCTCTCACCAGCACGGGTGTGCTGAACAGGCAGGTATCTCTCACCAGCACGGGTGTGCTGAACAGCAGGCCCCTCTCACCAACACGGGTGTGCTGAACAGCAGGCCCCACTCACCAGCACGGGTGTGCTGAACAGCAGGCCTCTCTCACCAGCACGGGTGTGCTGAACAGCAGGCCTCTCTCACCAGCACGGGTGTGCTGAACTGCAGGCCTCTCTCATCAGCACGGGTGTGCTGAACAGCAGGCCTCTCTCACCAACACGGGTGTGCAGAACAGCAGGCCTCTCTCACCAGCACGAGTGTGCTGAACAGCAGGCCTCTCTCACCAGAACGGGTGTGCTGAACAGCAGGCCCCTCTCACCAGCACGGGTGTGCTGAACAGCAGGCCTCTCTCACCAGCACGGGTGTGCTGAACAGGCAGGTATCTCTCACCAGCACGGGTGTGCTGAACAGCAGGCCTCTCTCACCAGCACGGGTGTGCTGAACAGGCAGGTATCTCTCACCAGCACGGGTGTGCTGAACAGCAGGCCTCTCTCACCAGCACGGGTGTGCTGAACAACAGGCCTCTCTCACCAGCACAGGTGTGCTGAACAGCAGGCCTCTCTCACCAGCACGAATGTGCTGAACAGCAGGCCTCTCTCACCAGCACGAGTGTGCTGAACAGCAGACCTCTCACCAGCACGGGTGTGCTGAACAGCAGGCCTCTCTCATCAACACGGGTGTGCTGAACAGCAGGCCCCTCTCACCAGCACGGGTGTGCTGGACAGGCAGGTTTCTCTCACCAGCACGGGTGTGCTGAACAGCAGGCCCCTCTCACCAACACAGGTGTGCTGAACAGCAGGCCCCTCTCATCAGCACAAATGTGCTGATCAGCAGGCCTCTCTTACCAGCACAGGTGTGCTGAACAGCAGGCCCCTCTCACCAGCACGGGTGTGCTGAACAGCAGGCCTCTCTCACCAGCACGGGTGTGCTGAACAGCAGGCCTCTCTCACCAGCACGAGTGTGCTGAACAGCAGGCCTTTCTCACCAGCACGAGTGTGCTGAACAGCAGGCCTCTCACCAGCACGGGTGTGCTGAACAGCAGGCCTCTCTCATCAACACGGGTGTGCTGAACAGCAGGCCCCTCTCACCAGCACGGGTGTGCTGAACAGGCAGGCCCCTCTCACCAGCACGGGTGTGCTGAACAGCAGGCCTCTCTCACCAGCACGGGTGTGCTGAACAGCAGGCCTCTCTCACCAGCACGGGTGTGCTGAACTGCAGGCCTCTCTCACCAGCACGGGTGTTCTGAACAGCAGGCCTCTCTCACCAGCACGGATGTGCTGAACTGCAGGCCTCTCTCATCAGCACGGGTGTGCTGAACAGCAGGCCTCTCTCACCAACACGGGTGTGCGGAACAGCAGGCCTCTCTCACCAGCACGAGTGTGCTGAACAGCAGGCCTCTCTCACCAGCACGGGTGTGCTGAACAGCAGGCCCCTCTCACCAGCACGGGTGTGCTGAACAGCAGGCCTCTCTCACCAGCACGGGTGTGCTGAACAGGCAGGTATCTCTCACCAGCACGGGTGTGCTGAACAGCAGGCCTCTCTCACCAGCACGGGTGTGCTGAACAGGCAGGTATCTCTCACCAGCACGGGTGTGCTGAACAGCAGGCCTCTCTCACCAGCACGGGTGTGCTGAACAGCAGGCCTCTCTCACCAGCACAGGTGTGCTGAACAGGCAGGTATCTCTCACCAGCACGGGTGTGCTGAACAGCAGGCCTCTCTCACCAGCACGGGTGTGCTGAACAGCAGGCCTCTCACCAGCACGGGTGTGCTGAACAGCAGGCCTCTCTCATCAACACGGGTGTGCTGAACAGCAGGCCCCTCTCACCAGCACTGGTGTGCTGAACAGGCAGGTATCTCTCACCAACACGGGTGTGCTGAACAGCAGGCCCCTCTCACCAACACGGGTGTGCTGAACAGCAGGCCCCTCTCACCAGCACGGGTGTGCTGAACAGCAGGCCCCTCTCACCAGCACGAGTGTGCTGAACAGCAGGCCTCTCTCACCAGCACGGGTGTGCTGAACAACAGGCCCCTCTCACCAGCACGGGTGTGCTGAACAGGCAGGTATCTCTCACCAGCACGGGTGTGCTGAACAGCAGGCCCCTCTCACCAACACGGGTGTGGTGAACAGCAGGCCCCTCTCACCAGCACGGGTGTTCTGAACAGCAGGCCTCTCTCACCAGCATGGGTGTGCTGAACTGCAGGCCTCTCTCACCAGCACGGATGTGCTGAACAGCAGGCCTCTCTCACCAGCACGGGTGTGCTGAACTGCAGGCCTCTCTCATCAGCACGGGTGTGCTGAACAGCAGGCCTCTCTCACCAACACGGGTGTGCGGAACAGCAGGCCTCTCTCACCAGCACGAGTGTGCTGAACAGCAGGCCTCTCTCACCAGAACGGGTGTGCTGAACAGCAGGCCCCTCTCACCAGCACGGGTGTGCTGAACAGCAGGCCTCTCTCACCAGCACGGGTGTGCTGAACAGGCAGGTATCTCTCACCAGCACGGGTGTGCTGAACAGCAGGCCTCTCTCACCAGCACGGGTGTGCTGAACAGGCAGGTATCTCTCACCAGCACGGGTGTGCTGAACAGCAGGCCTCTCTCACCAGCACGGGTGTGTTGAACAGCAGGCCTCTCTCACCAGCACGGGTGTGCTGAACAGCAGGCCTCTCTCACCAGCACGAATGTGCTGAACAGCAGGCCTCTCTCACCAGCACGAGTGTGCTGAACAGCAGACCTCTCACCAGCACGGGTGTGCTGAACAGCAGGCCTCTCTCATCAACACGGGTGTGCTGAACAGCAGGCCCCTCTCACCAGCACGGGTGTGCTGGACAGGCAGGTATCTCTCACCAGCACGGGTGTGCTGAACAGCAGGCCCCTCTCACCAACACAGGTGTGCTGAACAGCAGGCCCCTCTCACCAGCACGGGTGTGCTGAACAGCAGGCCCCTCTCACCAGCACGAGTGTGCTGAACAGCAGGCCTCTCTCACCAGCACGGGTGTGCTGAACAGCAGGCCTCTCACCAGCACGGGTGTGCTGAACAGCAGGCCTCTCTCACCAGCACGGGTGTGCTGAACTGCAGGCCTCTCTCACCAGCACGGGTGTTCTGAACAGCAGGCCTCTCTCACCAGCACGGATGTGCTGAACTGCAGGCCTCTCTCATCAGCACGGGTGTGCTGAACAGCAGGCCTCTCTCACCAACACGGGTGTGCGGAACAGCAGGCCTCTCTCACCAGCACGAGTGTGCTGAACAGCAGGCCTCTCTCACCAGCACGGGTGTGCTGAACAGCAGGCCCCTCTCACCAGCACGGGGGTGCTGAACAGCAGGCCTCTCTCACCAGCACGGGTGTGCTGAACAGGCAGGTATCTCTCACCAGCACGGGTGTGCTGAACAGCAGGCCTCTCTCACCAGCACGGGTGTGCTGAACAGGCAGGTATCTCTCACCAGCACGGGTGTGCTGAACAGCAGGCCTCTCTCACCAGCACGGGTGTGCTGAACAGCAGGCCTCTCTCACCAGCACAGGTGTGCTGAACAGGCAGGTATCTCTCACCAGCACGGGTGTGCTGAACAGCAGGCCTCTCTCACCAGCACGGGTGTGCTGAACAGCAGGCCTCTCACCAGCACGGGTGTGCTGAACAGCAGGCCTCTCTCATCAACACGGGTGTGCTGAACAGCAGGCCCCTCTCACCAGCACTGGTGTGCTGAACAGGCAGGTATCTCTCACCAACACGGGTGTGCTGAACAGCAGGCCCCTCTCACCAACACGGGTGTGCTGAACAGCAGGCCCCTCTCACCAGCACGGGTGTGCTGAACAGCAGGCCCCTCTCACCAGCACGAGTGTGCTGAACAGCAGGCCTCTCTCACCAGCACGGGTGTGCTGAACAGCAGGCCCCTCTCACCAGCACGGGTGTGCTGAACAGGCAGGTATCTCTCACCAGCACGGGTGTGCTGAACAGCAGGCCCCTCTCACCAACACGGGTGTGGTGAACAGCAGGCCCCTCTCACCAGCACGGGTGTTCTGAACAGCAGGCCTCTCTCACCAGCATGGGTGTGCTGAACTGCAGGCCTCTCTCACCAGCACGGATGTGCTGAACAGCAGGCCTCTCTCACCAGCACGGGTGTGCTGAACTGCAGGCCTCTCTCATCAGCACGGGTGTGCTGAACAGCAGGCCTCTCTCACCAACACGGGTGTGCGGAACAGCAGGCCTCTCTCACCAGCACGAGTGTGCTGAACAGCAGGCCTCTCTCACCAGAACGGGTGTGCTGAACAGCAGGCCCCTCTCACCAGCACGGGTGTGCTGAACAGCAGGCCTCTCTCACCAGCACGGGTGTGCTGAACAGGCAGGTATCTCTCACCAGCACGGGTGTGCTGAACAGCAGGCCTCTCTCACCAGCACGGGTGTGCTGAACAGGCAGGTATCTCTCACCAGCACGGGTGTGCTGAACAGCAGGCCTCTCTCACCAGCACGGGTGTGCTGAACAGCAGGCCTCTCTCACCAGCACGGGTGTGCTGAACAGCAGGCCTCTCTCACCAGCACGAATGTGCTGAACAGCAGGCCTCTCTCACCAGCACGAGTGTGCTGAACAGCAGACCTCTCACCAGCACGGGTGTGCTGAACAGCAGGCCTCTCTCATCAACACGGGTGTGCTGAACAGCAGGCCCCTCTCACCAGCACGGGTGTGCTGGACAGGCAGGTATCTCTCACCAGCACGGGTGTGCTGAACAGCAGGCCCCTCTCACCAACACAGGTGTGCTGAACAGCAGGCCCCTCTCACCAGCACGGGTGTGCTGAACAGCAGGCCCCTCTCACCAGCACGAGTGTGCTGAACAGCAGGCCTCTCTCACCAGCACGGGTGTGCTGAACAGCAGGCCTCTCACCAGCACGGGTGTGCTGAACAGCAGGCCTCTCTCACCAGCACGGGTGTGCTGAACAGAACAGCAGGCCTCTCTCACCAGCACGGGTGTGCTGAACAGCAGGCCTCTCTCACCAGCACGGGTGTGCTGAACAGCAAGCCTCTCTCACCAGCACGGGTGTGCTGAACAGCAGGCCTCTCTCACCAGCACGGGTGTGCTGAACAGCAGGCCCCTCTCACCAGCACGGGTGTGCTGAAGAGCAGGCCTCTCTCACCAGCATTGGTGTGCTGAACAGCAGGCCTCTCTCATCAACACGGGTGTGCTGAACAGCAGGCCTCTCTCACCAGCACGGGTGTGCTGAACAGCAGGCCTCTCTCACCAGCACGGGTGTGCTGAACAGCAGGCCTCTCTCACCAGCACGGGTGTGCTGAACAGAAGGCCTCTCTCACCTGCACGAGTGTGCTGAACAGCAGGCCTCTCTCACCAGCACGAGTGTGCTGAATAGCAGGCTTCTCTCACCAGCACGAGTGTGATGAACAGCAGGCCTCTCTCACCAGCACGGGTGTGCTGACAGCAAGCCTCTCACCAGCATGGGTGTGCAGAACAGCAGGCCTCTCTCACCAACACGGGTTTGCTGAACAGCAGGCCTCTCTCACCAGCACGGGTGTGCTGAACAGCAGGCCTCTCTCACCAGCACGGGTGATCAAGCAAAACAAGACAAAACCGGACAAAACAGGGCACACCAACCGCCCGAGGCTGCCATCATCGGCGCAAACCGAAAGAACCAAGAATATGGTAGCACATTCTATATTTATTGCAGAGGTTCAAGGTTCAAATCCGACAGGTACACCTGGCTACCCCAGTAACATTCGCCAAAATACGCGCAGCCTGCTTCACGGCAGATGTAAACATAGCATTGTGTCATTCACAACGCACAGGTCATTGCATGTTGGCGTCATGGTCAAAATTGTGGTAATTTAAAACATTATCCAGAAACTACACAACGGAGATGGCGCGTCGATGATCGCCCCTTTACCGACAGACTCATGTCCACGTGAAGGCCGGTGCAGGGCCACCTTGTGCCACACAGCGGCAGCTGCCACTTAGGGTGGGGGTCCTTCGATTGTTTGAGATGAGATTCCATACGAAACACCGAGTTGCCGAGGCAATTAGGCAAGCGACTTATGAGTGCAAATATGATGTTGGTAACGTAGTGAATGCTTGGGAGCTTCATTGTCTCTCGCTCCTGCTGACAGATTTACCCAGCGCACAGCTCCACAGATACCAGCCACTCCTACTGTGCAGGTTCGGCTACGCACGGTGCGAGAGAAGTTCCAGATACACAGAGACTCACACAGAGACCCACAGATTAGCATGGTTGGCTACGTATGGTGCAAAATAAGTTCTACGTACACACAGAGACTCGGAGCAAGTTTGAGTCACGTGCAGTCATGGGCCGTGAAAGTTGAACGGGCGCAGTAGTTGAATACGCAGTAGTTGATTATGGTTAGAAAGACGCTGATAGAGTCACACACAGAGACTGACAAGAGAGAGAGGTGGACAGACACCGACAAGACGAAGACAGAAAGAAAGATACAGAGACGACAGAGACACAGTCAGCGAGAGAGAGACACAGAAGGGAACAGAGACACAGACGGACAGAGAGAATCGAACAAACTTAACTCGCTCCATTGAAAGAGATTCCTCAATCTTTACCCATCCCCGGAATTAAGTCGTTCTAGTTTCTATTTATTTCATTGTGTGTGGTGTGTACGTGAAGCAATGTGGAATATCGATGTATGCAGCTATGAACAAAGTAGACAAGATGTCTTTCATTCTCAATGGTTCTTTGAGTAAAGTCACGTAGGTGACAACACGAGCAGTCGTCCTCAGGTGAAAACATCCAGACATTGTCGCGGCAGAAGTCACGTGAGCTATGGCACGTGACAAAGATAAGGTGCCCCCCCCTCCCCCCGTGGCTCGCCCTGCTCAGCTGAGCATTGTTTTAATGTGGTGGGCTCACGTGAAATTGATTTCTGTAAGACGAAGGTACTTTGATAACCCAGTGGCTAAACTCTTTTATATAAGCGCACAACTTCATCTGTGGCGAACGCTGCACTTTCCGCCGTTTTCATGCAGGGGGCGCTGCAAACCTACGCACCCCCTGCATGAACGACAGAGGCGCAAGGACAGACGTTCGATCACGGTGGAATAGATCTGCGGATGGCAGTCTTCTGGCACGGCCAGCTCTGTGTCGCCTCATCTCGATTCCGCGATCCCAACCAGGTGAAAGTCCGCATCGAACCGAACCCCCGGCAAGGCCATCTACTTAACGACGAGAGAAAATTCACACAAAATATCGTTTTCAATGAAGAAGCTTTAAATGAAGAAATATAATTATCTAATTAAAAAAATAATACAATTCAAAGTTGCTTCATTTTAAAACGTCAAAACGGAGCATCGGGTGCTTGCGTGGAGGCGTCGTTCGTGTGCAATTTTTTTCGTGACTTTACTGGCCCAAGGCCGTAAATGGTTGAGGGGTGCCGCAGGCGGTCAGGCTTGCTTCAAGCCTTGGTTGTGAAAATCCAGACGTTAATCAGCAAGGACCATTTCTTGTCCTAATTCGACAAAATCTACGTCAACACGTAATACAAAATTATAATTTGTGTTGTAGAGAATGTATCTCCTCTACGTGTAACTTTTGAGTCATATGCCTTGTAGCTGATGAATGATCCGAGTGTGCTCCCTATTTCAAATACAATGAGTTGCTCCAGAGGGAGATGCTTCCTGAAAACACAAAAAAAACCCTTTGACCTGTATCACAAGAACAATGAGTCTCACCTGAGTTATCTGTACAGGTTACTTCCAAAACACACACTTTGTCCTAACATCACTTATTCAATGTTTGACCCTTATAGACAAAATGTTACATGTACAGTGAGGGAAAAAAAGTATTTGATCCCCTGCTGATTATGTACGTTTGCCCACTGAGAAAGAAATGATGAGTCTATAATTTTAATGGTAGGTTTATTTGAACAGTGAGACACAGAATAATAATAAAATCCAGAAAAACGCATGTCAAAAATGTTATAAATTGATTTGCATTTTAATGAGGGAAATAAGTATTTGACCCCCTCTCCATCAGAAAGATTTCTGGCTCCCAGGTGTCTTTTATACAGGTAACGAGCTGAGATTAGGAGAACACTCTTGTTTAAAAGACACCTGTCCACAGAAACAATCAATCAATCAGATTCCAAACTCTCCAACATGCCCAAGACCAAAGAGCTATCCAAGGATGTCAGGGACAAGATTGTAGACCTACACAAGGCTGGAATGGGCTACAAGACCATTTCCATGCAGCTTGGTAAGAAGGTGACAAAAATTGGTGCGATTATTTGCAAATGGAAGAAACACAAAAGAACTGTCAATCTCTATTTAAAGCTTTCGTGACTGCAAGGATTCATCTTCTTTGGTTCTTTCGGTAAAGTCACGTAGAATGAGAATAAAATAATAAATTGATAAAATAAAATAACGCAATAATATTCTCACGACGTTTCGGCCACAACACAAGCGGCCTTCATCAGGTGAAGGGACGAGCCTGTCTGGAGGACAGCGCTGGAGTGAAAAAGCCACGCTCAGATCGCGACCTTTAAGCTGTGTGAGAAGAAACAAAGCGCCTTGACAAAGGAATTAGCATTGAATTTAGCATTGAAATGGCTGAGTGATTAGCTTGTGACTGGTCACAGAAATGGCTATGTTAAAGTTAAAGTATACACATCCGCAGAGGCACCCCTTGACAAAGGAATTAGCATAGAATTTAGCATTGAAATAGCTGAGTGATTAGCTTGTAACTGGTCACAGAAATAGATATGTTAAAGTCAGAGCATACACATTCACAGAGGCACCTAGTACAAATCAAACAGGAGAATTTAGCATTGAAATAACTAGGCGAATTTAGCATTGAAATAACTGAGTGATTAGCTTGTGACTGGTCACAGAAATGGCTATGTTGAAGTCAAGGCCTACACATCTGAGCTATTCACAGTAACTGGGTATACACTACAATATATAATGATTACTATATAGTGAACCAATTAAAAAAACAATAAAAAACTAAAATATAAATTACCTCAAAGTTATCAATAAACTCTATATATTCTCCAATCAGCTAAGCTACCAACAATAAGTCGTTATATATCACAATGCTATATGGCGAAAAAATCTCCCTCGCACTGGGGCTCCATGCAAGATCTCACCTCGTGGAGTTGCAATGATCGTGAGAACGGTGAGGAATCAGCCCAGAACTACACGGGAGGATATTGTCAATGATCTCAAGGTAGCTGGGACTATAGTCACCAAGAAAACAATTGGTAACACTATGCCGCGAAGGACTTAAATCCTGCAGCGCCCGCAAGGTCCCCCTGCTCAAGCAAGTGTGGTGCCACGATAGCGAAGCCGCTCCGTGGGAGCCGTGCCTGCAACGGGGGTGCTGCGGCAGAGAAGCCACCAGGCTGCCGTCGCAGCGCTTCCCCTACCACCCTCCACGTGAACACACACACGCGCTCACGTAGGGTCTCGTGGGGGGGTCACCTGCCCCTGAGTTTTCACCCGAGGGCCCCCCTCGTGGGGGTGCTCCACGGTTTCTCTGGGTCAGGGAATTGGCAGAAGCCCCCCCCCCCCCAGGCCGAATGGCACTGCGGTGCCGTGGATTAACTTAAAATTGCACGGCCTCGGCAAACTACTGAGAACCGCGGTGAGGGAACCGCCAAAAAGCACACGCGGACCAGCAGGCAGGCGGGGGGCGGGGCGGCACAGGTTGACCTTTAGGGTGCGTACACGATGTGTGCAGTGACCGCGAACTTGCACACACTTGGTTAACCAATGGGGGGGGGGCGGGGCGTCAGAGAGGAGGCTCCTGATTGGATGAGGGGCCAGCAGATTGGCGGCGCGTGGGCTTTGAAGCTGGAGCATAAAAAGGGATAGAATTGGGAAGCAAGGGCTCTTTTACCCGGGATGTTGTGGAGTGAGGAACCGAGGGGTGATCGTCCCCTGCTACTCGAACGTCCGTGAGACGGGTCGCAGAGCAGCCAGATCCAGTTCCCAGCAAAAGCCGCGTGCAGCCTCGTCTTTCCGCGACCTCCAACACCACGAGGTCGGATCGTAAGTACGAAGAGGAGAGGTAAGGCAAATGGGGAAATTCTAGTAGAGGGAGTGAGTAGAGAGAGGACAGGCTACTTGAGTATTAGACCATAGAGAGATAGGTTAGATCTGCCATGCTGGTCCACACTGACACGGGTAGACTAACTCTAATTAAACAGAGAATAAACCACCAGTAGACATTAAACCGTGTCGTGTTGTCTCTGTGAGTACGGAGGAAAGGAGGGGGGGGGGGGGGGGGGTGCATGGTGTAGTGCAGGGGTCGGGAACCTTTTTGACTAAGAGAGCCATGAAAGCAAAAAATTTGGAAATTTATTTCAGTGAGAGCCATATAATATATTTTAAAAGGGAATTCAACTAAATGTCAGTATAATAAGCCTCTGAATTTATTCTTTTAAATAATGTTGTTATAACACTCACCATTAATGCGACTTCTGGTGCTGCATGGATTTGCTGATGTCTTTGTAGTCGGGTTGGTACTTGGTGAGGTTAAGCTTCATGCAAGCATTGAGGCTTTCATCCGTTAAACGTGATCGTAGGTTGGACTTGATGTTTTTAAGATGTGAGAATGACTGCTCACATGCATACGTAGATCCAAACATGGTCAATACAGCAATACTCACACGCTGCAGTGTGTGGTATGTGACAGGAAGCGCGTTCCAAGTTTTGAGAATCAGCTGGTCTTCGGGTTGGAGTTTTTTCATTTCTGTCCACATGTGCTTGCTCGCCAACTCCGCTTTCTGTCGTGTGATTCTTTCCAAATCTTCATTCAGTGACTTGAACTTATTCACCCACATGTCTGAGGCCTTCAGGTCAGCCACTTCTGCTTCAAAATCTCTGACGGAGACACCAGGGATGTAATTCAGGTCGGCTGTGTTCAGTGAACACTCGTTTGGATGGGTGATGAACTTAAAAAGACGAGTGTGCTCACGAAATTCTCCAAAGCGTGCTTTGAAGGACTGTAGGAGACTGGATGTGCAGCCAGCTAGCTGGTGGAGATCAAGGTTTTGAATGGGCTCACTTGCTGTGCATGCATCTTTAAATTGGCTCAGTTTTTCAAAATGTAGTAAACGACCTGTTTCAAGATCCGTGATGAAAAGCTCCAGCTTGTTTTCAAAAGCAAATACAGCTTGTTGAAGGGATAACACTGTATTTCCAATGCCTTGCATTTTCACGTTGAGCTGGTTCAGATGTTCAGTCAGATCTACAAGATAGTAAAACTTGAGGAGCCACTCGGTGTCGGCTAGCTCAGGATGCCCGACGCCTTTCATTTCAAGGAAAGTCCGGATTTCGTTCAGGCAAGCCGCAAAACGGCTAAGCACCTTCCCTCTTGACAACCAACGCACATTGCTGTGCAAAAGCAGACCAGGATAGTTATTTACAACTTCATCCAGCAGTGTTTTAAACTGCCGATCATTTAAGGCTCGGGCAACAATAAAGTTGATCACACGAATGACCAGCGACATCACTTCGCCAAACTGCCTGTCACACATCTGAGCACAAAGTGCCTCCTGGTGTATAATGCAATGGAAACTTAGGATGGGTCTATTTTCATGTTCACGGAGAAGCGCCACAAATCCTTTGTTTTTCCCCACCATACACGGAGCACCATCAGTACACACTGAGAGAAGTTTATCCATAGGTAGACTTTTTTATTGAGCAAACTCCATGAAAGACTTGAATAAATCCTCACCTCTTGTGGACCCTTTTAATGGCAGAACAGCAAGACTTTCTTCGCGCAGTGTGTCACCAACAGCATATCTTGCAATCACGCTGAACTGCGACAAATGGCTCACGTCTGTTGACTCATCCAAAGCCAGAGAAAAGAACGGCGCTGCATTTATGTCCTTCACTTGCGTTTCCTCCACTTTGTTTGCCATCACGATGGTACGATCATGAACAGTTCTTGCCGACAGAGGCATGTCTTGTATCCGTTTGATTATCTTGTCTTTGTTCAGAAGATCATCAAAAAGTTCATTGGCTACATCCAGCATGAACGTTTTAGCATACTCGCCATCTGTGAATGGTTTTCCGTTCCTCACTATTGCTAAAGAACCAGCAAAGCTAGCCGAATTATAGTCACCTTGCCGGGTCCATACGCGGAGTTGCTGCTGGCTAGCTTGCACCCTGCTCAGAAGCTCTTGGCATGCTTTCTTTCTGCTGTCTCCCGCAGGGTATTTTGATGCAAAGGTAGCGTGGCGCGTGTCGAAGTGCCGCTTTACATTCGACCGTTTCAACGATGTAATTTTGTCATTGCAAATTAGACACACCGCAGAACCCGCTCTCTCCACAAAGGCGAATTCTTCGGTCCATTCGTCCTGAAATGTACGATACTCGTCGTCTTTTTTTCTTTTCGCCATCTTCTTCGTCGAAGGGTTAGCTTTGAGCTAATGACCGAGCAGACGCAGTCTCAGACTGATTCAAAAGGGGGCGTTTACCTGTTTTACCCAGCAACGGCAAACGTAGGCCAGTATCATCCAATTAAAATAATGGACAATTGCTCCTGCAGCCCTGAACAGGACATGCGCAGTGAAAAATCGATGGATGGATTAAAACAAGTGAGAATATTTTGTTTTATCTGCGAGCCATATGCAATCATCAAAAGAGCCACATCTGGCTCGCGAGCCATAGGTTCCCGACCCCTGGTGTAGTGAGCCTGTGCGTTGTGTGGTATCTTGTGTTTGCGCACGAGCATATATTTTGCCCGCGCGTGCGCGTTCGCCGTGCACGTTAACTTGTGAGCATGTGCGTTGTGGTGTCCCGTGTATTCCGTATGTGTGGGCACTCTCGCCGCTGTGCAGCTCGTGGTTGGCGTGTAAGCGAAGGGCACCACGGTGTATTTGCGAGGTGGTTAGTGCAGCTATTTAAATCATGCCACGAGGAGCAGTAGCGAGGGGGGGAGAAGAGGGGAGCAGGGGGGCACAGGAGAATGGGGAGTCGAGGGGCAGCAGCCCTAACAATTTGGCGTCAGAAGCAGTACTAACCCTCAGCGCGTTACCCCACGCAAAAATAAGGCATGTATTCACCGGCCAGGGGATTCCTTCGTGGAAAACATTTGCCCACAACGTCACAGGGGCTAAAAAAATTAATGGTTGGACAGACGCGCAGGCGTTAGAGCAACATACAATACACTTAGATGGACAGGCGGCTGATTTCGCAGAAGCTCTACCCGCGAGCACACAAACCCAGCTAGCAGAATTAATGCACCAACTTGACCTGCGTTTCGGCACGAGTAATGAGGAGGAGGCAAAGGCGGCCTTAGAGGCACGCTGGCGCCAACCCGGCGAGGACTTGCGTGACTACGCCGAGGACGTACGCTCGCTAACACAGATCGCACGCCCGGGGTACACAACAGAGGCAATTAAGGACCTCGCCACCAAAAAGATCCAGCGATACTTGGCTCGCACCACGTGGTGGCACCCCGATTTAAGCGGTACACGTCTCCCCTTTAACACACTGGTCGAGCGCGCGCGTAAATACGAAAGACTTGCTAGTGAGCGCGCAGCTTCAAGGGCTGGGACGAGAGCGTGCCATCGCGAGCTTGCTCCCAGAGGGGGAGGAGGAGGAGGAAGAGGGGCGCGCCAGTATGGGAAGGGGTCGAGCATGGGAGCCTCCAGGGCCCCGCGAGACAACCCCGGGATGGGTGGCAGGGCTACAAACCGGCATGGGGGATATATCCGGCTCAGGTGACCCACGTACGCGAGGAAGCGGACAAAAATGTGAAGACCATCCAGTCCGAGATGGGCGAGCTACGCTCCACAGAAGGGGGGCTAGCCGGACGGGTGTCCCAGTTAGAGTCCGATCTCGGACATCTGCATACTGGAAGGGGGAGAAGGGAGCGGACCGGTGGGGCCCCTATGGGGCCGCCCCCCAGGCATGCTACCTGTGCGACCGCTGAGGGACTATCCTCAGGTCGCCCGCGCTAGACATGCGCCAGGGTTAAACGCCAAGGCTTCCCCAGAGAGGGGACCACCGAGGGGGACAGTCGACGTGGTCCCAACACAAATAAACTGTAACGATAATGGCGAGCGAGTGATCTCCACACAGATTCCGGCAACAACACCCAAGAACGCGGTGAGGACGGGCGACTGGCTACGGGAGCTGGTGGCAGGAATCACGGGGGCCACATCGCTGATGGAAGGACAGGTGAACGGGCAGCGCACCCGGATTCTGCTGGACACGGGGGCGGTGGCCTCGCTCGTGAGCGCCACACACTGCAGCGTGCTTGGGGTTGACGTGGGCCGCCTACAGGCCCCGGATCGCGCGCTGCACACAGCGAGTGGAGCCAGGATGGGACTCCTGGGGAGGGTCACCCTGGAGGTCCGTCTCGGACACCAGGTGTGTGACCAAGAGTTCTATGTCTCGAGCGTGTTATGCCACGAGTGTATCGCAGGTACAGACCTCTTGGAAAAGCTGGGGCTCAACGTGCAGCCCCGCCAGCGATGCGCCACTGTGGAAGGCAGCGGGGAGCGGATCCCGTTCCTGGGACAAGAGCCGAATAACCCTCACTTCACACCCGTGGCCGCTACCCTGGTGTCGGCCGTCACCATCAGACTGCTCGCCGAGATGCTGGTGCCAGTGGCAACAACCTCCACCGACCCCACACACCGACCATCGGGCGAGGTAATGCTAACTCCTCACCCGGAGTTGGCGGCATGGTACAGGGTTGTGGGATCAGCCACGCTGGTTACGGCAGACGGGGGCCGACTGTTTATGCGGGTATTTAACCCACACAGTACCCCGGCAATGCTACAATGACGCACCCCGGTAGCCACCATACACCCCCTGCACGCGTGCCACTCTAACGACTCGGTGTTTGCACTCTGAGCTGAGAACCCCGGTCACCCCGAGTATAGCCAGGACCTAGCCTGGCGAGTCGGCCCGACTCCCGGAGCCGAGGCCGTCCCCCTGCTTGACGCGTTACACGTACCCTGGGCAGATTTACCTAAGAGGGAGGCCGATCAGCTGCGCAGGTTACTGCGGGAGTACGCTGACGTGTTCAGTGAACACGACTCGGACGTGGATCGGACAGACCTTGTGAAGCATCAAATTGACACCGGTGCCGCCCGACCCATTAAAATCCCCACATGCCGAGTGGGCGCACCTGAACGGGGCCAGATTAAAGGGTCAGTCATGGATATGCTCCACGACAACATAATCCAGCCCTCGGCGAGCCCCTGATCTGCCCTGGTGGTACTAGTGACGAAAAAGGATGGGTCGACCCGATTCTGTGTTGATAACCGAAAGTTGAACGCAGTCACCCTCGGCGATGCCTTCCCCATCCCCCTCATCGATGACACCTTTGACAGTCTCGCAGGAGCGCGGTATTTTTCCACCCTCGACCTAGCGTCCGGGTACTAGCAGGTGGAGATGGTGGAGGAGGATCGCCAAAGACCGCATTTACCACCCCGATGGGACTTTGAGTTTCGGGTGCTTCCGTTTGGATTCACTAATGCGCCCGCGACGTTCCAGCGGTTGATGGAGTTGGTGATGCGGGGCTTGCAGTGGGAACAGTGCCTAATTTACCTAGATGATGTGATAGTGTTCAGTAGATCTCTGTCTGAGCATTGGTCCAGGCTGCGGGAGGTATTCCAGCGACTGCGAGCAGCCCATCTCAAGCTCAAACCGCGTAAGTGTCACATTGCACAGCGGGAGGTGGGGTATCTCGGACACCGTGTCAGCGAGGCAGGGGTGCGCACCGATCCGGAGAAGGTACTCGCCATAGTGGATTGGCCACGGCCAAGGAACCTGACAGAGATCAGGTCATTCTTGGGGCTAGCCACCTACTATTGTCGATTTATAAAGGGATTCAGCGAGATTGCACGCCCCCTCACTCAACTCACATCCTCTAAGAACCCCTATCAGTGGATGGAGGCCTGCCAGACGGCCATCACCACCCTCAAAGGCCACCTCACCCACACCCCCACCCTGGCTTTCCCTGATTTCACCACTGATTTCATTTTGGACACCAACGCCTGCAGCAGTGGGCTGGGCGCGGTGCTGTCACAGGTGCAGGGTGGGACGGAGCGGGTCATCGCATACGCCAGTCGGACCCTGACCGGGGCTGAGCTGAACTATTCTGTGACCCGTCAAGAACTGTATGCCATGATCTTCGCGTGTAAACAGTTCCGGCTGTATTTGTACTGCAGGAAATGTCGGGTACGCACCGTCCGTTATGCCCTGCAGTTCCTCCTTACATTCAAGGAACCGCGGGGGCAGATGGCTCGATGGTTGGCGCAGTTGCAGGAGTACAACCTGCAGATCGAGTACCGAGCGGGGCGGACGCACGCAAACGCGGACGCCTTGTCGAGGCGGCCCGCGGTGTGCGTCGAGATGAGGGCAGAGGAAGCCTGCCCGTGCTTCACGGGGGTACGTTGCCGACAGGCGGCGGGCCCCCGGGAGTGCGCTGAAACTAAACCCTCTCCCCTGAGAGAGAGTACGGTATGCGCCGCAGAGACCCCTGCAGAAGGAGCAGGGGACCAGACGGACCACCCCACCCTGACCGGGCGGATCCAAGAGGACGTCGGCTGCGCCTTCCCGGGCCTGGACGACAAGTGGCTGAGACAGACCCAGCAGGGGGACCCGGACCTGGTGGCGGTGGCAGCGGCCCTAAGAGAGAAGAAGAGCGCCCTACCGGGACCCTGGAGTGGTTTGTATACCCAGTTGTGCATACAGAGCGGGGTGGTACGAGAGCTAACCGAAGCCGGCCAGCCAGGGTGCATCTGTGTTCCCGCCCAGGTGCAACCCCAGCTGCTGAGGCTGGTGCACGATCACCCGCTCGGGGGCCATGAACGGCGCACTCAGGAGACCCTGCGTCGCCAGTATCTCTGACCCAAATTGGCACAAGACATGGCCGCCTGGGTACAGGGCTGCTGCGCGTGTCAGCAATGCGGGCCAAAACTGGCGCGATATCAGGTACCCCTGAGACCGTTCTGCATCAGTCGAACGAGCCAGCTGGTTGAGGTCGACCTACAAGGGCCATTCCCGCCATCCCAGCGGGGCAACCGATATATTCTCGTGGCAGTAGAGTACTTCACACGCTATCCCGTGGTGGTGGCCATCCCCGATAAGACGGCCCTCGTAGTACCTCGAGCATTCGTGGAGCACTACGTACTTAAGCACGGATCCCCGAACGAGTCATTACCGACCAAGGTAGTGAGTTCGAGGCCGAGTTATTCCAGGCGCTGTGCCACAAGTTTGGAATCCAGAAGGACTGAACCACGGTGTACCACCCCCAGGCGAATGGTATGGTGGAGCGGATGAACCAGACTCTAGCCGGGAAGCTCAAACACATAGTGGCCGCAAATCAGCAGGACTGGGACGAACACCTCCCCTACGCCCTGTTCGCTTACACCACCACGGTGCACACGTCGACGGGACAGACGCCGTGCCTAATGATGCTTGGCCGTGAGTCTCGTCTACCCACAGATCTGCTGTTCGGTGTCCCCCCGCCGCAACGGGAGGAGGGGAGCCGCCCCGTGGAGCACCTGATGGAGACTCTGCGAGGGGCCTGGGGCCGAGCCTACCCGCAAGGAGAGGCTGCGCACCAGCGGCAAGAGCAGAGCGCCCGACCCCGTATGGAGCCCCCCTTCTACTCGGCGGGCTCTAAAGTGTGGCTGCACACTCGTCGCGTTGGGCCCGGACAGGTGGGGAAACTAACCACCTTACTCTTTGGTTCTATTCGGTAAAGTCACGTAGGTAGAAAATAAAACAACAAAAATCACGAAACGTCGTCGGGCAATCCAGCTAGTTGGGATCAACCTACAGGGGCCATTCCCACGATCCCACCGAGGCGACTGGTATATCCTCGTAGTGGTGGAGTATTTCACCCGCTATCCCGTGGCAGTGGCCATCCCTGATAAAACATCCCTTGTGGTTGCCCGGGCATTCGTGGAGCACTACGTGCTTAAACATGGGATCCCCGAACGAGTCATTACTGACCAAGGTGGCGAGTTCGAGGCAGAGCTGTTTCAGGCGCTGTGCCGTCAGTTCGGAATCCATAAGGACCGAACTACGGCGTACCACCCCCAGGCGAACGGTATGGTGGAGCGTATGAACCAGACCTTCTCAAACGTATGACAACCGCCAATCAACAGGACTGGGATGAACACCTCCCCTATGCCCTGTTCGCCTACACCACCATGGTGCACACTTCTACGGGACAGACCCCGTTCCTAATGATGTTTGGTCGTGAGTCTCGTCTACCCGCAGATCTGCTGTTCAGCGTTTCCCCACCGCAACCGGAGGGAGCCGGCCCATGGAGCACCTGATGGGGACTCTTCAAGGAGCCCGCGGCCGGGCCTACCAACAAGGGGAGGCCACGCACCAGCGACAGGAGCGGGGCGCCCGGCCCCGTATGGAGCCCCCCTTCTACTCGGCGGGTTCTAAGGTGTGGCTGCACACCCCGCGCGTCGGGGCTGGGCAAGTGGCGAAACTGACCACTTACTGGCGCGGACCCTGGACCGTGGTACGACAGATCTCCCCCTGGATGGTATTGAATCAGGGCGAGGAGAGGAGAGACGGTGGTCAACGTCCACCGATTGAAACCATGGAGGGCAGCCCCAGCGAAGAACCCCACCGGTTGAGTATCCCGAAATCCCGGGGTCCCCGCGCCCCCCATGCTCGGGAGCTTCACACGCTATATGGGCCCCGCAGGGCCCCGAGCCCCGAGAGGTCCCGGCCCGGCCATGGGACGGCGGAGGCGACGGCCCCTAAACCCTTCAGCCTCTGAGTTTGTTCCCCAGCCCGTAGGTGCCGAGGGACAAAAGGAGCCACTGGAGTGGAAAAGGAGACCACCGCAGGAACCCCCGAAGATGAAACCACCACCACCCCCGAGGCCGGCCACGAGGGCCGGGCGAGTCCCGCGGACCCCGCGGCGCTACCTCGTGGGGGCAGCCCAGGTGAGGTGCTCCAGTCAACCCGGGACAGGCACCTCGGGGGGCTATGTGATGCCACAGCAGCAGAGCCGCTCTGTCGGCGCCACTCCTGAGATGCCCCCACAACAATGCAGCCTGGCCGACGCTGTTTCCCCCTCGCCACCCCCCACATGGACACACACACCCCCACGTAGGACCTCGTGGGGAAGTCACCTGGCCTCCAGATTTTCACCCTGGAGCCCTCCTCATGGGAACATCCTCCACGGTTTCCTGGGGCCAGGGAATTGGCCGACTTCCCCCAGGTTAAATTGCACTGCGGCACCGTGAATCAATGTGAAATTACATGGTCACGACGAGTCTACTCAGCCACCACAGTTAAGACACACACAGCACGGCAGGAAGAGGGGGGACGGGGCCACGAACGATGGATTAGAGCACACAGGAGGCAGATTCAGCCGGGTAGGCGCCTGATTGGCTAAAGATCTGCGTGAGCACCAGGGTAAGCGTCTGATGGCAGGACAAGTGTGCTCATACGCTCCTGCCAATTTAGCAGCCCAGCGGCGGCCCCTTTGATGGGTAAAGAGGGATGCGGACGGGGCATCGATCCGATTGGCCGCGAAGGCCGTCGGATCAGCCGAGGGGTTCCTTTGATGTAGAGGAGAATTAAATGGGAGAGGAAAGCGCGATGATCAGTTCGTGTGTTCTTCTCAAGCCAGCGATCGGGGCCGTCGACTTTCCAGCCACTCGAACGTCCGTGTGACGAGTCGCAGTGGCAGCGAGGACTGGACCGCAGGAGCTCCGTGCGGGTCAAATCGTGAGTACGAGAGAGCAATTCGAAAGAGGTGGGGTGGATTGGGTTTAGACTGGCGAGTGACAGTGTAGTTCCCTCACCAATTTTAGCTCTGGGTCACCTCGTGGTTAATCCAAGTCACACCCAGAATAAATCGTTAGCGAGCAATAACCGTCTCGTGTGGTTTCTGCGAGTGTGGGGAGCGCATGGTGGCATGAGTCCGCTCGTCGTAACACGGAAATTTGCGCGCGAATAACTATATCTAGGGGGTCTTGCAGCGGAAGGTTTTAGGGAGGGACGTTTAGTTGGGTCGATTAGGGAGGTCGAACTTGTGATGATCTTGTTGGTTTTTATCGCTAGGCTATTAGTAGGGTCATTTTTAATTTTTGAGTAACTTCCATCGTTGAGCAGCTTCTGGATTTTGCTGTTGTATGAATCTTTATCCATAATTACAGTAGCGTTGCCTTTATCGGCTGAGAGGATGACTGTCACTTCTGTTTTTTAAATTCGCGAGTTCAGAGCGTTCGTTTTTGCTGTTGCTAATGGGTTTCTTACCGAATAGAACCAAAGAGCTTGGTACCATACCACTTTCCGCAGTTTTGACTCTGCAAGTGACTCCAACTACATTTTGAGCAGCGTTCACTACACTCACGTCGCGGTTTGGAATTCTTGCGTACATAATTTACTGCTACCATGTGCTGTTAGCTACTGGAAGCCAAAGGCGGTTGGTGAGGCTCTGATCCCGTAGAAAACATATCACATTGGTCGTGTGTGATTGACCCATTTCGCATTGAATCACTTCTGAATGACTCTAGGTCTAATACTTTTGTTGAGAAGTTGCTGGTGACGACTCGGAGACGACGTGAAGGTTAAGGGCTTGCGCCTTTGGTTTATTAAAGATATTCAAATAACACAAGGGTGTAACAACTTCCAGGGGTTAGGGGTCCTACACTGAGTCCTGCCACACGACCCTACTCTGTCTGGTCTTAGCCCGGCTAGCTCCGGTCTCTCTCTAACGTGGCGGATCGGGGACTCTGCCAGCTCCATCGACCGGAGAGAAAAGCACCTCTAACGGCTAACATCGGCTTCTCCTCAGACTCACCACTCGATCCCTCTACCCCTGGTTCCCTCTTCACCCTTCTACCATTACCACAGTGACCCCGCTTACGTCACGGAGTCCTCTCCAAATACTCGAGACGTGACGTCATCGAGCCGCCCAGCGCACATGACGTCAAGTTCCATGACGTCACCGCACTGGACGGCACACGTGACATCACATCCCAATTTTACTCCTCTACACTTTCATAACTACTTGGTTCATGCTTAACCAAGTTTTGTGGTATACCATAGTTGATACCACTGACTGTTGTATTTTAAAAACCCTAGTCAGCTCTCAATTATTAACCCTTGGGTGGATTTTGCTGTCCAAGGGAGGTTTGTGACCCCTGCTGTTTTCATCTTGTTTGTTTTATTGTGGGTTGTTTCCTTTAAGGCGGCCTTCTCTTGAAGTCAACTGGGGATTTCCCCCAGAATCTCATTAGCCCCTCGTTGGGTTTGCCGGTTTTTTTATATTACATTTTATGACTTCCCAAACAGGCTTGTGAGTAATTATCCTCCAGCTGTATTTTGTGTGGCAAGGCAGGAGGCAGTGGGGGGGACTCACCCTTTCCATGCCCCAGCACTACATCCCGATCAAAATTATTACAAAAAATTGGCAGAATCACTCGTAATGTTTTTTGGGAAAAGGCATATAGGCAACAAAAAAGGTGTTGAGATGTTAAAACACCAAACAAATCTTTTACAAGGAATGTCTGCATTAACCACAATACTTGTGGTCAGAATGCAAACAAAAAACACTGATAATATATTCATTGTCTTTGAAACTGATTGGTCCACACCAGAGACAGCTTTCTTTTGAGCCTAGTATCAAACCGTGTTAGACCAGGGGACGCTAAAGGGCGTGCTCTTCGAGTGTTTGTGATGAGATATGAAACAAAATTCCGAGTTGCTGAGGCGTATAAGCAAGCAACATATACATGCTAACATAACAGTGAATGCTTGGGAGCTTATTGGCTCTGGCTCCTAGTTAGAGATCTACCCAACCCACAGGTCTACAAATACTGACCGCTCTTACTCTGCAGGTTGAACCTAGGGAACGGAGTGTTCAACTTCAAGTTATTTTCATTAAAGGCCTGTGACAAAGGTGAATCTATTGGAGCTTCATTGTCTCAAGCTTACACATCTACTGGGTCTCCATTTGACTTTGTATTTTCTAAAAAGTCCACCCACACCTCCACTTCCACAAACTGCTGGGAGTTGCCTCGCTCTGCCTCACAGTCAGAATTCAGCTCCTGCTTCACGTTGCTTCCATCGATGTGAAGGTCCAATTTTGGAGTTGAATCTTCATCTTCACATTTCACTTTCACTTCTTCGCTCTTCACTGTCACCTCTTCAAATTTCACCTTAAGACATTTCATAGTGTCCAAGTTGGAATTCACTTCTGGTTCTTTTTTCAGGAGGGATGGGCTCATAGCAGCACTTTGACTTTCACAAGTCGATTTCAGACTACACTCCTTGAGGATCTTCTGATGCCTGTGTGTTCTCTGGTGTCGATGCAGAACTGATGACTGTGCAAATGCCTTCTCACAGACACTGCACTTGAAGGGTTTCTCTCCTGTGTGTGTTCCCTGGTGTATTTTAAGATTTGATGAATTTGAAAATGCCTTCCCACACACACTGCACTTGCAAGGTTTCACTCCCATGTGTGTTCTCTGGTGCCGTTTAAGAGGAGATGAACCTGAAAATACCTTCCCACACAAACTGCACTTAAAAAGTTTCTCTCCCGTGTGTGTTCTCTGGTGGATCAGAAAACCTGTTGACCATGCAAATACCTTCTCACAGACAGTGCACTTGAAGGGTTTCTCTCCTGTGTGTGTTCTCTGGTGGATCTGAAGACCTGATGACTGTGCAAATGTCTTCTCACAGACAGTGCACTTGAAGGGTTTCTCTCCTGTGTGTTTTCTCTGGTGGATCTGAAGACCTGATGACCATGCAAATGACTTCCCACACACACTGCACTTGAAAGGGTTCTCTCCTGTGTGCGTTCTCTGGTGTTTTTTAAGATCTGATGTTTGTGTAAACGCCTTCTCACACAGAGTGCACCTGAAGGGTTTCTCTCCTGTGTGCCTTCTCTGGTGTTTTTTAAGATCTGATGACCATGTAAACGCCTTCTCACACAGAGTGCACCTGAAGGGTTTCTCTCCTGTGTGCGTTCTATGGTGTTTTTTAAGAAGTGATGACTCTGTAAATGCCTTCTCACACATAGTGCACCTGAAGGGTTTCTCTCCTGTGTGTGATCTCTGGTGTCTCTGAAGAACTGCTGACTTTGCAAATGCCTTCTCACACACAATGCACTTGAAGGGTTTCTCTCCCGTGTGTGTTCTCTGGTGGTCGTGAAGAAACGATGGCCGTGCAAATGCGCTCCCACATACAGTGCACTTGAAAGGTTTAGCTCCTGTGTGTGTTCTCTGGTGGCTCCTAAGATGTGATGACTGTGCAAATGCTTTCTCACACACACTGCACTTGAACGGTTTCTCTCCTGTGTGTGCTCTCTGGTGGCTCTGAAGAACTGATGGCTTGGCAAATGCCTTCTCACAGACAGTGCACTTGAAAAGTTTATTTTCTGTGTGTGTTCTCTGGTGTTTTTTAAGATGTGATGAATCTGCAAAGGGCTTCCCGCACAGAGTGCACCTGAAGGGTTGCTCTCCTGTGTGTGTTCTCTGGTGCATTTTGAAACAAAATTAACTTGAAAATGTCTTCTCACACAAACTGCACTTGAAATGTTTCTCTCCCGTGTGTGTTCTCTGGTGGATCTTAAGATCAGATTAACTTGAAAATGCCTTCCCACACACACTGCACTTGAAGGGGTTCTCTCCTGTGTGTATTCTCTGGTGTTTTTTAAGCGCAGATGAATCTGAAAATCCCTTCTCAGACACAGTGCACTTGAAGGGTTTTTCTCCTGTTTGAGTTTTCTGGTGCCGTGTCACACTTCCAGTACAATCCATGCTGTTTGCATCTTGGTTCCATTGTCTTTTGTACCGGGCTGCGCTGAGTGCCTTTGCTCCATCAGACCAATTTTGCTGATGAAGCGTCAGAAGAAGTGTCAGCTGCAGACAGAAAAAATATTCACACCATCTACGTCAGTATCGAGGCACAGAGGAATAAATATATAGACATAATCACACATGACTTACACGTCTATATTTATTCATATATTCAAGATATTCCCCAATCCATCACACGGGCTGTTAAGGCACACAATGAGAGGGCAAATGGTTATAAATATGCCTGGAGGCCCTAGTATCTTCAAAATAAATATTAATCCAAAACACCAAGCACACAATTTCGGCTGCCTGGCTACAAAAGCAATATTTATAAAAGCAAAATTCAGCTAACATAGCAAAGGCTGTTGTAAATAATACTATTTGTATTATGCAGAAATGCATAAATTAATATTCAATCCCAACTTAGAGGTGTGAAGCCAGGCTCAGATTTGTTTGAATGCTTGGATGAACAGATCTTACTTCAGCATCATATATGCTGTGTTAATTTCCTGTTTACATTCTTACAAAAAGTTCCAGAGGATACTCAAATAAGCTATTGTTTTGATTTAACCTCCATGTTCAATAGCTAATATACTTTACTGCAAATACAAACTTGACACTGTCACACACTGGCATGGTACAAAGGTGGTGGTGTGTCTAGAACCATACCTGGCCACCTTCATCTGCTCAGTATTCATGCTTCCTCACTTCACCATGTAATTAATTTAAAATCAATCAACATAGCAGAGACCCACAATAAGTCCAGCTTTCACTTATCAATCATGTTTGCTGTCGGCGATAATCAAACTAAATGTTGAGTTCATAATGCAGTGAAATAACTGCACCACAGCTCCCTACAAAGATAAACTCTTAAAGATATACATTTCACATGGATCATTGCATCTTACCTATACAAGTCATTTTTGTCTGTTTCTCTGTCCGTCTGTCTGTATACGAAACTTGTGACGGATTTGACTCGTGAACCGTGGAGTTTACGTTTAAAACAATTACCCGGGTACCACGAGATAAGCCCGGTGGTGAGCCAGCGCTGATCGTATTTTGCGTCCGTCAACTTTAAAGTAGTTAAATTAACAATTTAGTATAATAGGTTTTCCCATTTTTTTCTGGCAACAAAACGGGTGTTAAGATGTTAAAACACCAAACTGAAACCTTTTGCAAGGAATTATGTCTGCATTAACCACATATACTTGTGGTCAAAATGCAACAAAAAAAATGCTCTGATAGTACAGTATATGCATTGTCCTTGAAACTGATTGGTCCACACCAGAGACAGCTTTCTTTCGAGCCTCGTCTCAAACAGTGTTAGACCAGCGGACGCCAAAAGGCGAAGGAGGTCCCATGATATAACAATTTAGTACTATTAATTATTAAATTACTATGCTGAGCGCGCGCCAAAGCACACATCTGCGCATGCGCGAGGCCGGGACCCCTGCATGGGACTAGGCCTTACCACGGCACTGATAAGTACTATATTCTTGGTTCTTTTGGCAAAGTCATGTAGAGAGAAAAATATTGATAAAAAAGACTAAGTAAATAAAAATCGAAATAGTCAAAATAATCTTAAAAAACACTAATGTAGATAGGCCTGGTTCTTAGTCGGAGTTAAGTGTACTAGCAGTCTATAATGCAGACTATGTTTAGGGCCAGCCTAGCTCTAATATCAGAGATAATAAGATTGCTCCAATTTTCAACTTGAGAATTTAGACAAGACTCTCTTAAATCACAATTAACATTAACAGATAAAATGTCCACATCTGATTGGGACCATGTAGATAACATGACAGTTTCTTCAGCTACTTCAATGTCAACTAAATGTAAAGTTAACATGATTGCTAAATTCAACCTCTTGTCAAAAAAGAAGCCCAAGCCACACGTTAAAAAGTCAGATGTTAACAATATTTTTTTCAATCAGAGTAACAGCCCAATTTCCAACAGCCTAAAATCAGTACTAGCTGAAGGGTTGAATTTCACAGTCTCCCCTAAACACATCCCAGTGTGTGATATCATTGCCCAGGTCGACATAGCCCTCAAAGGTTTGGGATACATTCGGGAAGATGTTGCAAGATCTGAAATCGCTGCTATCCTCAAAAACGCTAAGAAACCCGTTAGCAACATCAGCAACGACGAGCGTTTTGAACTCACTCAAATAAAAAAAGAGATGACATTGTCATCCTCTCAGCCGACAAAGGCAATGCCACTGTCATCATGGATAACGCCACTTACAACAACAAAATTCAGGACCTTCTTAATGATGGCAGCTATACCAAAATCAAGAGATCCCACCAACCGCCTAACCAAGAAAACCAACAATATCATCACTAATTTGACTTCTCTAATCGAACCGACCAAGCAGCTCTCTCTAAAACCTTCGGCTGCTAGACCACCCAGATTTTATGGCCTTACAAAAATCCACAAAGTAGGTACCCTGCTCCGTCCTATCGTCTTCACCATTAACTCACCCACCTAGAAACTGGCCCAATTTCTGTCTGAGACCCTGCTTCGTTTCATGGGCAAGACCACCTCAGCTGTACTTAACTCAGCTCACTTGGTTTCTCTAATCAAGGACATCTCACTGTCTCCCGATGATGTGCTTGTCAGTTTTGATGTAGACTCCCTGTTCACCAAGGTACCTGTACCTGACATCATTGCAATCATTGAAGACTTGGTCCAACAGTGACTGAATCCAGATGTACCAACTTTGGTAAGGCACTGCCTTACCAACACTTACTTCTATCGATATACAGATAGTATAGTTACTACAACAGCCAGTACACACTGCTATAGAGTTAAATATAGCTAATAATACAGCCAGTACATATTGCTAAAGTTAGTATAGCTACTACCACAGCCAGCACATACTGTAGTGATAGTAGCTACTACAGACAATACATACTACTGTAGTGATAGTAGCGACTACTACAGCCAATACATACTACTGTAGTGATAGTAGCTACTACTGCAGCCAGTACATACCACTGTAGTCATAGTAGCTACTATTATAGCCAGTACATACCACTGTAGTAATAGTAGCTACTACTAAAGCCAGTACATACTACTGTAGTGATAGTAGCTACTACTACAGCCAGTACATACCACTGTAGTGATAGTAGCTACTACTATAGCCAGTACATGCCACTGTAGTGATAGTAGCTACTACTATAGCCAGTACATACTACTGTAGTGATAGTAGCTACTACTATAGCCAGTACATACTACTGTAGTGATAGTAGCTACTACTATAGCCAGTACATACTACTGTAGTGATAGTAGCTACTACTATAGCCAGTACATACTACGTAGTGATAGTAGCTACTACTATAGCCAGTACATACTACTGTAGTGATAGTAGCTACTACTACAGCCAGTACATACTACTGTAGTGATAGTAACTACTACTACAGCCAGTACATACTACCGTAGTGATAGCTACTATAGCCAGTACATACTACTGTAGTGATAGTAACTCCTACTACAACCAGTACATACCACTGTAGTGATAGTAATTACTACTATAGCCAGTACATACTACTGTAGTGATAGTAGCTACTACTATAGCCAGTACATACTGCTGTAGTGACAGTAGCTACTATAGCCAGTACATACTACTGTAGTGACAGCAGCTACTACTATAGCCAGTACATACTATTGTAGTGATAGTAGCTACTACTACAGCCAGTACATACCATTGTAGTGATAGTAGCTACTACGACAGCCAGTACATTCTACTGTAGTGATGGTAGCTACTACTACAGCCAGTACATACTACTGTAGTGATAGTAGCTACTACTACAGCCAATACATACTACTGTAGTGATGGTAGCTACTACTGCAGCCAGTACATACTACTGTAGTGATAGTAACTACTACTATAGCCAGTACATACTACTGCAGTGATAGTAACTACTACTATAGCCAGTACATACTACTGTAGTGATAGTAACTACTACTACAGCCATTACATACTACTGTATTGAAAGTAGCTACTACTACAGCCAGTACATACCACTGTAGTGATAGTAGCTACTACTATATCCAGTACATACTACTGTAGTAATAGTAGCTACTACTACAGCCAATACTTACAACTGTAGTGATAGTAGCTACTACTATAGCCAGTACATACTACTGTAGTGATAGTAGATAGTGCTATCAAGTCGGTATATACTACTATAGAGTTAGTAGATATGACTAAAGTCAGTATTTCCTACTATAGAGTTAATAGCTACTGCTATAGAGTTGATATATACCAAGGCCATAGCCATGGAGTCAACATTGTGGGGGACCAAATCTTCCAGGGGGTCCCAACCCAGAAAAATATCTAAATTTGAAAACTAATTTCCTGCCATATCTTGCCTAAAAATATTAAAAAATCACCAACACATCATGTATCATAGTGTATTGCATTACATTGCTCTGTTTTTACTTTTATACAATTTCTTGTTTCACTGTATGTAATGCATTGCTTTATATGAAGACAAGTCCAGATATTGTGGCCAAGGTTTAGCAAATTGTTCTTTTATTTATATAGCACAGCAATTATTATTACAAATTTTATATTTTTATAGCAATATAAATTATAATTACGGCCTTGATATATACTATTAGAGTCGGTAGATACTACTGCAGTCAATATAAGCTACTTTTAAAGAGTAAGCAGATACTACTTTCGAGTTAATCTTTCCCACTATAGTCGGCAGATACTACTATAGAACCAGTAGATACTAGTCAGTAGATACCACTAGTCAGTAAATACTGCGACAGTCAGTTGATACTACTATACAGTCCATAGATACTACTATGATCAGTAGATACTTTAGAGTAAGTAGATACTACTATAGAGTAAGTAGACACTACTGTCAGTAGATATTACTGTCAGTAGATAGTACTGTCAGTAGATAGTACTGTCAGTAGATAGTACTGTCAGTAGATAGTACTGTCAGTAGATAGTACTGTCAGTAGATAGTACTGTCAGTAGATACTGCAGTCAGTAGATACTGCAGTCAGTAGATACTGCAGTCAGTAGATACTACTATAGAGTCAGTAGATACTACTGTAGAGTCAGTAGATACTCCTTTCAGTAGATACTATAGTCAGTAAATACTACTACAGTCAGTAGATACTCCTGTATAGTAAGTAGATACTACTGTCATTAGATACTATGGTCAGTAAATTCTACTAGTCAGTAGATACTACTATAGTCAGAAGATACTACTGTAGCGTTAGTAGTTACTACTATAGTCAGGGTATACTACTATAGTCGGTAGATAACGTGACAACCCCTACTAGTTGGCTTTGTCGGGTGGTGGTGGGGTTTAACTACACATATTTACGCGATCTAACCTAAACAAACCTGTATTAAGGATGTATATTTGGAGTTTGCGTGTCTGTCTCCTCGTGGTCGCGTGGATTTTCCTCAGGATCCTCAGGGTTTTTTTCCCTGCACATTTAGAGTCAACATCACCACGCGTTTAGAGTATTTGACCGACAGACATTTCCGCACGTTGATAAGCCACTTTGTTGTGGGCAGGTCGCTTCTGAAAACAAGAGCGGTATAGCAGCTCACGTGGGCTTGGCCTTGGTAAGAGAAAAAAAACTAAATATGTAAAAGAAACAAAGTTTCAAAGTAGTGAGCCAGGTGAAGACAAATTAAACTTTAGCAGAGTTAAAGCAAAATGCAATCAGGCGAGGGCAGGAGGCAAGGCCCCGCGTTGTAATGTTCCAACCTGGACATCGATTCCATACTCGCTGCTACTCAATTGATATCCCTACGAGAGAGAGAAGGAGCGAGGCTCTACCTGGGTAAACAACAACAACCACCACAACAACAACCACGATGTGAACTTCTCACCTCGGATCTCAGTGAGCGCAGGCGCGCGGATCGGCAGCTTCCTGGTATCTCGTGACGTCACGCGGCAGCAGGAGGTGACATGACGTCACTAGAGGTGTACAACACACTCCCATACCCAATGTGCGGCGATACAACGTAATAAATTATGTTAATGAACTAGGCCATAAGTGAGTGAACTCGCGGTAGAGGGGGGTTGGGGGGGGTGAATACCTTGGTGACATGACGTCACTATTGGGTTACACCTCCCCCTCGCGTCTCACTGTGTGTACTGTGTGTGTACAAACTGTGTATACACTGTGTGTGTACTGTGTGTGTATGTGTACAAACTGTGTGTACTGTGTGTGTACAAACTGTGTATACACTGTGTGTGAATGTGTACAAACTGTGTTGTGTGTGTGTACAAACTGTGTATACACTGTGTGTGTACTGTGTGTGCATGTGTACAAACTGTATACACTGTGTGTACTGTGTGTGTGTACAAACTGTGTGTACTGTGTGTGTACAAACTGTATACACTGTGTGCACTGTGTGTGCATGTGTACAAACTGTATACACTGTGTGTACTGTGTGTGTGTACAAACTGTATACACTGTGTGCACTGTGTGTGTGTGTACAAACTGTATACACTGTGTGTGTACTGTGTGTGCATGTGTACAAACTGTATACACTGTGTGTACTGTGTGTGTACAAACTGTATACACTGTGTGCACTGTGTGTGTGTGTACAAACTGTATACACTGTGTGCACTGTGTGTGTATGTGTACACACTGTGTATACTGTGTGTGTACAAACTGTGTATACACTGTGTGTACTGTGTGTGTATGTGTACAAACTGTATACACTGTGTGTACTGTGTGTGTGTGTACAAACTGTATACACTGTGTGCACTGTGTGTGTGTACAAACTGTATACACTGTGTGTACTGTGTGTGTGTACAAACTGTGTGTTCTGTGTGTGTACAAACTGTGTATACACTGTGTGTGCACTGTGTGTGTACAAACTGTGTATACACTGTGTGTACTGTGTGTGTATGTGTACAAACTGTGTACTGTGTGTGTGTACAAACTGTGTATACACTGTGTGTGTACTGTGTGTGTATGTGTACAAACTGTGTATACACTGTGTGTACTGTGTGTATGTATGTGTACAAACTGTGTATACTGCGTGTGTGTACAAACTGTGTATACACTGTGTGTGTACTGTGTGTGTATGTGTACAAACTGTATACACTGTGTGTACTGTGTGTGTATGTGTGTACAAACTGTGTATACTGTGTGTGTGCACAAACTGTGTATACACTGTGTGTGTACTGTGTGTGTATGTGTACAAACTGTGTGTACTGTGTGTGTATGTGTACAAACTGTGTATACACTGTGTGCACTGTGTGTGTGTACAAACTGTATACACTGTGTGCACTGTGTGTATGTACAAACTGTATACACTGTGTGTACTGTGTGTGTGTGTGTACAAACTGTATACACTGTGTGTAGTGTGTGTGTGTACAAACTGTATACACTGTGTGCACTGTGTGTGTGTACAAACTGTATACACTGTGTGTACTGTGTGTGTATGTGTGTACAAACTGTATACACTGTGTGTACTGTATGTGTGTACAAACTGTATACACTGTGTGCACTGTGTGTGTGTATGTGTACAAACTGTGTATATGTCGGGGAGGCTGCCCCCCGTCTCCCCGTTCTCCTGCGACCCCCCGCCCTCCGACTCTCCCCCCCTCGCTGCTTCACCTCGTGGCATGATTTAAATGGCTGTACTATCCACCTTGCGAATACGCCGCTGTGCCCCTCCCGTACACGCTAACCACGAGCTGCGCAGTGGCGTGAGCACCCACGCGGGCAAAATACACGCTCGTGCGAAAACGCAAAAAAACACAACGAATAGGCTCACAACACCATGCACCCCCCTCCGTACTCGCAGAGACAACACAATAAGGTTTAATGTCTACTGGCAATTTATTCCTCGATTAATGAAGCCAACCTACCTGGTCAGTGTGGACCAGCAGGGCAGATCTAACTTATCTCTCTACAGCCTAGGACCCAATTTGTCCCGTCTCTCCCTACTCACTCTCCTTAACAGATATTCCCTCTTGGCCTTACCTCTCTACTCCATACTTACGATCCGCTCTCGAGGTGCAGGTAGTCGCGGAGAGGCGAGGCTGCACGTGGCTTTGGCTGGGAACTGGACCTGGCTGCTTTGCGACCCGTCTCACGGACGTTCGAGTAGCAGGGGACGTCAACTCCTTGGTCCCTCACTCCAGCAGACCCCGAACACAAAGAGAGCTTGCGTCTGATTTCCCGCCCTTGGCCAATCAGGTCAGCCCCCCTCTCCGACGCCCGCTACACCGCACGCTGGCACGGCTCCCACGGAGCGGCTTCGCTGTCGTGGCACCACATAGCACCCCGAGGTGCCAGTCCCCGTCCCGGGTTGACTGGGGCACTTCTCCTGGGTTGCCCCCACGAGGTAGCGCTGCGGGGTCCGCGGGACTCGCCCAGTCCTCGTGGCCGGCCTCGGGGGTGGTGGCTCCATCTCCCGGGGTTCCGGCGGCGGTCTCCTCCTCCACTCCAACGGTTCTCCTCGGCCCTCGGCACCTGCGGGCTGGGGGACGAACTCAGAGGCGGCAGGGTTTAAGGGTCGTCGTCCCCGTCCCCCCGGCTCGGGCCGGGACCCCTCGGGGCCGGGGCCCCGTGGGGCCCATATACCGTGCGAGGCCCCCGAGTATGGGGGGTGTGGGGACCCCGGGATTTCGGGGTACTCGAACGGCAGGGTTCCCTCCCACTGGAGCTGCTCACATGGTTTTAGTCGGTGGACGTTGACCACCATCTCCCGGCCCTTCTCTCCTCCCTGAATCAGCACCGTCCGGGGGAGATCTGTCGTCCCACGGTCCAGGGTCCCCGCCAGCAGGTGGTCAGTTTCCCCACCTGTCCGGCCCCGACGCGAGGAGTGTGCAGCCACACTTTAGAGCCCGCCGAGTAGAAGGGGGGCTCCATACGGGGTCGGGCGCTCTGCTCTTGCCGCTGGTGCGCGGCCTCTCCTTGCGAGTAGGCCCAGTCCCGGGCCCCTCGCAGAGTCTCCATCAGGTGCTCCACGGGGCGGCTCCCCTCCTCCCGTTGTGGCAGGGTGACACCGAACAGCAGATCTGCGGGTAGACGAGACTCACGGCCAAACATCATTAGGAACGGGTTCTGTCCCGTAGACGTGTGTACTGTGGTGGTGTAGGCGAACAGGGCGTAGGGGAGGTGTTCATCCCAGTCCTGCTGATTTGCGGCCGCCATGCGTTTGAGCTTCCCGGCTAGAGTATGGTTCATCCGCTCCACCATACCCTTCGCCTGGGGATGGTACTGTGGGGGCTACCGTCCCCCGCCACCACCCAATTGTCGGGGCCGTTGCCCCCCGACTCCTCCGTTCCATTCATACCACTACCCCCCGGCTGTTCTGTGGGGTCCGGGCTACCAACCCCCAATTCTTCGCCCCCTTGCGCCCCCGACTTTGCGGCTGCCCGCGTAAGCATGTTTCAATTGGTGGCTCATACGCTTTGCGCTTGCGGCGCGCTACGTGAGATCGGCGGCATGCTGCGGTGAGCGTGCTCGCGAAGCAAGACTCCGTCCCGCACGGACACAGATGGGTATAGCGCGCCGACGCGTGAATCTGCTCCGGTTTGAAGGGCCGTTTAAACCGCCGCGCATATACGCACACACCCATCGCTTAGCTCGCTACCTCGCTATAGACAACCGCGCAGGTACGCGACCGCAAAACAGTCGCACAGGTACGCGAGCGCTATGCACTACCATAAACAGCTGCGTAGGCATGCGCACGCTAAGCACTCCGCCTCGTTGTAAACAACCACGCAGGTACGCGAACACAAGCACGCTCCACCCTCCTCTTCACACTTACAGAGATCACACGATGCAGTTTATCCCCCCGCTAGCTATTTTATTTACCATGAGTCACCCGTTAAACTACGCGTGATTGTGTGGGTCAGTGGATGCCAGCCTATTCCCCTTGGGATCCTAGACTGAATTTACTCTGCCTATCGCCCCGCTTTCTACCCTCGGTAAAATAGCCCAAGCTTACCTCTCCTCTACTTACGCTTATTCCTACCCTGATGCGCTGGAAGCTGTTGAAGGGCGATGCGGTGGGTCGTCTCCGTAGAGGGTTGAGCCTGGCTGCGCTGAAGCTCGTCACACGGATGACTCGACGGCTGACTCCAATGCTCCGTGGACCACGATGATTTGAAGAACTCCTCTCCACTGCTCCCAGCCTCCGCATTTTATCCACCCTAAAGGCATTCCGTTGCTCTCGCGCTTGCTCACCCGTGCCCCTTTCATTTTCGGGTCTATAATCCCACCTATAACAAACGGCATTCAGATGCTTCCGCACCCGTGCCATCATGTCAATTCAGAGGTCTGGCTATTCCTGTCCCTTTGTTATCTAGATCCCTAATCCTACCTATAACAAAGGCGTCTCGCTGTTCCCACACTCCGTGCCATGTGTGTGATCTCATCCGCGGTGGCTTTACAGCCCCTGCCGTGACTATGTAATTATAATATCAAGCCACGGGGCCGCGGTGCTGGTCAGCCTCAGTGGTAGGTTGCCCAATTCCCTGGCCGCAGGAAACCATGAAGCTCGATCCCATTAGGAGCTTCTGGATGAAAACCTGTTGGCCAGGTGACCCAGCCCGGGCCCTATGTGGGGCATGCGTGTGCGGGGTTGTGCTTGTATTCATGTGGGGGGGGGGGGGGGGGGGGACACGGCGAGAGCGCGCAGCGTCGGCGTCGTCACTCCCCAGTGGCGGCGTTACGGCGGCCCCGATGGAGCGGCTCCGCTGCGTCGGCACTACAGTACGCCGTGGTTCGGTCCTTCTTGATTCCGAACTCGCGGCACAGCGCCTGGAACAGCTCGTGCCTCAAACTCACTACTTTGGTCGGTAATGACCCGTTCGGGGATCCCGTGCTTAAGTATGTAGTGCTCCACGAACGCTCGGGCTACCACGAGGGCCGTCTTATCGGGGATGGCCACCACTACGGGATAGCGTGTGAAGTACTCTACCGCTACGAGAATATATTGGTTGCCCCGCTGGGATCGCGGGAATGGCCTTTGCAGGTCGATCCCAACCAGCTGGTACGTTCGACTGACGCGGAATGGTCTCAGGGGTACCTGATATTGTGCCGGTTTCGGCCCACATTGCTGACACGCGCGGCAGCCCTGTACCCAGGCGGCCACGTCTTGTGCAAATTTGGGCCAGAGATACTGGCGACGCAGGGTCTCCCGAGTGCGCCGTTCCCCGTCATGGCCCCCGAGCGGGTGGTCGTGCACCAGCCTCAGCAGCTGGGGTCGCACCTGGCCGGCTTCGGTTAGCTCTCATACCACCCCGTTCTGCACGCACAACCGGGTATACAAACCACTCCAGGGTCCCGGTAGGGCGCTCTTCTTCTCTCTTAGGGCCACTGCCACCGCTGCCAGGTCCGAGTCGCGCTGCTGGGTCTGTCTCAGCTGCTCGTCATCCAGGCCTGGGAAGGCGCAGCCGATGTCCCTTTGGATCCGCCCGGTCAGGGTGGGGTGGTCCGTCGGGTCCCCTGCTCCTTCTGCAGGGGTCTCTGCGGCACATACCGTACTCTCTCTCGGGGGAGGGGGTTTAGTTTCAGCACGCTCCCGGGGGCCCGCCGCCTGTCGGCAACGTCTCCCCGTGAAGCACGGGCAGGCTTCCTCTGCTCTCATCTCGGCGCACACCGCGGGCCTCCTCGACAAGGCGTCCGTGTTTGCGTGCGTCCGCCCCGCTCGGTACTCGATCTGCAGGTTGTACTCCTGCAACTGCGCCAACCATCAGGCCATCTTCCCCCGCGGTTCCTTGAATGTAAGGAGGAACTGCAGGGCTGCATCTTTTCTCTGGTGCTTGTGCAGAATTGATGACCGTGAAAACGCCTTCCCGCACACAGTGCACTTGAAGGGTTTCTCTCCTGTTTGAGTTTTCTGGTGCCGTGTCACACTTCCAGTACAATCCATGCTGTTTGCATCCTGGTCCCATTGTGTTTTTGTACCGGGCTGCGCTGAGTGCATTTGCTCCATCAGACCAATTCTGCTGATGAAGCGTCAGAAGAAGTGTCAGCTGCAGACAGAAAAAATATCCACACCATCTACGTCAGTATCAAGGCAGAGCAATAAATATATAGCCATAGTCACACATGACTTACACGTCTATATTTATTCATATACTTAAGATATTGCCCAATCCATCACACGGGCTGTGAAGGCACACAATGAGAGGGAAAATGGTTATAAATGTGCCTGGAGGCCCTAGTATCTTCCAAAGAAATATTAACCCAAAACACCAAGCACACAATTTCGGCTGCCTGGCAACAAAAGAAATATTTTTAAAAGCAAAATGCAGCTATCATAGCAAAGGCTGTTGAAAATAATACTATTTATATTATGCAGAAATGCATAAATTATTATTCAATCGCAATTTAGAGGTGTGAAGCCAGGCTCAGATTTGCTTAAATGCTTGGATGAACAGATCTACCTTCAGGAGCATATATGCTGTGTTAATTTCCTGACTGTTTACATTCTTACAAAAAGTTCCAGAGTATACTCAAATACGCTATAGTTTTGATTTAACCTCCATGTTCAATAGTTAATATACTTTACTGCAAATACAAACTTGACACTGTCACACACTGGCATGGTACAAAGGTGGCGGTGTGTCCAGAACCATGCGTGGCCACGTTCATCTGCTCAGTATTCATGCTTCCTCACTTCACCATGTAATTAATTTAAGATAAAAATTTTATTTAAAGCTTTCGTGACTACAGTAATTCATATTCTTAGCTCTTTCGGTAAAGTCACGTTGAAGGGAAACAATAAAATAATAAAATATATAAAACAATAAAAATTCTCACGACGTTTCGACCATAACGCAAACGGTCATCATCAGGTGTGCGTTATGGTCGAAACGTGAGAATTTGTATTTTTTATATATATTTTATTATTTTATTGTTTCCCTTCAACGTGACTTTACCGAAAAAGCTAAGAATATGAATTTAAGATCAATCAACATAGCAGAGGACCACAAAAAGTTCAGCTTTCACTTATCAATCATGTTTGCTGTCGGCGATAATCAAACTAATTGTTGAATTCATAATGCAGTGAAATAACTGTACAACAGCTCCCTATAAAGATACACTCTTAAAGACACATACATTTCACATGGATCATTACATCTTGCCTATACAAGTCATTTCTGTCTGTTTTTCTGTCCGTCTGTCTGTATACGAAACTTGTGACGGATTTGACTCGTGAACCGTGGAGTTTACGTTTAAAACAAGTACCCGGGTACCACGAGATAAGCCCGGTGGTGAGCCAGCGCTAATCGTATTTTGCGTCCGTCAACTTTAAAGTAGTTAAATTCACAATTTAGTATAAGAATAGGTTTTCCCATTTTTTCTGTCAACAAAACTGTTAAAATAAACCTACCATTTTAATTATAGACTGATCATTTCTTTGTCAGTGGGCAAACGTACACAATCAGCAGGGGATCATATACTTTTTTCCCTCACTGTATCTTGGTGGAGCTGTGAAGGATGAAGGCAAAGCAACTAATCTGCCCATATTGTGAGCGTTTGTATCTCCTTTGGCATTGATGGCGTCCCAGAGATGAGCATACAGTTCACACGCAGGCGGTTTTGATTCAGTTGAATGTAAAGAAGGCGCTCACTCTCAATGTTGGGATGCTAATCGACAACATACTCGTGAAAGAGGTTGGCGCACCATCATATGCGGTTTCCTCCTCTGTCCATGATCACGAAGGAATAGAAGTATTTTTAGAGTAGACAGTTTTGAGAGGATGTCTTTGTCCAGCAGCTTTGTAATTGGAGGAATGTTGACGTGGTAGGCATCTTGGCCTTGCGACAGGAAAATGTGTTATTGTAGGGCATCGTATGCTCTGTTATTGTCAGGAAATCATGCGATGGTGTTTTCTTGGTATGGAGGAACAATGTCCCTCTGGCAATGTTCCTCACCCACCGTAAGAAAGCAAGTCAACAATATTTGAGGCATTGAACCTCCCTGCGTGCTCCCCGCTTTGGTGAAAAGTAAAGGTGCGGTACGGCGAAATAGAAATGGGTGATGTTCCCACCAATGTAACAAAACGATAGACGAAATGCAATGGGCTGTAGCTAAGAAAGTCCAACGTATTTTGCAGTATAACATATTAATCAGCATCGCAGTACTACGTATGAGTAAATAGCGTGACGTTAGCAATCGAAACAATAGAAATGCATTGAAGAATGAAGCTGTTGTAATTGGAAATGAAAGAGCAACAGTACACACAGGTAAGTTGAGAAGGAGGATACAGTCTAGATTATAGACTGCCAGTATGCCGACTCAATGGCATAAGCATTGCTACAGTCGACATAAAAAGTTGGCAATACGGGCAGCAGCTGAAAAAGCAGGATACAGTCGACATGAAAGGCTGTCAGTACACTGAGTGAGGTAAAGATGCAGGCAACAGATTATATACTGGCATACACTGGTAATGGGCAAAAGCAAAATTAGCAGTGTAGATAATAGAGTGGCAGTGCACTGACATTCATTAATTAGCAGGCAGCAGGTCACATCACAGACTGGCAGTACAGCATCTGACAACTGATTAGCTTAATCCTAGTAAACAATGAACGCGAGTTATTATCTGCATACAAACATTATGATTGTAATATCTGGTAAATTATTTGTTTCATAATAGTAAACAATGAACCTGAGTTCTTATGTGCATAGAAACATTATTATTGTAATATCTGCCAACTGATTTGTTTCATAATAGTAAGCAATGATCCTGAGTTGTTATCTGCACACAAAATAATTATTGTAATATTTGTAAACTTATTTGTTTAATAATAGTAACCAATGAACCTGAGTTCGTAGCGTAAGAAGCAAGGAAATGTGTACTTACCATAGCCGTGGTGAGGCCTAGTTCCGTGCGGAGCCCCCGTCCTGTCCTACATTGCCGAGGCGACGGAGGTGCAAGAATAATGCTATCTAAGCACTATAATATTATCTACGGACTCTGTAATATTAACTGCACGCATCGTGTTGGGAGGGGGGTGCTAAGAGGACATGACACTGTGAAGAAATAGCCGCAGCGTTATGTGTATATTTATTGAATGTGAAACGCGTAAAAGAAAATGTCTCCCGTGAGGTCGACTGAACGCACATCACTTGGCGTGCCGATGTCGCGCAATAAATAAATAAATTTACCACTAAATCGCTAATAAACTAATTTAAAGGTGACGGACATGAAAAGGGAATAGCCTATTCCCACCGCGGAGCTGAGGGCGTGCTGCCTGTCAAATTATTTTCGACGTAAACCCCACCGTTAGAGAGCCAAATCCCCTGCAAGCGCACACGGAGACTTTTATACATAAAACTAACGGTAAGTACCCGGCGTTGCCCAGGTGAAAAATGCAGGCACACACATGGACTTACACACAGGTATCAACCCACACAAGTAGAAACACTTCGACTTTGACGCACACACACACATATGGTTAAACCCAGGATGGATCGTAGGCAGGCCAGCCTAAATGTTTCTACCAGGAGAAGATGTTCCATTAGGGGGGTCCGCATTTCGCAAGCATAGAGAAGGGAGGGAATGACCGTGGCCGAGACGACCTGAAGCTTCATGCGGAGCGACAGACCAGGTAGCTTCCACACAGTGTTCCGCAACCGATGAAAAGAGAATGCCGCTCGACTGATTCGGAGTGAGACCTCTGCTGTTAAACCGGAACTGGTCATGAGCACACTGCCCAGGTATGGAAAACTATCCACTCTCTCCGCAACTGCCCTATCACCAATTAGGAGTTGTGGGGGTGGAGTGTCCGATGGTACGAAATACCCAGGCAGGAGCTTAGTTTTGGTTGGGCTGATGGTAAGGCCCCTCCTCTGAGTGGCAAGCTCCAGGTTCAGCAGCAGCACCTCCAACGCCTCCTCTGAGTGAGCAATTACCAGATCATCGGCATACTTAACATGGTTGAGCAATAAGGAGCAATCCCTTGACCGCACCCCGGCATTGATCAGCCTCCCATTGTGTCTGTACCAGATGGAAATTTCTCCGGTTCAGCTATTGAAGGCTTCACGAACTACGTGGTCGAAATAGATGTTAAATAATGTGGGAGCCAGAGGACATCCCTGTCGCACCCCAAGGTGTACAAGGAATGGCTCCGACTTCCGGCCATGTAGTTTTACCTGGGCCCGCTCACCATCATGAAGGTCCTTAATGATCGTGAGCAGAGGGTTAGGGACTCCGAAATCACGAAGAACAACCCAGAGTCCAGGCCTACTGATGGTATCATAGGCCTTGACCAGGTCAATAAAGCAGAGATGTAGGTGTTGTTGGAATTTCCTCCACCTCTGCTGTAGCAGACGGACAGAAAATATGGCATCTGTGCAGGACCGCTCTTTCATGAAACCGCATTGGGGCTCTGCAAGCCTCTCCTCGGCGTGCCTAGCAAGGCGGTGTTGAATAATCCTTGCCAGGACCTTTCCTGGCACACTGAGGAGTGAGATGCCACTGTAGTTGTTACAGTCTGTGCGGTCCCCCTTCTTAAAGAGCGGGACCACTAGGGCATCCTTCCAGTCCTGCGGAACCCATTCAGTGGTCCAGACTGTTGTTATGATGTCATGTAGGGCAGTCTGCACAAACGCCACCCTCATCATTTTGCTTGTGAAATCATCTCTGCCCGGTGCCTTTCCTGGTTTCAGACTCTGGATCGCCTTCAGTACTTCCTCAACAGATGGCACCTCTGCCAGCCACTCACAGGGGGTGACTTCTTCCAATTTTTAAGGCACCACAGCCTCGGCAGGGTCATCCCCACTTTCTCCCACGTTATCCAGGCTGAGGGATGTCCCTCCCCCAAGCCCTCACAGAAATGCTCAGCAAGTCTGCAAAGCTGTTCCTGGGGGTCGGAGATTGGATTACCATTCTTTCCCCTAATGATGGTAATAGGTGTGGCGCTGCAGGTTACTTTTTTGATGGAATTAAAGAGTGATTTGTGATAGGGGGCCATTGAGGCAGACTCCATCTCCTCAGCAACCCGCGACCACCACCCATGCTTGCAGTGCCTCACGGCTCTCCAAACCTCTGAGCGAAGGCTGCGGTATGCCTCCTCATTCTCGGACGTGGGATGCTGTAGCCGATATCAGTGGGCCTGTCGCTTTTTCTCAGCCAGCTTGAACACCTCCTCTGTCAGCCAGGATCTCTGGGGAGGTCTATACCGTGTACCCAAAGCAACCATTGCAGCTGCATGAGCCACAGTCCTAAACCTCGCCCATTTCCCCTCGACATCAGGAGGAGTGGGGGACGATGCCAATCCCAGCCGCAAGCGAAGATTAAATTCTCACTTGCAACTTTCATCAGCTAGCTGAGACAATTCCACTAAGGGCTTGAATGGGGTCCTGGGTGTACACCCACAACTGGAGTGGAAGAATGGCAGGCGCATCTTACAGATGACAAGTCAGTTTCAGTTAAATTTATTTGGTATATCCCTGTGAGCCATTTAGCTCTTCAATTGGGTGCAACCGCAACAAACAAAAAACAAAAACATGAACAAGAAAACATCTTCAGGTGACTTTGCGCAAACAGAAACATTCAGAAAAATAGAGCAAAATCTTCCAGAAAAAGCACCGTACACCAACGTTGTGTGCAAAAATCCCAGTGGGATGCAAGTCAAACAAAAACCACAAGACAACTTAGATTAAAGCCATCAGTCTCACTCCGTACTACAACAAACAAACATAGCCAAACTCTTTGGTTCTATTTGGTAAAGTCACGTAGGTAAAAAATAAAGCAACAAAAATCACGACGTTTCGGCCACAACAGAAGCGGCCTTCATCAGGTGAAGGGACCAGACTGTCTCGAAACGTCGTGATTTTTGTTGTTTTATTTTTTACCTACGAGACTTTACCGAATAGAACCAAAGAGTATGAATCCTTGCAGTCACGAAAGCTTCAAATCTAAAACATAGCCAAACCAAAAAACTTTTCGAAATAAAGCAATATAACAGTGATCATAGGAACTGTGACTGAAATTTCACAATAAACGACATAAACAACATGTACCACCAAACCTTGTAGCCATAGCTGGCTACATGAGTCACTCCACAACAGCAGGAGCATCAGTAGGAGTATTAAAAAAAAAATGCAATGCACCTTTAAAGATCAGCCCACTAAATCAAAACACAAGATCATACTTTCCAGCGGTCATCCAGAGTGAAAAGTTTGTTTTTAGGCCACTGCATAGCAGTGACAGCTATGGGTGTACAACTCCTCTAGAGTAGTTTTGATTGAAGATCTCATAGGTAGTGCTTCAAGTTGCAGTTTATTGGCAATAGCATTCCAGACACTGGGGGCATCAATAGCAAAGGCCCTTCCACCAGTTTTTGTACAGCAATAATGAAAGTGAAGCTGGTAAATGAGCGAATACCTTAGCTTATATATTTTTCTTCGAAACAGAGAGGAGATCCAGCAGGTAGTCTGCGGATTTTTTGTAAGTACATCGTCAATAAATAAGATCTGGTGCACAAGCCGTCGAACATTAAGAGATGTTAAGTTTGACCCAATGTAGAGATCACAGTGGTAAGTCCTATATGGGCAGTTCAATGCATATTCTAAGGCCGACTGATCAATTGAGTCAAGAGTCTTCAGTACAGAACTGGGGACTGATATATATATACAATGTCACAGAAATCAAGTAGAGGCAGTATGGTAGCTTTTATCATTTCCAAACGAAACATAGGGGGAAGTAAAGCTTGTGTCGATACAGAAACCCAATTAAAATTTTTGTCTTTTTACCAATATAATCAATGTGATCTTCAAAATTCAGTTCTGAATCAAGGATGACCCAAAGATACTCATAGATCTTGACTTGCTCTATTTTATAATTATTTAAGGAATGTAATTGGTAAAAATAACTTCCTGCTTTAGTCCTGCTGAGAAGCATAGCAGCTTGGTTTTGGAGGTAATCAGGACTAGTTTTAAAGCAACTAGCTGATGTTGTAGTTTGTTGAAATCACCCTGGAGCTTAGCAATCACGTCATCCGGAGAACGGCCAGTAGTAATCAGTATCGTGTCATCTGCAAAAAGATTTACCGTGGAATGAGTTTATTTTGAGTTTATTTATATTCTTTTCCATTGCTCTTTGTTTCTTGAACAGAGACCCCTTGGGTGCGTGAGCTCAACAACAACGTGAACATTATTGTGTGTGTATGAATATGGTATTCTATGGGTCTTTCGGTAAAGCCAAGCAGATAGTAAAATAATAAAAATATCACGACGTTTCGATCGCAACATAAGCGATCGTCTTCAGGTGAAAAAAAAACAGCGAGAGAGCTTCTGAAGCAGGACGTGAAATAGGCCTGAGATGGGTGCAGCCCAAAGGGCCGTCCATAAATGACGTCACACACCTGTGACGATGTGTGACTGGGGGGGGGGGTTGAGAAATGTGACGTCACATCAAAATGCGCAATTTTAAATAAATATAGAATTGTTATTACAACACTAATTGTTATAACAACACTCCTACAACATCAGAGTGCAGCGCCACATTAAATACGCACTACAATGACAATAGTTTAAAGCAATTTGACGCATGTCTTATTGTCAAAATGGAAATATGGTTTTGGGGGGGGGGGGCAGAGCTTTGTGACGTCATATTTGAGGTGGGTTTGACTTTTTGTGACGCCGTGTAACAAGGGGGGGGGGGGGGTCAAAAACCGTCCAAATTCGCGTGGCGTCATTTATGGACGGCCCCCAAGGGTAAGTGGGCAGGGCTAGAGATGGTATTTGCATGGACAGTCATACCTCGGTATACGGCCACTTTGGAATACTTCGAATTTGGTATACGTTGTATTTTGACGAGAAAAAAATGTCTTGGGATACGACGTCTTGCTTGGGATTGGACGCGCTTGCTAGAACTTGTATGGGTCGGAATGAGTCACCGCATACCCGCGTAGACCCCGTTCATGACTGATACAAAGCGCCGCTCGTAACAGTATTGTGCGGAATGACCAGGCAATGTCACACTTCAGGAACATTCTTAGAAGAAGGCAAAAACAAACTTCAATGGACAGGTTTTTTTTTAGTAAAACTCAAACCTGGTGAGCCTCAACCAGGTCTAAGTCAGGACAAAAAAGACAGAAAAGAGAAAAAGTGAAAAAACCCCAGAATGTCAGCATCCTGAAGTTTTAATGGAAGGGGACTCTCGTTCCAAAAAATAACATCTCCTCCTCCTCCTCCTCCCCTTCCTCACTACCAACCTCGTAGGCTATCAACTCCTCTCATCAAGATAAAGTGCTGTTACATTTTATTTTTATAACATTTTTTTTATTTATTTACGCATTTTTTAATTTATGTATGCATTTTAGTAATAAGTAGTGTCTAAGTTATTTTATACCACCCCATTAATGTATAATATGCCATATAAAATGTAACTTCTTATACTCTGGAACGGATTATTTCCTTTCCCTTTATTTATTATGGGAAACATTCGTTTGGTATACGTCATTTTCGGTATAAGTCCTACCTTCTGGAACGAATTAACGAGATATACCGAGGTACCACTGTAAATGTAAGATCGGAGGGCGCCCTGAGGCCGTGGCTTTACCGAAAGACCCATAGAATGTATTCCTGCAGTCACGACAGCATTAAGTCAAGATTTAAATAAACATAAACTCTAACCCCGCTCTCTGACGTCACCACTGCATTGCGTCATCGGCGTGAGACGCGAGGGGGTGGTGTGCCCCGCTAGTGACGTCATGTCGCCGCATGCTGTCGCGTGACGTCACGAGACACCAGGAAACTGCCGATCCGCGCGCGCTCTCACTGAGATCCGAGGTGAGAAGTTTACATCGTGGTGGTTGTTGTGGTGGTTGTTGTTATCGTGGTGGTTCTTGTTGTTGTTGTTTACCCAGGTAGAGCCTCGCTCCTCTCTCTCTCGTAGGGGTATCAATTGAGTAGCAGCGAGTATGGAATCGATGTCCAGGTTGGAACATTACAACGCGGGGCCTAGCCTTGCGGGGCCTTGTCTCTTGCCCATCGCCTGAATGCATTTGCTTTAATTCTCTGCTTATGTTTAATTTGTCTTTACCTGGCTCACTACTTTGAAACTTTGTTTCTTTTAAATATTTCTACAGTTTTTGTTATCTTACCAAGGCCAAGCCCACTTGAGCTATACCGCTCTTGTTTTCAGAAGCGACCTGCCCACAACAAAGTTGCTTATCAACGTGTGGAAATGTATATCGGTCAAATACTCTAAACGCGTGGTGATGTTGACTCTAAATGTGCAGGGAAAAACCCCTGAGGATCCTGAGGAAAATCCACGCGACCACGGGGAGAGACACGTATTCTCCAAATATAATTTTTTAATACAGGTTTGTTTGGGTTAGCGTAAAAATATAAAGGTGTCGGTGAACTCGCCACCACCCGACACAGCCAACTAGTAGGGGTTGTCACATAAACAGAGAGGAGATCCAGCAGGTAGTCTGCGGATTTTTTTGTAAGTACATCGTCAATAAGTAAGATCTGGTGCACAAGCCGTCGAACATTTAGAGATGTTAAGTTTGACCAAATGTAGAGATCACAGTGGTGAGTCCTATATGGCCAGTTCAATGCAAATCTTAAGGCCGAGTGATAAATTGAGTCAGCTTCTTCAGTACAGTATTTGGAGCTGTTTTATACACGATGTCACAGTAACCAAGTAGAGGCAGTATGGTAGCTTTTATCAATTACAAACGGAACATAGGGGAGAAGCAGTGCTTCTGTCGATTCAGAAAACCAATTTTTATTTGTCTTTTTCCCAATATAATCAATGTGATCTTCAAAATTCAGTTTTGAATTCAGGATGACCCCAAGATACTTATAGATCTTGACTTGCTGTATTGGATAATTATTTAAGGAATGTGGAATCCCTTTTGTTATCTTAACACTGACCTCCAACCATCCGTGAATACAGTTTGGGTGCGAGAAGAGAAGTACAGCTTTAACCATTATACTGCGGTTTAATTTTTTTTATTTAAAGCTTTCGTGACTGCAGGGATTCATTCTTCATCAGGTGATGATAATTGCTTGTGTTGCAGTCGAAACGTCGTGATAAATTAATTGTTTTATATTTTTATTATTTTATTGTTTCCCTTCTACGTTACTTTACCGAAAAAACCACGAATATAAATTCTACTTCGTGTTTGGAGAAACCGAGGCAACTTTGTTTACTAAGCAGGGTGTTGTGGTCGACTGTATCAAAGGCTTTGGACAAGTCAAGAAAAAGACTGGCGCAGTACTGCATACTATCAAGGCTACTGTACATGTGATTTAGAGAGTCTAATGCAGCAGATGTGGTGCTGTATTTTTTTCGGAACCCAGATTGTTTTAGATGTAATAGATTGCTGTCGGACAGGAAACTGCTAATTTGGTAGTTCAATAATTTTTCTAAAATTTTCGTCCACGGGGACAAAATTAAGATAGGTCGGTAGTTATTTGGATAATCTTTAAGGGCCCTCTTGTGAAGTGGAAGTACATCGTCATTCTAGAGGTGCTGATGCTTCTTTGATGGACGGGTTGAAAATATGGGCTATAGGTTTATATATTAGGTGACCAACAGTTAGCAGAGCAAAGACGGGAATACTATCTGCTCCGGTAGAGGAGGACCCTTTGAGGTAGGACAGTTGTTTCAGAACATTACTTTCGTGGATTGGCTGGAAACTAAATTCGTTTAATGTTTGGACAGGGGTGGAGGAATTTGCATGCGCAGGAGTGACTCCCAATACATTATCAAAAAGGTCACCAGCTTCAGAAAAATTAAGGTTAAAATTGTCAACTATTTTTTGGGGCTCTGAAAAATATTCCCCATTTTGGTTAAGCTCAATGGGCAGATTATCTGTTTTGGATGCCTATTCGATACATTTGATTGTTTTCCAGAGGATCCTGGCATTTCCACGTGATTCCAGGAGAGTGGAGGAAAAGTAGGCATTTTTTTGCATGCCGTATTTTTTTGACGCATCTATTCCTTAAAATCCTGCATTCTAGCCAGTCATTGACCAAATTACTTTTCTGAGCACATGCCCAAGCCTTGTCCCTAGTTTTCATGAGCTAAGTAATCATAGGATCAAACCATGGTGGGCAGTTGCCTTTAGTTTTAAATCTATACAAATGGAGCATGTTTGTTAATAATTTGGAGAAACGTGTATCTGAAGGTTTCCCAAGCTGTAGTCAGGTTGGCGATATCACAGACCTTGTCAATATCCGAGTGAAGCACATCATTAGTAAATGCCTGAATGCTAAAGTTTCTATAGGAGTGCTTCTCAACCAATTTAGGGGGGGGCTTTGGGTCTGGCTGATGATCTCACCTCAAATATGAAGGAGTGATCACTAAGGTTATTAGCCAGAACACTAGTCATTGCGAAATTGTGAGGGACATTTGTCAATAGGACGTCTAGCAGAGATAACTGTCCCGGATTTTTTAGGTTGGGTCTTGTGGGGACATTTATTAATTTAAACAGGCTAAATTCATCTGCAAAATTTGTGGCCACGGCCGGCGGGTTTAGCCAATTCCAATTTAGATCACCCACTAAAACTATTTCACCTTTAGGGAGGCCCCCAAGAAGCTCACTCGGTGCAGACGCAGCTTCAACATCCTTCCCACTAGTCGGTCTATAGCAGCACACTACCAATATCTGTTGATTATATTTGGGAGAGTTATTCTGAGAGCCAGACCTTCAAAGCAACATTTTTTTAAACAAGGAGTGAGCTTATTCTTAGTTTTTTTGGTAAAGTCACGTTGAAGAGAAACAACAAAATAATAAAATATATATAAAACAATAAAAAAATTCTCACGACGTTTCGACCATAACTCAAACGGTCATCTTCAGGTGTGTTGGTTTGCATAAATTTATTTTTAAACGGCGCATTTATTTATTTATAAAAAACGTTAGCGCCACGCGCAGCGATTTGGCAGTTTACCCAGGACTAGTCCATCTATATTCTGAAAAGAGGAGGGGGGAGACGAAATTTTTTATAATGTATGCTGTCTGAAAGCCACTATAAGCGTGAACAATCAATTAAGAACTGAAATGGTTTATCAAATCTTTCCAATGATTGCTAAGATAGAATCTATCTACTCGGTTGAAATTGTCTCTGTGCTTGTATATGTGGATAGCCTCATGAACGAATCTCTCATGGAAGCCAGATGGCTTACAAAGAACCTCTGTCTTGGAAAAGTCAATGGCATGTGAGCCTACTGAATTAGAACAATGATCTGCTACGGCCGAGGTGTTGGTCCTACCATGTTTAAGGTCTGCTTTGTGTTCACGAATGCGGTCCGAGACATGGCGTTTGGTTTCTCCAATGTAACTACTACCACAGAGGCAACTTAGTTTGTAGACACCAGGGTATTGTATGTCCGGAATCACATCTTTTACAGACGGAACCAGATCACGGATTTTATGTAATGTGTTGAAACGGACCTGGATCTTGTGTTTATTCAAGATTTTGGAGATCTTTTTTGTGATCCCAGCAATGTAGGGTAAAGTTATGGTTTTGAAATGCTCCTCAAGAGGGTTCTTCTTCATGGTTTGAGTGATAGCTTTGCGGATTGTATAGTCGGAGTAACCATTAGCCCTAAGAGCTTGGTGTACGTGCTTGAGTTCACTGCTTATGTGTTCCTGGTCGGATATGCATTGGGCTCTATGATACAGAGTCTTGATGAGATAATTCTTCTGTGATGGATGGTGGTGGGAATCCGGTTTCAGATAAGCATCCGTATGGGTAGCTTTCCTGTAGACAGAGTGGCTCATTGAACCATCAGGTCTCTTTTTAATTAGGACATCCAAAAAGGTATCTTGCCATCTATTTCGACTTCCATGGTAAATCTGGTGGCTGGGTGTATGGAATTGATGTGGTCGAAGAATTGGTCTAGAGCAGGCCGGCCATGTGGCCAGATGACAAAAGTGTCATCCACGTACCTCTTCCATAAGGTTGGGCGCAGAGTGGCAGTCTGGATGGCGTCAGTCTCAAATTTCTCCATGAAAATGTTAGCTATAACTGGAGAAAGGGGGGAGCCCATTGGGGTGCCCTCAGTTTGTTTGTAGAAAGTTCCATTCCAAGTGAAGTATGTATTGGTTAAACAGTGTCTCACCAGGGGGGGACCCTCAGTGTTTAGTCCTTGGTGAACCAAGTCTTCAATGATTGCAATGGTGTCAGGTACAGGAACCTTGGTGAATAAGGAAACTACATCAAAACTGACAAGCAGGTCGTCTGGGGACAGGGAAATACCCTTGATTGTCGATACCAGGTGAGTAGAATTTTGTACCGCAGAGGTGGTCTTTCCAGTGAAAGGACGCAGGATTTCAGACAAAAAACGAGCCAGTTTGTAGGTGGGGGAGTTGATAGTAGAGACTATGGGACGAAGAGGTGTATCAACTTTATGTATTTTTGGTAAGCCGTATAATCTTGGTGGCCTGGCAGCAGAAGGTTTCAACGAAAACTGTTTAGATTGATCAATTAATGCGGTTGAATCAGAAATTATTTTGTTGGTTTGTGTGACGAGGCTGTTGGTGGGATCTCTTTTTATTTTTGTATAACTACCATCGTCGAGTAATTCTTTAATTTTGTTGTTGTATTCTATTTTATCCATGATGACAGTAGCATTGCCTTTGTCAGCTGAGAGGACTACAATATCATTCCTCTTTTTTAATTTATATAATTCAAAACGCTCATCTTTGCTGAGGTTGCTAGCTGGCATCTTAGCGTTTTTGAGGGTTGCAGCAATTTCAGATCTTGCTACGTCTGCAGCGATGTGACCCAGGCCCCTGAGAGCAACGTCTACTTGGGCAATTATATCATTAACTGGTATGTGTTTAGGTGTGACTGCAAAGTTTAGACCTTTAGCTAAAACGGATTTCAGACCATCGGAAATAGAACTGTTACTGCGATTAATTAAGACTTTATTAACGTCTAACTTTTTGGTGTGTGGGTCCGGTCTTTTGTTGAAGAGGAGGTTAAATTTGGAAATCAGGTTTTCCTTACATTTGGTCGACATAGTAGCAGCTGAAGAGGCAGTCATATTGTCTACATGTTCCCAATCCGATGTGGACATTATTGCCGTCAATGATAAGTGTGATTTGTAGAGTGTCTTGTCTAACTGATCTAGTTCTGTGCGTATAAGTCTGATTTTTTCTGAGATAAGAGCTAAGCTTGTTTTTAAAAGAATTCGTTTCGCATTAGAAGAAGTTACAGCAGCAGAGGTAAGTGTAAATGCGATTGGTATTACCCCAGAGTCGCGGCATCTCTTCAGGAAGGTGAGAGACTCGATCAGCTGAGCCTTCTTATCCCGGAGTTTGTTGAAGGATCTTAAAGTTATGTGAAAACCCTCCCCGTAGAGGCGATTAAATTTTGATTTAAAGCTTTCGTGACTGCAGTAATTCATATTCTTAGTTTTTTCGGTAAAGTCACGTTGAAGAGAAACAACAAAATAATGAAATATATATAAAACAATAAAAAATTCTCACGACGTTTCGACCATAACTCAAACGGTCATCTTCAGGTGTGTTGGTTTGCATAAATTTATTTTTAAACGGCACATTTATTTATTAATAAAAAAACGTTAGCGCCACGAGCAGCGATTTGGCAGTTTACCCAGGACTAGTCCATCTATATTCTGAAAAGAGGAGGGGGGAGACGAAAAATGCGCCGTTTAAAAATAAATTTATGCAAACCAACACACCTGAAGATGACCGTTTGAGTTATGGTCGAAACGTCGTGAGAATTTTTTATTGTTTAATATATATTTTATTATTTTGTTGTTTCTCTTCAACGTGACTTTACCAAAAAAACTAAGAATATGAATTACTGCAGTCACGAAAGCTTTAAATCAAAATTTAATCGCCTCTACGGGGAGGGTATTCACATAACTTTAAGATCCTTCAACAAACTCCGGGATAAGAAAGCTCAGCTGATCGAGTCTCTCACCTTCCTGAAGAGATGCCGCGACTTTGGGGTAATACCAATCGCATTTACACTGACCTCTGCTGCTGTAACTTCTTCTAATGCGAAACGAATTCTTTTAAAAACTAGCTTAGCTCTTATCTCAGAAAAAATCAGACTTATACGCACAGAACTAGATCAGTTAGACAAGACACTCTACAAATCACACTTATTATTGACGGCAATAATGTCCACATCGGATTGGGAACATGTAGACAATATGACTGCCTCTTCAGCTGCTACTATGTCGACCAAATGTAAGGAAGTGTCTATAAGCTGTTTCATTAGCAGGTGTAGTGGAAATATGAGCAACAAGTAGGACGCAAATTTACGTGGGTAGCCGTTTGTAGAGTTGAGTGTGGCACTAGATATGGCTGGGAGGGACAGCAGTAGGATACACAGCAGGAGAATTGCCATCGTTAAAATATCAGGGTTGCACACAGTTTAACACACAAGTGAAAAGAAAAAAATATATATATACAGTGAGGGAAAAGAAGTATTTGATCCCCTGCTGATTTTGTACGTTTGCCCACTGACAGAGAATTGATCAGTCTATAATTTTAATGTTAGGTTTATTTGAACAGTGAGAGACAGAATAACAACAAAAAAATCCAGAAAAACATATGTCAAAATGTTATAAATTGATTTGCAATTTAATGAGGGAAATAAGTATTTGACCCCCTCTCAATCAGAAATATTTCTGGCTCCCAGGTGTCTTTTATACAGGTAACGAGCTGAGATTAGGAGCACACTTTTAAAGGGAGTGCTCCTAATCTCAGCTTTTTACCTGTATAAAAGGCACCTGTCCACAGAAGCAATCAATCATATTCCAAACTCTCCACCATGGCCAAGACCAAAGAGCTCTCCAAGGATGTCAGGGACAAGATTGTAGACCTACACAAGGCTGGAATGGGCTACAAGACCATTGCCAAGCAGCTTGGTGAGAAGGTGACAACAGTTGGTCCGATTATTCGCAAATGGAAGAAACAAAAGAACTGTCAATCTCCCTCGGCCTGGGGCTCCATGCAAGATCTCACCTCGTGGAGTTGCAATGATCATGAGAACAGTGAGGAATCAGCTCAGAACTACACGGGAGGATCTTGTCAATGATCTCAAGGCAGCTGGGACCATATTCACCAAGGAAACAATTGGTAACACACTACGCCGTGAAGGACTGAAATCCTGCAGCGCCCGCAAGGTCCCCCTGCTCAAGAAAGCACATATACATGCCCGTCTGAAGTTTGCCAGTGAACATCTGAATGATTCAGAGGACAACTGGGTGAAAGTGTTGTGGTCAGATGAGACCAAAATGGAGCTCTTTGGTATCAACTCAACTCGCCGTGTTTGGAAGAGGAGGAATGCTGCCTATGACCCCAAGAACACCATCCCCATCATCAAACATGGAGGTGGAAACATTATGCTTTGGGGGTGTTTTTTCTGCTAAGGGAACAGGACAACTTCACCGCATCAAAGAGACGATGGACGGGGCCATGTACCGTTAAATCTTGGGTGAGAACCTCCTTCCCTCAGCCAGGGCATTGAAAATGGGTCGTGGATGGGTATTCCAGCATGACAATGACCCAAAACACACGGCTAAGGCAAAAAAGGAGTGGCTCAAGAAGAAGCACATTAAGGTCCTGGAGTGGCCTAGCCAGTCTCCAGACCTTGATCCCATAGCAAATCTGTGGAGGGAGCTGAAGGTTCGAGTTGCCAAACGTCAGCCTCGAAACCTTAATGACTTGGAGAAGATCTGCAAAGAGAAGTGGGACAAAATCCCTCCTGAGATGTGTGCAAACCTGGTGGCCAACTACAAGAAACGTCTGACCTTTGTGATTGCCAACAAGGGTTTTGCCACCAAGTACTAAGTCATGTTTTGCAGAGCGCGAGAAATGTCTTGCCGCACTCGTCACACATACATGGCTTCTCGCCCGTGTGCTAGAGTTTTTGGAGGAACGTGAGGGCGCGAGCTAGGCTGCAACCTCGGTGTGGGTGGCGTCTCTCTATGCATCGCACCTTCACGGGCAGGGATATCCAGGCAAGCACGGGGGGAGCGTGAGGGCGCGAGCTAGGCCGCAACCTTAGTGTGGGTAGTGGTGTCTCTCACAACGCAGTGAACACCGCCACGCATCAGCCCTGACGGATTGCAGCCACCGCCGCAGCCACCGCCGCTGCCTCCGCCTCACCCTTGGCACAGCTGCAGTAGTTGTTGCTGCTGTACTCACGATACCCCCACAGTGATCATGGTGAGGAGTGAGGCGGTTGTTTCGAATCCTCAACCAAGCAGCCTCAGTTAAAATTTCGAAGATGTCGGCGAGTTGACCGCGTGAACATTAGAACAAGTTTAGTTTGTCGAACACGTAGGCTTTATCCTTCAGCTGTATCCCTTTAAGTTGAGTTTATCCTTCCCCACGCTGCGCCTACTGCTTCCAATTGGCGGGGGGTGAAGGGGGAGGCCTCGGCCCAATCCAGGAAAGGCCTCGCTCCCTCACTCGTCGTTAAGCCACACACACACTGCTTAATCATAAGCCACACACGCCGCATAACAGCCTGTTGCATGATGCTGCTGCTTAGGGAGTGATGCACAAGTAACAAAAACTCAAACACGTTTGGCAATATATATAGAGGCGACGTGTCCGTAAAGGGGCCTTCCTCACAGCACAACGCACAGGGCACGGCATCTCATTGAAACCCCCCTGCATCCACCAACCTCAATTTAAACACAATTTAAACACACACACAGCTCACTCACACACACAGCTCACTCACACACACTCACACACACTCACACACAGCTCACACGCAGCTCGTTCTCACGCACAGCTTACACTCACGCAGCACAACTCACACACCGCTGCACACGCCGCTGCCATCTTGAGACGTCGATGGGCAGATCAGCTCCACGGTATGTCCTGGTGTCAAGAACATGGGCCCGCATCCGCTGTTCCATCACTATGTAGTCCAGAAGATGTTCTTGCGTGGACCCGGCATGCATCCATGATGTTGTGTTGATGTGCCGATGCCGGAACAGCGTGTTCGTGATTACAAATCCATGGGCTGCACAAAAATCGAGCAGCCTCCTGCCGTTGTTATTGAGCTGATCTGGCCCATGCCTTGAAATCACTCCAGACCAGGTGCCAGCATCATGACCAACTTGGGCATGGAAGTCACCCAACAAGATGACTCTATCCCGTGGGGCTACTTGAGCTAGCACCTGTGACAGGAGGTCATAGAAGGCATCTGACTCATTGGCCTTGCCTGCATCCCTCCACGGATGTTTGTCTTCAGGGCATAAGTAACCACTACCACACACATTGACGCACACACACACGGACTCGCACAGACACAACGCACATACATATATGGACTCACACACCCACATGGACGTACCCATGCTCACACGCACTTGTATATAGAGTAAATATGTTTGTAAATAGTTTTCTATGTACGTGACTTTAGCGAAAGAAGCAAGGGAGAGGGGAAATGCACACGTGTATGAGTAAGTGATTAGGAGCAACTGCGAGGGTGTTCCGTCATTTTGGTGCAAACATTTGCCGCGAGCAAGAGCAGCAAATTACTGAAAGTCAACAAATACAAAATGAACCTAACCTACCTGTAACTATGAGCAGATGTGCACCAATCAAGCGTAATTGACATAATGTCACTACTCAACCCCCCTACTGAGGGGGCAAGTGAAATATTATAGAACTAGCGGTAAGTACCCGGCGTTGCTTGGGCGAAAAAGGCAGACACACACATGGACTTATACACAGACATCGACCCACACACTTAGAAACACATCGACTTAGACCCACACACACACATAAATAAACACAGGATGGATTGTTAGAAGGCCAGCCTAAATGTTTCTGACCAGCGAAGATGTTTTCCATTATGGGGGTGCACATTTCGCAAGCATAGAGAAGGAAGAAAATGACCGTGACCGAGAAGACCTGGAGCTTCATGTGGAGCGATGACCAGGGAGCTTCCACATAGCGTGACGCAGCCGATGAAAAGATAATGGCGCTCAACTGATTTGGAGTGAGACCTCTACTGTTAAACCGGAGCCGGTCATGAGCACACTGGCCAGGTATGGGAATCTCTCCAATCTCTCCACAACTGCCGCATCAACAATTGTGAGTTGTGGGGGTGGATTGTCCGATGGTACAAAATACCCAGGCAGGTGCTTAGTTTTAGTGGGGCTAATGGTAAGGCCCCACCACTTAGTGGCAAGCTCCAGGTTCAGCAGCAGTGCCTCCAACTCCTCCTCTGAGTGAGCAGCAATCACTAGAGCATAACATGGTTGAGCAATAGGGAGCCCCATCCCTTGACGGCACCCGGGCATGGATCAGCCTCCCATTGTATTTGTACCATATGGTAATTCCTCCGATACAGCCATTGAAGGCTTCATGAACTACGTGGTCAAAAGATTTGTTAAATAATGTGGGAGCCAGAGGACATCCCTGTCACACCCAAGGTGTAGAGGGAATGGCTCTGACTGACGGGCACGTAGTTTGACGTGGGGCCGCTCACCATCATGAAGGTCCTTAAGGATGGTGAGCAGTGGGTCAGAGACTTGGAAAGCATGAAGAACAACCCAGAGCCCAGGCCTACTGATGGTATCATAGGCCTTGAGCAGGTCAATAAAGCACACACATGGACTAAGACACACACATGGACCACCAGACACGCAAAGAAATGGACTTACACTGATTAACATGGAGGCATGCACACAGAGTGACTAACACACGCACATGGACTGAGACACACACACGCACATCGACTCGCACACACAAACACATCGACTTACACACACACATATGGACTGACACACAGACATCCACTTGAGATACACACACATGGAGTTACACACACATAGACTGACGCACACATAGCCCTACACACACATACACATATGGACTGTGACACACAGACTACTTTAGATACACAGACATGGATTAACACACACATCGACTCACACACACGCATTGACTTACACACACACATCGAGTGACACACACATGAATTTCGATTTGAAGCTTTCGTGACTGCAGGGATTCACCTTCTTGGTTCTTTCGGTAAAGTCACGTAGAAGGGAAATAATAAAATAATAAAAATAACAACACTAGCAGCCGTCCTCAGGTGAAGAAATAGCTGTCAGAAAGACTGCTCCAATGAACACTGCTAAGCTTGGCAGCATATTTTAAGCTGGGTAGGAGGAGCAGAGCACCTTGACAAAGGAGTTTACATATCAACAGAAGCATTTAGCATTGAAGTAGCGATGTTGATTTGAGAGATTAGCAGGATGTTGAAGTCAGAAATTAGCATGAGGCAATGCCAGCGAATGGATTGTGGTCTGAAAGTCACCGTAAAACACAATCAATCAAGACCCGAAATGGTTTATCACGTCCTTCCAGTTGCTGAGCCAGAATCTTCAGAATCCATCTTCTCGGTTGAAATTGACAATTTCATTGTGTGCCTTAACAGCCCGCGTGATGAATTGGGGAATTATTTTCACTATATCATGAATATATGAATAAGTATAGATTTGTAAGTCATGTGTGACTGTGTATATATGCATTCCTCTGTGCCTTGATACTGACGTAGATGGTGTGGATATATTTTTCTGGCTGCAGCTGACGCTTCCTCTGACGCTTCTTCTGCAGAATTGGTCTGATGGAGCAAAGGCACTCAGCGCAGCTTGGTACAAAAAGGAAACAATGCGACCAGTGTGCATACAGCACGGATCGTACTGGAAGTTTGACACAGCACCAGAGAACACACACAGGAGAGAAACCCTTCAAGTGCACTGTGTGCGGGAAGGCGTTTACACGGTCATCAATTCTGCACAAGCACCAGAGAAAACATACAGGAGTTGAACCCTTCAAGTGCACTGTGTGTGAGAAGGCATTTGCACAGTCATCAACTCTTCAGAGACACTGGAGAACACACACAGGAGAGAAACCCTTCAGGTGCACTGTGTGTGAGAAGGCATTTACACGGTCATCACATCTTAAAAAACACCAGAGAACGCACGCAGGAGAGAAACCCTTCAAGTGCACTGTTTGTGAGAAGGCGTTTACAAGCTCATCACATCTCAAAAAACACCAGAGAACACACACAGGAGAGAAACCCTTCAAGTGCACTGTGTGTGAGAAGGCATTTTCACAGTCATCACATCTTAAAAAACACCAGAGAATGCACGCAGGAGAGAAACCCTTCAAGTGCAGTGTGTGTGAGAAGGCATTTGCAGAGTCATCACATCTTAAAAAACACCAGAGAACACACACAGGAGAGAAACCCTTCAAGTGCACTGTGTGTGAGAAGGCATTTTCACAGTCATCACATCTTAAAAAACACCAGAGAATGCACGCAGGAGAGAAACCCTTCAGTGCAGTGTGTGTGAGAAGGCATTTGCAGAGTCATCACATCTTAAAAAACACCAGAGAACGCACACAGGAGAGAAACCCTTCAAGTATACTGTGTGTGAGAAGGAATTTGCACGGTCATCACATCTTAAGAAACACCAGAGAACGCACACAGGAGAGAAACCCTTCAAGTGCACTGTGTGTGGAAGCACATTTGCACGGTCATCATTTCTTCACGACCACCAGAGAACGCACACAGGAGAGAAACCCTTCAAGTGCAGTGTGTGTGAGAAGGCATTTGCACGGTCATCAAATCTTCAGAGCCACCAGAGAACACACACAGGAGAGAAACCTTTCAAGTGCACTGTCTGTGAGAAGGCATTTGCAAAGTCATCAGTTCTTCAGAGACACAAGAGGACACACACAGAAGAGAAACCCTTCAAGTGTAGTGTGTGTGAGAAGGCATTTACAGAGTCATCATATCTTCAAAGACACCAGAGAATGCACACAGGAGAGAAACCCTTCAAGTGCAGTGTGTGTGGGAAGGCATGTTCAAGTTCATTTTATCTGAAAGTACACCAGAGATTACACACAGGAGATAAACCCTTCAAGTGCAATCTGTGCAGGAAGGCGTTTGCACGGTCATCACATCTTCAAAGACACCAGAGAATGCACACAGGAGAGAAACCCTTCAAGTGCACTCTGTGCAGGAAGGCGTTTGCACGGTCATCACATCTTCAAAGACACCAGAGAATACACAGGTATCAGAAGATCCCCAAGGAGCGGAGTCTGAAATCAGCTTGTGAAAGTCCAAGTGCTGCAATGAGCCCATCTCTGCTGAATCAAGAACCAGAATTTAAATCCAGCTTGGATGCAATGAAATGTATCAAGGTGGATTTTGAAGAGGCGAAGGTGAAATGTGAAGAATTGATGGTGAAGAGCGAAGAAGTGAAGGTGAAATGTGAAGAAGTGATGAAGAGCGAAGGAGTGATGGTAAAATGTGAAGATGAAGATTCAACTCCAAAATTGGACCTTCACATCGATGGAGGCAACGTGAAGCAGGAGGAGAATTCTGACTGTGAGGCAGAGCGAGGCAACTCCCAGCAGTTTGTAGAAGTGGAGGTGTGGGTGGACTTCTTAGCCAATACAAAGTCAAATGGAGACCCTGTAGATGTGTAAGCTTGAGACAATGAAGCTCCAATAGATTCACCTTTGTCACAGGCTTTTAATTAAAATTATTTGAAGTTGAACACTCCATTCCTAGGTTCAACCTGTAGAGTAAGAGGGGTCAGTATTTGCGGACCTGTGGGTTGGGTAGATCTCTTACCAGGAGCCAGAGCCAATAAGCTCCGAAGCATTCACTATGTAATACCGTGTTATAATAATTTTAGCATTTATATGGTGCTTGCTTAATCGCCTCAGCAACTCAGTTGTTTTGTATCATCTCATCACAAACACCCGAAGAGCATGTTGTATATATGCCTTTTCCATTAAATTATATTGATTGATTCTTCCTATTGTTTTGTAATCATTTTGATCGGGATGTAGCGCTGGGGCACGGAAAGGGTGAGTCACACCCCCCTCCCCCCCAGTTGACTTCAAGAGTTTCAAGAGAAGGCCGCCATAAAGGAAAAAACCCACAATAAAACAAAAGACGAAAACAGCAGGGGTCACGAACCTTCCTTGGACAGCGAAATTCACCCAAGGGCAGTTAATCATTATGAGCTGACTGGGGTTTTTGAAATACAACAGTAAGGTTCAAAGCTTAGCTATATCTTCAACCTCGGGATATCAAAATATAACTTGAGAATAAGAAGCATGGATCCCCGTCGATACAGACTGAGAACAAATGTTAATTAAACCCTCGTAATATCCGTAGTAACAACTATGGTATACCACACATCTTGGTTAAGCATGAACCAAGTAATTATGAATGTATTAGACCTAGGGTCATTCAGAAGAGATAATGCGAAATATGTCAATCACACGACCAAGATAATGTTTTGATTTAAAGCTTTCGTGACGTCAGGGATTCATATTCTTGGTTCTTTTGGTAAAGTCACCACGTAGAAGGGAAACAATAAAATAATAAAAATATAAAACAACATTTTCACGACGTTTCGACTGCAACACAAGCAATCATCAGGTGGGAAAACCACATGGTGCAGAGTCTTGATGAGGGAATTCTTCTGGGATGGATGGTGGTGGGAATCCGGTTTCAGGTAAGCATCCGTATGGGTAGCATTCCTGTAGACAGAGTGGCTCATTGAACCATCAGGTTATTATTTTATTGTTTCCCTTCTACGTGAATTTACCGAAATAACCAAGAATAAGATAATATGTATTCACGGGATCAGAGCATCGCCAACTGCCTTTGTCTTCCAGTAACTAACAGTACATGGTCAGTTTAACACGGAGGCTTTCGCGACCAATATTAGTCATAATAAAGTTTTTTGGGTTACATTGCGTTATTTTATAAATGTGTCATAACCCTCCACCACCCGACACTTCCAAATTGTAGAAAATGTCACGTTTACCAAAACAAATAGTTCACTACTTTAGCCCCACACCGGTGTGTTGAGTGAATCAACATCATTTACAATTTTGAGTACTGTGACGTTTTGCTGATAACTACATCCAGCATCATCGGGCAATTTGCCAGAATGGTGAGGCCCTCCACTCGCTTCCGTTCTTAAATAGAGCAACAGGGTGACGTAATCTTTTAGCTCAATCTGGTGCAGTGATTCGAGGCGGAGACGGGGAGGGTATTGTAGTTATATAATTGACTTGCTTTACTATCTGGCTTCGCCCGGGACTTAGATTCACCACACCTGGCCGCCTTTGTCTCCCCAGTGGCGATGTTCACACACCACACCAGTTACTCGCTTGAGGCTGAGTCGACCTAGGGGAGGCCCAGGACCGGTTTAAATAATCGTCACCGGTGGTGGCCGTGAGCGGGAATCGAACTCGGGTCGCCGGGTTCGTGGCGCAGCGCGCTGACCACTCCACTATGCGTTACGCTTCCACATGCGCGGGTCACATGACAGATTTGACGTCACAGCTCACTGGCAGTGCAAAAAATATATGCTCCCCCCCAAAAAATAAGTGTATTTTTATAATTTTTGCATGGTGTACAGTCTGGAAAGTACCCAAATGGCAAATTTAAAATTTGCTGCATGTCGGGAAGTACGCTAAACATTTGAGCAGACACAATCACAACTTTGCCTTTTATATACATGGAGATTGGTAATCATTCAATTGTTGTTCATTTGTATTTGTTTCCCTCATAAGTAATGGGAATTGTAATACATATTTTATTTAATAATATGCTTCCAGGCCGCACTAAGCCTGTAGCTGTCAGAGCAATTAAAGTTATTTGTATTTCAATTTCAATGGATTATCTAATTAGTCTTGGCCAGTAATAATTAGTTTTACACAACACTTCAACGTTATCAAAATCAATGGAGTGTCCTTGTTGACAAGCATGCTCTGCCACTGCTGACAGTTGTGTTTTAGATAATTTAATAAGACTAAAAGAACACCAAAGAAAGTACTGTCTGTGGAATGGCATTTACGTGGTCATCAGTTCTTCAGATCCACCAGAGAACACACACGGGAGAAACCCTTCATGTGCAGTGTGTGTGGGAAGGCATTTTCAGTTCACCTGCTCTTAAAAATCACCAGAGAACACAGGCATCAGAAGATCCCCAAGGAGCAGAGTCTAAAATCGGCTTGTGAAAGTCAAAGTGCTGCAAGGCGCCCATCCTTAATGATTAGAACTACAAGAAAATCCCAGCTTGGACACTTTAAAATGTATCAAGGTGAAATTTGAAAAAGCGAAGGTGAAATATGAAGATGCGGCAGTGAAGAGCGAAGAAGTGACGGTAAAATGTGAAGATGAAGTTTCAACTCCAAAATCGGACCTCCACAGCGATGGAGGCAACATGTAGCAGGAGGAGAATTCTGACTGATGCAGAGCGAGGCAACTCCCAGCAGTTTGTGGAAGTGGAGATGTGGCTGGACTTCTTAGAAAATACAAAGTCAAATGGAGACCCGGTAGATGTGTACGCTTGAGACAATGAAGCTCCAATAGATTCACCTTTGTCAAAGGTCTTTTATGAAAGCATGAGAAGTTGAACACTCAATTCCTAGGTTCAACCTGCAGAGTAAGAGCAGCCAGTATTTGTGGACCTGTGGGTTGGGTAGATCTCTAACCAGAAGTGAGAGCCAATAAGCTCCCAAGCATTATCTTTGTTATGATAATATTTTAATTCATGTGGAACTTAATTACCCATAATTAGATCGTGTTAACTTCAATGTTTGGTGAAACCCGCCACTACACGATTTGTTCTCCAACACACTGGTGTGCTGTACTAGTGTAGTGTAATGATGCCAACTGTTGTCCAGCAACGGCAACTGCGGTGGACAAATAGTACACACGCCAGTGAGCATATACACGGTGTGCAAAGGTCACGGAAGACCCCATCTGGAAGCTCCTGGAACCTGCTAGTGGGTTCGAGAAGGGAGGCGCAGCCAGGGTGGAGTCATGCCGCACTGGGTAGCATAAAAGCAGCTGAGAGTGGGAGCTCAGGGCTGTCGGTTTTGGGAGTGGGCTCATCTCTTTGTCGCTGTCATCTTCGCTGCCTTCGTCAATGCCGTCTTCGCTAGATATTGCACGGCCCGATAGTTGTTCACTGTCTCGATCAGCGCTATTGGTGGTTACATGGTCAGGGTTGTGTTTATGCTAAGTTAGACGACTAGGGTGTGCGATGCTGAACCTGTGAAGGTGTTAATAAAGGTTCCCCCTTAGAAACCTTGTCTCGATGACCCTACAACTCGTGTTAGGAGTGGGGTGAAGAAAGAACCCACATATAGTGTCATCGGAGGATGGGAATGGCGAAACATTCATCCCCCCGGCAGCCACGGGAACCCATTTACGAACCCCATTGGCGGAGAGAGAGCGGCTGCGGATCGGCGGGAGAGCAGCGGCAAATTGGCGAGAGAGGAGCCCGATCCTCCTCGGTCATGTGCCGAGCACGCGGCATGGCCGAGGACCACCGTGTTGAGGGGAGCGCGGGAGTCGCGCCACAGCCAGCGGCGTGTAACGGAGTCACGAGGGGACCCTGACGGCGATCCCCGTTTCTGTGGGATAGCAGAAGAGCCTGGGCTGGAGACCACGCATGTGGTGGGTGCCATTTTGCCCGTGTAGGGCTTTGCATGGCTGGCGGGCGATATTTTGCGAAGAGCGCGGGACAGCGCTGGAGGGGCGGCGGAGTCAATGGTGCTGCAATGGGATATTTTTGGCCTACCGTGTGATGCCCGCACGAGATTTTTCCGGTGGAAGCGAGGGGAAGCCGATACACCCTTCACTTTCCCGGAGGCGCTGCTGGTGCTGGGGCAGACCGCGTACCCCCAGATGGGTGAGATGGCACACGACTCCTTGGCGATGGAAAGGCTGCTGGCGAGGGAGTCGGGGATCGTCCTGCCCTTCGTGGAAGGCTTGGGGATAATGTCCTTGAAGGTGGCCTGGGAAATTCAGGGCCATGAGGCCCGCCAGCATTGGCCCAAAGTGGAGGATTGGCCGTGGCGGGAGGAGGACATGGTGGCTGTGGTGTGCGGCCTGGGGACGCACGAGAGAAGGCCCCCGCGGGTGGGTTGGCAACCAGGGAAGCCCCCTCCGCCCTGGGGTCCCACGGCCGAGTGTTTCAGGTGTGGTCAGCTGGGCCACATCGCCATAGAATGCCGGGGTGTCAGTAGGGTGCCGGCAGCGCCACCGACGCACTTCGACCTGCCGGCAATATCTTCCCAAGCTCCACCGGATCCGAGTCTCTGATGCTTTCCGTGACTGCCGTGTGTAAAGTGTCAGGGGCTGGATCCAATTAGATGCTACTGCGGATTTCAGGGAGGTGCCGTGCCCTTAGGCCATTGTTTTTTTGTTCCCATTCTTCGGAATCCCAATGACTGCAAGACCCTGCCAAGGTAGTGGTGACCAGTGTCAAGGACCGGCTCACGTGAGCTATGTTCTGCTAAAGACGGACTCTCCCTTGTAAGGTGGGATTTGGGGGGGGGGGGGGGGGTTGTGTATATTGTTTGGCTTGTGTTATCGGTTCTCGTGGTGGGGGGGGTCACGGTTATGCGGTCCCTGATGGGGTTCTTGCCCATGCCGCAGTTGCGCTGCGTGTTAGTGGTTTGTGGGGGGGCGCCGGGGTTGCGATACATGGTGATGGTTCACGGGAGACGCTGCGGTTGTGCTGTATGGTCGCAGGAAGTGTTGCAACAAAGGTTTTTTTAATGAGTAAATTGTTTTTTCGTGTTGGTGGTGTTCCTCCGGGTTGGGGTTGCTCTGCCTGTCCACCGGTTGTAGTTGCAATGGCAACTGCGGTGGACAAACAGTACACACGCCAGTGAGCATATACACAAGTGTGTCGGCAGGGCGGAGGAACTAAGGCAAGGGTCATGGAAGACCCTATCTGGAAGCCCCTGGAACCTGCTAGAGGGTTTAAGAAGAAAGGTGCGACCAGGGCGGAGCCAGGCCACGCTGGATACAATAAAAGCAGCTGAGGACGGGAGCTGAGCGCTGCGGGTTCTGGGAGTGGGCTCGTATCGTCGTCGCTGTCATCTTAGCGAGATATTGTACAGCTGGATAGTTGTTGGCTGTCTCGGTTAGCGCCATTGGTGTTACATGGTCAGGGTTGTGTTTAGGCTAGGCTAGATGACTAGAGAGAGTGCATTTATAGTTATGGTCGCGAAAGCCTAAGTGTTAAACTTGTTTAATTGCCTAAGCAATTCGGAGTTTTGTATCATATCTTATCACAAACACTCGAAGAGCACCCCTAAGTGGCAGCTGCCTCTGTGTGGCATAAGGTGGCCCAGCACCAGCCTGCATGTGGGCATGAGTCTGTCAGTCAGGGGCGATAATTGATGTGTAATCTCAGTTGTGCAATTTCTGGATAATATTTGGAATTTCCCAAATTTTGACAATGACACCAACATGCAAAGACCGATGTGTTTTGAATTACACAATAGTATGTTTTTCATCCACTCTTTAAGCAGACGGTGCATATTTTGGTTGATGTTACTGGAGTAGCCAGGGGTGCCTGTCAGATTTGAACCTTGAACCTCTGCAATAAATAGAGAATGCGCTACCACTTGGCTTCCCTCAATCTGAGAGTAGGCATGCCAGCCAGTGTTTCTACCAGCGCAGATGTTCCATTTAGACGGGTCCACGTTTCGCATGCCTAGAGAATGGAGGGCATGACTGTTGCCGAGAAGACCCGAAGCTTCATGCGGACCGACAGACCAGGTAGCTTCCACACAGCATTGCACAGCTGATGAAAAGATAATGCCACCCGACTGATTTGGACCACCCACACACTGTACAAATACGCAGTATCGACGTATTGTGTACACACAATGTATATGCAGCGTACACACACACAGTCTGCACATACACTGTATACACAAACACTAACAAAAACAACGACCGCCATTCGCCAATATGTGGTGGTGACGTCACCATGGTGCTTGTGCCAGGCTATGTGCACGTTAAGGCCACGTGAAATGTCGAACTCCCGCCGGCAGGAGGTCACAGGGCAGACTCAGGTGCCATGGTTCAACTGAGGTAACTGGCCGATGCACCACCTGTGCCCCCTATTGTGCCAACTGTACACTGCCACCTAAGGGCGCGTGGAGGCCCTCACTGAACGTGTCCACAGTCCTCACGTCCGTGCAGCAGCTGATGGGGGAACCTAACCCGGATGACCCGCTCATGCCCGACATCTCGGCCGAGTTTAAGTACAACAAGCCATCTTTTGTCAGCACGGCCAAAAGCTGGACACAGAAGCATGCCATGGCAGAGAAGGTTGAGAAGGCCACGGGAGGAGACATCGACTGGGCACCTCAGGAGGCTGTGCCTTTGTTGAGGGACAAGAAGCAGCCCTCCGAAGACGAGGCTGGACATCACGAAGCCAAAAGAGTGCGGCTGTGAGCCCGATCACCTGGCCGCCTGGCTCGGTGCACAATTATCAAGGAATCCTAGTCACCAAAATCGTGCCCTTATTTTGATTTTTATGAAAGATTGGTTATATTTTTTAGCTCTCTGATGAAATCGTGCCACGTGTTGTTCAGCATAATGTCCAACGTCTCGGTGCAATGGGCTGGGAGCTTCTTCAGGGACTGCAAATGAAGAAGCTTCCAGCGCATGTGGGACAGAACGCCGAACAATAACTCAACAACACATCGGAGAGCTACACAGGAGCATGGCTGCAAAAACCTGAGCGGTATTGTTTTTATTTGCGTGTTATTTTTTTGCCATCCCATTTCAATGGCATGGAGCAGTCGTATAGTGGTTGGTGTGCTGCTGCTGCGCTATGAACCTTAGTGCAATTACCAATTAACAGTTTTCAGTTTAACCAGGGTGGGAACTCCAGACCAGAGTTAAGTCTAATTTGTGAGCGTCCCCTGGGTCGCCAATATGGCAAGAGCAAAATAAAAAATATACAAAACTCATCAGAACCTGTTGTACGCTTCCCTGCCCCAACACCATCTCCCTCCTCCAACCACCTTCACAATCACGCTGACCAGCGTGGTGAAGTATGGTTAAAAACAAAAAGCCATGACACAAATAATATTGCGATGTCTTCATCCACGAGTGGATTAAGAATTTACAAAATGTGTTTATTTTGCAATTGTGTTATTGGAACTTCAGGCAGCAAGCAGTGGCACCAGAAATCCGAAACGTGCTGAATAAAAAAACACCTGGCAGGTCGCAGAGTCCTCTTCGGTGTCTGATTAGTGTGGCTAAAATGCTTGCGGTGATGTATAAATATCATTTGCGCATACCTGTCAACCCCTTATCAGTGCCCTACTTTATTACAAACCAATGCAGACATTATTGGTAGCCCCGTGCCCCTTATAAATCTCAACGTTCATCCTACAAATTCCCATCACAAGGGAGAAACACAAACAAATTGACAAAACCTTTTTCTTTTTACTCAATTTCCCTATACTAGAATACAGGTAAACCGTATGGGGGTTGACAGGTATGTTTGCTTTTAGGTATGTTTGCGTGACCCATGTCAGAGCGACGGAGCCGGGGGGGTGACGGAGCCAGGGGGGGGGGCGACGGAGCCGGGGGGGGGGGGGGGGACGACGGAGCCGGGGGGGGGGGCGACGGAGCCGGGGGGGGGGCCGACGGAGCCAAGGGAGGGTCGACGGAGCTGGGGGAGGGGGGCGACGGAGCCGGAGGGGGGGGGAGGGGGCGACGAGCGAGCTGAGGGAGCCGACACTGACTTTCTCATACATCATACACTGACTCACTCACACATCATGCACTGACTCGCTCATCATGCGCTTACTCACACATCATACACTCGCACAACCACTGACCCATTCACTCATCATACACAATTTCACTCATCATATGCTGGCTCACTCGCACATCATACACTCACACTGCCGCTGACTCACTCACACATCATACACTGACTCACTCATCATGCGCTGACTAACACATCGTGCGCTGACTCACACATCATACACTCACGCTGCTGCTGACTCACTCACACATCATACACTGACTCACTCATACACTGACTCGCACATCATACACTGACTCACTCATCATGTGCTGACTAACACATCGTACGCTGACTCACACATCATACACTCACTCAACCTAATACGGACTCAATCATCATACAGTGACTCGCACATCATACACTCACTCACGCTGCTGCTGACTCACTCACACATCATACACTGGGAGTGTCGTGCTGCCAGCTATGGCTGCAGGTTTTTGTCGTAAGTGTTATGTATATCGTTTATTGTTAAATTTAAAATTACAGTTCCTATGATTACTGTTGTTACATTGTTTTTTTATAGCTTTATTTTGGTGATTCAAAAACATATGGTTAATCTAAATTGTCTTATAGTTGTTGTTGTTGGCTTGCACCACATTGTGATTTTTGCACACAGCGTTTTAATACGTTTTTTTGTGTGGAATATTTGCTGGTTTATTCCAGGATGTTTCTGTTGCGCGTCGTCGCTTTGGGATGTTCTGTGTTCAAATTTTGTTTGTTGCGGTTGCACCCGACTTAAGAGCCGCATGGCTCACAGGGCTATACCTAAATAAATGAAACTTGAAAACTTGAAGAGTGGTCGCGTGTGAAATCACATCGCCTTGTGCTAACCCTCGGCAATAAGTTGTACGAATGCAGTGTGTATAAAGTGTTGTATGAGTTTTTTTTATATTAAATTAGCCCATGTGTAACTTTCTTTTAAGCGTGTTAATGTTTATCGATTTGTAGAAGCTAATAAAATAATAGCTTGAGTTACGTATTGACTTTTGTTTTTTTATGATAAACTTACAACATTTAATATCCAACCTGACCAATGAACCAAACTAACGCACCCAGTGCAGCTTTTGTGCATGGTATAACTCAATTTCTATAAAGCAGTTCACATTTGCAACTTTTCCTTTGTTCACAGTGAGCTGGATATGCAATGCACTAGTACGGACAGCCCTCGAATTATGAACTCAATTTGTTCCTGAGACCCGTTCGAAAGGAGGACGGTTCGTAAGCCTGAACACAGTAATTTACTGTATTTAAATGCCCACACGCACCAACACTCCCAGCACAAGGCTAACTCATTACATCTTGAGGAAGATTGCTCCGCTGGACAAAATAGTGCCACGGTTCAATTTGCATGTGAGAGTTTATGTTTTAAGTCAATGTTAAAAACATTTCATGGAAGCTTGTTCATAAGTGCGGGTGTGCGTAAGTCGAGTACTGCCTGTACAGGGAACGTCGCTCATTAAAATAATTTCAGAATATTTATACTGGTGGAATTCGATGAGCTATAAAGCTCGTTTTTACATGTCCAGTCAGGGCGGGTAAGAGCGTTACAACAAACAGTACAAAAACATAGCAAAAAGTATTTAGAGGTAAACACACCAAAATGCATGCAAATAAAACTAAATTATCCTCCCAGACAAAGCCCACTGAGGTATTAACTTATTTTTCAAAAGCGACCTGGCCACAATAGTTCAACAAAGTGGCGTGTTATTTGGACGTTTATTGTAGCAAAATGATCTAAATTAGCCATGCATCCCAATAGAATACTGAGCAACATTGGAAAATAGTTTTGATGTGAAAGTGAAACCTTGGACAAATTAATATTACTTTAAGAGCCCACAGCAAGGTCAAGAGGTCCCCCACCTTGCCGTCACTTCTCAGAATCCGAATCTTAATTTATCCTGGAGAAATCCGATGAGTTGTAAAGCTCTTTTTCACAAAATTCAGTAGGTGGAGCGGTTATCTGTCTGGACGCTGGTTATCTGACTTCACCTGAATGTGAAATTATAAGTTGTTGCTCTGCATCTACATCAGCAGCCATACGACAGAAGAAGACGATTTATGAACGTGTTGAGTTTTTATTATTTGCTCGTGAGCTATCGTCGGTCAACGCAGTGATTTGTTTCATGACCTACACAATGGAAATTGCTATCACATAATTCACCGTCGGCCACATAAAACCATGACTCTTGGGCTTATGATGCTACCTCGGGTGGTACTGACAAGTGAAATACTGTTTCTGGCCTGGTCACTGCTTGCGGGTTATATTTTAATGCTATAACTGGCCCCGTCTCGATTATTTGGCTGTTATCAATTTCCACGCGAGAAACCACTTCGTTGAGCTTTCATTTGTGGCCAGGTGTTTGGTATGCAGGAAGTCGTGGGTTCAATCTCGACCCTGACGCATGCTGTATATTTGGAGTTTTCGTGTCTCACTCTCCCCGTGGTCGCGTGGATTTGTCTCTGGGTTCTCTGTTTTTTGCCTCCACATTTAGAAACGTGCGTTTAGAGTATTTGGCCGCTATAAATGTCCACATGATGATAAGCCATTTCGTTGAGATATTACTATTTGTGATAGGTCGCTTCTGAAAAAGAGCTAAATAGCTCATTGGGCCTTACCTGGTTAAATAAATAGTCAGTGAATAAGTGAGTTTTTGTTTAATTGATTGACTTTTTTACCTTTTGTATACTCTGCACTCCTATTATTTTTTTGTGTATTGTTTGTTGTAACTTTTTGACCCGCCTCACTGGACATGAAGATTATTTTGGTGCTATAAATGTCCAAATAATGGACCACTTTGTTGAGCTATCATTTGTGATGGCCAGGTCACTTCTAAACAACAAGTTCAAACCTCAGTGGGGCTTTGCCTGGTAGGATGGGAGATGGATTAGTTCAAGGCCGTAGCCATGGAGTCAACATTGGAGGGGACCAAATCTTCCAGAGGGTCTGGGGTCCCCCCCCCAGAAAAAAATGCAAATTTGAAAACGAATTTCCTGCCTAAAATATTTAACAATTTACTAACACATAGGATGGACTTTTTATCTTTCAATAATGCCTAATAGTGTATTGTATTACATTTTTCTGTTTTTTTCTTTTTTTACCTTTTCTTGTTTCATTGTATGTAATGGCAGAGATTAGGGATTAATAAAGTACAACCACGACCACAATCATATAAACATCTATTTTATAGCAATATATTGGGGGGGGGGGGGGGGGACATTTTGAGTATATTTGCGACGCTCATTGATTCATGCCAGCCATCCTGTCATTCATTGGCTTCCTCATCACTAACATATCGGTATTACCACGGCCATAGTTCTAATACATTTCATATCTTAATACCTCTGCTAATGTCAAGGACTCAATTCACTAGGTTGACCGTTACGTATATGTTATGTATATCGTTTATTGTTAAATTTGAATCACAGTTCCTTTGATTACCGTTGTTACATTGTTTTTATAGCTTTATTTTGGTGATTTCGAAAACATGGTGAAGCCATGTTTCTTGCGGAAGTGCGGAGTTGGCCTGATAACTTTAATCTAAATTGTCTTATGGTTGATAATTGTTTTTTTACCCTTTTATCTGGCAACAAAACTGACACCTTTTTTTTAGTCATGTTTGCATTGACCACAATACCTGCGGTCGGAATGCAAACAAAAACATAACTCTGATAATGTATGTACTGTCCTTGAAATTGATTGGTCCACACCCGAGACAGCTTTCCTTCGAGCCGAGTCTCACATGGTGTTGGACCAGATGACGCCAAAAGGCGCACAGATAAAAGGGTAAAAAACAATTATATTTTGCTACTGGCAAAGGAGGTTCCAATGGTGTCTTATGGTTGATATTGTTTCTGGAAGATTTGCTGCTTTATCCCAGGATGTTTCTGTTGCACGTCGTCGCTTTAAGATGTTTCTCTGTTCATATTTTGTTTGTTGCGGTTGCACCCGACTCAAGAGCCGCATGGCTCACAGGGCTATACCTAATAAATTAAACTTTAAAAAAAACTTGAATACACGCACCGTGTGCGCGCGCACACACGGTGCATTAACACAGTTTGTACACAGGGGCCGTCCATAATGACGTCACGCGATTTTTGACCCCCCAACCCCCCTTCGTCACACGACGTCACAAAAAAAACACATGCTTCAAATCGCTTTAAACTATTGTCATTGTGCGTATTTAATGTGACGCTGCACTCTGATGTAGGAGAACACATTTATTAAAAAGTCTTTAATTAAGTAGAACGTGTCGATATTTATTTAAGTTGCGCATTTTCATGTGACGTCACATTCTTCACAACCCCCCCCCCATCGTCACATCGTCACAAATGTCTGACCGTCCCCCCCTAGGTGCGTGACGTCATTTATGGACGGCCCCACACACTGTATACACAGTTTGTACACACACACTGTATACACAGTTTGTACACACACACTGTATACACAATGTTCACGTTGTTGAGCTCACGCACACCAAAGGGTCAATGTTCAATAGAGGGGTCAATGGAATAGGAATCTTCATAAACTTAAACTCTAACCCCGCTCTCTGACGTCACCACTGCATTACCTCATCGGCGTGAGGGGAGGTGTACCCCGCTAATGACGTCATGTCACCTGCTGCCGCGTGACGTCACGAGACACCAGGAAGCTGCCGAACTACGCGCGCGCTCACTGGGAGCCGAGGTGAGAAGTTCACATCGTGGTTGTTGTGGTGGTGGTTGTTGTTGTTGTTTACCCAGGTAGAGCCTCGCTCCTCTCTCTCTCGTAGGGATATCAATTGAGTAGCAGCGAGTAATGGAATCGATGTCCAGGTCGGAACATTACAACGCGGGGCCTAGCCATGCGGGGCCTTGCCTCCTGCCCATCGCCTGATTGCATTTGCTTTAATTCTCTGCTTCGACTCACACAGACATTGACTTTAGATACACACAGACATGGACTTTAGATACACACACACATTGACTTACAGTGACTTACACACTCACTTTGAACCATGCACACACAGCGACTAACACACAGCGACGTACACACAGACAGCTGGCGTTGCCTGTGCAAAAAATACACAGACACATGGACCTAAACGCACACACATATGGACTGAAATACACACACATCGACTGACACACACATCGACTTACACACACATCAACTTACACACACATCGACTCGCACAGCAATCCCCGATGATGCCACAGCTAGAGCAATTGTCTCTCTCTGGCGAGCCTCAGCGAGGAGCAGTTTGAAAACAAAAGTCTTCTCAGTACTGGCAGGTGCATCAAGGGAAAAAAAGACTCAATTTGTAGTGTCAATGTCTTCCAAGATGTTCGTGTAGGCTTGGATTTGTGTATGCTTGAGCTTTTGTTAATTTTCGTAAGTACAATTTTCGAAGCTGTAAAGCATACTAGCATATTTAACGTAGGACCTCTTGAGCAAGGGCATGCATGTTGTCCGTGTAGGGCGTTGGTAGTCCCATAGACGCGAGGTATTTAGCACCAATGGAATGCAGTTTGTCCTAAAGGAGGATGGGGGCCTGTTTGAAGATCACATCATGAAAGTTGACGTCGAGGTTTGTATTTTGTCATTGAGCTCCGTGGAGAATGTCATTACTCATACCCTCATTGTATTTTTGGCAGAGTCCCATGGGGTTAGATGGGCTGCAAACTTGAAGATTTATGCAGAAGAGCAATGTCAGTTGGAAAGGAGACTGACCAACAGAAGCTTCTGTCATAGCTTTATGAAGATCGTAGAAGATCTTGCACAGGGGAGGGCAGTGGGGAACGATCCAGCGGTTGTGAACCTTAATTAGCGAGTTAGTGGCAGATCTGAGCGTTGTTTGAAATCCACCATGCTCAGTATTTCTGTGAAGATATAAAGAATAGCCATGATGGGCCAACTGAGTGTCTTTCAAGTAGTTCCGTGGACACCTCTTGGTACAGCTGTGGTCTTGCGTACATGGCGCATTTGGATAGAACTGGCCACATGGGCCATGGACCGTTTGGTTGCAGACCACATAACAAAAGGGCAGGGTCTTGATGAAGGTAAGGGAGCTCAGTACTGATAAATGTGTCAATTTGAATTGCTTGAATTGTTTCCCTCAACCATTGGGAAATGTGAGCATGAGGAAGAGGACATTTTTGCCACCCAATGGTGTGCAAGGTACTGCTTGTCTATCCAAAGACGCCGCCTTCGTTGGTCGTAATAAGCATCATGAGGTCATAAACTTGCTAAGATGTCATGTCTGTCTGATGGCTTTTGGTTTGACTAAAGCTAAAGCTGGATCTCCTTTCATTCGGGATTGCAAGTGAAGGTGATGAAGAGATGGGGCGTGGCATATTGGCTGATGTACGTTATCGCATCCTGAGTCTTCTCATGCATGTATTTTTATGGATCTCTGAAGGATGAAGGCAAAGCAACTAATCTGCCCATATTGTGAGCGTTTCACACGCAGGCGGTTTTGATTCAGTTGAATGTTAAGAAGGTGCTCACTCTCAATGTTGGCATACTAATCGACAACATACTGGTGAAAGAGGTTGGCGCACCATCATATGCGGTTTCCTCCTCTGTCCATGATCACGAAAAATAGAAGTATTTTTAGAGTAGACAGTTTTGAAAGGATGTCTTTGTCCTGCAGCTTTGTAATTGGAGGAATGTTGACGTGGTAGGCATCTTGGTCTTGCGACAGGAAAATGTGTTATTGTACGGCATCGTATGCTCTGTTAGTGTCAGGAAATCGTGCGATGGTGTTTTCTTGATATGGAGGAACAATGTCCCTCTGGCAATGTTCGTCACCCACCGTAAGAAAGCAAGGTCAACAATATTTGGGGCATTGAACCTCCCTGCGTGCTCCACCGCTTTGGTGAAAAGTAAAGGTGCGGTACGGCGAAATAGAAATGGGTGATGTTCCCACCAATGTAACAAAATGATAGACAAAATGCAATATGCTGTAGCTAAGAAAGTCCAACGTATTTAGCAGTAGAACATTAATCAGCAACACAGTACTACGTATGAGTAAATAGTGTGACGTGAGCAATTGAAACAATAGAAATGCATTGAAGAATTAAGCTGTAGTAAGTGATAATGAAAGAGCATCAGTACACACAGGTAAATTTAGAAGCAAGCTACAGTCTAGATTATGGACTGCCAGTATGCCGACTCAATGACATAAGCATTGCTACAGTCGACATAAAAAGCTGGCAATACGGGCAGCAGCCGAAAAAGCAGAAAACAGTCGACATGAAAGGCTGACAGTACGCTGAGTGAGGTAAAGAAGCAGCAACAGATTATAGACTGGCATACACTCATAATGGGCAAAAGCAAAATTAGCAGTGTAGATAATAGAGTGGCAGTGCACTGACGTGAATTAATTAGCAGGCAGCAGGCCACATCACAGACTGGCAGTACAGCATCTGTCAACTGATTAGTTTAATCATAGTAAACAATGAACCTGAGTTCTTATGTGCACAGAAACATTATTGTAATATCTGCCAACTGATTTGTTTCATAACAGTAAGCAATGATCCTAGTTCCGTGCGGAGCCCCCGTCCTGGCCTACATTGCTGAGGCCACGGAGGTGGCACGTTGCCAGGCTGGGGGCTGGGTCGCTACCCCTGCACCCCCCCCACCATCCCCCGCCCGTGCAAGAATAATGCTATCCAAGCACTATAATATTATCTACGGACTCTGTAATATTAACTGCACGCATCGTGTTGGGGGGGGGGGCGAAGAGGACATGACACTGTGAAGAAATAGCCGCAGCGTTATGTGTATATTTATTGCACGTGAAACGCGTAAACACCCAATTGGCGTGAGTTGGTACCGCCGATGTCGCCCAATGAATATATAAATCTCACTAAATCGCTTATAAACAAATTTAAAGGTGACGGACGTGAAAAGGGAATAGCCTATTCCCACCGCGGAGCTGAGGGCGTGCTGCCTGTCAAATTATTTTCAACATAACCCCCACTGTTCGAGAGCGAAATCCTCCACAAGTGTGCGCGGAGACTTTTATATGTAAGACTAGCGGTAAGTACCCGGCGTTGTCCAGGCGAAAAAGGCAGACACACACATGGACTTATACACAGACATCTACCCACACACATAGAAACACATTCACTTAGACGCACACACACACATATGGTTAAACCCAGGATGGATCGTTAGCAGGCCAGCCTAAATGTTTCTAACCGGCAAAGATGTTCCATTAGGTGGGTGCACGTTTCGCAAGCGTAGAGAAGGGAGGGAATTACCGTGGCCGAGAAGACCTGGAGCTTCATGCAGAGCGAGAGGCCAGGGAGCTTCCACACAGCATAACGCAGCCGATGAAAAGATGGCGCTCGACTGATTTGGAGTGAGACCTCTGCTGTTAAACCGGAGCCGGTCATGAGCATACTGACCAGGTATGGGAATCTCTCCAATCTCTCCACAACTGCCGCATAATCAATTGTGAGTTTTGGGGATGGATTGTCCGATGGTACACAATACCCAGGCAGGTGGTTCGTTTTGATGGGGCTGATGGTAAGGCCCCACCTCTTAGTCCCAAGCTTCAGGTTCAGCAGCAGTGCCTCCAACTCCTCCTCTGAGTGAGCAGCAGTCACCAGAGCATCGGCATACATAACATGGCTGAGCAATAGGGAGCCATCCCTTGACCGCACCCGGGCATCGATAAGCCTCCCATTGTATCTGTACCATATGGTAATTCCTCCGATACAGCCATTGAAGGCTTCACGAACTACGTGGTCAAAAGATTTGTTAAATAATCTGGGAGCCAGAGGACATCCCTTTCGCACCCCAATGTGTAGAGGGAATGGCTCTGACTAACGGGCACGTAGTTTGACGTGGGGCCGCTCACAATCATGACGGTCCTTAAGGATGGTGAGCAGTGGGTCAGGGACTCGGAAAGCATGAAGAACAACCCAGAGCCCAGGCCTACTGATGGTATCATAGGCCTTGAGCAGGTCAATAAAGCACACACATGGACTAATACGCACACATGGACCTACAGACACGCAAAGAAATGGACTTAAACTGACTCACATGGAGCCACACACACAAAGCGACGAACACACACGCCCATGGACTGACACAGACATTTCGACTCACACACACAAACACATGGACTTCCACACATATGGACTCACACACGCATAGACATCCACTTTAGATACACAGACATGGAGTTACCCACACATATATCGACGTACACACATACAGCGACTCACACACACACAGCGACTCACACACACACACATCGACTCGCACACAGACATACGTGGACTCACACACACACATTGATGTAAACACACATGTTCTTACACACACACCTATGGACTTACACACACATACATAGACTGACACACACATTGGGCTACATACACATATGGACCGTGACACACAGACATCTACTTTAGATACACACACATGGATTAACACACACATATCGACTCGCACACACGCATTGACTTACACACACATCGAGTGACACACACACATGTATGGACTTACACACACACACATGTATGGACTTACACACACATGGACTAACACACATATGGACTGACACACACACATGGACTGTCACACATATACACATCGACGTACACACACATCGACTGACACACAAACGCACGTTGACTTACACACTCCAATGGAGGCATGCACACACATCGACTAACAAACACACATGGAATAACACACACAGTGACTAATACGCACACAAATGGACTGACACGCACACTTGGACTGACACACACACAAACACTTCATTACCTGCCCGTTTACCGCTAGCCCCGCCCACGTCCCCCCCTCCCAGCCTCACGTCCTCTTCCCCTAGCGCTCATGCGGCCCTCCCCCCCCCCTCTCTCTCCCCTTGCCTCCTCCCCCCTCTCTTACCTATATAACTTCCTGCCACGGCAGCTCTCCCGCAAACTTCAGCATTTTCTTGTTGTGGTTGTTTCACCTGATGAAGATCGCTCGTGTTGCGTTCGAAACGTGATTTGTTTTATTTTATTTCTACCTACACATCCATTCCATACCCCCATCTATCAAATTCACCGTGGAATTGGAAAATGATCGCAAGCTACCATTCCTAGATGTTTTGATCGAGAAGAGACCTGATGGCTCGTTGGGGCACTCTATCTTCAGGAAAGCCACCCACACGGATGCCGATCTAAAACCTGACTCCCACCACCATGTAGCCCAGAAGAATTCCCTCGTCAAAACACTACACCATAGGGCCCATTGCATCTCCGACTAACATCACCTAGCCAGTGAGCTGGAGCACGTACACCAAGCCCTCAGGATGAACGGATATTCTGACCGTACAATCCGCAAAGAGGGTTCATCATTGGGTCTTTCCCCTTTTTCAAAGAAGTTCTCCAGCGACGTTTGTTTTTTACTCATTGTGGCTAGGGGTTAGCTTGTGGGCTTACCAAAACTGTGACTGAGACAAGTGCGGAAAAGCGGCGCGGACAGAAGTGGTAAATAAAATAATGGGCGGGCCACGCGCGGACTCGCCGCTCTCACCTCCTGTTGTGCTGCCCGGTTCCTAACAGGTCACGGACCGGTACCGTTCTGCGGCCCGGGGGTTGGGGACCTCCCTGGGTTAGATCGTCTAAATATATAAAGGTGTCGTTAAACCCGCCACCACCCGACACAGCCAACTAGTAAGGGTTGTCACGTAAACAGAACGTGGCCAATTCGTCACTAGTACAGCACACCGGTTGTGCGTTGGAGAGCCAAGCCACAACATTTACAATCTGAGTACGACGTTTCGCCAGTAATTATAACCAGCTTCATCATACGAAAGCCAAATGTTGTGGCTTGGCTCTGTAGTAATATAAATCGGCTCGCTGGAATTATAGCTCAGGACGCTAACCATTTGACTACCGCTCCCCATTCAAGCACCAACATCCAAAGTATAGTATTTATTCAGTATTGGCTAAGTTACCCGGCTTCACACGGGTTTCAGTAATCAAACATTAAGAGTAATGTCCTGCCATGCTGGCTTTGTTATAATTATTGATTTCTGACAATGAAGTCGGTAAATTTCGATTTAAAGCTTTCGTGACTGCAATGATTCATCTTCTTTGGTTCTTTCGGTAAAGTCACGTAGAATGAGAATAAAATAATAAATTGATAAAATAAAATAACACAATAATATTCTCACGACGTTTCGGCCACAACACAAGCGGCCTTCATCAGGTGAAGGGACGAGACTGTCTGGTAGGACAGCGCTGGAGTGCTGTCCTACCAGACAGTCTATAAATTTTCTCATTCTACGTGACTTTACCGAAAGAACCAAAGAAGAAGTAGGTAAATGTTTCGGGTTTTCGGTTGTGTTATACAATCGCATGGCTTGTTTGTTTCATAATTAGGGCAGCTTTTAAATCCGTTGCCCTTGGATATCTTTAGGATAGACAATGTTGGATGTTTTTCCATATGATAGGTTTAATCGAATGAAGCTTCAATTTTGGCATACATGTTGACAGCAAATTGGTGGAAGAGCTTTTTGCATCTCACTAAGAGATTTAAGCTGCCGTTTTACACCATGATCCTGAAGGCAAAGAAGTCCATGGCGGAAATATTTTATGTTGGCAACTTGTTGCTGGGTCACTTTGGCGAAGTAGGAAATTATAGCCATCATCACCTTTCCAGAAAATCAGTAGACATTAAACAGCATCATAGGATTGGTGTGTTTAATTTTTGTGTCGGGTATTGTTCCTCAGTTGCAAGGCGATGCTTCGAGTAACATGTTGTTCAGCAGTCAGAATGACAGCGACTTCAGATGTTGTGAGTGCATTTAAGCGGCACTCATGTTGACCATGTGGAATTTAGATTTAAAGCTTTCGTGACTGCAGTAATTCATATTCTTAGTTCTTTCGGTAAAGTCACGTGACTTTACCGAAAGAACTAAGAACATGTGGAATTTAGTCGGCATGAATGACAACATTGTATTCTGAAGTCATCTTCTCCGTGGCACACTTGAAACTGTGAACATAAGAGTTTTCCTTACGGGCATGTCTTGCCACAGCAATAAGACTTGTCGGATGTTTTGCCATCTGGTGGTTTTAATTGAATGAGGCTTACATTTTGGCATACATGTCGACAGCAAATTAGTGGAAGAGCCCTTTGCATCTCAAGGAGAGATTGAAGCTGCAGTTTCGTACCATGATCCTGAAGGCAAAGACGTCCATGGCGGAAATTTTAATTTGTTTTGGCAAGCCTGTTGTTGGGTCAGTTTGGCGGAGTAGGAAATGGTAGCCATCATCACCTTGCAGGAATTGCATCTTGGTGTTGATGACATTTTTGCAATGCTGGTGAGCCTGTCTAGTATTAATCTTTGTTTTTTTCAGTATTGTCAGACATGCAAGTAGAACTGTGAGAACATATATAGCAGTGCAGTTGAGACACATGTTATGGTGAGTGCGTGGAATTGTAGTAGGTGAAATGTCAAAATGTGTTTGCATGTGTGGCAAACGGGAAGTTGTGAGAATGTCCCGTGCCATAACACATAGCAAGAGAAAGCGAGGGCGGGAGGTGAGGAGCGGGGGGGGGTTTGGAGTGTGCACGTGGTACAGGTATTGAAGGTGAGAAGATATGCTAAAAATAGTGCGAAAGACACACTAACTCACCCGTGAGTGTGTGTGGAAAGTTTGGGGTGTGTTGGCGCAATTTGGTTCGCAAAAAAAATCTACACAAGCGCAAAGTCTGCTGTATCTTTATAGATTTATACTATTTTTTGTCTTGGAATATTTTTTGTACATGGTTTCTTTATTTCAATTGTGTAGTTTATTTGGAATACAGTACAGTACTTAATTCAATTGTGATGTAAAATTTCGTTGACGTTTACTTAACGCCATTACTTAGGTAAGGCTTAAGTATTGAATATCGCGCTTTTAGCTTTCGCGCAGCAATTTTCAAGAACGTAACCTCCGCGAAATGCAAGGGCCTGCTGTATTTTACGTCTATTGACTACAGCAGAGGCTTATGGATTTTCAACAGAAACTAGATCTCTGCATTCTTAATTTAATTAAGCACTATTGTACCATAAAGATGGTTGGGGCTTTGGGTTGTTATTTGTTTCAAATCTATGCCTCTGTTCACATTATTTGAGGATTTGTATGATTTTGGGCAGGACAGTCTAAAGCTGTGTGACCAGGAGTCGGAGCCATTTCCTGTTCAACTTGGCTTGTGACAGAAATTCACTCTGCCCCCATGCATTACATTACATAGCATCTTCAATAACTATGTATTTTGAGAAGCTCCAAATCGTCATGTAAAAACCATTGCATTCGTTATGGTTACAGTGATATGCTAATCGATGCCTGGTTATAGTTAAAGGATCGTTCCCTGCTGGTCAACCATGTTACATCTGCTGATGATTTGGTAATGGCTACTCAGTGAGATGGAATTAGGGAATCTTGTTCTGTGCCTTGATAATTCCATCATGAAATGGGGCCTTGCAAATGTTCCACAAAAATAAATGACCTGCCTGGGAATGTCATATCATGCAACACTACACCTGCTCAACTCTCCATGAATAATCAGGCAGTTCTACAAGTGGTGGAGGAGCTTCCATACCTGGTTAATGTGTTCACGACCAGCTCTGATTTGGCAGCCAAAGTCTCACTTCAAATTAGTCGAGCAGCATTCTTTCATTAGACTGTGTAACACTTGTGGAAGGTGCCTGGACTTTTGCTCCATACAAAGCTGTGAGTGTCCATCGCCAAGGTCTAGTCCATCTGAGACCATCCCTCTCCCTGCCATACTGGCATCGCACCCGCCTCTCACCTTTCATCCTGCGGATGTTCGACGCACAGGATGGCACCACGTAGCCATTTCGAGCTGGCCCGACTGAGTTACGTGGGTCACGCGGCCACGAGGCGCTTGTTGGTGAACACAGGGCCTGGCTCTAGGGGTGATATCAATATAGAATATATGTAAGGATGCCCCCCAATAGACTCCCTCTGGAACTCTACCAGACACGTCCCACTGGGCAATGACCCCAAGGCTGGCCCAGAACACGCTGGCGGGACTATGTCGCTCTGCTGGCCTGGGAACGCTGGGGAATTCCCCAGGATGAGCTAGAGTCTGTCGCCGGGGAAAGGGAGACCTGGACCGCCCTTCTCAGTATGCTGCCACCGCGACCCTCACCAGGACAAGCGTTTTTAGAAACTAACGAACAAAGCTGTGATTCTTTTACTCTGTGTATTCAGAATATGATCTTATTTAAATGACAATCTGTGCTGGCTTATACAATGAAGGCTGGCCTGCCTATGATTCATCCTCTATTCAACCAAACTATATTCTATTAGAAGCTTACAGATCCTTAAGATATCAATATAGAATATAATCTTGAGTTTCTTTGGCAGGCGAGGCTGCATTAGTTCGGTCATGAATCCCACATTCCCAGACACTGCATGCTCAAGCAGCTTTTTGTCCAGATATTAGGGGCTGATCAGGCATGGCATTGGCTAGAGAAGAGATTGGAGGATGTGATTGGACCTGCTGATGACTGGTGCTAGGAGTGAAGATCGGCCTCTGTGGAGGAGGTCCGTGAGGTATGCTTCATGGCAGATAAGAGATGTTTGCTCTGCAATAACAATGAGGTCGGAAGAGCGACGCCCACATGAATAATAGGTGGAACGCTGGGTTCCTCAAACCCAGCAAGACAGTGGGGAGCACAGCTGGTTCTTCTGTCAGTCATCCCTTGACACCTGGATCATTCCCATTACCTGCTGACAAGGAATCCACACTTACATGGCCTTAAATTCCATCTATCATGGCATTAGCACTGGGATAAGGTTACTTGCAATTCGTCATGAATGGTGGATGTTTCGTTTATATAATATGTTAATGATCCATGTGAAATGTATGTAATTAACAGTTTATCTCGCAGTTATTTCACTGCATTATGAACTCAACAATTAGTTTGATTATCGCCGACAGCAAACATGATTGATAACACTGTGTAACAAAAATAAATGTCCCTGCGTAGTAAGTGTTATTTTCTAATTGCTTATGCCTCAAAAGTACAGAAAATGGCTCTTATTCCCCACAACCTTTGCTTTTGTGAGCAGGACAGTGATATTTTGAAATTTACCTATTTTTAATGAGAAAACGTGTGCATTTGTGTCATTCCTTCACGTAAAGTCCTGGTTACAAAAGGAAAGTTTGTGGGCATGACCAATAAAAAAATAACACTAGCCATCCAGGGACAAAAAAAATCGTGTTACATAGTGTAAGTGAAAGCTGAACTTATTGTGGGCCTCTGCTATGTTGATTGATCTTAAATTAATTACATGGTGAAGTGAGAAAGCATTAATAATGAGCAGATGAAGGTGGCCAGGCATGGTTCTGGACACACAACCACCTTTTTACCATGCCAGTGTGTGACAATATAAAGTTTGTATTTGCAGTAAAGTATATTAACGATTGAACATGGAGGTTAAATCAAAACACTAGTTTATTTTAATTTTCCTCTGGGACTTTTTGTAAGGATGGAAACAATCAGGAAAATATCTCAGCACATATGCAGCTGAAGTTAGATTTGTTCATCCGAGCATTCAAGCGAATCTGAGCCTGGCTTCCACCTCGAAGTTTCGATTGAACATTAATTTATGCGTTTCTGAATAATACAAATAGTATTATTTTGAACACACCTCGCTATTATAGCTGAATTTTTCTTAAATATTCCTTTCATAGCTAGACAGCCGAAATTGTGTGCTTTGAGTTTTGGGTAAACATTCATTTTGAAGATACTAGGGCATCCAGGAATATTTATGTCCATTGGCCCTCTCATTGTGTGCCTTAACAGCCCGCGTGATGAATTGGGGAATACTTTTCACTATATCATGAATATATGAATAAGTATAGATGTGTAAGTCATGTGTGACTGTGTATATATGCATTCCTCTGTGTCTTGATACTGACGTAGATGGTGTGGATACGTTTTTCTGACTGCAGCTGACGCTTCCTCTGACGCTTCCTCTGCAGAATTGGTCTGATGGAGCAAAGGCACTCAGCGCAGCTCGGTAAAAAAAAGAAACAATGCGACCAGTGTGCATACAGCACGGATCATACTGGAAGTTTGGCACAGCACCAGAGAACACACACAGGAGAGAAACCCTTCAAGTGCAGTGTGTTTGAGAGGGCATTTGCACAGTCATCAAATCTTCAAAAACACCAGAGAACACACACAGAAAATAAACTTTTCAAGTGCACTGTCTGTGAGAAGGCATTTGCCAAGCCATCAGTTTTTCAGAGCCACCAGAGGACACACACAGGAGAGAAACCCTTCAAGTGCAGTGTGTGTGAGAGGGCATTTGCACAGTCATCAATTCTTAGGAGCCACCAGAGAACACACACAGGAGAGAAACCCTTCAAGTGTATTGTTTGTGAGAAGGCATTTGCAAAGTCAGCAGTTCTTCAGAGACACCAGAGATCACACACAGGAGAGAAACCCTTCAGGTGCACTATGTGTGACAAGGCGTTTACACGGTCATATGATCTTAATAAACACCAGAGAACGCACACAGGAGAGAACCCCTTCAAGTGCAATGTGTGTGAGAAGGCATTTGCACAGTCATCACATCTTAAAACACACCAGAGAACACACATGGGAGAGAACCCCTTCAAGTGCACTGTCTGTGAGAAGGCATTTGCTAAGCCATCAGTTCTTCAGAGCCACCAGAGAACACACACAGGAGAGAAACCCTTCAAGTGCACTGTGTGTGAGAAGGCATTTGCATGGTCATCAGGTCTTCAGATCCATCAGAGAACACACACAGGAGATAAACCCTTCAAGTGCACTGTGTGTGAGAAGGCATTTGCACAGTCATCAGGTCTTCAGAGCCACCAGAAAACACACACGGGAGAGAAACCCTTCAAGTGCACTGTGTGTGAGAAGGCATTTGCACAATCATCAATTCTTCGCAACCACCAGAGAAGGCACACAGGAGAGAAACCCTTCAAGTGCACTCTGTGTGGAAGCGCATTTGCACGGTCATCAACTCTTCACGACCACCAGAGAATGCACACAGAAGAGAAACCCTTCAAGTGCACTCTGTGCGGAAAGGCGTTTGCACAGTCACCACAGCTTCATAGACACCAGAGGACACACAGTTATCAGAAGGTCCCCAAGGAGCGGAGTCTGAAATCGGCTTGTGAAAGTCGAAGTGCTGCAATGAGCCCATCCCTGCTGAAAAAAGAACCAGAATTTAATTCCAGCTTGGACGCAATGAAATGTATCAAGGTGGATTTTGAACAGGCGAAGGTGAAATATGAAGAAGTGATGGTGAAGAGCGAAGAAGTGAAGGTGAAATGTGAAGAAGTGATGAAGAGCGAAGAAGTGATGGTAAAATGTGAAGATGAAGATTCAACTCCAAAATTGGGCCTTCACATCGATGGAGGCAACGTGAAGCAGGAGGAGAATTCTGACTGTGAGGCAGAGCGAGGCAACTCCCAGCAGTTTGTGGAAGTGGAGGTGTGGGTGGACTTCTTAGACAATACAAAGTCAAATGGAGACCCTGTAGATGTGTAAGCTTGAGACAATGAAGGTCCAATATATTCACCTTTGTCACAGGCTTTTAATTACAATAACGTGAGGTTGAACACCCCATTCCTAGGTTCAACCTGCAGAGTAAGAGCAACCAGTTTTTGCGGACCTGTGGGTTGGGTAGATCTCTTACCAGGAGCCAGAGCCAATAATCTCCGAAGCATTCACTATTTCATACTATGTTATAATCATTTTAGCATTTATATGGTGCTTGCTTAATAGCCTCAGCAACTCAGTTTTGTATCATCTCATCACAAACACTCGAAGAGCATGTTGTATATATGCCTTTTCCATAAAATTATATTGATTGATTCTTTCTAGTGGTTTTGTAATCATTTTCATCGGGATGTAGCGCTGGGGCACGGAAAGGGTGAGTCCCCCCCCCCGCCTCCTGCCTTGCCACAAGAGACTGCGGAGGATAATTACTCACTAGCCTGCTGGGAAAGTCATAAAATATAATTTTAAAAATGGCAAACCCAAGGGGGGGGGGGGGCTAATGAGATTCTGCGGGAAATCCCCAGTTGACTTCAAGAGAAGGCCGCCATAAAGGAAAAACCCCACAATAAAACAAAAGACGAAAACAGCAGGAGTCGCGAACCTCCCTTGGACAGCGAAATTCACCCAAGGTGTTGTATATGTAGGCCTTTTTCCAAAATTTATATTAAGAATAATTCTGCCATTTTTTTTAAATAATAATCGATCAAATAAATAAATAAACACCCTCAAACCCGCTACCTCCCACAAACACCAAGGATCTGGAGGTCGTAAAAGGCCATTAAATAATAAACTCCGGGGCAAAGGGAGGTTAACGGCGATCTGCAAAATCTCCAGATTGCCAAAGGACCACATACCATGACCTGCTTGGCACTTTTGACAGTTCACAAACATATCCAGAATCACAGGCACGGACACAGCACAGGGCAAATGGACATTATAATTGATATTTTTTTGTACGGAAGTAGTTAAAGCTTGGCTATAAGAATAAGTCGACAATGATAGACTGCAGTCTATATTAGTGGCTTTATTATTACTTTTTTTTATTTCACCCTTATTCAACTCACATTGTTTCTTATTGTATATTTCTATCTAATTTCACCAAGAGAACCAAGGAATGTGAATTCTAGCAGTCAAGAAAGTGAGGGCTTGGTTATATCGCCAGCCTCGGGATATCTCTGACCTCGAGAATAAAAAAAACACGGATCCCTGGATGCAGACAGGGAGCAAAAGTTAATAAAACCCTTGAAATACTGGAAGTAACATCTAATGGTACATTATAAATCTTGGTTAAACACAAACCAAATAATAATCACAAGAGATTAGACCTAGGCTAATTCATTAGAGGTACAAGAAATAGGTCAAACACAAAGACCAGATAAATGTATTCCATTAAATCAGAGCCTCCCTGGCTGCCTTTGTCTTCCAACAATTTGACACAAACACATGGTAGCCATACAACGTATGAAAGGTGCGTCCCCTCCCTTAGCGGACACCGCGAAGAGAGGGGTTGGGAGGGCAAACAAACATCCATTTGATGTAAAGCAGCCCGGGGTCACCAAGGGAAGAGGGGAGGGGGGCAATCGGGCGCGGCCGCGGGGGGAGAGCATGACGGAGTAAGCATCTGTTTTTTTCTCTCGCAAGAGACGCGCAGAGGGGAGATTTTTCGGGTAAAAACAGCAACACGACACACACAGTTCAGCTCGACATGGGGAGCTCGACAAGGGACAGCTCAGCAAGAGACAGCTCAGCGAGCGACAGAAGAGGGCGGCGAGCGGCAAGCTCCGGGGTGAGACTCTGCAATCAACCAGGAATGGAGAGACTTGCCGAGTAGCGATGTTTCACCGAACACGAGTTTAGAGCTGACAGAAGAAGTATCGCTCAAAGTCATTCTATCCTGAGTGCCTGCTCCCACCAGGAGCTACAGCCGAGCAATAGAATAACGAGCAAGGGTGTCTGCCACCAGCGAACGAACTGCACGCGCAATCGGGCATCGACAAAGAGCACGGGCAGTAAGGAGCGCTTGCAATGCAGCTCCTCCAGCAGTGGAAGGAGCCTGCTGCTGTCATCGGATCAGCGGCAAGCGCGATCGAGCATCTTCAAGGACAAGCAACGTGCCGACGCAACTCCTCCAGCAGTAGAAAGAGCCTGTATCTGCCAGCAGACGGGCAGCTAAGCCGACGCCCCGAGCAAGAAAAAGCAACGAGGACGTTGTAAGACACGCCCACCGTTGTAAGACACGCCCACCATTGTAAGACACCCACCGTTTGTAAGACACGCCCACCGATTGTAAGACACGCCCACCCTCACACCCTCACCTCTCCGCAGGAGACAAACACATTTTTGATACAAGGGATGCCCAACCTCGGCGTTTGCTTAATGCAAGAAGATCAACAACACTCACACATTAACACATACAAGAAGACTCATGATAAGTGTGAACTATTAGCTGATAACGAAGAACATTGCGGCCCATTAAGTTACGTGGATACAGTCATTTAGAAGTATTTTAGTCGTTATTTTTCCTCTTTCTTTTTAATTGCATAACTATTACCAATGAATTCATTTATGAAACTAAACGTTTAGAAACCTACGTTACGAATCTACACACTCACAGGGAGAATATTGTGTTGAAATCGTTATTTTGATCACAGAATCTTGCCCGCGAATTAATTGAAGCCTCAGCCAATTGATAAGCATTTGCTGAAGCAGGCATACTGTCGCACACCATTGTCCCAAGACATTTCGTAACTGCATAATCTTCCCAATGAATTCATTGCCGTATACTTTTGCCTTCGGGACATGTTTCTTTATTGCCCTTCGTATGAACGTCGTTGCATGAATTTTAAGGACTTTTTCCTGTCACCGTATATGCTCGCGTTACCCTAAGGAATTAATCAATTATTCTGTTACCCAATTTAACAACGTGATCATTGAGGATTAAATGTATGGATCGATGAGGAGAACATTTCCAGTACTGTGTTGACAATTCCAAGCATAAGAGTTCGCATATTAGAGTATTATGTTTTTATTTAGAAATTAAAATTGCTTAACACAGAAGTGTTTGAGTGTTTCTTTCCTAAGTTCATGCGTAATAACCTTAATTATAAGAACTGTATCTTGTGGTGAGATTTTAATATGGAGACCTGACATAAACACACTAATACATAATCAGTAAATTTTAAAGCGAGAATAATTGTATTATACCGAGTGATAATACGAACCTAGACAACGAAACCGAGCTTAATCTAGCATACTTACAGCACACCTGCATAACTTCATACATTAATTGTATTATCCCGATTGGTAATACTACCCTCGACAATGAGGCAGGGCCTAATTATCGTAACGGCTTGCATTAGCATAATCGCACATATTCACATAAATCAATACGATTATATCTCTAATTAGCATAATTTATGTGCATAATGACATTTTAAAAATCATCTTTTTTATTATTTTCATTAAATTTCCAATACCCGGCATATACCACAAAGGGCATTTAATCATTATTGAGCTAACTGGGGTTTTTGAAATACAACAGTAAGGTTTGAAGCTTAGCTATATCTTCAACCTCAGGATATCAAATATGACTTGAGAATAAGAAGCACAGATCCCTGTCAATACAGACTGGGAACAAATATTAATAGAACCCTCGTATTATCCTTGGTAACAACTATGGTATACCACAAATCTTGGTTAAGCATGAACCAAGTCATTATGAAAGTTTTCGACCTAGGGTCATTCAGAAGAGATACAATGTGAAATATATCAATCACACACGACCAAGATAATGTTTTGATTTAAAGCTTTCGTGACTGCAGGGATTCATATTCTTGGTTCTTTTGGTAAAGTCACCACGTAGAAGGGAAACAATAGAATAATAAAAATATAAAACAAAATTATCACAACGTTTTGACTGCAACACAAGCAATCATCATCATGTGTGAAAACCACATGGTGCAGAGTCTTGATGAGGGAATTCTTCTGGGATGGATGGTGGTGGGAATCCGGTTTCAGGTAAGCATCCGTATGGGTAGCTTTCCTGTAGACAGAGTGGCTCATTGAACCATCAGGTTATTTTATTGTTTCCCTTCTACGTGACTTTACCGAAAGAACCAAGAATAAGATAACATGTATTCCACAGGATCAGAACCTCGCCAACCGCCTTTGTCTTCCAGTAGCTAACACAGTACATGGTCAGTTTAACACAGAGGCTTTCGCGACCAATATTAGTCATAAATATTTTTTTGGGTTACATCGCGTTATTTTATAAATGTGTCGTAAATCACCACCCGACACTGCCAAACAGTAAAAAATGTGTCACGTTTTCCAAGACAAATAGTTCACTACTTTAGCCCACCGGTGTGTTGAAGAATGAATCAACATCATTTAAAATTTTGAGTACTGTGACGTTTCGCTGGTAACTACATCCAGCATCATCGGGCAATTTGCCAGAATGGTGAGGCCCTCCACTCGCTCCCGGTCTTTAATAGAGCAACAGGGTGACATAATCTTTTAGCTCAATCTGGTGCAGTGATTCGAGGCGGAGACGGGGAGGGTTTTGTAATTATATAATTGACTAGCTTTACTACCCGGCTTTGCCCGGGACTTAGATTATCCACGCCCGGCCGCCTTTGTCTCCCCAGTGGCGATGTTCACACACCACACCAGTTACTCGTTTGAGTCGACCTATGGGAGGCCCAGGACCGGTTCAAATAATTGTCACCGGTAGTGGCCGTGAGCTGGAATCGAACTCGGTTCGCCGGGTTCGTAGCACAGCGCGCGAATGGCTACGCAGTCACTGCCCCCCCCCCCCCACACAAAGGATAAAGACAAAGATCCCCCATGTAGCCTGTGAGACTAGGGGGCAAGTGCTGTTAACCAGCACTTATGAAGGCCGGAACGGCACACGAGGTTGTGGGTGGCCAGCACCACGCCCGGCCGCCTTTGTCCCCCCAGTGGCGATGTTCACACCACCCCAGTTACTCGTTTGAGGCTGAGTCGACCTAGGGGAGGCCCAGGACCGGTTGAAATAATCGTCACCGGTGGTGGCCGTGAGCGGGAATCGAACTCGGGTCGCCGGGTTCGTAGTGCAGCGCGCTAACCACTACACTACAATGCGTTACACTTCCACATGCGCGGGTCACATGACAGATTTGATGTCACAGCTCACTGGCCGTGCAAAAAATATGTGCTCCCCCCCCCCCCCAAAAAAAGTGTATTTTTATAATTTTTGCATGGTGTACAGTCTGGAAAGTACCCACATGGCAAATTTCAAGTTTGCTGCATGTCGGGAAGTACGCTAAACATTTTGAACAGACACATAAAAACAACTTTGCCTTTTATATATATGGAGATTGGTAATCATTCAATTGTTCATTTGTATTTGTTTCCCCTATAAGGAATGGGAATTGTAATACATATTTCATTTAATAATATGCTTCCAGGCCGCACTAAGCCTGTAGCTGTCAGAGCAATTAAAGTTATTTGTATTTCTCTCAATTTCAATGGATTATCTAATTAGTCTTGGCCAGTAATAATTAGTTTTACACAACACTTCAACGTTATCAAAATCAATTGAGTGCCCTTGTTGACAAGCATGCTCTGCCACTGCCGACAGTTGTGTTTTAGATAATTTAATAAGACTAAAAGAACACCAAAGAAAGTACTGTCTGTGAAAAGGCATTTACGCGGTCATCAGTTTTTCAGATCCACCAGAGAACACACACGGCAGAAACCTTTCATGTGCAATGTGTGTGGGAAGGCATTTTCAGGTTCACCTCTTAAAAATCACCAGAGGACACAGGCATCAGAAGATCCCCAAGGAGCAGAGTCTAAAATCGGCTTGTGAAAGTCAGTGCTGCAAGGCGCCCATCCTTAATGATAAGAACTACAAGACAATCCCAGCTTGGACACTTTTAAATGTATCAAGGGGAAAATTGAATAGGCGAAGGTGAAATGTGAAGATGCGGCAGTGAAGAGCGAAGAAGTGACGGTAAAATGTGAAGATGAAGATTCAACTCCAAAATCGGACCTCCACATCGATGGAGGCAACGTGTAGCAGGAGGAGAATTCTGACTGTGAGGCAGAGCGAGGCAACTCCCAGCAGTTTGTGGAAGTGGAGGTGTAGCTGGACTTCTTAGAAAATACAAAGTCAAATGGAGACCCGGTAGATGTGTAAGCTTGAGACAGTGAAGCTCCAATAGATTCACCTTTGTCAAAGGTGTTTTATGAAAGAATGAGAAGTTGAACACTCAATTCCTAGGTTCAACCTGCAGAGTGAGAGCAGCCAGTATTTGTGGACCTATGGGTTGGGTAGATCTCTAACCAGGAGCGAGAGCCAATAAGCTCCCAAGAATTCACTTTGTTATGATAATATTTTAATTAATGTGGAGTTGAATTGCCCATAATTCGATCACGTTATTTTCAATGTTTGGTGAAACCCACCACGACACGATTTATTCTCCAACACACCGATGTGCTCTACTAGTGTAGCGTAATAACGCCGACTTGTCCATCAACGGCAATTGCGGTGGACAAATAGTACACACGTCGGTGATCATATACACAAGTGTGTCGGCAGGGCGGAGGAACTGGGGCAAGGGTCACGGAAGACCCCATCTGGAAGCCCCTGGAACCTGCTAGAAGGTTCAACAAGAAAGGCACGGCCAGGGTGGAGCGAGGCCACGCTGGGTACAATAAAAGCAGCTGAGAGCGGGAGCTCAGCGCTGCCGGTTCTGGGAGTGGGCTCGTATCGTCGTCGCTAGATATTGTACAGCTGGATAGTTGTTGGCAGTCTCGGTCAGCGCCATCGGTGTTACACGGTCAGGGTTGTGTTTAGGCTAGGCTAGACGACTAGAGAGAGCGCATTTATATTCATGGTCGCGAAAGCCTAAGTGTTAAACTTGCTTAATTGCCTCAGCAATTCGGAGTTTTGTATCATATCTCATCACAAACACTCGAAGAGCACCCCGAAGTGGCAGCTGCCTCTGTGTGGCATAAGGTGGCCCAGCACCAGCCTGCATGTGGGCATGAGTCTGTCATTAGGGGGCAATAATGGATGTGTAATCTCAGTTGTGCAATTTCTGGATATTTGTAATTTCTCAAATTTTGACAATGACACCCACATGCAAAGACCGATGTGTTTTGAATGACACAATAGTATGTTTTACATCGACTCTTTAAGCAGACGGTGCATATTTTGGTTGATGTTACTGGAGTAGACAGGGGTGCCTGTCAGATTTGAACCTTGAACCTCTGCAATAAATAGAGAATGCGCTACCACTTGGCTTCCCAATCTTGAGTGTAGGCATGCCAGCCAGTGTTTCTGACCAGCACAGATGTTCCATTTAGAGGGGTCCACGTTTCACATGCCTAGAGAATGGAGGGCATGACTGTTGCCGAGAAGACCCGAAGCTTCATGCGGACCGACAGACCAGGTAGCTTCCACACAGGATTGCACAGCTGATGAAAATATAATGCCGTCCGACTGATTTGGACCACCCACACACTGTACACATACGCAGTGTCGACATTGTGTACACAATGTATATACAGCGTGCACACACAGTCTGCACATACACTGTATACACAAACACTAACAAAAACAACGACCGCCATTCTCCAATATGTGGTGGTGACGGCACCATGGTGCTTGTGCCAGGCTATGTGCACGTTAAGGCCACGCGAAGTGTCGAACTCCCGCCGGCAGGAGGTCACAGGGCAGACTCAGGTGCCATGGTTCAACTGAGATGACTGGCCGATGCACCACCTGTGCCCCCTATTGTGCCAACAGTGTACACACTCGGTGTGTGCGTGCGCACACGGTGTATTAACACAGTTTGTATACAGGGGCTGTCCATAAATGACGTCTCGCGATTTTTGACCCCCCCCCTTCGTCACACGACGTCACAAAAAATTAAGACCCCCCCTCAAATATGACGTCACAAAACTGCCCCCCCCCAAAAAACATGTTTCAAATCGCTTTAAACTATTGTCATTGTAGTGCGTATTTCACGTGGCGCTACACTGATGTAGGAGAAAACATTTATTTAAAAGTCTTTCATTAAGTAGAACGTGTCTATATTTATTTAAGTTGCGCATTTTCATGTGACGTCACATTTCTCACAACCCCCCCGTCGTCAAATCGTCACAAATGTCTGACCGTCCCCCCCCCCCCAGGTGCGTGACGTCATTAATGGACGGCCACACACTTATACACAGTTTGTACACACACACTGTATACACAGTTTGTACACACACACTTATACACAGTTTGTACACACACACTTATACACAGTTTGTACACACACACTTATACACAGTTTGTACACACACACTTATACACAGTTTGTACACACACACTTATACACAGTTTGTACACACACACTTATACACAGTTTGTACACACACACTTATACACAGTTTGTACACACACACTTATACACAGTTTGTACACACACTTATACACAGTTTGTACACACACGTATACACAGTTTGTACACACACACTTATACACAGTTTGTACACACACACTTATACACAGTTTGTACACACACACACTTATACACAGTTTGTACACACACACTTATACACAGTTTGCACACACTTATACACAGTTTGTACACACACACTTATACACAGTTTGTACACACACACTTATACACAGTTTGTACACACACTGTATACAGTTTGTACACACACTTATACACAGTTTGTACACACACACTTATACACAGTTTGTACACACACTGTATACACAGTTTGTACACACACTTATACAGTTTGTACACACACTTATACAGAGTTTGTACTCACACTCATACACAGGTTGTACACACACACTTATACACAGTTTGTACACACAATGTTCACGTTGTTGAGCTCACGCACACCAAAGGGTCAATGTTCAATAGAGGGATCAATGGAATAGGAATCTTCATAAACTTAAACTCTCAATCCGCTCTCTGACGTCACCACTGCAATACCTCATCGGCGTGAGGGGAGGTGTACCCCGCTAGTGACGTCATGTCACTTGCTGCCGTTTGACGTCACGAGACACCAGGAAGCTGCCGATCTACGCGCGCGCTCACTGAGAGCCGAGGTGAGAAGTTCAAATCGTGGTGGTTGTCGTGTTGTTGTTGTTGTGGTGGTTGTTGTTGTTTACCCAGGTAGAGCCTCACTCCTCTCTCGTAGGGATACCAATTGAGTAGCAGCGAGTATGGAATCGACGTCCTGGTCGGAACATTACAACGCGGGGCCTTGCCTCCTGCCCTCGCCTGATTGCATTTGTTTTACTGGTAGGAACGAAGTTGTAAACTGAGTGTACCAGCCTGCAATAGATTAATGCGTCCGTCCGTCCCCTTTCAATACTTTAACGAAGTGAAATCTCGTGCTGTTGGGTGTAAAATCAGCAATAGACAGCGCAGAGACTTGTCCTACCAGCCCACCCTGCAGGGATCTGTTAATTATCTGCTTCGACTCACACAGACATTGGCCTACACACACAGACACGGACTTTAGATACACACACATATCGACTCGCACACACACACATTGACTTACACACACACACAGTGACTTACACACGCACTTTGAGCCATGCACACACATCGACAAACACACACAGCGACGTACACACAGACATCTGGCGTTGCCTGTGCAAAAAATACACAGACACACAAAGACTTACACACACACACGGACTTAAACGCACACACATGGACTGAAATACACACACATCGACTTACACACACATCGACTTACACAGCAATCCCCGATGATGCCACAGCTAGAGCAATTGTCTCTCTCTGGCGAGCCTTAGCGAGGAGCAGTTTGAAAACAAAAGTCTTCCCAGTACTGGCAGGTGCATCAAGGGAAAAAAAGACTCAATTTGTAGTCTCAATGCCTTCCAAGATGTTCGTGTAGGCTTGAATTTGTGCATGCTTGAGCTTTAGTTAATTTTCGTAAGTAAATTTGCGAACCTGTAAAGCATACTAGCATATTTAATGTAGGACCTCTTGAGCAAGGGCATGCAGGTTGTCCGTGTAGGGCGTTGGTAGTCCCATAGACGCGAGGTATTTAGCACCAATGCAGTGCAGTTTGTCCTAAAGGAGGATGGGGGCCTGTTTGAAGATCACATCATAAAAGTTGACGTCGAGGTTTGTATTTTGTCATTGAGCTCCGTGGAGGATGTCCTTACTCATGCCCTCTTTGTATTTTTGGCAGAGTCCCATGGGGTTAGATGGGCTGCAAACTTGAAGATTTATGCAGAAGAGCAATGTCAGTTGGAAAGGGGACTGACCAACAGAAGCTTCTGTCATAGCTTTATGAAGATGGTAGAAGATTTTGCATAGGGGAGGGCAGTAGGGAACGATCCAGCGGGTGTGAACCTTAATTAGCGAGTTAGTGGCAGGTCTGAGCGTTGTTTGAAATCCACCATGCTCAGTATTTCTGTGAAGATATAGAGGATAGCCATCATGGGCCAACTGAGTGGCTTTCAAGTAGTTACGTGGATACCTCTTGGTACAGCTGTGGTCGTGCATACATGGCGCATTTGGATAGAACTGGCCACATGGGCCATGGACCGTTTGGTTGCAGACCTCATAACAAAAGGGCAGGGTCTTAATGAAGGTAAGGTAGCTCAGTACTGATAAATGTGTCAATTTGAATTGCATGAATTGTTTCCCTCAACCATTGGGAAATGTGAGCATGAGGAAGAGGACATTTTTGCCACCCAATGGTGTGCAAGGTACTACTTGTCTATCCAAAGACGCCGCCTTCGTTGGTCGTAATAAGCATCATGAGGTCATAAACTTTGAGTTTGAAGACCCTTGCTAAGATGTCATGTCTGTCTGGTGGCTTTTGGTTTGGATAAAGCTAAAGCTGGATCTCCTTTCATTCGGTGAAGGTGATGAAGAGATGGGGCGTGGCATTATGGCTGATGTACGTCATCGCATCCTAAGTCTTCTTATGCATGTATCTTGGTGGAGCTGTGAAGGGTGAAGGCAAAGCAACTAATCTGCCCATATTGTGAGCGTTTTTATCTCCTTCGGCATTGATGGCGTCCCAGAGATGAGCATACAGTTCACACGCAGGCGGTTTTGATTCAGTTGAATGTTAAGAAGGCGCTCACTCTCAATGTTGGCATACTAATCGACAACATACTGGTGAAAGAGGTTGGCGCACCATCATATGCGGTTTCCTCCTCTGTCCATGATCACGAAGGAATAGAAGTATTTTTAGAGTAGACAGTTTTGGGAGGATGTCTTTGTCCTGCAGCTTTGTAATTGGAGGAATGTTGACGTAGTAGGCATCTTGGCCTTGCGACAGGAAAATGTGTTATTGTAGGGCATCGTATGCTTTGCTAGTGTCAAGAAATCGTGCGATGGTGTTTTCTTGGTATGGAGGAACAATGTCCCTCTGGCAATCTTCCTCACCCACCGTAAGAAAGCAAGGTCAACAATATTTGGGGCATTGAATCTCCCTGCGTGCTCCCCGCTTTGGTGAAAAGTAAAGGTGCGGTACGGCGAAATCGAAATGGGTGATGTTTCCACCAATGTAACAAAATGATAGACGAAATGCAATGGGCTGTAGCTAAGAAAGTCCAACGTATTTAGCAGTATAACATATTAATCAGCATCGCAGTACTACGTATGAGTAAATAGCGTGACGTTAGCAATCGAAACAATAGAAATGCATTGAAGAATTAAGCTGTAGTAAGTGATAATGAAAGAGCATCAGTACACACAGGTAAATTTAGAAGCAGGCTACAGTCTAGATTATAGACTGGCAGTATGCCGACTCAATGACATGAGCATTGCTACAGTCGACATAAAAACCTGAGTTCTTATGTGCACAGAAACATTATTGTAATATCTGCCAACTGATTTTAAAGCCACGCACACAAAGCAACTAACACACACGCCCATGGACTGACAGACATATCGACTCGCACACAAACACATGAACTTACACACACACACATATGGACTCACACACGCATAGACATCCACTTTAGATACACACACATGGAGTTACCCACACATATATCGACGTACACACATACAGCAACTCACACACACACACACAGCGACTCACACACACACACAGCGACTCACACACACATCGACTCACACAGACATACGTGGACTCACACACATTGATGTAAACACACATGTACTTACACACACACGGACTTACACACACATACATAGACTGACACACACATTGGGCTACACACACATACACATATGGACCATGACACACAGACATCTACTTTATATACACACACATGGATTAACACACACATATCGACTCGCACACATGCATTGACTTACACACACATCGAGTGACACACACACATGTATGGACTTACACACAACAACAACCGCCATTCGCCACTAAGTGGCGGTGACATCACCACGACGCTTGTGCCAGGCCATGTGCACCTTGAGGCCATGTAAAGCGTCGAACACCCACTGGCAGGAGGTCACAGGGCAGACCCAGGTGCCACGGGTCGACTGACTGAGATGACTGGCTGATGCACCACCTATGCCCCCTACTGTGCCAACCTGCTGTGCTTTAGCCACCTGGCGCTCCACTCGTTGTTGTGAGCGTTGCTCCTCCGCCCTCCGTTGTTGTTGGAGGGCGACTGCCTCCAATTGGCCAGTAGCGTCCTTCACGAGCCTCCTCCACAGAGGCCGATCTTGACACTGCTGGTACCAGTCATCGGCAAGTCCACTCAGCTCCACGTCCTCCTGTACCACATCACTCCATCTCTTCTCTAGCCCGTACCGCGCCCATTTAGCCCCCTCGATCCGGCCGAACAAAAGCTGTTTCGGCATGCGGTGGCTGGGCATGACTTATGGACTAACACACACACATATATGGACTGACACACACACATATAGACTGACACACAAACGCACGTTGACTTACACACTCAGATGGAGGCATGCACACACATCGACTAACAAACACACATGGACTAACACACACACAGCGACTGATATGCACACAAATGGACTGACACGCACACTGGACTGACACACACACACACAAACACTTCGACGTACACACACATTGGGCGTTGTCCAATCGAAAAAGACAGACACACACATGGACTTAAACACACGCACGGAACTACACGCACACACATATGGACTCAAACACACACACATCGACTCGCGCACACACATCGACGTGCACAGCAATACCCGATGATGGCACAGCTATCAGTATCGCAGTACTACGTATGAGTAAATAGCGTGACGTGAGCAATCGAAAAAATGTAAATGCATTGAAGAAATAAGCAGAAATAAGTGTAAATTAAAGAGCAGGAGTATGCACAGGTAAGTTGAGAAGCAGGCTACAGTCTAGATTATAGACTGCCAGTACGCCGACTCAATGACATAAGCATCGCTACAGTCGACATAAAAAGCTGGCAATGCGGGCAGCAGTTGAAAAAGCAGAATACAGTCGACATGAAAGGCTGGCAGTACACTGAGTGAGGTAAAGAAGCAGGCAACAGATTATAGACTGGCATACACTCATAATGGTCAAAAGGAAAATTATCAGTGTAGATGATATAGTGCCAATGCACTGACGTTAATTAATCAACAGGCAGCAGGCCACATCACAGACTGGCAGTAGAGCATCATAAAAGCACAGCTAAAAAAGGGAATATTTAGCAACGTAATAATGAAAATGAGTTTTGCGCACACAAACATGATTGTAATATCTGGCAGCGTATTTGTTTAATAATAATAAACAATACTACAATAATGGTATATAAGCGCTGTAATATTATTATCGACGGACTTAATAGCGTAACTACACGCATCGTGTTGGGGGGGGCGAAGAGGACATCACACTGAAGAAACAGCCGCAGCTTTGTGTATATTAATTGCACGTTAAACACGTAAAAGAAAATGTCCCCCGTGAGCTCGACCGAACGCGCATCACTTGGCAGGGTCCGCCCCCCCCCCACGCAATTGTCACCAGTTGGTACGGTCGAGCTCTTGCAATAAGTAAATAATTAAAATAAGAATGCCACTAATCGCTCATTTTGCTAATTAAAGATTACGGATGGCAAAACGGAATAGCCTATTCCCACCGCGGGGCTTAGGGCGTGCTGCCTGGCAATTTTTTTCGACGTCAAGCCCACCATTCGAGAGCCAAATCCCTCGCAAGCACGCGGCGGAGACTTTTATATGTAAGATTTTGGTGGGCTCAACCCAAGGGTAAGTGGGCGAAGCTCGAGAAGGAATTTGTATGTGAACGTGAGAGATGAGCATGTCAATGTGAGAGAGATTAGCATGTCAATGTAAGAGAGATTGGCATGTCAATGTGAGACGGTCCCAGCCACCAGAGGTGGCGGAGATCCTCCTGTGGCTGGGCCGCCTCACAGATATTTAACCTGGTGATGTACTCAGAGAGTCGGATATAACAGCTGACATAGGCAGGTAGGATGGAAACATCACAGTCATTTAAGACTTTACTTGGTTAATAACGTCCTTCCAATGATTGCTCAGTTTGTATCCATCTTCTCGATTGAAGTTGTGTCTGTGTATGTACATCCTTCGTCTTGGAAAAATCTATTTCGTGTGAGCCCGCAGCATTAAAACAATGATCAGCAACGGCAGAGGTATTGGTCCTACCATGTTTCAGATCTGCCTTGTGTTCACGAACACGGTCCAAAACATGTCATTTCGTTTCCCCACTGTAACTGCTGCCGCAGCCACATCTCAATTTGTAGACACCAGGGTATTGCATGTCAGGAATCACATCCTTCACAGATGGGATCAAATCACGGATTTTGTGTACTGTGTTGATACGAACCTAGATCTTGTGTTTTTTTAAGATTTTGGAAATATTTTGGTAACCCCTTCTATGTATGGCAAAGTGATGGTTTTGGTTGGATCCTCAGATGGTTGTCTCCCCATTGCTGGGGAGACAGCTTTGCGGATTGTATGGTCAGAATATCTGTTCATCGTCAGGGCTTGGCACTGCCTTACCAACACTTACTTCACCTGGAATGGTACATTCTACAAACAAAATGAGGGTACCCCAATGGGTTCTCCCTTATCGTCAGTGGTAGCGAATGTTTTTCATGGAGAAATTTGAGACAGATGCCATCCAGACATCCACCCTATGTCCTTCCTTGTGGAAGAGATGCGTAGATGACACGTTCGTCATCTGACCACATGGCCTGCCAGCACTGAACCAATTTCTCAGCCACAAATTCCATCTTGATTTGAAGCTTTCGTGACTGCAGGAATCCATACTTTTTGGTTCTTCCGGTAAAGTAACGTAGGTAGAAATAAGAAAATAAAACAAATCACGACGTTTCGAATGCAACACAAGCGATCTTCATCAGGTGGGACAACCACAGCAAGAAAATGCTGAAGTCGGCAGGAGAGCTGTCGTGGCAAGAGGTTATATAGGTAAGAGAGGGGGGAGGAGGCCTAGCCAGTGAGCTGGAGCATGTACACCAAGCCCTCAGGATGAACGGATATTTTGACCGTACAATCCGCAAAGAGGGTTCATCATTGGGTCTTTCCGCCTTTTCAAAGAAGCTCTCCAGCAACGTTTGTTTTTTACTCATTTTGGCTAGGGGTTAGCTTGTGGGCTTACCAAAACTGTGACTGAGACAAGTGTGCAGTGTGGAAAAGCGGCACGGACGGAAGTGGTAAATACAGTAATGGGCGGGCCACGCGCGAACTCGCCGCTCACCTTCTGCTGTGCTGCCCGGTTCCTAACAGGCCATGGACCGGTACCGTTCTGCGGCCCGGGGGTTGGGGACCCCCCTGGGTTAGATTGTCTAAATATGTAAAGGTGTCGTTAAACCCACCACCCGACACAGTCAACTAGTATGGGTTGTCATGTAAAAAGAACGTGGCCAATTCGTCACGAGAACAGGACACCGGTTGTGCGTTGGAGAGCCAAGCCACAACATTTACACAGGGCCTGGCTCTAGGGGTGATATCAATATAGAATATATGTAAGGAAGCCCCCCAATAGACTCTCCCTGGAACTCTACCAGACACGTCCCACTGGGCGATGACCCCAGGGCTGGCCCAGGACACGCTGGCGGGACTATGTTGGTCTGCTGGCCTGGGAACGCTGGGGAATTCTCCAGGTTGAGCTAGAGTCTGTCGCCAGGGAAAGGGAGGCCTGGAGCGCCCTTCTCAGTATGCTGCCACTGCGACACTCACCAGGACAAGCGTTTTTAGAAACTAACGAATAAAGCTGTGATTCTTCTTGGCCACAGATATTACTCTGTGGATTCAGAATATGAACTTATTTAAATGACAATCTGTGCTGGCTTATACAGTGAAGGCTGGCCTGCCTATGATTCATCCTCTATTCAACCAGACTACATTCTATTAGAAGCTTACAGATCCTTAAGATATCAATATAGAATATAATCTTGAGTTTCTTTGGCAGGCGAGGCTGCATTGGTTTGGTCATGAATCCCGCATTCCCAGACACTGCATGCTCAAGCAGCTTTTTCTTGTCCAGATATTAGGGGCTGAATAGGCATGGCATTGGCTAGAGAAGAGATTGGAGGATGTGGAGGTGATCAGACCTGCAGATGACTGGTGCCAGGAGTGAATATCAGCCTCTGTGGAGGAGGCCTGTGAGGTATGCTGCAGGGCAGATAAGAGATATTTGCTCTGCAACAACGATGAGGTCGGAAGAGCAATGCCCACATGAATAGGTGGAACGCTGGGTTCCTAAAACCCAGCAAGACAGTGGGGAGCACAGCTGGTTCATCTGTCAGTCATGCCTTGACACCTGGATCATTCCCATTACCTGCTGACAAGTAATCCACACTTACATGGCCTTAAATTGCACCGATCATGGCATTAGCACTGGGATGAGGTTACTTGCAATTCGTCAGGAATGGTGGATGTTTTGTTTGTATAATATGTTAATGATCTACGTGAAATGTACGTGTATTTAAGAGTTTATCGTTGTGGGGAGCTGTGGTGCAGTTATTTCACTGCATTATGAACTCAACATTTAGTTTGATTATCGCCGACAGCAAACATGATTGATAAGTGAAAGCTGGACTTATTGTGGGTCTCTGCTATGTTGATTGATCTTAAATTAATTAAATGGTGAAGTGAGGAAGCATGAATACTGAGCAGATGAAGGTGGCCAGGCATGGTTCTGGACACACCACCACCTTTGTACCATGCCAGTGTGTGACAGTGTCAAGTTTGTATTTGCAGTAAAGTATATTAACTATTGAACATGGAGGTTAAATCAAAACAATATCTTATTTTAGTTTTCCTCTGGAACTTTTTGTAAGAATGTAAACTGTCAGGAAATTAACACAGCATATATGCTGCTGAAGTTAGATCTGTTCATCCAAGCATTCAAGCAAATCTGAGCCTGGCTTCACACCTCTAAGTTGCAATTTAATATTAATTTATGCATTTCTGCATAATACACAAGTATTATTTTCAACAGCCTTTGCTATGTTAGTTGAATTTTGCTTTCATAAATATTGCTTTTGTAGCCAGACAGCTGAAATTGTGTGCTTGGTGTTTTGGGTTAATATTTATTATGAAGATACTAGGGCCTCGAGGCATATTTATAACCATTTGCCCTCTCATTGTGTTCCTTAACAGCACGTCTGATGGATTGGGTATTATCTTGAGTTTATAAATAAATATAGACTTGTAAGTCATGTGTGACTATGTCTCTATATTTATTCCTCTGTGCCTCGATACTGACAGATGGTGTGCATATTTTTTCTGTCTGCAGCTGACGTGTCTTCTGACGCTTCCTCAGCAAATTGGTCTGATGGAGCAAAGACACTCAGCACAGCCCGGTACAAAAAGACAATGGGACCAGGATGCAAACAGCATGGATTGTACTGGAAGTGTGACACGGCACCAGAGAACTCAAACAGGAGAGAAACCCTTCAAATGCACTGTGTGTGAGAAGACATTTTTAGATTCATCACATCTTAAAAAACACCAGAGAACACACACAGGAGATAAACCCTTCAAGTGCACTGTGTGTGAGAAGGCATTTACAGAGTCATCATATCTTATAATACACCAGAGAACACACACAGGAGAGAAACCCTTCAAATGCACTGTGTGTGAGAAGGCATTTTTAGATTCATCATATCTTAAAATACACCAGAGAACACACACAGGAGAGAAACCCTTCAAGTGCACTGTGTGCGGGAAGGCATTTTCACGGTCATCAATTCTGCACAAGCACCAGAGAGAACATACAGGAGATGAACCCTTCAAGTGCACTGTATGTGAGAAGGCATTTTCAGATTCATCTGTTTTTAAAAAACACCAGAGAACACACACGGGAGAGAAACCTTTCAAGTGCACTGTCTGTGAGAAGGCATTTGCAGAGTCATCAAATCTTAAAAAACACCATAGAACACACACAGGAGAGAAACAATTCAAGTGCACTGTGTGTGAGAAGACATTTGCACGGTCATCAAATCTTCAGAGGCACCAGAGAACGCACACAGGAGAGAAACCCTTCAAGTGCACTGTGTGTGAGAAGGCATTTACAGAGTCATCAAATCTTCAGAGGCACCAGAGAACACACACAGAAGAGAAACCCTTCAAGTGCACTGTGTGCGGGAAGGCGTTTTTACGGTCATCAATTCTGCACAAGCACCAGAGAAAACATGCAGGAGTTGAACCCTTCATGTGCACTGTGTGTGAGAAGGCATTCGCAGAGTCATCAGTTTTTAACATCCACCAGAGAATACACACGGGAGAGAAACACTTCCGGTGTAGTGTGTGTGGGAAGGCATTTTCAAATTCATCTGTTCTTAAAAAACACCAGAGAACACACACAGGAGAGAAACCCTGCAGGTGTAGTGTGTGTGGGAAGGACTTTTCAGATTCATTCGCCCTTAAAAGACACCAGAGAACACACACGGGAGAGAAACCTTTCAAGTGCACTGTCTGTGAGAAGGCATTTGCAGAGTCATCAGTTCTTAAGATCCACCAGAGAACACACACAGGAGAGAAACCCTTCAAGTGCAGTGTGTGTGATAAGGCATTTGCAGAGTCATCAAATCTTAAAAAACACCATAGAACACACACAGGAGAGAAACATTTCAAGTGCACTGTGTGTGAGAAGGGATTTTCAGATTCATCTGCCCTTAAAAGACACCAGAGAATACACACAGGAGAGAAACCCTTCAAGTGCAGTGTGTGTGGGAAGGCATTTTCAAGTTCATCTGATCTTAAGATCCACCATAGAACACACATGGGAGAGAAACATTTCAAGTGCAGTTTGTGTGAGAAGACATTTTCAAGTTCATTTTGTTTTAAAATGCACCAGAGAAGACACGCAGGAGAGAAACCCTTCAGGTGTACTCTGTGCGGGAAGCCCTTTGCAGATTCATCACATCTTAAAAAACACCAGAGAACACACACAGGAGAGAAACCCTTCAGGTGCACTCTGTGCAGGAAGCCCTTTGCAGTTTCATCACAACTTAAAAAACACCGGAGAACACACACAGGAGAGAAACCCTTCAGGTGCAATCTGTGCGGGAAGCCCTTTGCAGATTCATCATATCTTAAAAAACACCAGAGAACGCACACAGGAGAGAAACCCTGCAGGTGTAGTGTGTGTGGGAAGGACTTTTCAGATTCATTCGCCCTTAAAAGACACCAGAGAACACACACGGGAGAGAAACCTTTCAAGTGCACTGTGTGTGAGAAGGCATTTGCATGGTCATCATATCTTCAGATCCACCAGAGAACACACACAGGAGAGAAACCCTTCAAGTGCACTGTCTGTGAGAAGGCATTTGCATGGTCAACAGGTTTTCTGATCCACCAGAGAACACACACGGGAGAGAAACGTTTCAAATGCAGTTTGTGTGGGAAGGTATTTTCAGGTTCATCTCCTCTTAAACGGCACCAGAGAACACACATGGGAGAGAAACCCTTCAAGTGCACTGTCTGTAAGAAGGCATTTGCATGGTCATCAGATCTTCAGATCCACCAGAGAACACACACAGGGGAGAAACCCTTCAAGTGCACTGTCTGTGAGAAGGCATTTGCATGGTCATCAGGTCTTCAGATCCACCAGAGAACACACACAGGAGAGAAACCCTTCAAGTGCACTGTCTGTGAGAAGGCATTTGCACAGCCATCAGTTCTGCATCGACACCAGAGAACACACAGGCATCAGAAGATCCCCAAGGAGTGTAGTCTGAATTCGACTTGTGAAAGTCAAAGTGCTGCAATGAGCCCATCCCTCCTGAAAAAAGAACCAGAAGTGAATTCCAATTTGGACACTATGAAATGTTTAAAGGTGAAATTTGAAGAGGTGACAGTGAAGAGCGAAGAAGTGAAGGTGAAATGTGAAGATGAAGATTCAACTCCAAAATCGGACCTTCACATCGATGGAGGCAACGTGAAGCAGGAGGAGAATTCTGACTGTGAGGCAGAGCGAGGCAACTCCCAGCGGTTTGTGGAAGTGGAGGTGTGGGTGGACTTCTTAGAAAATACAAAGTCAAATGGAGATCCTGTAAATGTGTAAGTTTGAGACAATGAAGCTCCAATAGATTCACCTTCGTCACAGGCCTTTAATGAAAATAACGTGAAGTTGAACACTCCATTCCTAGGTTCAACCCGCACAGTAAGAGCGGTCAGTATTTGCGGACCTGTGGGTTGGGTAGATCTAACTAGGAGATCTGAATTCTGAGACCTGATAGAATTACACTAAAACATAATCATTGTATTTTCACAGTTGGTAATACACCCAAGACAACGAAGCTGAGCCTAATTTGCATAATTGCATACATTTACAGAATTTCATAAAATTACGCATTTTCCATTGTATTATCGCGATTGGTAATAAACCCCTAGATAACGAAGCCGAGCCTAATTAAATTAGCATAATTTAATAAAATGTCATTTTTTTCAGCTGCCACTGTGTGGCATAAGGTGGTCCTGCACCAGCCTGCATGAGTCTGTTAGTAGGGCGCGATGATTGATGTGTAATCTCAGTTGTCATTTGTGGGTAACGTTTCGAATTTGCCAAATTTTAACCACAACGCCAGCATGCAATCGCATGCACGTTTTGAATGACAATAGAATCAGATGTTAAGAAGTACGGTGCATATTTGTAATTAATGTTCCTGGACTAATCAGGGATGCCTGTCGGATTTGAACCTCTGCAACAAAAAGAGAATGCACTATCACTTGGCTTCCCTCAATCTGAGTACTGTAGGTGTAGGCCTCATCCGACAGAGATCAACTTGTAAATACGATATAGCACGATGAAATACATTTCAGTGCAGTAATTTTATTTTGTCAATATGCCTATCGATAATTTAGAATAATAATTTAATGGATTCTTATTCTTGGTTCTTTTGGTAAAGTCACGTAGAAGGGAAACAATAAAATATACAAAATATAAAACAATAAAATTCTCAGGACACTATGAAATGTTTCCACAGCAAGAAAAAATTCTTGCTGTGGTTTTCACACTTGATAATTGCTTGTGTTGCAGTCGAAACGTCGTGATAATTTTATTGTTTTATATTTTTATTATTTTATTGTTTCCCTTCTACGTGACTTTACCGAAATAACCAAGAATATGAATCCCTGCAGTAACGAAAGCTTGAAATCAAAATTAATGAATACTTGTCTGATTTTGTGCGTACATGTTACATTTTGTCTAAGGTCAAATATGGAACACGTGATTGTAGGAGAAAGTGTGTGTTTTGGAAGTAACCTATACAGATAACTCACGTGAGAGCTGTTGTTCTTGTGATACGGGTCAACTGGTATTTTTCGTGATTGAGGAAGCATCTGCCTCTGGAAAAAGTAATTGTCTTTGAAATAAAGAACATTCGCATAATTCATCAGTTACGTATAGGATATACATTCTCCACAACACGTATTCTAATGTTATCATACGTGTGTGACAGTCAGAGTGATAGCTTTGGGGGACAGGGTGTTTCTTTAATTGGGGAGAAGCGAGGGACTGGGGGGGGGGGGGGCTTTGTGGGAAAGTAGTTGCAGGTGTGTGGGATTGGATTGGCTCGTGGGCACGGGGGTTTGGACTCGTGGGCATGCCGCGCCAACCAAATGGGGGAAGGGCCCAAGGGTGTCATTCAATTAAAGGCCCCGCTATGGGGAACCAAGAGGAAGGGGCGGGGAATTTCATTACGCTCCTGATCCTGCTCAAGGTAGCCTGGTGATCTGGCTCCAGGTGGCAGGGACTGATCCGATGAGGTGGTGTTTGGAGCGTTTTTGTTTGGTCTGTTCCAGAGCCAGGTGGTGCGTCGTGCGTGCCTTGGGAGTTTTGCTCAGCGGTTTTCTCCCACCAGCGTTTGTGGTGGAGTAAGTCGGTGAGGCCGCGGTTGTTGGATTGTTGTGTGACTGTGTTGGTTGTTGTCTTATTGCTATGTTCATTTGGGTTGGTATAGTGGCTTGTGATGCGTGCACTCCTCCAGAGAAGTAGTAGCCCTGTTGCCCTTTAACAATGTAAGATTTGTGTAGAGATTAAATTATAAGTAGACACTATACATTTGGAAAATACCGGCAGTGGTTTTGGTTGTGTTACCCGCATTGTAATATGGGGTGTCGCGTGAAATAGAGGCCCCACTGTAATTTAAACAACAGTGATGCTAGCGGGTTTCGGATGTAGACCGAAACCCGCTAAAGCATGTCCCAAAAGGATGCACCATTGCAACGCGTTTTGTAAATTTTGTCGAACTCGGACTAGAAATGTTCCTTGCTGATTAACATCTGGATGTTCGTAACCATCGGTTGAACCAAGCCCGACTGCTGTTGAGACATTGTACACCAATACTGGTCCACAGGTGGCTTGTACCGAACATTTCTCTGTGTCATGGAGAGACCAATAAATGAAAGACACGTGTCTGCTGATCTGCTTCATAGCAAGGAGGTAATTTTAAGAGCACATTTGAAATGTATCTTGGATTTTTATTTAAGATTTGTATTCTAGCCTAGGTTTTATTGGATTTTAATCTGTTTAAATAAAACTTAAATAACCGTGTCCATCGATATCCCGCTGTTTACTTAAATATGTAAAAGCCTCTGGAGATATCGCCTCAAAGTCACGTGGGTGATGTCAGCACCTCCCTATCTGGTTTGTGACCTCACCAAGAGCAAAACTCCCCTCGTACACGGGACGTGACGACTGTGCACTGAGTCTTGGAATTTGCACAGTCATCAAATCTTGACCGACAACAGAGAACACGCACAGAAGAGGAGCCCATCAGGTGCAGTGTGGTAAGACGTTTGCACGGTCATCAAATCTTCATAACCGCCAGGGGACACGTTAAAAACCCTGTCAAGTACAGTGTTTGAAGGCCTTTGTAGTGTTTTGAAACTGAAACACTACATTCGAGGTTTGAAATTCCAAGTGCCACAATAAGCACATAGCTTGTAGCGCAAGAACCATTAGAAAATTCTTGCTTGGATACATGGCCAGGAGGAAAGGTGACATGAAGACTCCAGGGTTTGAGCTCCAGGTCGTCAATAAAGGCAGCTGAAAGCTGGAGAGGTTGGACTGTGAGTGAACCCGGGACAAATCCCAGCCGATTTTCGATGTGTAGGTTTGGGTGGAATGTTTTAATAATGTAGAGTAGGAGCAGCCAGTATATATGACCAAACCTGGTTGGGTAGATCCTGTAACCAGGAGGCTGAGACACGGAAGCTCAATAGCATGCACCTTGGGATACTATTAAAAATATTTGTATTTATATGGCGCTTAATTGCCTCAGCAACTCAAAGTGGCTTGTATCAAATCTCATCTCAAACAGTCGACAGCCACTCCCATGATGTAACTGTCCCTGTGCCGCATGAGTTGACTCAGCAGCGGTCTAAGTAGATGTTCGTCTGCCAGTAGGGGATGATGATTGATCTCAGGTGGGTAGCTTTTGGGTACTTGTGCAAATTTGGTAAATGTTAATTACATTCGCATGGAATGGCTTATTTATTTTGAATCACATCGGAGGCATTTTAACATCCACTGTGAAGCAGATTGTGCATGTTTTTTCAGGTTACTGCAGCCGCAGTCATAACCAGAGCTGCTGGCCGCATTTGTATCTTGTGGTGGCCTTGGTTGACAACAGAGAAGAGGTAACGGCCTCTTCATCCGTTCTACCGAGGGAAGTATTTCCCAAGCTTACACCCCAAGTTAACTCCTCTACTTCCCTCTATCCTATCCTCTCAAGGAGACTAATTGACCTGGCCCAGCTTCGGCACAGGTCTCGACCACCAGCCACACGAATCCAGCCCTGAAAAGGACATCAGCCTTCGCGGCTCTGGGGTCGTACCACTGGCTTGCTCTGCCCGGCCCTTAGAAGGGCAGCAGGTCAGAGGAGTCCCAGAGTCTATCTAGCTGGACTTCAGTCTTCAGCTGGTTATTCGTCTTGACTGGATCGAACTGCACTCTCTGCTCTCGGGGTCCCGCCTTTTATACAATTCGCCACGGAGGGGCGGGTTTCTGTGGGATCACACGCACCCCCCAGCCCCCTCCCCTCAGGAGGGCCCTGGTCATGGATGACACAATCACCCCGCACCGGTAAGTGCTGTAATTCACCCGGGTTTGGTGTGCGTGCGTTCCAACATCACCACCACACTTGAACCCTTCAAAGGGAGAGAACTGACAATTACCTGAAAACACACTTCCCGAACAGATCCTCTGTCATCCTCATGTATTGTACCTTGCTTAACTACACTGGTTCCATGGACCTAATCAATACATTTCTTCTCAACCGGTCCCAAATAGACTAAAAGATGGCCACTCATTAAGAATCTCAATAAACCTTCACTTGAATTTTGATTTAAAGCTTTCGTGACTGCAGGGATTCATATTCTTGGTTCTTTCGGTAAAGTAACGTAGAAGGGAAACAATAAAATATAAAACAATATTCTCACGACGTTTCGACTGCAACACAAGCAATCATAAGGTGTGAAAACCACAGCAAGAAAATTTGAAAAAAGTGGCGGTTATTTTTAACGTTAGCACCACGGAGTGCGATTTGACAGTTTGTTCAGATGGACGAGTCCATCTATTTTCGGAAAAGAGGAGGGGGGAGACGAAAAAATAATGGATGCGATCTAAAAGCCAGCGTAAGCGTGAACAATCAATCAAGACCCGAAATGGTTTATCAAATCCTTCCAATGATTGCTAAGCCAGAATCTATTTTCTCGGTTGAAATTGTCTCTGTATTTGTATATGTGGATAGCCTCATGAATGAATCTCTCATAGTAGCCAGATGGCTTGCAAAGAACCTCTGTCTTGGAGAAGTCAATGTCATGTGAGCCTACTGAATTATAACAGTCGAAATGTCGTGAGAACTTTATTGTTTTATATATTTTTTATTTTATTGTTTTCCTTCTACGTGGTGACTTTACCAAAAGAACCAAGAATATGAATCCCTGCAGTCATGAAAGCTTTCAATAAAAAAATAAAACAAATTGCTTTTAAATATTACGAGTAGGCGAGGTCACATTGGGCTGTTACAACACCGCAAAGGGCCTGGGAGAAATCTGAAGCTGATAGAGATGAGTAGCGTGCAAATTACGGGTGCGCGGTCTGAGCCCGCCATATTGGCGGAGCCGCGTGGCGCGCGGCTGACGGAGGCAGCATCGCCCAAGGATAACGGCGCGAGGCGCAGCCATCGCCTTCCCAACATTAAAGAATTAGTCGCGGGAGGCGACTGGAGTGCTTTTACTTGGCGGTTCGAATCTGCTTTTCGTTCAGTGCGGTGGACGGAGGAGGAGGCGTTGGACGCCTTGCCTACACTACTTGACGATGTATCGTTAGCGGTGTTCCGCTCCATCCCCTCGGGAAAGAAGAAAATGTTGAAAGATGCGTTTGCCGAGGTGTCGGAAGTTTATGAACCAACGTCTGACGCTCAGAGGAAGTTCATGCATCGTTGCCGCGGACACAACGAGTCTCCTCTTGCCTATTGCGGCGCTCTGGTGGCGCTCGCAATGGCCGCCTACCCCGACTCCACGTCCCGGTGGGCCGCCAGGTGCCTCGACGCCAAGGACAACTTGCGCCGTTGGGCGCCGATGGCCACCTGGACGGGAGACCCTGCCAAGGATGGTGAGCCAATTGGTATGAGCGCCATCTCGCATTGTCCACATTCCGGACGACGCGGGAGTCGGAGACCTGGCCGCTGCCGCGCCTGTCTGGGTGCCGCGATGGCGGCCGGTGGTGCGTCGGGACGGAGCCTCGACGCCGCGCGGGGACGGAGCCTCGACGCCGCGCGGGGACGGCGATGGGGCTGCCCGGCGGGCTGGGACGTGCTTCAAGTGTGGCCAGATGGGCCACTTCACGCGCGACTGTCGGGAGTCGTGCCCGTACTCCACTGCCTTCCGTGACTCCATCTTTGGCGTCGCCTCCATGGACGGACCGTAACCCCGGCCAGGCAAATCGGCACGCGTCAGACACCCGGCAGACACCCAGCATATATCGACGCCTGATGCATCTTCCGACGCGCGTAATGTTCCACCAGTTTGCGACTCACACGATGCCACGTAGAAGGGAAATGCCTGATGATGTTTGCTTGTGTTGCAGTCGAAACGTCGTGAGAATTTTATTGTTTTATATTTTTATTGTTTCCTTTCTACGTGACTTTACCGAAAAAAACCAAGAATATGAATCCCTGCAGTCACGAAAGCTTTAAATCAAAATTTCACACGATGCCGTTGAGGGTTCGCCGCGTACGATCACTCAATGGAGGAAATTGGCGCGCCGTGTTGTGGCGGCTGCGGCGGGATCCTCCACGGTGCCGGGTACTATACAGGGGCTGGACGTTCGGATATTAGCGGACACCGGCGCGTCGGCGACTATTATCTCCGACGTCATCTTCCACCTCCTGTCTATTCCTGCTTCTCGTGTGCGGCCGGCTTTCGACGCGTGTATTGCTGCTAATGGGGGGAGTATGAGCATCATCGGACAGGTGGAGGTCCATGTCGCCATTGGTAATGTAGCCGTCCCCAGGTGCCGGTGGGTACTTCTCCCAAGCTGCACAGGCCATGGCAAGGGCCTGTCGAATTGAAAGACATACGCAATCCTCAATGTGTGCGTATCCGGGCGGGGTTCGCGCCGTTGGTACGTCCACACGTCTCGGGTTGAAACCCTTCTTTGCTCCGCGCGTTGATCCTTCATCCCCATTGACTACCCTGCCGGGGTCGGATGCGTCCGATGTGCCACCTCGGTTGCCGGTTGATCCCCAAAAGGGACCTGTTTTGCCTCCCAAAGACTCAGAGGCCCTGAACGCCCCGGCTGCTGACCCCACTCCGGGATTGTCAGCAGCCTGGGTTGAATCCGGCGGGGCCTCGTGCTGCTGCGGGGGATGGGCCGGCGTCGCGTACCCCCTCTAAATGTTCCCTTTCGTTGTTACTCTTACTTACCTTGCGTAATGCGTTTGTTATGCATCTTATTATTCTTCATTCTCAGTGTCTCTCGCATTGCACGTTGCCTCATTCCTAGCTGGGATGGCTAGTCTTTTACACCGGGGGGGGGTGATGTAATACGAGAGTACACCGACGGTCGCCGATCGGTGGGATAGGCTCCGCTGCTTCAGCCATTAGCCAATTAGATGAATGCGATCAATTGGGCCAAAGTTCAAGGGCGGAGCTCAAGGGTACTTGTGGGTAACCATCAAGAAGGTTAATGAGGGGGCGTGGCTATAGGCGGGGCTTGGTGATGTAGGTGAGGGGTTATAAGGGGAAGCAGGAAGGGGCTCGTGGTCAGTGTGTGGAGTCTAGAAGCTGGACCACGTCTCGTGCCTCCGGAACGCCAGCGGCCACGTGGTGGGCCGGAGGCTGTCTCCTTGCGTGCCGTCTGCCAGCAGTGCGCAGGAGCGGGGAGCGTGAGCGAGCCGTGTGCGGAACAGCAACTTACGCCGCGGAACGAGGAGAGCGGTGTTGACGTCGGAAGAACGTGGAGCTGTCCAGCCGTCGAGAAATAAATACTAAATAAGATCGTCGTCGAAGTGCTTTTACACATGTATAGACTTACACACACACGTGGACTAAAACACACACACATTGACTGACACACATAGACACAAACGCATGTTGACTTACACAGCAACATGGAGCCATGCACACACATCGACTAACACACACAGCGACTGATACACACAAATGGACTGACACACACAACATTGGGCGTTGTCGGTTCGAAAAAGACAGACACACACATGGACTGACACACAGATGCATGGACCTACATGCACACACATGGACTGAAACACACATCGACTCACACACACACGGACGTGCACAGCAATCCCCGATGATGGCACAGATATCAGCATCGCAGTACTACGTATCAGTAAATAGGGGGACGTGAGCAATCGAAACAATATAAATGCATAGAAGAAATAAGCTGAAATAAGTGTACATAAAATATCAGCAGTACGTACAGGTAAGTTGAGAAGCAGGCTACAGTCTAGATGATAGACTCTCAGTACACCGACTCAATGATATAGGCATTGCTACAGTGGACATAAAAATCTGGCAATATGGGCAGCAGCTGAAAACGTAGGATACAGTCGACATGAAAGGCTGTCAGTACACTGAGGTAAAGAAACAGGCAACAGATTAGAGACTGGCATACACTGGTAATGGGCAAAAGCAAAATTAACAGTGTAGATAATAGAGTGGCAGTGCACTGACATTAATGAATCAGCAGGCAGCAATACACAGCACAGACTGGCCGACTGGTTTTGCATCACATCCTGTTTCTAAGGTTTATTGGGTTTCTCGTTTTCCATCTTGTTGTATTTGCCTCCGTGCAGTTCACCGTTCTCTATGTGCAATGTGCGTGATGCCCCCCTATGTATTCCCTCGCTATGTGTTTTACCCCATTCCCACCTATTGATGATCGCTTGTGTTGCGTTCAAAACCTCGCGATTTATTTTAATTTGATTAAACTTTATTTTTATTTCAACATACGCGACTTTACCGAAAAAATAACAATGAGTATAGTAAATTTCTGCAGTCACGAAAGCTTCAATTCTATAATAATCCACCTCTACGGGGAGGTCATCTTTACAAACATCTTGCCTTGTGTTGTCTTCTCTTCGTATGTATCTATACGTGCCGCAATTTGCTTAGTTTTTGTTTACCGTAGTCTGTCTCCGTTTCTGTTTTTTGCCCCTTTTCGTTTTCCCACGTGCTCCCTTAGTGTAGGTCCCCTATTGTTTTCCCACGTTTTGTTGTTTTCTCTTCACCCCCCCCCCATCTCTGCAGCCTATATAATTCCCCGTATGTTATCTCTCCAGGCGTCTTTCTGTGTGCCTCTCCATGTGTGTATGTCTCTTGGTGTGGTGTTATTCTGGTTGTCCCTCTCTGCTGCCCAAAACATATTTCTCTGTGTGTTCTTCTCTATGTGCAATGTCCCCCCCTATATATTCCCTCGCTATGTGTTTTACCCCATTTCCACCTGATGATGATCGCTTGTGTTGCGTTCAAAACGTAGTGATTTTAATTAAATTTTAGTTCAAACAAAAATTATTTCTACATACGTTACTTTACCGGAAAAAAAACAATGAGTATACCAAGGTTTTACTGGAGCCTATTCCCACCACGGGGCTTAGGGCGTGCTGGCTGTCAAAAAAAATGTCGACGTACACCCCACCGTTTGTGAGCCAAATCCCTCGTAAGCGCGCGCGCACGGAGACTTTTATATATAAGAAAGATGAACTTACGAAGGAGCCACTCAGACTCTTCTATGTTAAGCAACTTTAATATCTAAAACCACTCTAATATGTGAACACGCTTATGATCGGAATTGTCAACACCGTACTCCTGACGATGTCCTACTCATTGATCCGTACAATTAACCCTCAATGGTTACGTTTGATAAAACTGAGTAACAGAACAAGCGGCTGACTCCTCTGAGTAGAGCGACCATACACGGCGATAGGAAAAGTCTGTAAAAATGACAATACTCATATGAAACGTGCTAAAGAAACATGTGCCCAATGGCAAAAGTAGACAAATGAATTCATTGGTAAGATTATGCAATTAACGAAATGCCCTGAAATAGTGTGAGTACTAGTGTGCCTGTTTGGCTAACAGATGCTTTTAAATTGGCGAATGGGACATCAATGATTTCGTGGGCAAGATTCTGTGATCAAAAGAAAATCTCAACACAATAGTATTCCTGTGTGTAGATTCGTAACATAGATGCTTATAAATGTTGTCATCAATAAATTCATTGGCAAGGTTATGCAATGAATGAAAACATATGACTGAAATAATATTTCTAAATGACCGTATTCATGTAACTCAAGGGACAGAACAATGCTCTTCACGATCAACTAATAGTTAATGCACCACCTTGGTATGGCAACCCTTTTCAACTTTTTGGAACAATCTTATTAGTATTCTTGGTTCTTTCTGTAAAGTAACGTAGAAAAAACAATAAAGTAATAAAAATATTAAACAATATATTATTATTTTATTGTTTCCCTTCTACGTGACTTTACCGAAAGAACCAAGAATATGAATTCCTGCAGTCACGAAAGCTTGAAATAAAACATCTTATTAGTACCAATATGCGCGTTATGTGTGTGGGTGTGTGTTGCCTTCTTGCTAACTGTTGAGTTAGCGGCTTCCGAGGTGCTGCGTTCCTTGTGTAGTGTTGTAAGGACGAGCAGACTTCTTTAGGAGGCACACTGTTTATTGTATTATTTCCTTATACAACGCTAAACACGCACAGAGGGATATTCGGTCCCCTCACCCGATACCTTAGGGAGGTACAACCTCCGGACTTGGCGGGACTCACACGTCTACCGCTATCCTAGTCCTCCGGCTAGGACCTAGGGGAGGCTATCTGACCCACCGCTGGCCCGGTGGGTCCTGACCACTGGGTATGCCGAGCCTTAGCCCTTAAAAGGGCTGAAAGGCTGGTCCAGGGTCCTAGCTGGGCTTCAGCCCAGTCTTCTATCTTCGTGCAGGGAGAGAACTCCCCGAGGTCCGTTGGGTCACCCGTCTTATACCCCTTCGTGGCCAGGTAGAACCAATCATACATTCCCACGTGGAACCGTCTGATTGGTTCGCACCAAACCCTGGCCACGATCCGTTTCACCTCGACTGACCCCAACCGTTGTACCCAGGGGTAATGCTGCACTGCCCTGGTGGCAATGCAGGTTACGCAACAGCGCATAGTTAACACCTCTACATCACCCCCTCCTTCGGAAGCTCCAGCCGTCCCGGCTGCAACAATGGGAAACTCCGAAATTACCAACGGTAGAAGAATTGTGAGTGTGCCTCACGAACAACAAGAACAATTAAACCCCTATAAATACCCCCCTTAACAACATAACGTATGTACAAGGCACTAGACATGCCAAAAAAACATTATAACAACCGGCGAGATTTCGCGCGCGTGCGTTTCGCGGGACCATCGTAGGGGATGGCAGGCTTTGTCGGCGGCACAAGGGAAGGAGGAGGATGAGCCAGAGCATCCGGTGGGCCTTTAGGCATCTCCACGGGGACACCTGCTGCTCCACGGTCCATTGAGGCTGAACGTGGCCTGCATGGAGCCGTCACACCCGCGTCATCTGCAGGAGGAATGACACGCCTGCGCTGTGGGTTAGGCACCAACGGGGCAACATCCGGCTCGTCGGACGCGTCGCACACTCGGCCCCCATGTCGTGTGTGTTGTGGAGGGACGCGTGGCGTGACGAAGGGTTTTAACCGAGAGGGGTGAATGCACCAGCGACGCCGTCCCCAGCTAATTTTAACACATTGGGGACGCAGGACTTCCACTACCTCAACCGGGCCTCGCCATAGTCTGAGGAGTTTGGCCGACGTGGACACCGGCACCTGGGGGCAGTGGAGCCATGCCCTGTCTCCCGGTGCCCACCGATGCGTGTACGACCGAGGGTCCCGCAGTCGCAAATTCGCCCGTTGGCGGGAAGCCGAATTTTCAATGGCGGCCTCCCGTGCCTCGGCCAACTTACGGAGGTTGAATCGCAAGTGGTCAACGAGCTTTGACTTTTGCGGTGGCTGTTCGATTTCCAGCCGAACGTCGGCGGGAGGAAAGGCATCCCTGCCGTACATTAGAAAGAACGGGAAAAATCCCGTCGCCGCGTGAGGTGCCATACGGTATGCGGCGAGGACCCCCGGAACCTGCAAGTCCCAATCGAGGTGGGATTCATTGACCTGATGGCATAACATAGCGGTGAGAGTTCTATGAAGGCGCTCCACCATGCCGTCGGTCTGGGGATGGTAGGGCGAAGTGCGCACTTTCTTAGTGCCCAACAGGCGGCACACATCAGTCAGCAAGGCTCCCGAAAAATGTATTCCCTGATCGGTCAGCAACCGTTCTGGTGCGCCCTTGTCCAGGACGTAGCCTTGAACAAAGGCGTCCACAACGGCCGCCGCCGACTGGTTGGGGAGGGCCCAGGCCATAGGCCACCGTGTAAAATACTCTACCCCAACCAGAAGGTACTTATTACCCCGTGGCGTAGTAGGAAAAGGGCCCAAAATATCGAGAGCCACCAACTCATTTATACGAGAGACCGAAACGGGTTGCAGGGGTGGACATGCCGGTTTAGCCGGCGGTTTACGTTGCGCACAATGGGTGCATCCCAGCAAAATGTCAGTGACGTCGCGCAGCATGCCCGGCCAGAAAAATTGCAACCGCAACAACCCAATGGTCTTATGAACACCCAGGTGCAATAAACGCTCATGCGCCGCCCATACGGCCTTGCATCGCAAGGCGGATGGCACGACGATTTTATGTTGACACGAGTCAGCATCCCAATGCATCAACAAGCCGCGCTTCATGACAAATGAATTAAATTTGCCCTATCTTGGAACCGCATTATTCGCGTGGCGACGCAACCTCAATAACGACATGTCCTCGCCCTGGTGCCGACCCCATTCGGCCAAAGTTAGCCCCAGCAAATCGTCACTGGCCATTGGATCTGCATGATCCAACATCGGCGCTGAGGCGGCGGGAAGTGCGGCTGACACCGTTGTGAGAGGCGCGACCTGCGCAGGCAGTGGCGGCTTACAACGGCCCGAGCCCAAAAAACACGCACATTTTTGAGCCGGCGGAAGGCGAGACAACGCATCGGCATTCGTGTGTTGTGCACCCCTACGGTAAGTGACATTGAAATCGTAGTCCTGAAGGACTTCGAGCCACCGAGAAAGCTGCCCGGACGGTTGGTCAACCCGCAGAGCGTACTGTAAAGCCGAATGATCAGATCGCACGGTAAAATGCTGACCATACAGGTACGGCCTGTATTGCTGAATAAAAAAACAATGGCCAGCAGCTCACGTCTGGTCACACAGTATCTTTGTTCAGCAAGAGACAAGACTCTGCTACCATAGGCAACAACCCTTTCAATGCCATCAACTTCTTGGGACAGAACACCCCCAATCCCCGTATTGCTAGCGTCGGTGTCCAACACGAATGGCACGGAAAAATCGGGGTACGCAAGGGACGGTGCCGTCACGAGCGCGTTCCGCAAGGAGTCGAACGCAGCCTGTTCTGCGTCCCCCCAATGAAACGCCACCCCTTTTGACGTAAGGGCGTGGAGCGGCTTGGCAATCGTCGCGAAGCCAGCAACAAACCGGCGGTAGTACGACGCAAAACCAATAAAACTACGAACATCGCCCGCAGATGTAGGGGTCGGCCAATGTTGAACACATTTGTTTTTTTCAGGGTCGGTAGAGATGCCCGAGCGGCTAACTATGTGGCCCAGATAGCGCACAAACTCACGCAGAAGGTGACACTTCTGCGGCTTGAATTTCAAGTTAGCGGCCCGCATTTTCAAGAAGACAGCACGCAACCGTTCGATGTGTTCGCCGAACGTGCGGCTAAAGACGATGACGTCGTCAAGATAAATGAGACATGAGTCCCACTGGAGCCCAGCAAGGACCAGCTCCATGAGCCTCTGGAATGTCGCTGGGGCCGAGTGGAGACCCATGGGCAATCTATTAAACTCGAAAAGGCCCTGTGGTGTCCGAAAAGCAGTCTTAGGTTTGACGATTCGTCGAGGGGGAGTTGCCAAAACCCCGACAGAAGGTCCAAGGTGGAGAAATAGTGCGCCCCTGCCAGGGCATCCAATGACTCGTCCATACGGGGGAGAGGGTAGGCGTCCGCTACCGAGATTTTATTTAGGCGCCGAAAATCAACGCAAAAACGGAGACTGCCATCGTGCTTTTTGACCAGCACTATTGGAGCACCCCAGGGACTAGTGGAGGGAGAAATTATATCGGCCTTCAGCATGTCATCCACAGCCGATTTAACATGCTGTTTCTCCGCCGGGCTAAGCCGAAACGGGTTTTGTCGAATCGGGGCAGCGTCACCAGTATCAATGTGGTGACGCAGCAGCTTGGTGCAGCCAATATCAAATTTAGATTTACTAAAGACATCGGAAAATTCTCGCAGAAGAGCGCGCAATTTAATTCGCTGCGAATGAGACAGATCACCCGTGTCTGTGCAGAGCGCGTCCAACCATCTCTCATCCGATTCGGAAGGAGGTGGGACCTGCGGCGTGTCATGCACGTGTCCCGCGACTCCGGTCCCCAACGGCACCGGGGTCGCGTGAGCGAGCACAGTTCTTTGCGGAATGACGGTTGTGGACAATCCGACATTCAAAACCTGCAAGAACAGCTCCCTGTCGGCTGCTACGAGGGTCTGTGCAGCCACCAAATCTAACCCCTTAGCATCTGCGTTTGAAGGCCCCAGCAAAATGCCATGTGCCGAGGCCTCCGGGGCTAGCGGTTTTTTAAGTTGCAAGGGCACAAGCATTTGTGTCCCTGGCGGAATGCGGACTGTGCTCGCGACAAACGCCTGCACCGAGGCACTAGCCATGCGCGGATGTGAGGGTGTGGGCAAGAACGCCATCCGTCGACCCGACGGGAGTTCGATGCAGCCTTGATCTACAAGGATCTTAATAGGCATTTTCGCGAGAAAATCAGTGCCTAACAAACACGGCACGGCGAGGGAAGAAGAGACCAAAATAGGCCCTGCCAATTTAATGTCTCCAATCGAAATTTGCGCCCGAATTTGCCCAATAATGCCAAGTGAACTGCCATTAGCGGCGAAACACGGGATAGAAACCCGTTCCAAGGGGCGGCATCGTACGGGCAGTATATTGTAAATCAAATCCGAAATGATCGTAGCCGATGCACCAGTATCGACCAACACGCGAAATTCCACACCCTCGATTGATCCGACAACCACGGACGAACCTGCCGTCGCCGCGACTACCCTATGGGCCAACTCAGACCACTGCCCAGGTCCGAGTGGCCGCGAACAAACGCCAGAATACCCCCCATCACACGCCGAATCGCGAGCCCTTCTTATGGTGCGTTGCAGTGTGTATGGTGTGAATGAGGGCCGAGCGTGAGAGGCGTCGCGACTTGCCTGGTTTTGCCGCGATGCCGTGGACGTCCTGTAGTCCTGGCCCCGGGATGCGGAGGGGCGTCGTCGAGGCGCACGACAGTCAGAGGAGATGTGGCCTCGTCGGCCACAGTTGAAGCACGTCACGTCGCCGCGTGGAGCAGGCCGTCCCCGCTGCTGGTCATTGCGGCGACCACCGTGGTCGGACGATCGCCGGCCCGTTGACCTGGTCGCCATGAAGGCCCGGTCGGGGGAGAACTCGGCGTCCCTGCTGGCAGGCTCCGACGTCGAAGCCGAGGCGGCAATGGTCGATTCCGTGTGGAGCAGCAGATGTGCGTGGATGCACCGAGCAGCTCGTAGCGAGCACATACCGTCGTCGTCCACCGCTTGGATGACGATGCGCAGCTCGCGCGCCAGCTCCAGCATCTTCTGGAGAACAATGGCATCAATGGCCTCGTCGTCCATGCGAGGGTAACCCGTTCTTGCCATCGCCAGTAGAGCGGTCCAGAATGCCAACGGAGACTCTTTAGGGCGGCGTCGCCTGTCGTAAAATCGGTTGCCGACGTCGGATGGAGGCCCGTACACGTCGGACATCCGTCGGAGGGCCGATTGAAGAGTCGCCCTTTGTTGCCTGGGGATGGTGAGGAGCGAGGCGAGAGCGTCGTCATCCAAAGTGGCCGGTAGTGCTCGGAGCGCCTGTGCGTCCGACCAGCCCACCATCTCTTGGTGGCTCAGGAAGCGACGCTGGAACGCCGCCCAGTCGCCCCCTTCAGATGTGAATTGTCGGAAGATGGGCAGGCGTTGTTGGAGGGCGGACGTCGTCTCCCCCTCAGCTTGTACCGTCTCGAGCCGGAGATCGGCGATTTCCCGGCCGATAGAGTCTACTGTACCGTGTCGGTACAGTGATGACGCGGCGTCCGCTGAGGAACTTGAATTCGCAGCGTCGCGTGCTGATGACGTTGCGGGTTGTGATTGGCCCCCCGCGTTCCCAGGATGCCCCTGGCTTCCGCTTCCGGCGGAATCACGTGGTTCCCCGGCGGGAAAATCAAAATGTCTGCCCTGGCCGATGGCGGGAACGTCTGCCGGCGGTTGACTCGGCCTGCCCGCAACCTCCAAGTTGATCTCTTCGAGAATGGAGGCCGCGGCGTGTAGGAGTTGAGCGAGACGGCGGTGTGCTGCCCTGAGTCCATCCCCCATGGCAGGGGGAGCAACCGGCTGCTCAACCGGTGGCTGGGCGGCCGTCAACGCGGCAGCGTTTTCAGCGGAGCTGGTGGTGCTTGCAGGTGAGACAGCGTTATCTTCGTTCTGGCTCCACGCATGGGCTGAACTTCTGGTTTCCATTTCCAACCACTTCTGACTCCAGTTGTAGTGTTGTAAGGACGAGCAGACTTCTTTAGGAGGCACACTGTCTATTGTATTATTTTCTTATACAACGCTTAACACACACAGAGGGATATTCGGTCCCCTCACCCGATACCCTAGGGAGGTACAGCCTCCGGACCTGGCGGGACTCTCACGTCTACCACTAACCTCCTTGATACCTAAGGAGGTACAACCTCCGGACTTGGCGGGACTCACACGTCTACCGCTATCCTAGTCCTCCGGCTAGGACCTAGGGGAGGCTATCTGACCCACCGCTGGCCCGGTGGGTCCTGACCACTGGGTATGCCGAGCCTTAGCCCTTAGAAGGGCTGAAAGGCTGGTCCAGGGTCCTAGCTAGGCTTCAGCCCAGTCTTCTATCTTCGTGCAGGGAGAGAACTCCCCGAGGTCCGTTGGGTCACCCGTCTTATACCCCTTCGTGGCCAGGTAGAACCAATCATACATTCCCACGTGGAACCGTCTGATTGGTTCGCACCAAACCCTGGCCACGATCTGTTTCACCTCGACTGACCCCAACCGTTGTACCCAGGGGTAATGCTGCACTGCCCTGGTGGCAATGCAGGTTACGCAACAGCGCGTAGTTAACACCTCTACACTTGTACCGAAAACACCTCAAGCCCCCAGGAGGGGCGCTGGGTCTGCGTGTGTTGAACACATGATGCTCTGGGCTGCTTCGTCAATCTCTCTCCACCGCTGGGGTGGTTGCCGAGTCGGTACGCTGGTCACGCTGTCGGTGGTGCCCGTGCTGGCAGGGATGATGGGTCCGGCTACGTCTCCATTGATGTGCGCGATCATCCCGTCGCCAGACACCGCTTGCAGCTCGTCTGCTGGTTGCCGCGCGTCACCCTCCTTGGCACCAGACACTTTTGATCCTTGTACACTGTGGAGTGACTTGGAGAGACAGCGCCTGTCGTCTCCACCCCCCCCCTCTTCAAGAGAGTCCTCTTCGAGTTGTCTGTACGACTCGTGCTGCACAGAGGACATGCTACAGATCAAGTTATATCGTTCCGTGTCAGTCTCTGTTCCGATCCTCAACTAAACTTCGCCTGTGGGTTGCGATTTGAAGGGGCACTCTCACGAATAGTGGTTGCACCAGCTTTCACTAAAAGGGTTGACTTTGATCGGAGCACAATTGGAACGATTGTCATGCTATGATCGTATGTGTTGGCTGTACACAGCGACCTCGCCACCGGGAATAATAATGTTACAGCACTCCCCCCCCCCCCCCCCCACGTTTGTATTGTAATACTGCGAGCACCAGCCTTGGCTGGAAGCCTCTCTTAATGACTCTCCGTGATGCGTGGCTTCTGCCGATGAAAAGCTCTCTATTAATTTGCCATTCACGAGGGCGATCCCCGGAGCCTGCCACTTGCAGTACTTCTTTCGTATGGCATTGTGAAAAGCAACAGTTTTTATTTTTAATATTTGAGCAGTACTGATTTCTGTTCTTGCATTCTTGCTTATATCTGAATTTTTCCACCTTGGGCTCTTTCTTATCACAAAGGGGCAGCTGTTTTCCTTTTGAAGTCGCTTGGGCTGTTTGTTGTTCAGATGTCTTTATAACCGCCATGTTTCTGTTAACGTTTTGGGCAGCGTTCCCCACGCTCCCATCACGGGTTGGAAGTATAAAAAAATTTTTGCATCAGACTTGCAGTCTCTCTGAAAAAGGGGCGCTGTGGCCTTTGAAATAGGGACCTATTGTGCACGGGTGTGCTTGCTGTCGCCATGTATTCCGTTCTCTCATCACGGCTTGGAAGCAAAACAATTTTCATTTTACACCTCATAGCTTGGTACCGTAGCACTTTCCGCAGTTTTGACTCTGCAAGTAACTCCAAGTACGTTTTGAGCAGCGTTCACTGGACTCGTCGCGGTTTGGAATTCTTGCGTACATAATTTACTGCTACCATGTGCTGTTAGCTACTGGAAGCCAAAGGCGGTTGGTGAGGCTCTGATCCCGTGGAATACGTAGTATCTTGGTCGTGTGTGATTGACCCATTTCGCATTGTATCACTTCTGAATGACTCTAGGTCTAATACTTTTGTTGATAAGTTGCTGGTGACTCAGAGACGATGTGAAGGTTAAGGGCTTGCGCCTTTGGTTTATTAAAGATATTCAAATAACACAAGGGTGTAACAACTCCCAGGGATTAGGGGTCCTACACTGAGTCCTGCCACACGACCCTACTCTGTCTGGTCCCAGCCCGGCTAGCTCCGGTCTCTCTCTAACGTGGCGGTTTAGGGACTCTGCCAGCTCCACCGACAGAAGCACCTCTAACGGCTAACACCGGCTTCTCCTCAGACTCACCACTCGATCCCTCTACCTCTGGTTCCCTCTTCACCCTTCTACCATTACCGCAGTGACCCCGCTTACGTCACGGAGTCCTCTAAATACTCGAGACGTGATGTCATCGAGCCGCCCAGCGCGCATGACGTCAAGTTCCGTGACATCACCGCACTGGACTGCACACATGACGTCACGTCCCCATTTTACTCCTCCACACTTTCATAATTACTTGGTTCATGCTTAACCAAGTTTTGTGGTATACCATAGTTGATACCAAGGATATTCCGAGGATTTTATTAACCTTTGTTCCCCATCTGTATGGCCAGGGATCCGTGCTTATTCTCAAGTTATATTTCGATATCCTGAGGTTGAAGATATAGCTAAGCTTCAAACTTTACTGTTGTATTTTAAAAACCCTAGTCAGCTCATAATTATTAACAACCCTTGGGTGGATTTTGCTGTCCAAGGGAGGTTTGTGACCCCTGCTGTTTCCATCTTGTTTGTTTTATTGTGGGTTGTTTCCTTTAAGGCGGCCTTCTCTTGAAGTCAACTGGGGATTACCCTCAGAATCTCATTAGCCCCTCCTTGGGTTTGCCGTTTTTTCATAATACATTTTACGACTTCCAAAACAGGCTTGTGAGTAATTATCCAGCTGTCTTTTGCGTGGCAAGGCAGGAGGCAGCTGGGGGGGGGGGGGGGGTGTGGGGACTCACCCTTTCCATGCCCCAGCACTACATCCCAATCAAAATTATTACCAAAAAATTGGCAGAATCACACTTAATATATATTTTTGGAAAAGGCATATACAGTATACACCATGCTCTTTGAGTGATAATAGGTTTATCCCTTTTTTATGGCAACAAAAAAGGTGTTGAGATGTTAAAACACCAAACTGAAACCTTTAACAAGGAATCATGTCACTGCATTAACCACAATACTTGTGGTCAGAATGCAAACAATAAACACTGATAATATGATGCATTGTCTTTGAAACTGATTGGTCCACACCAGAGACAGCTTTCGTTTGAGCCTAGTATCAAACCGTGTTAGACCAGAGGAAGCTAAACGGCGAGTGTTTGTGATGAGATATGCTACGAAACTCCGATTTGCTGAGGCGATTAAGCAAGCACCATATACATGCTAATATTATAACATAGTGAATCCTTGGGAGCTTATTGGCTCTGGCTCCTAGTTAGAGATCTACCCAACCCAGAGGTCCGCAAATACTGGCCGCTCTTACTCTGCAGGTTGAACCTAGGAATGGAGTGTTCAACTTCACATTCTTTCCATTCAAGGCCTGTGACAAAGATGAATCTATTAGCGCTTCATTGTCTCAAGCTTACACATCTACAGGGTAACCATTTGACTTTGTATTGTCTAAGAAGTCCACCCACACCTCCACTTCCACAAACCGCTGGGAGTTGCCTCGCTCTGCCTCACAGTCAGAATTCTCCTCCTGCTTCACGTTGCCTCCATCGATGTGAAGGTCCGATTTTGGAGTTGCATCTTCATCTTCACATTTTACCATCACTTCTTCGCTCTTCATCACTTCTTCACATTTTACCTTCACTTCTTCACATTTTACCTTCACTTCTTCGCTCTTCACTGTCACCTCTTCAAATTTCACCTTGAAACATTTCATAGTGTCCAAGCTGGAATTCAGTTCTGGTTCTTTTTTCAGGAGGGATGGGCTCATTGCAGCACTTTGACTTTCACAAGTCGATTTCAGACTACACTCCGTGGGGATCTTCTGATGCCTGGGTGTTCTCTGGTGTCGACGAAGAACTGATGACTGTGCAAATGCCTTCTCACACACACTGCACTTGAAGGGTTTCTCTCCTGTGTGTTTTCCCTGTTGTATTTTAAGATTTGATGAATCTGAAAATGCCTTCCCACACACACTGCACTTGAAGGGTTTCTCTCCTGTGTGTGTTCTCTGGTGCCTTTGAAGATATGATGACCGTGTGAACGCCTTTCCGCACACAGTGCACTTGAAGGGTTTCTCTCCTGTGTGTGTTCTTTGGTGTTTTTTAAGATCTGATGACTTTGCAAACGCTTTATCGCACAAAAGGCACCTGAAGGGTTTCCCTCCCATGTGTGTCCTCTGGTGCCGTTTAAGAGGATATGAACCTGAAAATACCTTCCCACACAAACTGCATGTGAAGGGTTTCTCTCCTGTGTGTGTTTTCTGGTGGATCTGAAGACCTGATGACCATGCAAATGCCTTCTCACAGACAGGGCACTTGAAGGGTTTCTCTCCTGTGTGCGTTCTCTGATGTATTTTAAGTTGTGATGAATCTGCAAAGGGCTTCCCGCACAGAGTGCACCTGAAGGGTTTCTCTCCTGTGTGTGTTCTCCGGTGTTTTTTAAGTTGTGATGAATCTGCAAAGGGCTTCCCGCACAGAGTGCACCGGAAGGGTTTCTCTCCTGTGTGTGTTCTCCGGTGTTTTTTAAGATGTGATGAATCTGCACAGGGCTTCCCGCACAGAGTGCACCTGAAGGGGTTCTCTCCTGTGTGTGTTCTCTGGTGCATTTTAAAACAAAATGAACTTGAAAATGTCTTCTTACACAAACTGCACTTTAAATGTTTCCCTTCCATGTGTGATCTCTGGTGGATCTGAAGACATGATAACCATGCAAATGCCTTGTCACAGACAGTGCATTTGAAGGGCTTCTCTCCTGTGTGTGTTCTCTGGTGCCTCTGAAGAACTGATGATTCTGCAAATGCCTTCTCACAGACAGTGCACTTGAAAGGTTTCTCTCCCGTGTGTATTTTAAGGTGTGTTTTAAGATTTGATGACCGTGCAAATGCCTTGTCACAGACAGTGCATTTGAAGGGCTTCTCTCCTGTGTGTGTTCTCTGGTGCCTCTGAAGAACTGATGATTCTGCAAATGCCTTCTCACAGACAGTGCACTTGAAAGGTTTCTCTCCCGTGTGTATTTTCTGATGTGTTTTAAGGGCGGATGAATATGAAAATGCCTTCCCACACACACTACACCTGAACGGTTTCTCTCCCGTGTGTGTTCTCTGGTGTTTTTTAAGAACATATGAATCTGAAAATGCCTTCCCACACACACTACACCTGAAGGGTTTCTCTCCCGTGTGTGTTCTCTGGTGTTTCTTAAGAACAGATGAATTTGAAAATGCCTTCCCACACACACTACACCTGAAGTGTTTCTCTCCCGTGTGTGTTCTCTGGTGTTTTTGAAGACCTGATGACCATGCAAATGCCTTCTCACACACAGTGCACTTGAAGGGTTCATCTCCTGTATGTTCTCTCTGGTGCTTGTGTAGAATTGATGACCGTGAAAACGCCTTCCCGCACACAGTGCACTTGAAGGGTTTCTCTCCTGTGTGTGTTCTCTGGTGTATTTTAAGATATGACGACTCTGTAAATGCCTTCTCACACACAGTGCATTTGAAAGGTTTCTCTCCTGTATGTGTTCTCTGGTGTCTTTTAAGGGCAGATGAATCTGAAAATGCCTTCTCACACACAGTGCACTTGAAGGGTTTCTCTCCTGTGTGAGTTCTCTGGTGCCGTGTCACACTTCCAGTACAATCCATGCTGTTTGCATCCTGGTCCCATTGTTGTCTTTTTGAACCGGGCTGCGCCGAGTGTCTTTGCTCCATCAGACCAATTCTGCTGAGGAAGCGTCAGAAGAATTGTCAGCTGCAGACAGAAAAAAATATCCACACCATCTACGTCAGTACCGAGGCACAGAGGAATAAATATATAGACATAATCACACATGACTTACACGTCTATATTTATTCATATATTCAAGATATTCCCCAATCCATCACACGGGCTGTGAAGGCACACAATGAGAGGGCAAATGGTTATAAATATGTCTGGAGGCCCTAGTATCTTCTAAATAAATATTAACCCAAAACACCAAGCACACAATTTCGGCTGCCTGGCTACAAAAGCAATATTTATAAAAGCAAAATTCAGCTAACATAGCAAAGGCTGTTGGAAATAATACTATTTGTATCATGCAGAAATGCATAAATTTATATTAAATTGCAACTTAGAGGTGTGAAGCCAGGCTCAGATTTGCTTGAATGTTTGGATGAACAGCAGCATATATGCTGTGTTAATTTCCTGACTGTTTCGATTCTTACAAAAAGTTCAAGAGGAAAACTAAAATAAGCTATTGTTTTGATTTAACCTCCATGTTCAACATCGGAGAGGACGACAATAAGTTCAGCTTTCACTTATCAATCATGTTTGCTGTCTGCGATAATCAAACTAATTATTGAATTCATAATGCAGTGAAATAACTGCCACAGCTCCCTACAAAAATAAACTCTTCAATACACATATTTCGCATGGATCATTACATCTTACCTATACAAATCATTTGTCTGTTTTTCTGTCCGTCTGTGTGTATACGAAACTTGTGACGGATTTGACTCGTGAACCGTGGAGTTTACGTTTAAAAAAAGTACCCGGGTACCACGAGATAGGCCCGGTGGTGAGCCAGCGCTGATCGTATTTTGCGTCCGTCAACTTTAAAGTAGTTAAATTAACAATTTAGTATAATAGGTTTTCCTATTTTTTTCTGGCAACAAAATGGGTGTTAAGATGTTAAAACACCAAACTGACACCTTTTGCAAGGAATCATGTCTGCATTAACCACAATACTTGCAGTCAAAATGCAAACAAAAAAAACACTCTGAAAAAAATGTATTGTCCTTGAAACTGATTGGTCCACATCAGAGACAGCTTTCATTAGAGCCTCGTCTCAAACAGTGTTAGACCAGAGGACGCCAAAAGGCGAAGGAGGTCCCATGATATAACAATTTAGTACTATTAATAATTATTTTACTACGCTGCGTGCGCCAAAACTCACAACTGCGCATGCGCGAGGCCGGGGCCCCTACATGGGACTAGGCCAAAATCGCGTAGATAGAAAAATGTTAATAAAAAAGACAAATAATGAAAATCGAAATATAAAAATAATTAAAAAAGCACTAATGTAGATAGGCTTGGTTCTTAATCGGAGTTAAGTGTACTAGCAGTCTATAATGCAGACTATGTTTAGGGCCAGCCTAGCTCTAATATCAGAGAGAATAAGATTGCTCCCATTTTTTATTTGATAATTTAGACAAGACTCTCTTAAATCACACTTAACATTAACAGATAAAATGTCCACATCTGATTGGGACCATGTAGATAACATGACAGTTCCTTCAGCTACTTCAATGTCAACTAAATGTAAAGTTAACTTGATTGCTAAATTCAACCTCCTGTCAAAAAAGAAGCCCAAGCCACACGTTAAAAAGTCAGATGTTAACAATATTTTTTTCAATCAGAGTAACAGCCCAATTTCCAACAGCCTAAAATCAGTAGTAGCTAAAGGGTTGAATTTCACAGTCTCCCCTAAACACATCCCAGTGTGTGATATCATTGCCCAGGTCGACATAGCCCTCAAAGGTTTGGGACACATCCCGGCAGACGTTGCAAGATCTGAAATCGCTGCTATCCTCAAAAACGCTAAGAAACCCGTTAGCAACATCACCAAGGACGAGCGTTTTCAACTCACTCAATTAAAAAAAGAGAGATGACATTGTCATCCTCTAAGCCGACAAAGGCAATGCCACTGTCATCATGGATAAAACCACTTACAACAACAAAATTCAGGACCTTCTGAATGATGGCAGCTATACCAAAATCAATAGAGATCCCACCAACCGCCTAACCAAGAAAACCAACAATATCATCACTAATTCGACTTCTCTAATCGAACCGACCAAGCAGCTCTCTCTATAAAACCTTCGGCTGCTAGACCACCCAGATTTTATGGCCTTACAAAAATCCACAAAGTAGGTACCCTGCTCCATCCTATCGTCTTCACAATTAACTCACCCACCTAGAAACTGGCCCCATTTCTGTCTGAGACCCTGCTTCCTTTCACGGGCAAGACCACCTCAGCTGTACTTAACTCAGCTCACTTGGTTTCTCTAATGAAGGACATCTCACTGTCTCCCGATGATTTGCTTATCAGTTTCGATGTAGACTCCCTGTTCACCAAGGTACCTGTACCTGACACCATTGCAATCATTGAAGACTTGGTACAACAGTGACTGAATCCAGATGTACCAACTTTGGTAAGGCACTGCCTTATCAACACTTACTTCACCTGGTATGGTACATTCTACAAACAAAATGAGGGTACCCCAATGGGTTCTACCTTACTACTACAGCCAGTACACACTGCTAGAGAGTTAGTATAGCTACTAATACAGCCAGTACACACTGCTATAGAGTTAGTCTAGCTACTACTACAGCCAGGACACGCTGCTAAAAAGTATAGTAGTTATACTAACTCTATAGCAGTGTGTACTGGCCATAGAAGTAGTCATATTAACGCTCAACCACATCAATTCCATACAGCCATCTATCAAATTCACCATGGAAGTGGAAAATGATGGCAAGCTACCATTCCTGGATGTTGTGATCGAGAAGAGACCTGATGGCTTGTTGGGACACACTGTCTACAGGAAAGCCAACCACATGGATGCCTATCTAATGCCTGACTCCCACCACCGTCCAGCCCAGAAAAATTCCCTCCTCAAAACACTACACCATAGGGCCCGTTGCATCTCTGACCAGCGCCACCTAGCCAGTGAGCAGAAGCACGTACACCAAGCCCAAAGGATGAATGGATATTCTGACCGTACAATCCGCAAAGCTGTCTCCCCAGCCATGGGGAGACAACCATCTTAGGATCCAATCAAAACCATCACTTTGCCATACATAGCAGGGGTTACCAAAAATATTTCCAAAAATCTTAAACAAACACAAGATCGAGGTTTGTTTCAACACAGTACACAAAATCCGTGATTTGATCCCATCTGTGAAGGATGTGATTCCTGACACGCAATACCCTGGTGTCTACAAACTAAGTTGTGGCTGCGGCAGCAGTTACATTGGGGAAACGAAACGACATGTCTCGGACCGTGTTCGCGAACACAAGACAGATCTGAAACATGGTAGGATCAATACCTCTGCCATTGCTGATCATTGTTTTAACGCTGTGGGCTCACACGAAATAGATTTTTCCAAGATGAAAGATTTGTTCATGAAGCCATCCAGATATATAGGGAAGGACGTTATTAACCAGGTAAAGCCTTAACTGACTGTGATGTTTCCATCCTACCTGCCTATGTGAGCTGTTATTTCCAACTCTCTGTGTGTCTCTCACCATGTGTACCTCTTGCTCTTAGGGGTTTTTTGTTCCTCTTGCCCGGCTCTCTGACAATGACATGCTAATCATCTCATTGGCACACCTCAGGTGTCTGGGCCGTCTCACATTGACATGCTAATCTCTCACATTTACATTTATGTACAAATTCCTTCTCTAGCTCTGCCCACTTATCCTATATGAACTCTTGTTGTAGCAGCTCTTTCTCCTATGTCAGCAGTCATCCTGCTGTGTTTGTTTCACACCTGATGACAGTTGCTTGAGTTGCGATCGAAACGTCGTGATCTATTATTTTTTCTACCTACGTGAAATTACTGAAAGAACCAAAGAGTATGGATTCCTGCAGTCACGAAAGCTTCAAACCAAGATTAGACTACAGCAATGGTTATTAAGTTGGTTGCGTGTACTGACAGTCTATAATGTGTAGACTGTATGTTTCTTATTAAGTTTGGTGAGTTTACTCGCAATCTTTCATGTGGAATGTAGCAATAGTTATTAAGCTAGGCCAGTGTACTGGCAGTCTATAGACTTATTCTCGGTTATTAATAACCATTTATTCAGTCTACATTATAGACTGCCAGTACATTCACAAAACTTAATAACCAGGCTACAGCTGACATTTATGGTTATTTTTATTTTTTTATTCACTTTATTATTCACTTAATTTCTATTCCTATTTGTCTATCTCCATGACTCAACCAAAAAACCAAAGATTATAAAAAGAGTCAGTATAGCTACTACTATAGCCACTACACACTGCTATAGAGTTAGTATAGCGACTATTACGGCCAGTACACACTGCTATCGAGTTAGTATAGCTACTACTGCGACCAGTACACACAGCTATAGAGTTAGGATAGCGACTACTACAGCCAGTACATACTGCTATAGAGTTAGTATAGCTACTATTACAGCCAGCACACACTGATATACAGATAGTATAGTTACTACAACAGCCAGTACACACTGCCATAGAATTAAATATAGCTAAAACTACAGACAGACGGTATTGCTAAAGTTAGTATAGCTACTACTACAGCCAATACATACTACTGTAGTGATAGTAGCTACCACTACAGCCAGTACATACTACTGTAGTGATAGTAGCTACCACTACAGCCAATATATACTACTGTAGTGATAGTAGATACTACTACAGCCAGTACATACCACTGTAGTCATAGTAGCTATTACTATAGCCAGTACATACCACTGTAGTGATTGTAGCTACTACTAAAGCCAGTACATACTACTGTAGTGATAGTAATTACACCCAGTACATACCACTGTAGTGATAGTAGCTACTACTAAAGCCAGTATATACTACTGTAGTGATAGTAGCTACTACTACAGCTAGTACATACCACTGTAGTGATAGTAGCTACTACAGCCAGTACATACCACTGTAGTGATAGTAGCTACTACTACAGCCAGTACATACCACTGTAGTGATAGTAGCTACTACTACAGCCAGTACATACTACTGTAGTGATAGCAGCTACTACTACAGCCAATGCATACTACTGTAGTGAAAGTAGCTACCACTACAGCCAGTACATACTACTGTAGTGATAGTAGCTACCACTACAGCCAATACATACTACTGTAGTGATAGTAAATACTACTACAGCCAGTACATACCACTGTAGTCATAGTAGCTACTACTATAGCCAGTACATACTACTGTAGTGATAGCAGCTACTACTACAGCCAATGCATACTACTGTAGTGAAAGTAGCTACCACTACAGCCAGTACATACTACTGTAGTGATAGTAGCTACCACTACAGCCAATACATACTACTGTAGTGATAGTAGATACTACTACAGCCAGTACATACTACTGTAGTTATAGTAGCTACTACTATAGCCAGTACATACCACTGTAGTGATAATAGCTACTACTAAAGCCAGTATATACTACTGTAGTGATAGTAGCTACTACTACAGCTAGCACATACCACTGTAGTGATAGTAGTTACTACAGCCAGTACATACCACTGTAGTGATAGTAGCTACTACTACAGCCAGTACATACCACTGTAGTGATAGTAGCTACGACTACAGCCAGTACATACTACTGTAGTGATAGTAGCTACTACTACAGCCAGTACATACCACTGTAGTCATAGTAGCTACTACTATAGCCAGTACATACTGTAGTGATAGTAGATACTACTACAGCCAGTACATACCACTGTAGTCATAGTAGCTACTACTATAGCCAGTACATACTACTGTAGTGATAGTAGCTACTACTATAGCCAGTACATACTACTGTAATGATAGTAGATACTACTGTAGTGATAGTAGCTACTACTATAGCCAGTACATACCACTGTATTGATAGTAGATAGTGCTATCGAGTCGGTATATACTACTATAGAGTTAGCAGATATTACTAAAGTCAGTATTTCCTACTATAGAGTTAGTAGCTACTGCTATAGAGTCGATATATACCAAGGCCGTAGCCATGGAGTCACCATTGGGGGGGACCAAATCTTCCAGGGGGTCTGAGGGTCCCAAACCAGAAAAATATCTAAATTTGAAAACTAATTTCCTGCCTAAAAATATTAAAAAATTCACTAACACGAGATACTTTTTTTTTACAATCATGTATAATAGTGTATTGTATTACATTGCTCTGTATTTACTTTTTTACCATTTCTTGTTTCATTGTATGTACTGTTTGAGATTAGGGATCAATAAAGTAAAACCATAACCACAATCATATAAACAGAAATCTATGCATTGATTTAAATGAAGTCCAAATATTGTGGCCAAGGTATAGCAAATTGTTCGTTTTATTTACATACCAAAGCAATTATTATTACATTTTTTATATTTTTATAGCAATATATTGGGACGGGGCGGACACTTTGAGCATATTTGAATATTGGGGGGGGGGGGATGTGTCCTACTGACTGGGATGTGTCCCCCCCCCCCAATATATATTATAATTACGGCCTTGATATATACTATTAAAGAGTCGGTAGATACTACTGCAGTCAGTAGAAACTACTGTAGAGTTACTATATACTACTCTAGTCAGTAGTTACGACTATAAAGTCGGTAGTTACTATTGTAGAGTCAGTAGATACAACTGCAGTCAGTAGAAGCTACTTTTAAAGAGTAAGCAAATACTACTTTCGAATGAATCGTTCCCACTATAGTCGGCAGATACTACTATAGAATCAGTAGATACTAGTCAGTAGATACCACTACTCAGTAAATACTGCGACAGTCAGTTGATACTACTATACAGTCCATAGATACTACTATGATCAGTAGAAACTACTATAGAGTAAGTAGATACTACTGTCAGTAGATACTATAGTCAGTAGATACTACAGTCAGTAGATACTACTATAAAGTAGATACTACTGTCAGTAGATACTACTAAAGAGTAAGTACATACTACTGTCAGTACATACTACTGTCAGTACATACTACTGTCAGTAGATACTACTGTCAGTAGATACTACAGTCAGTAGATACTACAGTCAGTAGAGACTACAGTCAGTAGATACTACTGTAGAGTTAGTAGATACTCCTGTCAGTAGATACTACTATGGTCAGTAAATATTACTACAGTCAGTAGATACTACTATAGTCAGCAGATACTACTCTATAGTAAGAAGATACTGCTGTCATTAGATAATACTATGGTCAGTAAATACTACTAGTCAGTAGATACTACTATAGTCAATAGATACTACTGTAGAGTTACTAGTTACTACTATAGTCAGGGTATACTACTATAGTCGGTAGATAACGTGACAACCCATACAAGTTGGCTGTGTCGGGTGGTGGAGGGGTTTAACTACACATATATTTACGCGATCTAACCCAAACAAACCTGTATTAAGGATGTATATTTGGAGTTTGCGTGTCTCTCTCCTCGTGGTCGCGTGGACTTTCCTCAGGATCCTCAGGATTTTTTTCCCTGCACATTTAGAGTCAACATCACCACGCGTTTAGAGTATTTAACCGACAGACATTTCCACATACTGTTTGGTTCTATTCGGTAAAGTCACGTAGGTAAAAAATAAAACAACAGACACTACTACTACGGTCAGTATGGATCCTTGCAGTCGCGAAAGCTTCAAATCTAGACATTTCCACACGTTGATAAGCCACTTTGTTGTGGGCAGGTCGCTTCTGAAAATAAGAGCGGTATAGCAGCTCAAGTGGGCTTGGCCTTGGTAAGATAACAAAACAAAAACTGTAGATATATTTAAAAGAAAACAAAGTGACAAAGTAGTGAGCCAGGTGCATTCAGGCGAGGGCAGGAGGCAAGGCCCCGCATTGCTAGGCCCCGCGTTGTAATGTTCCAACCTGGACATCGATTCCATACTCGCTGCTACTCAATTGACATCCCTACGAGAGAGACGGAGCGAGGCTCTACCTGGGTAAACAACAACAACCACCACCACCACAACAACAACCACGATGTTAACTTCTCACCTCAAATCTCAGTGAGCGCAGGCGCGCGGATCGGCAGCTTCCTGGTATCTCGTGACGTCACGCGGCAGCAGGAGGTGACATGACGTCACTAGAGCGGTACAACACACTCCCATACCAAATGTGCGGCGGTGCAAGTTAATAAATTATGTTAATGAACTAGGCCCATAAGTGAGTGAACTCGCGGTGGAGGGGGGTTGGGGGGGGTGCGTGAATACCTTGGTGACATGACGTCACTAGCGCGTTACACCTCCCCCTCGCGTCTCACGCCGATGAGGTAATGCAGAGTTGTGACGTCAGAGAGCGGGGTTTGAGTTTAAATTTATTTAGATTTTATTCCATTGCTCCCTCTCTTTCAGTTTCATTTATTTGGTATAGCCCTGTGAGCCATTCGGCTCTTGAATCGGGTGCAACCGCAACAAACACAAAACATGAACCAGAAAACATCTTAAAGTGACTATGTGTGACTGTGTAACCAGATAATCCAGGAAAAAAAAACAGCAAAATATTCCTGAAAAAGCACCGTACACCAACGCTGTGTGCAAAAATCCGAGTGGGATGCAAGTCAAACAACAACAACAAGACAACTTAGATTAAGGCCATCAGTCTAACTCCGTACTACAACAAACAAACATGGCCAAACCAAAAATCGTTTTCGACATCACCAAAATAAAGCCATAAAAGCAATGTAACAGTGATCATAGGAACTGTGTGTGTGTGTGTGTACAAACTGTGTATACACTGTGTGTGTGTACAAACTATGTATACACTGTGTGTACTGTGTGTGTGCAAACTGTGTATACACTGTGTGTGTGTACAAACTGTGTATACACTGTCTGTACTGTGTGTGTGTACAAACTGTGTATACACTGTCTGTACTGTGTGTGTGTACAAACTGTGTATACACTGTGCGTGTACTGTGTGTGTACAAACTGTGTATACACTGTGCGTGTACTGTGTGTGTACAAACTCTGTATAAACTGAGAGTGCGCTGTTTTTGAGTTGTACGCCTTTTGGCGTCTTCTGGTCCAACAAGTATCCAAAAACTAGCCACCTGAGATCAATCATCACCCCCTACTGGCAGAGGAACATCCACTTAGACCGCTGCTGAGTCAACTCATGCAGCACAGGGACAGTTACACCGTGGGAGTGGCCGTCGACTGTTTGAAATGAGATTTTACAGCCACTTAAATACAAATATTTTTACAAGTATCCCAAGGTGCATGCTATTAGCTTCGGTGTCTCAGCCTCCTTCTTACAGGATCTACCCAAACACGTTTGGTCATATATATACTGGCTGCTCCTACTCTACATTATTAAAACATTCCACCCAAATCTACATCGAAAATCGGCTGGGATTTGTCCCGGGTTCACTCACAGTCCAACCTCTCCTCCCACTTTCAGCTGCCTTTATTGACCTGGAGCACAAACCCTGGAGTCTTCATGTCACGTTTCCTCCTGGCCAAGTATCCAAGCAAGAATTTTCTAATGGTTCTTTCGTTGCAAGCTATGAGCTTATTGTGGCACTTGGAATTTCAAACCTCGAATGCAGACTCTGCTCCTTATTGATCTCCTTACGCGTGTTTCAGTTTTAAAACACTTCAAAGGCCTTCAAACACTGTACTTGACGGGGTTTTTTACGTGTTCCCTGGCGGTAGTGAAGATTTGATGACCGTGCAAACGTCTTAACACACAAAGTGCACCTGATGGGCTCCTCTTTTGTGCATGTTCTCTGTTGTCGGTCAAGATTTGATGACTGTGCAAATGAATTCCAAGACTCAGTGCACAGTCGTCACGTCCCGTGGACGAGGGGAGTTCTGCTCTTGGTGAGGTCACAAACCAGATAGGGAAGCGCTGACATCACCCACGTGACTTTGAGGCGATATCTCCAGAGGCTTTTACATATTTAAGTAAACATGTGGTAAGCAGCAGGATATCGATGGACACGGTTATTTAAGTTTTATTTAAACAGATAGTAAAATCCAATAAAAGCTAGGCTAGAATACAAATCTTAAACAAAAATCCATGATACATTTCAAATGTGCTCTTAAAATTACCTCCTTGCTATGAGGCAGATAAGCAGACACGTGTCTTTCATTTATTGGTCTCTCCATGACACAGAGAAATGTTTTACACAAACTATAAATAGCAGCCTTCTAGGAGTACATAACTGATTCAGTGCAAGCCACCTGTGGACCAGTATTGGTGTACAATGTCTCAACAGCAGTCGGGCTTGCTCCAACCGATGGTTATGAACATTCAGATGTTAATCAGCAAGGAGCATTTCTAGTCCGAGTTCGACAAAATCTAAAAAACGCGTTGCAATGGTGCATCCTTTTGGGACATGCTTTAGCGGGTTTCGGTCTACATCCGAAACCCTAGCTAGCATCACTGTCGTTTAAATTACGGTGTGGCCTCTATTTCACGCGACACCCCATATTACAATGCGGGAAACACAACCAAGACCACTGCCGGTATATTCCAGCTGTATAGTGTTAACTTATTTAACCTCTACACAAATCTTACATTGTTAAAGGGCAACAGGGCTACTACTTCTCTGGAGGAGTGCACACATCACAAGCCACTATACCAACCCAAATAACCCTCACAATAACACAACAACCAACACAGTCACACAACAATGCAACAACTGCAGCCTCACCGACTTACTCCACCACGAATGCTGATGGGAGAAAACCGCTGAGCAAAACTCTGAAGGCACGCACGATGCACCACCCGGCTCTGGAACAGACCAAACAAAAACGCTCCAAACACCACTTCAGCGGATCAGTCCCAGCCACCTGGAGCCAGATCAATCACAAAAAATACCAGTTGACCCGTATCACAAGAACAGCTGTCACGTGAGTTATCTGTATAGGTTACTTCCAAAACACACACTTTCTTATACAATCACGTGTTCCATGTTTGACCTTATAGACAAAATGTTACATGTACGCACAAAATCAGACAAGTATTCATTAATTTTGATTTAAAGCTTTCGTGACTGCAGGGATTCATATTTTTGGATCTTTCGGTAAAGTCACATAGAAGGGAAACAATAAAATAATAAAACTATAAAACAATATTCTCAAGACGTTTCGACTGCAGCACAAGCAGTCATCATCAGGTGTGAAAACCTAAGCAAGAAAAAAATATTGCTGTGGTTTTCACACCTGATGATGATTGTTGTAGTCGAAACGTCGTGATAATTTTGTTTTATATTTTTATTATTTTGTTTCCCTTCTACATGACTTTACCGAAAGAACCAAGAATAAACATTCATCAAATTATAATTCTAAATTATCGATAGGCATATTGACAAAATGTAATTACTGCACTGAAATGTATTTCGTGTTATATCGTATTTACAAGTTGATCTCTGTCGGATGAGGCCTACACCTACAGTACTCAGATTGAGGGAAGCCAAGTGGTAGTGCATTCTCTTTTTGTTGCAGAGGTTCAATGTTCAAATCAGACAGGCATCCCTGATTAGTCCAGCAACATTAATTACAAATATGCACCGTACTTCTTAACATCTGATTCTAAAACATACTATTGTCATTCAAAACGCCAGTATGCGATTGCATGCGATTGCATGCTGGCATTGTGGTTAAAATTTGGCAAATTCGAAACATTACCCACAAATGACACAACTGAGATTACACATCAATCATTGCGCCCTACTAACAGACTCATGCCCACATGCAGGCTGGTGCAGGACCACCTTATGCCACACAGGTGCAGCTGAAAAAAAGACATTTTTTAAAATTATGCTAATTTATATTAGGTTCAGCTTCGTTATCTAGGGGTATATTACCAATCGCGATAATACATTAGAAAATGTGTAATTATATGAAATTCTGTAAATGTACGCAATTATGCAAATTAGGCTCAGCTTCATTGTCTCAGGTGTATAACCAATTGTGAAAATACACTTATTATGTTTTAGAGTAATTCTATCAGGTCTCAGAATTCAGATCTCCTAGTTAGAGATCTACCCAACCCACAGGTCCGCAAATACTGACCGCTCTTACTGTGCAGGTTGAAACTAGGAATGGAGTGTTCAACTTCACGTTCTTTTCATTAAAGGCCTGTGACAAAGGTGACTATATTGGAGGTTCATTGTCTCAAGATTACACATTTACAGGGTCTCCATTTGACTTTGTATTGTCTAAGAAGTCCACCCACACCTCCACTTCCACAAACTGCTGGGAGTTGCCTCGCTCTGCCTCATAGTCAGAATTCTCCTCCTGCTTCACGTTGCCTCCATCGATGTGAAGGTCCAATTTTGGAGTTGAATCTTCATCTTCACATTTCACCTTCAAATCTTCGCTCTTCACTGTCACCTCTTCAAATTTCACCTTGAAACATTTCATAGTGTCCAAGCTGGAATTCACTTCTGGTTCTTTTTTCAGAAGGGATGGGCTCATTGCAGCACTTTGACTTTCACAAGTCGATTTCAGACTACACTCCTTGAGGATCTTCTGATGCCTGTGTGTTCTCTTGTGTCGATGCAGAACTGATGACTGTGCAAATGCCTTCTCACAGACACTGCACTTGAAGGGTTTCTCTCCTGTGTGTGTTCCCTGGTGTATTTTAAGATTTGATGAATCTGAAAATGCCTTCCCACACACACTGCACTTGCAAGGTTTCTCTCCTGTGTGTGTTCTCTGGTGCCTTTGAAGATATGATGACCGTGTGAACCCCTTTCCGCACACAGTGCACTTGAAGGGTTTCTCTCCCATGTGTGTTTTCTGGTGCCGTTTAAGAGGAGATGAACCTGAAAATACCTTCCCACACAAACTGCACTTGAAACGTTTCTCTCCCGTGTGTGTTCTCTGGTGGATCAGAAAACCTGTTAACCATGCAAATGCCTTCTCACAGACAGTGCACTTGAAGGGTTTCTCTCCTGTGTGTGTTCTCTGGTGGATCTGAAGACATGATGACCATGCAAATGCCTTCTCACACACAGTGCACTTGAAAGGTTTCTCTCCTGTGTGTGTTCTCTGGTGGATCTGAAGATCAGACGACCATGCAAATGCCTTCTCACACACAGTGCACTTGAAGGGTTTCTCTCCTGTGTGTGTTCTCTGGTGTTTTTTAAGATGTGATGAATCTGCAAAGGGCTTCCTGCACACAGTGCACCTGAAGGGTTTCTCTCCTGTGTGTGTTCTCTGGTGTTTTTTAAGATGTGATGAATCTGCAAAAGGCTTCCCGCACAGAGTACACCTGAAGGGTTTCTCTCCTGTGTGTCTTCTCTGGTGCATTTTAAAACAAAATGAACTTGAAAATGTCTTCTCACACAAACTGCACTTGAAATGTTTCTCTCCCGTGTGTGTTCTCTGGTGGATCTTAAGATCAGATGAACTTGAAAATGCCTTCCCACACACACTGCACTTGAAGGGTTTCTCTCCTGTGTGTATTCTCTGGTGTCTTTTAAGGGCAGACGAATCTGAAAATCCCTTCTCACACACAGTGCACTTGAAATGTTTCTCTCCTGTGTGTGTTCTCTGGTGTTTTTTAAGATTTGATGACTGTGCAAATGCCTTCTCACACACACTGCACTTGAAGGGTTTCTCTCCTGTGTGTGTTCTCTGGTGGATCTTAAGAACTGATGACTCTGCAAATGCCTTCTCACAGACAGTGCACTTGAACGGTTTCTCTCCCGTGTGTGTTCTCTGGTGTGTTTTAAGGGCGAATGAATCGGAAAAGTCTTTCCCACACACACTACACCTGAAGGGTTTTTCTCCCGTGTGTGTTCTCTGGTGTTTTTTAAGAACAGATGAATCTGAAAATGCACTCCCACACACACTACACCTGAAGGGTTTCTCTCCCGTGTGTGTTCTCTGGTGTTTTTTAAGAACAGATGAATTTGAAAATGCCTTCCCACATACACTACACCTGAAGGGTTTCTCTCCTGTGTGTGTTCTCTGGTGGATCTTAAGAACTGATGACTCTGCAAATGCCTTCTCACACACAGTGCACTTGAAGGGTTCAACTCCTGCATGTTTTCTCTGGTGCTTGTGCAGAATTGATGACCGTGAAAACGCCTTCCCGCACACAGTGCACTTGAAGGGTTTCTCTCCTGTGTGTGTTCTCTGGTGTATTTTAAGATATGATGACTCTGTAAATGCCTTCTCACACACAGTGCACTTGAAGGGTTTCTCTCCTGTGTGCATTTTCTGGTGTTTTTTAAGATATGATGACTCTGTAAATTCCTTCTCACACACAGTGCACTTGAAGGGTTTCTCTCCTGTGTGCGTTTTCTGGTGTTTTTTAAGAAGTGATGACCATGTAAATGCCTTCTCACACACAGTGCACTTGAAGGGTTTCTCTCCTGTTTGAGTTTTCTGGTGCCGTGTCACACTTCCAGTACAATCCATGCTGTTTGCATCCTGGTCCCATTGTCTTTTTGTACCGGGCTGCGCTGAGTGCCTTTGCTCCATCAGACCAATTCTGCTGCTGAAGCGTCAGAAGAAGTGTCAGCTGCAGACAGAAAAAATATCCACACCAACTACGTCAGTATCAAGACAAAGAGGAATAAATATATAGACAGTCACACATGACTTACACGTCTATATTTATTCATATACTCAAGATATTCCCCAATCCATCACACGGCCTGTGAAGGCACACAATGAGAGGGCAAATGGTTATAAATATGCCCTAGTATCTTCAAAATAAATATTAACGCAAAACACCAAGCACACAATTTCGGCTGCCTGGCAACAATAGCAATATTTATAAAAGCAAAATTCAGCTAACATAGCAAAGGCTGTTGAAATAATACTATTTGTATATTGCAGAAATGCGTGCGCCAAACCACACATCTGCGCATACGTGAGGCCGGGGCCCCTGCATGGGACTAGGCCTTATCACGGCACTGTTAATTAAGTACTATATTCTTGGTGCTTTCGGTAAAGTCATGTAGATAGCAAAATATAAAAAACAAGTTAATTAAAATCGAAATAGTAAAAAAAATTAAAACACTAATGTAGATAGGCCTGGTTCTTAATCGAAGTTAAGTCTACTGGCAGTCTATAATGTAGACTATGTTTAGGGCCAGCCTAGCTCTAATCTTAGAGAATAAGATTGAACCCGATTTGAACTTGATAATTTAGACAAGACTCTCTGTTAGCATTAACAGATAAAATGTCCACATCTGATCGGGACCATGTAGATAACATGACAGTTTCTTCAGCTACTTCAATGTCAACTAAATGTAAAGTTAACTTGATTGCTAAATTCAACCTCCTGTCAAACAAGAAGCCCAAGGCACACTTTAAAAAGTCAGATGTTAACAAGATTTTTTTTATCAATCAGAGTAACAGCCCAATTTCCGACAGCCTAAAATCGGTACTAGCTAAAGGGTTGAATTTCAGTCTCCCCTAAACACACCCCAGTGTGTGATATCATTGCCCAGGTCGACATAGCCCTCAAAGGTTTGGGACACATCCCAGCAGATGTTGCAATATCTGAAAATCGCTGCTATCCTCAAAAACGCTAAGAAACCTGTTAGCAACATCAGCAAGGACGAGCGTTTTGAACTCGCTCAATTAAAAAATAGAGATGACATTGTCATCCTCTCAGCCAACAAAGGCAATGCCACTGTCATCATGGATAAAACCACATACAACAACAAAATTCAGGACATTCTTAAATGGCAGCTATACCAAAATCAATAGAGATCCCACCAACCGCCTAACCACAAAAAACAACAATATCATCACTAATTTGACTTCTCTAATCGAACTGACCAAGCAGCTCTCTCTAAAACCTTCGGCTGCTAGACCACCCAGATTTTATGGCTTTACCAAAATCCACAAAGTAGGTACCCTGCTCCGTCCTATCGTCTTCACCATTAACTCACCCACCTAGAAACTGGCCAGATTTCTGAGACCTTGCTTCCTTTCACGGGCAAGACCACCTCAGCTATACTTAACTCAGCTCGCTTTGTTTCTCTAATCAATGACATCTCACTGTCTCCAAATGATTTGCTTGTCAGTTTCGATGTAGACTTCCTGTTCACCAAGGTACCTGTACCTGACACCATTGCAATCATTGAAGACTTGGTCCAACAGTGACTGAATCCAGATGTACCAACTTTGGTAAGGCACTCCCTTACCAACACTTACTTCACCTGGAATGGTACATTCTACAAACAAAATGAGGGTACCCCAATGGGTTCTACCTTACTGCTACAGCCAGTACACACTGCTAAAAAGTATAGTAGTTATACTAACTCTATAGCAGTGTGTACTGGCCGTAGTAGTAGCCATATTAACGCTCAACCACATCAATTCCATACACCCATCTATCAAATTCACCATGGAAGTGTAAAATGATGGCAAGCTATCATTCCTGGATGTTGTGATCGAGAAGAGACCTGATGGCTTGTTGGGACACTCTGTCTACAGGAAAGCCATCCACATGGATGCCTATCTAAAGCCTGACTCCCACCACCATCCAGCCCAGATAAATTCCCTCATCAAAACACTACACCATAGGGCCCGTTGCATCTTCGACCAGCGCCACCTAGCCAGTGAGCTGGAGCACGTACACCAAGCCCACAGGATGAATGGATATTCTGACCGCACAATCCGCAAAGCTGTCTCCCCAGCCATGGGGAGACAACCATCTTAGGATCAAATCAAAACCATCACTTTGCCATACATAGCAGGGGTTTCCAAAAATCTTAAACAAACACAAGATTGAGGTTTGTTTCAACACAGTACACAAAATCCGTGATTTGATCCCATCTGTGAAGGATGTGATTCCTGACATGCAATACCCTGGTGTCTACAAACTAAGTTGTGGCTGCGGCAGGAGTTATATTGGGGAAACGAAACGACATGTCTCGGACCGTGTTCGCGAACGCAAGGCAGATCTGAATCATGGTAGGATCAATACCTCTGCCATTGCTGATCATTGTTTTAACACTGTGGGCGCACACGAAATTGATTTTTCCAAGACGAAGGTACTCTGCAAACCCACCGGCTATCATGAAAGATTTGTTCATGAAGCCATCCAGAAATATAAGCACAGACATAACTTCCACTGAGAAGATGAGTAAACACTGAGCAATAATTGGAAGGACGTTATTAACCAAGAAAAGGCTTAACTGACTGTGATTTTTCCATCCTACCTGCCTATGTCAGCTGTTATTTCCGACTCTCTGTGTGTCTCTCTCACCATGTGTACCTCTTGCTCTTAGGGGTTATTTGTTCCTGTTGCCCGGCTCTCTCACAATGAGATGTTAATCGTCTCATTGGCACACCTCAGGTGGCTGGGCCGTCTCACATTGACATGCTAATCTCTCACATTTACATTTATGTACAAATTCCTTCTCTAGTTCCGCCCACTTATCCTATATAAACTCTTGTTACAGCAGCTCTTTCTCCTATGTCAGCAGTCCTCCTGCTGTGTTTGTTTCACACCTGATGATGGTTGCTTGAGTTGCGATCGATACGTCGTGATCTATTATTTTTTCTATCTACGTGAATTTACCGAAAGAACCAAAGAGTATGGATTCCTGCAGTAAAGAAAGCTTCAAATCAAGATTAGACTATGGCAATGGTTATTAAGTTGGTTGAGTGTACTGGCAGTCTATAATGTAGACTATAGCCTGGTTCTTAACCTCGTTGAGTGTACTGACAGTCTATAATGTAGACTGTAGGTTTCTTATTAAGTTTGGTGAGTGTACTGGCAGTCTATAATGCAGACTGTAGCAATGGTGATTGAGCTGGGCGAGTGTACTGGCAGGCTATAGACTTATTCTTGGTTATTAATAACCATTTCATCAGTCTACATTATAGACTGCTAGTACATTCACAAAACTTAATAACCAGGCTACAGCTTACATCTATGGTTATTTTTTTTAATTCACTTCATTATTAACTTCATTTGTATTACTATTTGTCTATCTACATGACTCAACCAAAGAACCAAAGATTATAATTATAGAGTCAGTATAGCTACTACTACAGCCAGTGCACACTGCTATAGAGTTAGTATAGCTACTACTACAGCCAGCACACACTGCTATAAAGTTAGTATAGCTACTATTACATACAGTACACACTGCTATAGAGTTAGTATAGCTACTACTACAGCCAGTACACACTGCTATCGAGTTAGCATAGCTACTACTGCGACCAGTACACACTGCTATAGAGTTAGTATAGCTACTACTACTGCCAGTACACACTGCTATAAAGTTAGTATAACTACTATTACAGCCAGTACACACTGATTTACAGATAGTATAGTTACTAAAACAGCCATGACACACTGCTATAGAGTTAAATATAGCTAATACTACAGCCAGCACGTATTGCTAAAGTTAATATAGCTACTACAGCCAATACATACTACTGTAGTGATAGTAGCTACTACTACAGCCAGTACATACTACTGTAGTGATAGTAGCTACTACTACAACCAATACATACTATTGTAGTGATAGTAGCTGCTCCTACAGCCAGTACATACTACTGTAGTGATAGTGGCTACTACTATAGCCAGTACATACTACCGTAGTGATAGTAACTACTACTATAGCCAGTACATCCTACTGTAGTGATAGTAGCTACTACTACAGCCAATACATACTACTGTAGTGATAGTAGCTACTACTACAGCCAGTACATACCACTGTAGTGATAGAAGCTACTACTACAGCCAGTACATACCACTGTAGTGATAGAAGCTACTACTACAGCCAGTACATACTACTGTAGTAATAGTAGCTACGACAGCCAGTACATACGACAGCCAATACATAATACTGTAGTGATAGTAGATAGTGCTATCGAGTCGGTATATAATACTGTAGTGATAGTAGCTACTACTATAGCCAGTACATACCACTGTAGTGATAGTAGCTACTACGACAGCCAGTACATACTACTGTAGTGATAGCAGCTACTACTATAGCCAGTACATACTACTGTAGTGATATTAGATAGTGCTATCGAGTCGGTATATACTACTATAGAGTTAGTAGATATTACTAAAGCAGTATTTCCTCCTATAGAGTTAGTAGCTACTGCTATAGAGTCGATATATACCAAGGCCGTAGTCATGGAGTCAACATTGGGGGGGCCCAAATCTTCCAGGGGGTCTGGGGGTCCCAACCCAGAAAAATATCTAAATTTGAAAACTAATTTACTGCCATTTCCTGTGTATTGTATTGTATTACATTGCTCTGTTTTTACTTTTTTACCATTTCTTGTTTCATTGTATGTAATGTTTGAGATTAGGGATTAATAAAGTACAACCATAACCACATTAATATAAACAGAAATCTATGCATTGATTTATATGAAGACAAGTCTAAATATTGTGGCCAAGGTATAGCAAATTGTTGTTTTTATTTATATAGCATAGCAATTATTATTACATTTTTTTATATTTTTATAGCAATATATTGGGAGGGGGCGGAGATTTTGAGCATATTTGAAAATTGGGGGGGGGGATGTGTCCCCCCCTACTATAGAGAAAGTAGATACTACTGTCAGTAGATACTACTGTCAGTAGCTACTACAGTCAGTAGATACTACTAAAGGGTCAGTAGATACTACTGTAGAGTTAGTAGATAATCCTGTCAGTATATACTATGGTCAGTAAATACTACTACAGTCAGTAGATACTACTATAGAGTCAGTAGATACTCCTGTATAGTAAGTAGATACTACTGTCATTAGACACTACTATGGTCAGTAAATACTACTAGAGTCAGTAGATACTACTATAGAGTCAGTAGATACTATTTATAGTTAGTAGTTACTACTATAGTCAGGGTATACAACTATAGTCAGTAGATAACGTGACAACCCCTACTAGTTGGCTGTGTCGGGTGGTGGAGGGGTTTAACTACACATTTACGCGATCTAACCCAAACAAACCTGTATTAAGGATGTATATTTGGAGTTTGCGTGTCTCTCTCCCCGTGGTCGCGTGGATTTTCCTCAGGATCCTCAGGAGTTTTTCCCTGCACATTTAGAGTCAACAGAGTATTTAACCGACAGACATTTCCACATACTGTTTGGTTCTATTCGGTAAAGTCACGTAGGTAAAAAATAAAACAACAGATACTAATACTACGGTCAGTATGGATCCTTGCAGTCACGAAAGCTTCAAATCTAGACATTTCCACACGTTGATAAGCCACTTTGTTGTGGGCAGGTCGCTTCTGAAAACAAGAGCAGTATAGCAGCTCAAGTGGGCTTGGCCTTGGTAAGATAACAAAACAAAAACTGTAGATATATTTAAAAGAAAACAAAGTGACAAAGTAGTGAGCCAGGTGAAGACAAATTAAACTTAAGCAGAGAATTAAAGCAAATGCAATCAGGCGATGGGCAGGAGGCAAGGCCCCGCAAGGCTAGGCCCCGCGTTGTAATGTTCCAACCTGGACATCGATTCCATACTCGCTGCTACTCAATTGATATCCCTACGAGAGAGAGAGAGGAGCGAGGCTCTACCTGGGTAAACAACAACAACCACAACAACCACGATGTGAACTTCTCACCTCGGATCTCAGTGAGAGCGCGCGCGGTGCAACAGCCTCACGCTATATCGTGACGTCACGCGACACCAGCAAGTGACATGACGTCATTAGCGGCGAACACCCCCCCAGCGCGTCTCACGCCGATGACGCAATGCGGTGGTGACGTCAGAAAGCGGGTTTTAGAGTTTAAGTTTATTTAAATCTTGACTGCAGGAATACATTATATGGGTCTTTCGGTAAAGCCACGGCCTCAGGGCGCCCTCCGATCTAACATTGACATGCAAAATCCTTGAGGGCCATCAATAAATAAATGACGTCACGCGATTTTTGGCCAATATTTGACCCCCCTCCCGCCTCGTCACATATCGTCACAAATGTCTGACTCCCCCCCCTCCAGGAGCGTGACGTCATTTATGGACGGCCCCTTGGGCTGCACCCATCCCAGGCCTATTTCACGTCCTGCTTCAGCAGCTCTCTCGCTGTATTTTTTTACACCTGAAGACGATCGCTTGTGTTGCCATCGAAACGTCGTGATTTTTTTTATTATTTTTATATCTGCGTGGCTTTACCGAGAGACCCACAGAATACCATGTTCATACACACACAATAATGTGCACGTTGTTGATGAGCTCACGCACCCAAGGGGTCTCTGTTCAAGAGAGAGGGAGATATGGAAAAGGAATCTAAATAAACTCAAACCCCCGCTCTCTGACGTCACAACTTCGCATTACCTCATCGGTGTGAGACGCCTGGGGGAGATGTACCTCTCTAGTGACGTCATGTCACCAAGGTATTCACCCCCTCCCCCAACCCCCCCTCCACCGCTTTTTGAGCGTGACGTCACGTCTGGTTGGTCACTGCCGATTTCCGTTCCAGTAAAAATCCTTATTTGGGCACAGCTACGCCCAGTCACTGGCGGTTAATTAACATAATTTATTCATAAAAACCGTCGCGAGTTTATTGTGCCGGGTTCAGCATCCACGCCTCATCAATGGACATGAGCCTGTCTCCTTAACATAATTTATTCAGTTACACCGCCGCTCGTTGGGGGAGGGGATTGTGTGTGAACCACGCAAGTGACGTCATGTCACCTCCCGCTGCTGCGTGACGTCACGAGATACCAGGAAGCTGCCGATCCGCGTGCCTGCGCTCACAGAGATCCGAGGTGAGAAGTTCACATCGTGGTTGTTGTTGTGGTGGTGGTTGTTGTTGTTTACCCAGGTAGAGCCTCGCTCCGTCTCTCTCGTAGGGGTATCAATTGAGTAGCAGCGAGTATGGAATCGATGTCCAGGTTGGAACATTACAACGCGGGGCCTAGCCATGCGGGGCCTTCCCTCCTGCCCTCGCCTGATTGCATTTGCTTTAATTCTCTGCTAAAGTTTAATTTGTCTTCACCTGGCTCACTGCTTCATGGGACCTCCTTTGCCAGTATCAAAATATAAGAAGAGGTTTTCCCCTTTTAATGATTTATAGATTTATACGACTTTTTGTCTTGGGATATTTTTTTGTATACGGTTTCTCCGTTATTATTTCAATTGTTTAGTTTATTTGGAATACTGTCCAGTACTTATTTCAATTGTGATGTTGTGAATTGTATTTGACGTATACCTAACGCCATTACTTAGGTCAGGCTTAAGTATTGAATATTGCGCTTTTAGCTTTCGCCCGGCAATTCCCAAGAACGTTATCTCCGCAATATGCAAAGGGCTGCTGTATTTTATGTCTATTGACTACTGGCATCGCATCCGCCCCTCACCCTTCATCCTGCGGATGTTCGACGCACAGGATGGCACCACTTAGCCATTTCGAGCTTGCACGACTGAGTTACGTGGGTCACGCGGTCACGAGGCGCTTGTTGGCGAACACCACCGATGGGCCTGGCTCTAGGGGTGATATCAATAAAGAATATATGTAAGGATGCCCCCCAATAGACTCCCCCTGGAACTCTACCAGACACGTCCCACTGGGCGATGACCCCAGGGCTGGCCCAGGACACGCTGGCGGGACTATGTCGCTCGGCTGGCCAGGGAACGCTTGGGAATTCCCCAGGTTGAGCTAGAGTCTGTCGCCAGGGAAAGGGAGGCCTGGACCGCCATTCTCAGCATGCTGCCACCGCGACCCTCACCAGGACAAGCGTTTTTAGAAACTAACGAATAAAGCTGTGGTTCTTCTTGGACACATTATTCTGTGGATTCAAAATATGAACTTATTTAAATTACCACCTCTGCTGGCTTATACAGTGAAGGCTGGCCTGCCTATTATTCATCCTCTCTTCAACCAGACTATTGTATTAGAAACTTACAGATCCTTAAGATATCAATATAGAATATAATCTTGAGTTTCTTTGGCAGGCGAGGCTGCATTGGTTTGGTCATGAATCCCGCATTCCCAGACACTGCATGCTCAAGCATCTTCTGTTTGTCCAGATATTAGGGGCTGAACAGGCATGGCATTGGCTAGAGAAGAGAATGGAGGATGTGATTGGACCTGCTGATGACTGGTGCCAGGAGTGGAGATCGGCCTCTGTGGAGGAGGCCCGTGAGGTATGCTTCATGGCAGATAAGAGATATTTGCTCTGCAATAACGATGAGGCCAGAAGAGCGACGCCCACATGAATAATAGGTGGAACGCTGGGTTCCTTAAACCCAGCAAGACAGTGGGGAGCACAGCTGGTTGTTCTGTCAGTCATCCCTTGACACCTGGATCATTCCCATTACCTGCTGACAAGGAATCCACACTTACATGGCCTTAAATTGCACCTATCATAGCATTAGCACTGGGATAAGGTTACTTGCAATTCGTCATGAATGGTGGATGTTTTGTTTATATAATATGTTAATGATCCATGTGAAATGTACGTGTATTTAATAGTTTATCTCGCAGTTATTTCACCGCATTATGAACTCAACAATTAGTTTGATTATCGCCGGCAGCAAATGATTGATAACAGTGTAACAAAAAAAATTGTCCCTGCGTAGTAAATGTTATTTTCTAATTGCTTATGCCTCAAAAGTACAGAAAATGGCTCTTATTCCCCACAAACTTTCCTTTTGTGACCAGGACAGTGATATTTTTAAATTTACCTATTTTCAATGAGAAAATGTGTGCATTTGTGTCATTCCTTAACATAAAGTCCTGGTCACAAAAGGAAAGTTTATAGGCATGACCAATAAAAAAAAACACTAGCCATCCAGGGACAAAAAAAAATAGTGTTACATAGTGTAACTGAAAGCTGAACTTATTGTGGGCCTCTGCTATTTTGATTGATCTTAAATTAATTACATGGTGAAGTGAGAAAGCATGAATAATGAGCAGATGAAGGTGGCCAGGCATGGTTCTGGACACACAACCACCTTTTTACCATGCCAGTGTGTGACAATGTCAAGTTTGTATTTGCAGTAATGTATATTAACGATTGAACATGGAGGTTAAATCAAAACAATAGTTTATTTTCATTTTCCTCTGGGACTTTTTGTAAGGATGGAAACAGTCAGGAAAATATATCAGCACATATGCAGCTGAAGTTAGATCTGTTCATCCGAGCATTCAAGCAAATCTGAGCCTGGCTTCCACCTCGAAGTTTCGATTGAACATTAATTTATGCATTTCTGCATAATACAAATAATATTCTTTTCAAGACACTTTGCTATTACAGCTGAATTTTTCTTAAATATTCCTTTCATAGCTAGACAGCCGAAATTGTGTGCTTGGAGTTTTGGGTAAACATTCATTTTGAAGATACTAGAGCATCCAGGAATATTTATGACCATTGGCCCTCTCATTGTGTGCCTTAATAGCCCGCGTGATTAATTGGGGAATAATTTTCACTATTTCATGAATATATGAATAAGTATAGATGTGTAAGTCATGTGTGAATGTGTATATATGCATTCCTCTGTGTCTTGATACTGACGTAGATGGTGTGGATACGTTTTTCTGATTGCAGCTGAAACTTCCTCTGACGGTTCCTCTGCAGAATTGGTCTGATGGAGCAAAGGCAATCAGCGCAGCTCGGTACAAAAATAAACAATGCGACCAGTGTGCATACAGCACGGATCATACTGGAAGTTTGGCACAGCAGCAGAGAACTCACACAGGAGAGAAACCCTTCAAGTGCACTGTGTGTGAGAGGGCATTTGCACCGTCATCAAATCTTCAAAAACACCAGAGAACACACAGAAAATAAACTTTTCAAGTGCACTGTCTGTGAGAAGGCATTTGCCAAGCCATCAGTTCTTCAGAGCCACCAGAGAACACACAGGAGTGAAACCCTTCAAGTGCAGTGTGTGGGAGAGGGAATTTGCACAGTCATCAGTTCTTAGCAGCCACCAGAGAACATACACAGGAGCTAAACCTTTCAAGTGCACTGTGTGTGGGAGCGCATTTGCACGGCCATCGTTTCTTCACGACCACCAGAGAACACACACGGGAGAGAAACCCTTCAAGTGCAGTGTGTGTGAGAAGGCATTTGCAAAGTCAGCAGTTCTTCAGAGACACCAGAGATCACAAACAGAAGAGAAACCCTTCAGGTGCACTATGTGTGACAAGGTGTTTACACGGTCATATGATCTTAAAAAACTCCAGAGAACGCACACAGGAGAGAACCCCTTCAAGTGCAGTGTGTGTGAGAAGGCATTTGCACAGTCATCACATCTTAAAACACACCAGAGAACACACACGGGAGAGAACCCCTTCAAGTCCACTGTCTGTGAGAAGGCATTTGCCAAGCCATCAGTTCTTCAGAGCCACCAGAGAACACACACAGCAGAGAAACCATTCAAGTGCACTGTGTGTGAGAAGGCATTTGCACAGTCATCAATTCTTCGCAACCACCAGAGAAGGCACACAGGAGAGAAACCCTTCAAGTGCACTGTGTGTGAGAAGGCATTTGCAGAGTCATCATATCTTAAAAAACACCAGAGAACGCACACAGGAGAGAACCACTTCAAGTGCACTGTCTGTGAGAAAGCATTTGCACAGTCATCAGGTCTTCAGATCCACCAGAGAACACACACTGGAGAGAAACCCTTCAAGTGCATTGTGTGTGAGAAGGCATTTGCACAGTCATCGATTCTTCGCAACCACCAGAGAAGGCATACAGGAGAGAAACCTTTCAAGTGCACTGTGTGTGGAAGCGCATTTGCACGGTCATCAATTCTTCATGACCACCAGAGAACACACACAGGAGAGAAACCCTTCAAATGCACTGTGTGTGGAAGCGCATTTACACGGTCATCAACTCTTCACGACCACCAGAGAACGCACACAGGAGAGAAACCCTTCAAGTGCACTCTGTGCGCGAAGGCGTTTGCACAGTCATCACAGTTTAATAGACACCAGAGGACACACAGGTATCAGAAGATCCCCAAGGAGCGGAGTCTGAAATCGGCTTGTGAAAGTCCAAGTGCTGCAATGAGCCCATCCCTGCTGAAAAAAGAACCAGAATTTAATTGCAGCTTGGATGCAATGAAATGTATCAAGGTGGCTTTTGAAGAGGCAAAGTTGAAATGTGAAGAAGTGATGGTGAAGAGCAAAGAAGTGAAGGTGAAATGTGAAGAAGTCATGGTAAAATGTGAAGATGAAGATTCAATTCCAAAATTGGGCCTTCACATCGATGGAGGCAACGTGAAGCAGGAGGAGAATTCTGACTGTGAGGCAGAGCGAGGCAACTCCCAGCAGTTTGTGGAAGTGGAGGTGTGGGTGGACTTCTTAGACAATACAAAGTCAAATGGAGACCCTGTAGATGTGTAAGCTTGAGACAATGAAGCTCCAATAGATTCACCTTTGTCACAGGCTTTTAATTACAATAACGTGAAGTTGAACACTCCATTCCTAGGATCAACCTGCAGAGTAAGAGCAACCAGTATTTGCGGACCTGTTGGTTGGGTAGATCTCTTACCAGGAGCCAGAGCCAATAATCTCCGAAGCATTCACTATGTTATACTATGTTATAATAATTTTAGCATTTATATGGTGCTTGCCTAATCGCCTCAGCAACTCAGTTGTTTTGTATCATCTCATCACAAACACTCGAAGAGCATGTTGTATATATGCCTTTTCCATAAAATATTGATTGATTCTTTGTATTGGTTTTGTAATCATTTTGATTGGGATGTAGCGCTGGGGCACGGAAAGGGTGAGTCCCCCCCCTCCCCTCCTGCCTTGCCACACAAAAGACTGCTGGAGGATAATTACTCACAAGCCTGCTGGGGAAGTCATAAAATATAATTTTAAAAATGGCAAACCCAAGGGGGGGGGGGCTAATGAGATTCTGCAGGACATCCCCAGTTGACTTCAAGAAAAGGCCGCCATAAAGGAAAAACCCCACAAAAGGCGAAAACAGCAGGGGTCACGAGCCTCCCCTGGACAGCGAAATTCACCCAAGGTGTTGTATATGTGTGTAGGCCTTTTCCCAAAATTAATATTAAGAATTCTGCCATTTTTTATTAATAATCGAAAAAATAAATAAATAAACACCCTCAAACCCGCTACCTCCCACAAACATCAAGCATCTGGAGGTCGAAAAAGGCCATTAAATAATAAACTCCGGGGCAAAGGGAGGTTAATGACGATCTGCAAAATCTCCAGATTGCCAATGGACCACATACCATGACCTGCTTGACACTTTTTACAGTTCACAAACAAATATCCAGAATCACAGGCACGGACACAGCACAGGGCAAATGGACATTATAACTGATATATATTTTTTGTATATTTCCATCTATGTAACTTCACCAAGAGAACCAAGGAATGTGAATTCTAGCAGTCAAGAAAGTGTGCGCTTGGTTATATCTCCAGCCTCGGGATATCTCTGACCTCGAGAATAAAAAAAAATACGGATCCCTGGATGCAGACAGAGAGCAAAAGTTTATAAAAACCCTTGAAATACCGGAGGTAACATCTAATGGTACATTACAAATCTTGGTTAAACACAAACCAAATAATAATCACAAGAGATTAGACCTAGGCTAATTCATTAGAGGTCCAAGAAATAGGTCAAACACAAAGACCAGATAAATGTATATCATCAAATCAGAGCCTCCCCGGCCGCCTTTGTCTTCCAACAATTTGACAACAATTTGGTAGCCATAAAGCGTATGAAAGGTGCGTCCCCTCCCTTAGCGGAGACTGCGAAGAGAGGGGTTGGGAGGGCAAACAAACATCAATTTGATGTAAAGCAGCCCGGGGTCACCAAGGGGAGAGGGGAGGGGGACAATCAGGCGCGGCCGCGGGGGGAGAGCATAACGGAGTAAGAATCTGTTTTTTTCTCTCGCAAGAGACGCGCAGAGGGGAGATTTTTCGGATAAAAACAACACAACACAGTTCAGCTCGACATGGGGAGCTCGACAAGGGACAGCTCAGCAAGAGACAGCTGGGCGAGTGACAGAAGAGGGCAGCGAGCGGCAAGCTCCAGGGTGAGACTGCAATCAACCAGGGATGGAGAGACTTGCCGAGTAGCGATGTGTCACCAAACACGAGTTTAGAGCTGACAAGTATCGCTCAAAGTAATTATATCCTGAGTGCCAGCTCCCACCAGCAGCTACAGCCGAGCAATAGAATAATGAGCAAGGGTGTCTGCCACCAGCGAACGAACTGCGCGCGCAATCGGGCATTGACAAAGAGCACGGGGCAGGAAGGAGCGCATGCAACACAGCTCCTCCAGCAGTGGAAGGAGCCTGCTGCTGCCAGTGCATCAGTGGCAAGCGTGATCGAGCATCTTCAAGGACAAGCAACGTGCCGACGCAACTCCTCCAGCAGTGGAAAGAGCCTGTATCTGCCAGCGGACGGGCAGCTAAGCCGACGCCCCGAGCGAGAGAGAGCAACGAAGCCGTTTGTATGACACGCCCACCGTTGTAAGACACGCCCACCGTTGTAAGACACGCCCACCCTCACACCCTCGCCTCTCCGCAGGAGACGAACACATTTTTGATACAAGGGATGCCCAACCTCGGCGTTTTCTTAATGCAAGAAGATCAACAACACTCACACATTAACACGTACAAGAAGATTCATGATAAGTGCGTCAACTACTAGCTGATAACGAAGAACATTGCGGCCCATTGAGTTACGTGGATACAGTCATTTAGAAGTATTTTAGTCATTTTTTCTTTCTTTTTAATTGCATAACTCTTACCAATGAATTAATTGATGAAACCAAACGTTTAGAAACCTACGTTACGAATCTACACACTCACAGGGAGAATATTGTGTTGAAATCGTTATTTTGATCACAGAATCTTGCCCACGAATTAATTGAAGCCTCAGCCAATTGATGAGCATTTGCTGAAGCAGGCAGACTGTCGCACACCATCGTCCCAAGACATTTCGTAACTACATAATCTTCCCAATGAATTGATTGCGTATACTTTTGCCTTCGGGGCATGTTTCTTTATTGCCCTTCGTATGAACATCGTTGCATGAATTTTAAGGACTTTTTCCTATCACCATATATGCTCGCGTTACTCTAAAGAATTAATCAATTATTCTGTTACCCAATTTAACAACGTGATCATTGAGGGTTAAATGTATGGATCGATGAGGAGAACATCTCCAGGAGTACCGTGTTGAGAATTCCAAGCATAAGAGTTCGCATATTAGTGTTATGTTTTTGTTTAGAAATTAAAATTGCTTAACACAGAAGTGTTTGAGTGTTTCTTTCCTAAGTTCATGCTTAATAATCTTAATTATAAGAACTGCGGTGAGATTTCAATTTGGAGACCTGACATAAACACTAATACATAATCAGTAAATGTTAACGCGAGAATAATTGTATTATACCGAGTAATAATACGAACCTAGACAACGAAGCCGAGCTTAATCTAGCATACTTACAGCACACCTGCATAACTTCATACATTAATTGTATTATCCCGATTGGTAATACTACCCTCGACAACGAGGGAGGGCCTAATTATCATAACGGCTTGCATTAGCATAATCGCACACATTCGTATAAATTAAGAACCAAGAATAATAAAATAATAACCTGATGGTTCAATGAGCCACTCTGTCTACAGGAAAGCTACCCATACAGATGCTTACCTGAAACCGGATTCCCACGACCATTCATCCCAGAAGAATTCCCTCATCAAGACTCTGCACCATGTGGTTTTCACACCTGATGATGATTGCTTGTGTTGCAGTCAAAACGTCGTGAGAATTTTATTGTTTAATATTTTTATTATTTTATTGTTTCCCTTCTACGTGGTGACTTTTCTGAAAGAAGCAAGAATAAGATAATATGTTTTCCACAGGATCAGAGCCTCGCCAACCGCCTTTGTCGTCCAGTAGCTAACACAGTACATGGTCAGTTTAACACAGAGGCTTTCGCGACCAGTATTAGTCATAATAAAGATTTTTTGGGTTACATCGCGTTATTTTATAAATGTGTCGTAACCCTCCACCACCCGACACTGCCAAACAGTAAAAAATGTGTCACGTTTTCCAAGACAAATAGTTCACTACTTTAGCCCCACACCGGTGTGTTGACGAGTGAATCAACATCATTTAAAATTTTGAGTACTGTGACGTTTTGCTGGTAATTACATCCAGCATCATCGGGCAATTTGCCAGAATGGTGAGGCCCTCCACTCGCTCCCGGTCTTTAATAGAGCAACAGGGTGACATAATCTTTTAGCTCAATCTGGTGCAGTGATTCGAGGTGGAGATGGGGAGGGTATTGTAATTATATAATTGACTAGCTTTACTACCCGGCTTCGCCCGGGACTTAGATTCACCACGCCCGGCCGCCTTTGTCTCCCCAGTGGCGATGTTCACACACCACACCAGTTACTCGTTTGATGCTGAGTCGACCTATGGGAGGCCCAGGACCGGTTCAAATAATTGTTACCGGTAGTGGCCGTGAGCGGGAATCGAACTCGGTTCGCCGGGTTCGTAGCACAGCACCCGAACCGCTATGCAGTCGCTGCCCCCCCCCCCCCCCCATACAGGATAAAAACAAAGATCCCCCGAGTAGCCTGTGAGACTGTAGGGGGCAAGTGCTGTTAACGAGCACTCATGAAGGCCGGAACGGCACACGAGGTTGTGGGTGGCCAGCACCACGCCGGCCGCCTTTGTCCCCCCAGTGGCGATGTTCACACCACACCAGTTACTCGTTTGAGGCTGAGTCGACCTAGGGGAGGCCCAGGACCGGTTGAAATAATCGTCACCAGTGGTGGCCGTGAGCGGGAATCGAACTCGGGTCGCCGGGTTCGTAGCTCAGCGTAGCGCTAACCACTGCACTACAATGCGTTACGCTTCCACATGCGCGGGACACATGACAGATGTGACGTCACAGCTCATTGGCCTTTACAAAAAATATATGCTCCCACCCCCCCAAAAAAGTGTATTTTTATATTTTTCCATGGTGTACAGTCTGGAAAGTACCCACATGGCAAATTTCAAGTTTGCTGCATGTCGGGAAGTACGTTAAACATTTTGAACAGACACATAATCACAACTTTGCCTTTTATATATATGGAGATTGGTAATCATGCAATTGTTGTTCATTTGTATTTGTTTCCCCTGTAAGGAATGGGAATTGTAATACATATTTTATTTAATAATATGCTTCCAGGCCGCACTAAGCCTGTAGCTGTCAGAGCAATTAAAGTTATTTGTATTTCTCTCAATTTCAATGGATTATCTAATTAGTCTTGGCCAGTATTAATTCGTTTTACACAACACTTCAACGTTATCAAAATAAATTGAGTGTCCTTGCTGGCAAGCATGCTCTGCCACTGCTGACAGTTGTGTTTGAGATAATTTAATAAGACTAAAAGAACACCAAAGAAAGTACTGTCTGTGAAAATGCATTTACGCGGTCATCAGTTCTTCAGATCCACCAGAGAACACACGGGAGAAACCCTTCATGTGCAGTGTGTGTAGGAAGGCATTTTCAGGTTCACCTGCTCTTAAATATCACGAAAGAACACAGGCATCAGAAGAACCCCAAGGAGCAGAATCTAAAATCGACTTGTGAAAGTCAAAGTGCTGCAATGAGCCCATCCCTCCTGAAAAAAGAACCAGAACTGAATTCCAGCTTGGACGCTATGAAATGTTTCAAGGTGAAATTTGAAGAGGTGACAGTGAAGAGCGAAGAAGTGAAGGTAAAATGTGAAGAAGTAAAGGTAAAATGTGAAGAAGTGATGAAGAGCGAAGAAGTGATGGTAAAATGTGAAGATGAAGATTCAACTCCAAAATCGGACCTCCACATCGATGGAGGAAACGTGTAGCAGGAGGAGAATTCTGACTGATGCAGAGCGAGGCAACTCCCAGCAGTTTGTGGAAGTGGAGGTGTGGGTGGACTTCTTAGACAATACAACGTCAAATGGAGACCCTGTAGATGTGTAAGCTTGAGACAATGAAGCTCCAATAGATTAACCTTTGTCAAAGGTCTTTCATGAAAGAATGAGAAGTTGAACACTCAATTCCTAGGTTCAACCTGCAGAGTAAGAGCAGCCAGTATTTGTGGACCTGTGGGTTGGGTAGATCTCTAACCAGGAGTGAGAGCCAATAAGCTCCCAAGAATTCACTTTGTTATAATATTTTAATTAATGTGGAGCTTAATTGCCCATAATTCGATCACGTTAATTTCAATGTTTGGTGAAACCTGCCCCTACGCGATTTGTTCTCCAACACACCGGTGTGCTGTACTAGTGTAGTGTAATAACGCCGACTATTGTCCAGCAACGGCAACTGCGGTGGACAAATAGTACACACGCTAGTGAGCATATACACGGGTGTTGTTGGCAGGGCAGAAGAACTGGGGCAAGGGTCACGGAAGACCCCATCTGGAAGCTCCTGGAACCTGCTAGTGGGTTCGAGAAGGGAGGCGCGGCCAGGGCGGAGCCAGACCGCACTGGGTAGCATAAAAGCAGCTGAGAGTGGGAGCTCAGGGCTGTCGGTTTTGGGAGTGGGCTCGTCTCCTCGTGGCTGTCATCTTCGCCGCCTTCGTCAATGCCGGCTTCGCTAGATATTGCACGGCCGGATAGTTGATCGCTGTCTCGATCAGCGCCATTGGTTGTTACATGGTCAGGGTTGTGTTTATGCTAGGTTAGATGACTAGGGTGTGCGATGGTGAACCTGTGAAGGTGTTAATAAATTTTCCCCCTTAGAAACCTTGTCTCCCGCAATGATGACACTACAACTGGTGTTAGGAGTGGGGTGAAGAAATAACCTACCTATAGTGTCATCGGAGGATGGGAATGGTGAAACATTCATCCCTCCGGCAGCCACGGGAACCCGGTTATGAACCCCATTGGTGGAGAGAGAGCAGCTGCGGATCCGCGGGAGAGCGGCGGCAAATTGGCGAGAGAGGAGCCCAATCCTCCGTGGTCATGCGCCGAGCACGCGGCATGGCCGAGGACCACCATGTTGAGGGGAGCGCCACAGCCAGCGGCGTGTAACGGAGTTACGAGGGGACCCTGATGGAAATCCCCGTTTCTGTGGGATAGCAGAAGAGCCTGGGCTGGAGACCGCGCATGTGGTGGGTGCCATTTTGCCCGTGGAGGGCTTGGAATAGCTGGCGGCCGATATTTTGCGAAGAGCGCGGGACAGCGCTGGAGGGGCGGCGGAGTCAATGGTGCTGCAAGGGGATATTTTTGGCCTACTGTGTGATGCCCGCACGAGATTTCTCCAGTGGAAGCGAGGGGAAGCCGATACACCCTTCACTTTCCGGTAGGCGCTGCTGGTGCTGGGGCAGACCGCGTATCCCGAGATGGGTGAGATGGCACTCGACTCCTTGGCGGTGGAAAGACTGCTGGCGAGGGAGTCGGGATCGTCCTGCCCTTCGTGGAAGGCTTGGGGATCACGTCCTTGAAGGTGGCCTGGGAAATTCAGGGCCACGAGGCCCGCCAGCATTGGCCCAAAGTGGAGGATTGGCTGTGGCGGGAGGAGGACATGGTGGCTGTGGTGTGCAGCCTGAGGACGCACGGGAGAAGGCCCCTGCGGGTGGGTTGGCAACCGGGGAAGCCCCCTCTGCCCTGGGGTCCCACGGCCGAGTGTTTCAGGTGTGGTCGGCCGGGCCACATCGCCATAGAATGCCGGGGTGTCAGCAGGGTGCCGGCAGCGCCACCGACGCACTCCGACCTGCCGGCAATGTCTTCCCAAGCTCCACCGGATCCGAATCTCTGATGCTTTCCCTGACTGCCATGTGTAAAGTGTCAGTGGCTGGATCCGATTGGATGCTACTGCGGATTTCAGGGAGGTGCCGTGCCCTTAGGCCATTGTTTTTTTGTTCCCATTCTTCGGAATCCCAAGGACTGCAAGACCCTGCCAAGGTAGTGGTGACCAGTGTCGAGGGCTGGCTCACGTGAGCTATGTTCTGGTTAAGGCGGACTCTCCCTTGTAAGGTGTGTTTCGGGGGGCATGTGTATATTGTTTGGCTTGTGTTATCGGTTCTCGTGGGGGGGGTGTCACGGTTATGATGGGGTTCTTGCCCATGCCGCAGTTGCGCTGCGTGTTAGCGGTTTGTGGGGGGGCGCCGGGGTTGCGCTACATGGTGGTGGTTCACGGGAGACGCTGCGGTTGTGCTGTATTGTCACAGGAAGTGTTGCAACCAAGGTTTTTTTATGGGTAAATTGTTTTTTTGTGTTGGTGGTACATACGCAGTGTCGGCCTGGTTGCTCTGCCTGTCCACCGGTTGCAGTTGCAAAGGCAACTGCGGTGGACAAACAGTACACACGCCGGTGAGCATATACACTAGTGTGTCGGCAGGGCGGAGGAACTAAGGCAAGGGTCATGGAAGACCCTATCTGGAAGCCCCTGGAACCTGCTAGAGGGTTTAAGAAGAAAGGTGCGACCAGGGCTGAGCCAGGCCACGCTGGGTACAATAAAAGCAGCTGAGAGCGGGAGCTCAGCGCTGCCGGTTCTGGGAGTGGGCTCGTATCGTCGTCGCTGTCATCTTCGCTAGATATTGTACGGCTGGATAGTTGTTGGCTGTCTCGGTCAGCGCCATTGGTGTTACATGGTCAGGGTTGTGTTTAGGCTAGGCTAGACGACTAGAGAGAGTGCATTCATATTTATGGTTGCGAAAGCCTACGTGTTAAACTTGTTTAATTACCTCAGCAATTCGGAGTTTTGCATCATATCTCATCACAAACACTCGAAGAGCAACCCTAAGTGGCAGCTGCCTCTGTGTGGCATAAGGTGGCCCAGCACCAGCCTGCATGTTGGCATGAGTCTGTCAGTCAGGGGCGATAATTGACGTGTAATCTCAGTTGTGCAATTTCTGGATAATATTTGGAATTTCCCAAATTTTGACAATGACACCAACATGCAAAGACCGATGTGTTTTGCATGACACAATAGTATTGTTAGGGTCGTCGGCCCCCGGGATCTCTCCTGCCTGCAACCCTGTCCGCGAAGTACCGACGCCCCCAGACTCTCCACTAGTGTGGGAGCTACCGCCGCTGCACTCCTCACCGGGCGGGGAAAGGTCGCCGCGCTCCTGTTCCCCCCCCTGTGCTGTCCCCCCCCGAGTCCGGGTTTCCTGCCGGTGAGGCATCACCCTCGACCGCCCTGGGACCCGCTAGCGCTTTGCCGGCACCCGAACGCGACGCTCTCCGCCCGCGCAGTCCCACGCACCAATCACATGCGGGTAACAGGGGGTTAGAGGTCGGAGGGTAAGCGACGTCGTTCGTACCCACTCCGGCGATTGGGGGGATTGGATTAAACGGGTTTAAAGGGCTATGCGATAGGCATGCGTGCGAGATGGGTATCCGCTCGCAACGTGGGAGTCCGCAGCCGACGGTTTGTAGCGCACACACCCCACGCGGCGCCGCTCCACACACGCGGCGACCACCGCGAACAGCAAGCGCACCCACGCTTCCACTCTCTTTCCACACCCTCGCAAAAACCACACCAGTCCGTTATGTAATCGCCGACGATTTATTCCACTGGGTCGGCGAGCCCTTATTTAACTGAGTCAGTCGGGATCAGCGGGGCAGGACCAATCTATCTCTCGATAGTCGGCACTATACTCTACCTGTCCTTCTCCCCTTTACCCTCTCCGGTTTTCTTTTTAAGCTAAGTCCCAACTCCCTCTTTCTCTCCTTCGCTTACTCACGGTTCGTCGTCACTGCCGGCTGGTCCTCGCGGCGCGTCGATACGTCCCACGGACGTTCGCGCGGCTGGACTCGGGAGTTGACGGGCCTGGGGTTGACTCGAGTAGCCAGAGACCCTTTTCCCTTCGCCCTGACCCGCTTTATTCTTTCTACATCAAAGGGGCTACCTGGTGCCGACTCGCGGGCCAATCAGCTCGCTGGGATCACCCGCCAATCGGTAGGCCCATCTGTATCCCAGCATTCCCCGGGCCGTTGCTTTCAGCGACGTCCGCATCGAAATTTACCTGCTCAGCGGCCATCCAGCCAGAGGGCGACCCTGCTTTCCCGCCGCTCGTGGCTCTGCCCTCCCCCCTACCTGCCCTGCCGACCCGTATGCGTGAGGTGCGTACTAACCGCGGTGGCGGGGCTGCCCCGCCGTGAACATGTCATTTCTACTCAAGTCACGGCGCCACGGTGGGTGTTAGCGTCGGAGGAGACCGTCCAATTCCCTGGCCGCAGGGAACCGTGAAGAATATCCCTTTACGAGGGCTTCTGGGTGAAAACCTGTCGGCCAGGGTGTCTCCCCACGCGCTCTAATGGTGGGGGGAGTGCGTGCGTGTGTGTTCTGGTGGGGGGGGTGGGGAGGTGGTGGGGTGGAGCAATGTCGGCCTCGCCGCTCGGGGGCGGCGAGATCGCAGGTGGGCCACCCGCCGATCGGCTCCGTGGCGGCGGCATCACAGTATGTTTTACATCGACTCTTTAAGCAGACGGTGCATATTTTGGTTGATGTTACTGGAGTAGCCAGGGGTGCCTGTCGGATTTGAACCTCTGCAATAAATAGAGAATGCGCTACCACTTGGCTTCCCTCAATTTGAGAGTAGGCACGCCAGCCAGTGTTTCTAACCAGCGCAGATGTTCCATTTAGAGGGGTCCACGTTTCACATGCCTAGAGAATGGAGGGCATGACTGTTGCCGAGAAGACCCGAAGCTTCATGCGGACCGACAGACCAGGTAGCTTCCACACAGCATTGCACAGCTGATGAAAAGATAATGCCGCCCGACTGATTTGGACCACCCACACACTGTACACATACGCAGTGTCGACGTATTGTGTACAATGTATATACAGCGTGCACACACACAGTCTGCACATACACTGCATACACAAACACTAACAAAAACAACGACCGCCATTCTCCAATATGTGGTGGTGACGTCACCATGGTGCTTGTGCCAGGCTATGTGCACGTTAAGGCCACGTGAAGTGTCGAACTCCCGCCGGCAGGAGGTCACAGGGCAGACTCAGGTGCCATGGTTCAACTGAGATAATTGGCCGATGCACCACCTGTGCCCCCTATTGTGCCAACAGTGTACACACTCGGTGTGTGCGTGCGCACACGGTGTATTAACACAGTTTGTACACAGGAGCCGTCCATAAATGACGTCACGCGATTTTTGACCCCCCCCCTTCGTCACACGACGTCACAAAAAACACATGCTTCAAATCGCTTTAAACTATTGTCATTGTGCGTATTTAATGTGACGCTACACTCTGATGTAGGAGAAAACATTTATTAAAAAGTCTATTTAATTAAGTAGAACGTGTCTATATTTATTTAAGTTGCGCATTTTCACGTGACGTCACATTTCTCACAACCCCCCCATCGTCACATCGTCACAAATGTCTGACCGTCCCCCCCCAGGTGCGTGACGTCATTTATGGACGGCCCCACACACTGTTTACAAAGTTTGTACATACACACTTATACACAGTTTGTACACACACACTGATACACAATGTTCACGTTATTGAGCTCACGCACCCAAGGGGTCAATGTTCAATAGAGGGATCAATGTAATAGGAATCTTCATAAACTTAAACTCTCACCCCGCTCTCTGACGTCACCACTGCATTACCTCATCGGCGTGAGGGGGAGGTGTACCCCACAAGTGACGTCATGTCACCTGCTGCCGCGTGACGTCACGAGACACTAGGAAACTGCTGATCGTGCGCGCTCACTGGGAGCCGAGGTGAGAAGTTCACATCGTGGTGGTGGTGGTTGTTGTGGTTGTTGTTGTTTACCCAGGTAGAGCCTCGCTCCTCTCTCTCTCGTAGGGATATCAATTGAGTAGCAGCGAGTATGGAATCGATGTCCAGGTTGGAACATTACAACGCGGGGCCTAGCCTTGCGGGGCCTTGCCTCCTGCCCATCGCCTGATTGTATTTGCTTTAATTCTCTGCTTCGACTCACACACACATTGGCCTACACACACAGACATGGACTTTAGATACACACACATTGACTTACACACAGTGACTTACACACTCACTTTGAGCTATGCACACACATCGACTAACACAACAACAACCGCCATTCGCCACTAAGTGGCAGTGACGTCACCACGACGCTTGTGCCAGGCCATGTGCACCTTGAGGCCACGTGAAGTGTCGAACGCCCGCGCGCAGGAGGTCACGGGGCAGACCCAAGTGCCACGGGTCGACTGACTAATATGACTGAGATGATTGGCTGATGCACCACCTGTGCCCCCTACTGTGCGAACCTGCTGTGCTTTAGCCACCCGACGCTCCGCTCGTTGTTGTGAGCGTCGCTCCTCCGCCCTCCGTTGTTGTTGTTGGAGGGCGACTGCCTCCAACTGCCCAGTAGCGTCCTTCACGAGCCTCTTCCACAGAGGCCGATCTTGACACCGCTGATACCAGTCATCGGCAAGTCCACTCAGCTCCACGTCCTCCTGTACCACATCACTGCATCTCCTCTGTAGCCCGTGCCGGGCCCGTTTAGCCCCCTCGATCCGGCCGAACAAAAGCTGTTTCAGCATGGGGCGGCTGGGCATGCGGGCTACATGACCCAGCCAACTCAGCCTTGCCTGCCGGAGGAGCTCACCGATGGGACCTTGCCCAGATCTTTCAAAGATTTGTGAGCGCCTCACACAATCCAGCCTGGTCAAACCCAGGATGGATCGTAGGCAGGCTAGCCTAAATGTTTCTAACCGGCGAAGATGTTCCATTAGGGTGGTCCACATTTCGCAAGCGTAGAGAAGGGAGGGAATGACTGTGGCCGAGAAGACCTGAAGCTTAGTGCGGAGCGACAGACCAGGTAGCTTCCACACAGCGTTACGCAACCGATGAAAAGATATTGCCGCTCGACTGATTCGGAGTGAGACCTCTGCTGTTAAACTGGAGCCGGTCATAAGCACACTGCCCAGGTATGGGAAACGCTCCACTCCACAACTGCCCCATCACCGATTGGGAGTTGTGGGGGTGGAGTGTCCGATGGTACAAAATACCCAGGCAGGTGCTTAGTTTAATGGTAAGGCCCCATCTCTTAGTGGCACGCTCCAGTCTCAGCAGCAGCATCTCCAACTCCTCCTCTGAATGAGCAGCTATTACCAAATCATCGGCATACATAACGTGGTTGAGCAATAGGGAGCCATCCCTTGACCGCACCTGGGCATCGATCAGCCTCCCATTATATCTGTACCATATGGAGATTCTCCCGGTACAGCTATTGAAGGCTTCACGAACTACGTAGTCAAAGTAGATGTTAAATAATGTGGGAGCCAGAGGACATCCCTGTCGCACCCCAAGGTGTAAAGGGTATGGCTCTGACTCCCGGCCACGTAGTTTTACCCGGGCCCGCTCACCATCATGAAGGTCCTTAATGATCGTGAGCAGAGGGTCAGGTACTCCAAAAGCACGAAGAACAACCCAGAGCCCAGGCGTACTGATGGTATCATAGGCCTTGACCAGGTCAATAAAGCAGAGATGTAGGTCTTGCTAGACTTCCCTACACCTCTGCTGTAGCAGACGGACAGAAAATATGGCATCTGTGCAGGACTGCCCTTTCCTGAAACCGCATTGGGGCTCTGCAAGCCTCTCCTCAGCGTGCCTGGCAAGGCGATGTTGAATAATCCTTGCCAGGACCTTTCCCGGTATGCTGAGGAGTGAGATGCCCCTGTAGTTGTTACAGTCTGTGTGGTCCCCTCCTTAAAGAGGGGGACCACCTGGGCATCCTTCCAATCTTGCGGAACCCGTCCAGTGGTCCAGACTGTTGTTATGATGTCATATAGGGCAGTCTGTGCACAAACGCCACCCTCCCTCAGCATTTCGCTTGGGAGATCATCTCTGCCCGCTGCCTTTCCTGGTCTCAGACTCCGGATCGCCTTCAGTACTTCCTCAACAGATGGCACTTCAGCCAGCCACTCACAGGGGGTGACTTCTTCCAATATTTGAGGCATCGCAGCCTCAGCAGGGTCATCCTCACTTTGTGCCATGATGTTTTCCTGGCTGAGGGATTTTCCCTCCCCCAGGACCTCACAGAAATGCTCAGCAAATCTGCAAACCTGTTCCTGGGGGTCGTAGATTGGATCACCCTAATGATGGTAATAGGTGTGGCGCTGCAGGTTACTTTTTTGGAGTGAAATAGAGATTTGTGATCGCGGGCCACTGAGGCAGACTCCATCTCCTCAGCAATCCGCGACCACCACCCATCTTTGCAGCGCCTCACGGCTCTCCGAACCTCCGAACGAAGGCTGCGGTAAGCCTCCTCATTCTTTGACGTGGGATTCTGTAGCCGATGAGAGTGGGCCTGTCGCTTTTCTCAACCATCCTGAACACCTCCTCTGTCAGTCAGGGTCTCTGGGGAGGTCTGGACCGCGTACCCAAAGCAGCCATTGCAGCTGCATGAGTCACAGTCCTAAACCTCGCCCATTTACCCTCGACATCAGGAGGAGTGAGGGACGATGCCAACCCCAGCCGCAAGCGATGATGAAATTCTCGCTTGCATTTTCATCACATAACTGAGACCAGGCCACTTTAGGTTGGAATGGGGTCCTGGGTGTACACCCACCACCGGAGCGTAAGAATGGCAGGCACATCTTACAGATGACTAGTCGATGGTCAGAGGACAGATCAGCTCCACGGTAAGTCCTGATGTCAAGGACATGGGCTCGCATCCGCTGGTCCGTCACTATGTAGTCCAGCAGATATTCTTGGTTGGACCAGGCATGCATCCATGATGTTGTGTGGATGTGCCGATGCCGGAACAGCGTGTTGGTAATTACAAGCCCATGGGCTGCACAAAAATATAGCAGCCTCCTATCGTTATTGAGCTGATCTGGCCCATGCCCTCCAATCACTCCAGACCAGGTGCCAGCAACATGACCAACTCGGGAATTGAAGTCACCCAACAAGATGACTCTATCCCGAGGGGCCACTTTAGCCAGCACCTGTGACAGGAGGTCATAGAAGGCATCTGACTCATCGGCTTTGCCTGCTTCCTTCCATGGATGTTCGTCTTCGGTGGGGGCATAAGTAACCATGACCACCACTCCTCACCTCCGGTTGATGGGAAGGCGAGCCCAAAGTAGCCTGGGGCTTACAGCTTCCCACACCTCACTGCCACGCTCCCACACCCCCTTCATTCTTTTGTTCAAAAGAAGAGCCACACCCTGTTGTTTGGCAGTCTGCTGCCCCGAGTAGAGGACTGTCCACCCCTCATGGTGGCAGGAGCCAGAACCGGTCCACCGGACCTCTTGAATGCCACAGAGATCCAAGCGGTACCGGTCCAGCTCCCGACAGAGCAGTGGCAGCCTCTCCTTCGCAGTGAGCATTTGAACATTCCACGTGGCCATCCGTAGTGGCTTTTCGTTGTTTCTGGAGGAGCCCCGAGGGTAGAGATTCAATCTCCTGGCTCTGCCAAATGGGGTTTGGCCAGGAGACGTCATAGACGCCTGTCCCCCCGGGGCCTCCGGCACAAGCTTATTAGTTAAATTTTTAATTCGTGGTTTAGTGGTAATTTATTGAAGGTGGAGGGGTTACCAGCCCCTCGCACCCGTCCAGAGCCCCTGTTTAGCCACTGTGGTGGCCACAGACGCCATGAGGGGAGGAGCCAATCGGAATTGGCCCTCCCCCCACAGCACTGTCCACGACAGAGTTGCCCGTCCGGCACCGCGAGGAGGTAGGGGGTTGTTTTGCCGGACTGACTAACAGACACAGCGACTGACACACACAGCGACGTATACACACAGACATCTGGCGTTGCCTGGGCAAAAAATACACAGACAGACATAGACTTACACACACACATGGACCTAAATGCACACACATATGGACTGAAATACACACACATCGACTGACACACACATCGACTGACACACACATCGACTTACACACACATCCACTTACACAGCAATCCCCGATGATGCCACAGCTAGAGCAATTTTCTCTCTCTGGCGAGCCTTAGCGAGGAGCAGTTTGAAAACAAAAGTCTTCCCAGTACTGGCAGGTGCGTTAAGGGGAAAAAAATACTCAATTTGTAGTCTCAATGTCTTGCTAGATGTTCGTGTAGGCTTGGATTTGTGCATGCTTAAGCTTTGGTTAATTTTCGTAAGTAAATTTACGAAGCTGTAAAGCATAATAGCATATTTAACGTAGGATCTCTTGAGCAAGGGCATGCAGGTTGTCCGTGTAGGGCGTTGGTAGTCCCATAGACGCGAGGTATTTAGCACCAATGGAGTGCAGTTTGTCCTGAAGGTGGATGAGGGCCTGTTTGAAGATCACATCAGAAAAGTTGACGTCGAGGTTTGTATTTTGTCATTGAGCTCCGTGGAGGATGTCCTTACTCATGCCCTCTTTGTATATTTGGCAGAGTCCCATGGGGTTAGATGGGCTGCAAACTTGAAGATTTATGCAGAAGAGCAATGTCAATTGGAAAGGGGACTGACCAACAGAAGCTTCTGTCATAGCTTTATGAAGATGGTGGAAGATCTTGCACAGGGGAGGGCAGTAGGGAATGATCCAGCGGTTGTGAACCTTAATTAGCGAGTTAGTGGCAGGTCTGAGCATTGTTTGAAATCCACCATGCTCAGTATTTCTGTGAAGATATAGAGGATAGCCATCATGGGGCAACTGAGTGTCTTTCAAGTAGTTCCGTGGATACCTCTTGGTACAGCTGTGGTCTTGCATACATGGTGCATTTGGATAGAACTGGCCACTTGGGCCATGGACCATTTGGTTGCAGACCACATAAAAAAGGGCAGGGTCTTGATGAAGGTAAGGTAGCTCAGTACTGATAAATGTGTCAATTTGAATTGCATGAATTGTTTCCCTCATCCATTGGGAAATGTAAGCATGAGGAAGAGGACATTTTTGCCACCCAATGGTGTGCAAGGTACTACTTGTCTATCCAAAGACGCCGCCTTCGTTGGTCGTAATAAGCATCATGAGGTCATAAACTTTGAGTTTGAAGACCCTTGCTAAGATGTCATGCCTGTCTGGTGGCTTTTGGTTTGGATAAAGCTAAAGCTGGATCTCCTTTCATTCGGGATTGCAAGTGAAGGTGATGAAGAGATGGGGCGTGGCATATTGGCTGATGTACGTCATCGCATCCTGAGTCTTCTCATGCATGTATCTTGGTGGAGCTGTGAAGGGTGAAGGCAAAGCAACTAATCTGCCCATATTGTGAGCGTTTTTATCTCCTTCGGCATTGATGGCGTCCCAGAGATGAGCATACAGTTCACACGCAGGCGGTTTTGATTCAGTTGAATGTTAAGGAGGTGCTCACTCTCAATATTGGCATACTAATCGACAACATACTGGTGAAAGAGGTTGGTGCACCATCATATGCGGTTTCTTCTGTCCATGATCACGAAAAAATAGAAGTATTTTTAGAGTAGACAGTTTTGAGAAGATGTCTTTGTCCTGCAGCTTTGTAATTGGAGGAATGTTGACGTGGTAGGCATCTTGGTCTTGCGACAGGAAAATGTGTTATTGTAGGGCATCGTATGCTCTGTGAGTGTCAGGAAATCGTGCGATGGTGTTTTCCTGGTATGGAGGAACAATGTCCCTCTGGCAATGTTCCTCACCCACCGTAAGAAAGCAAGGTCAACAATATTTGGGGCATTGAATCTCCCTGCGTGCTCCCCGCTTTGGTGAAGAGTAAAGGTGCGGTACGGCGAAATAGAAATGGGTGATGTTCCCACCAATGTAACAAAATGATAGACGAAATGCAATGGGCTGTAGCTAAGAAAGTCCAACGTATTTAGCAGTATAACATATTAATCAGCATCGCAGTACTACGTATGAGTAAATAGTGTGACGTTAGCAATCGAAACAATAGAAATGCATTGAAGAATTAAGCTGTAGTAAGTGTAAATGAAAGAGCATCAGTACACACAGGTAAGTTGAGAAGCAGGATACAGTCTAGATTATAGACTGCCAGTATGCCGAATCAATGACATAAGCATTGCTACAATTGACATAAAAAGCTGTCAATACGGGCAGCAGCTGAAAAAGCAGAAAGCAGTCGACATGAAAGGCTGGCAGTACACTGAGTGAGCTAAAGAAGCAGCCAACAGATTATATACTGGCATACACTGGTAATGGGCAAAAGCAAAATTTGCAGTGTAGATAATAGAGTGGCAGTGCACTGACGTGAATTAATTAGCAGGCAGCAGGCCACATCACAGACTCGCAGTACAGCATCTGTCAACTGATTAGTTTAATCATAGTAAACAATGAACCTGAGTTCTTATCAGCACACAAACAATCATTGTAATATATGGCAACTTATAAGTTTCATAATCGTAAACAATGAACCTGAGTTCTTATGTGCATAGAAACATTATTATTGTAATATCTGCCAACTGATTTGTTTCATAACAGTAAGCAATGATCCTAGTTCCGTGCGGAGCCCCCCGTCCTGGCCTACATTGCTGAGGCCACGGAGGTGGCACGTTGCCAGGCTGGGGGCTGGGTCGCTACCCCTGCACCCCCCCCACCATCCCCCGCCCGTGCAAGAATAATGCTATCTAAGCACTATAATATTATCTATGGACTCTGTAATATTAACTGCACGCATCGTGTTGGGGGGGGGACGAAGAGGACATGACACTGTGAAGAAATAGCCGCAGCATTGTGTATATTTATTGCATGTGAAACGCGTAGACACACGTGGACTTACACACAGACATCGACCTACACACATAGAAACACATCGACTTAGACGCACACACACACATGGTTAAACCCATGATGGATCGTTAGTAGGCCAGCCTAAATGTTTCTAACCGGCGAAGATGTTCTATTAGGTGTGTGCACGTTTCGCAAGCGTAGAGAATGGAGGGCATGACTGTTGCCGAGAAGACCCGAAGCTTCATGCGGAGCGAGAGACCAGGTAGCTTCCACACAGCGTAACGCAGCCAATGAAAAGATAATGGCGCTCGACTGATTTGGAGTGAGACCTCTGCTGTTAAACCGGAGCCGGTCATGAGCAAAATGGCCAGGAATGGGAATCTCTCCAATCTCTCCACAATTGCCGCATCACCAATTGTGAGTTGTGGGGGTGGATTGTCCGATGGTACACAATACCCATGCAGGTGGTTCGTTTTGATGGGGCTGATGGTAAGGCCCCATCTCTTTGTGCCATGCTCCAGGTTCAGCAGCAGTGCCTCCAACTCCTCCTGTGAGTGAGCAGCAATCACCAAAGCATCGGCATACATAACATGGCTGAGCAATAGGGAGCCATCCCTTGACCGCACCCGGCCATCGATGAACCTCCCATTGTATCTGTACCATATGGTAATTCCACCGGTACAGCCATTGAAGGCTTCACGAACTACGTGGTCAAAAGATATGTGAAATAATGTGGGAGCCAGAGGACATCCCTGTCGCACCCCAAGGTGTAGAGGGAATGGCTCTGACTGACGGGCACGTAGTTTGACGTGGGGCCGCTCACAATCATGACGGTCCTTAAGGATGGTGAGCAGTGGGTCAGGGACTCGGAAAGCATGAAGAACAACCCAGAGCCCAGGCCTACTGATGGTATCATAGACCTTGAGCAGGTCAATAAAGCATACACATGGACTAAGACGCACACATGGACCTACAGACACGCTGAGAAATGGACTTACACTGACTCACATGGAGCCACGCACAAAAAGCGACTAACACACGCCCATGGACTGACACAGACATATCGACTCACACAAACACATGGACTTACACACACACACACATATGGACTACACACGCATAGACATCCACTTTAGATACACACACATGGAGTTACCCACACATATATCGACGTACATACATACAGCAACTCACACACACAGCGACTCACACACACACATCGACTCACACAGACATACGTGGACTCACACACACATTGGTGTAAACACACGTATGTACTTACACACACACATGGACTTACACACACATACATTGACTAACACATTGGGCTACACACACATACTCATATGGACCGTGGCACACAGACATCTACTTTAGATACACACATATGGATTAACACACATATCGACTCGCACACACGCATTGACTTACACACACATCGAGTGACACACACACATGTATGGACTTACACATGTGGACTAACACACACACATATGGACTGACACACACATTGACTGTCACAAACGCACGTTGACTTACACACTCAGGTGGAGGCATGCACCCACATCGACTAACAAACACACATGGACTAACACACACAGTGACTGACACGCACACTTGGACTGACACACACACAAACACTTCGACGTACACACACATCGGGCGTTGTCCAATCGAAAAGACAGACACACACATGGACTTAAACACACGCATGGAACTACACGCACACACATGGACTCAAACACACACACATCGACTCGCACACACACATCGACGTGCACAGCAATACCCGAGGATGGCACAGCTATCAGTATCGCAGTACTACGTATGAGTAAATAGCGTGATGTGAGCAATCTAAAAAATTTAAATGCATTGAAGAAATAAGTGTAAATTAAAGAGCAGGAGTATGCACAGGTAAGTTGAGAAGCAGGTTACAGTCTAGATTATAGACTGCCACTACGCCGACTCAATGACATAAGCATCGCTACAGTCGACATAAAAAGCTGGCAATGCGGGCAGCAGCTGAAAAAGCAGAATACAGTCGACATGAAAGGCTGGCAGGACACTGAGTGAGGTAAAGAAGCAGCAACAGATTATAGACTGGCATACACTCATAATGGTCAAAAGGAAAATTAGCAGTGTAGATAATAGAGTGCCAGTGCACTGACGTTAATCAACAGGCAGCAGGCCACATCACAGACTGGCAGTAGAGCGTCGCAGCGTCATAAAAGCACAGTTAAAAAAGGGAATATTTAGCAACGTAATAATGAAAAATGAGTTTTGTACACACAGACATTATGATTGTAATATCTGGCAGCGTATTTGTTTAATAATAATAAACAATAATACTACAATAATGGTATATAAGCGCTGTAATATTAATATCTACGGACTTCATAGCAGTAACTGTACGCATCGTGTTGGGGCGGGGGGGGGGCGAAGAGGACATCACACTGTGAAGAAACAGCCGCAGCTTTATGTCTATATTAATTGCATGTTAAACGCGTAAAAGAAAATGTCCCCCGTGAGCTCGACTGAACGCGCATCACTTGGCAGGGTCCGCCCCCCCCCCCCCCACGTAATTGTCGCCAGTTGGTACGGTCGAGCTCGCGCAATAAGTCAATAATTAGAATGGCATTAAATCGCTCATTTTACTAATTAAAGTTTAAGGATGGGAAAACGGAATAGCCTATTCCCACCGCGGGGCTTAGGGCGTGCTGCCTGGCAATTTTTTTCGACGTCAAGCCCACCGTTCGAGAGCCAAATCCCTCGCAAGCACGCGGGCGGAGACTTTTATATATAAGATTTTGGTGGGCTCAACCCAAGAGTAAGTGGGCGGAGCTAGAGAAGGAATTTGTATGTGAATGTGAGAGATGAGCATGTCAATGTGAGAGAGATTAGCATGTCAATGTAAGAGAGATTGGCATGTCAATGTGCGACGGTCCCAGCCACCAGGGGTGGCGGTGATCCTCCTGTGGCTGGGCCACCTCACAGATATTTAGCCTGGTGATGTACTCAGAGAGTCGGATATAACAGCTGACATAGGCAGGTAGGATAGAAACATCACAGTCAGTTAAGACTTTCCTTGGTTAATAACGTCCTTCCAATGATTGTTCAGTTTGTGTCCATCTTCTCGGTTGAAGTTGTGTCTGGGTATGCACATCTTTCGTCTTGGAAAAATATATTTTGTGTGTGAGCCTGCAGCATTAAAACAATGATCAGCAACGGCAGAGGTATTGGTCCTACCATGTTTCAGATCTGCCTTGTGTTCGCGATCGCGGTCCAAAACATGTCATTTCGTTTCCCCAATGTAACTGGTGCCGCAGCCACAACTCAGTTTGTAGACACACGGGTACTGCATGTCAGGAATCACATCCTTTACAGATGGGATCAAATCACGGATTTTGTGTACTGTGTTGAAACGAACCTAGATCTTGTGTTTCTTTAAGATTTTGGAAATATTTTTGGTAGCCCCTGTTATATATGGCAAAGTTATGGTTTCAGTTGGATCCTCACATGGCAATGGCGAGACAGCTTTGCGGATTGTACGGTCAGAATATCTGTTCATCGTGAGGGCTTTGCACTGCCTTACCAACACTTACTTCACCTGGAATGGTACATTCTACAAACAAAATGAGGGTACCCCAATGGGTTCTCCCTTATCGCCAGTGGTAGCGGATGTTTTCATGGAGAAATTTGAGACAGATGCCATCCAGACATCCACCCTATGTCCTTCCTTGTGGAAGATATACGTAGATGACACATTCGTCATCTAGCCACATGGCCTGCCAGCACTTAACCAATTTCTCAACCACATCAATTCCATCTTGATTTGAAGATTTTTGTGACTGCAGGAATCCATACTCTTTGGTTGTTTCGGTAAAGTAACGTAGGTAGAAATAAAAAAATCACGATGTTTCGAATGCAACACAAGCGATCTTCATCAGGTGGGACAACCACAGCAAGAAAATGCTGAAGTCGGCGGGAGAGCTGCCGTGGCAAGAGGTTATATAGGTAAGAGAGGAGCGAGGAGGCAAGGGGGGAGGGAGAGAGGGGGGGAGGCCCGCGTGAGCGCTAGGGGAAGAGGACGTGAGGCTGGGAGGGGGGGACGTGGGTGGGGCTAGCAGTAACCCTCAGGTAATGATGGGAACAACAAGTTAAGGCATTACCTGGTTGATAACATCCTTCCAATGGTTGTTCAATTTGCCTCACGTCCTCTATCTGTTCTTCCACCACCTTCCCACTTCTTGCCTCGCCCACTTCCCCCCGACGCCCCTACCCCACACCTCCACCCCCTCTCCCCCCCCCTTTCTTCCTCCCCCCTCTCTTACCTATATAACTTCTTGGCACGGCAGCTCTCCCGCCAACTTAAGCATTTTCTTGCTGTGGTTGTGTCAACTGATTAAGATCGCACGTATTGCGTTCGAAACGGAGTGATTTGTTTTATTTTATTTCTACCTACGTGACTTTACCAAAAGAACCAAAGAGTACACATCCATTCCATACACCCATCTATCAAATTAATCATGGAATTGGAAAAGGATGTCAAGCTACCATTCCTAGATGTTTTGATCGAGAAGAGACCTGATGGCTCATTGGGGCACTCTGTCTTCAGGAAAGCCACCCACATGGATGCCGATCTAAAGCCTGACTCCCACCACCATGCAGCCCAGAAGAATTCCCTTGTCAAAACACTACACCATAGGGCCCGTTGCATCTCCGACTAGCATCACCTAGCCAGTGAGCTGGAGCACGTACACCAAGCCCTCAGGATGAACGGATATTCTGACCGTACAATCTGCAAAGAGGATTCATCATTGGGTCTTTCCCCCATTGGGTCTTTCCCCCTTTGGCGTCCATGTACAAGGTGCCTCTGTGGATGTGTAGGCTTTGACTTTAACATATCTATTTCTGTGACCAGTCACAAGCTAATCCCTCAACTGTTTCAATGATAAATTCTCCTGTTTGATATGTAAACCCCTTTATCAAGGTGCCCCACTTCGCTCAACCAGCTTAAAAGACGCTGCGAATCTTAGCAGCATTCATTGTAGCTCTGTCGTCCCGATAGGTTTGTTCCTTTCACCTGAAGAAGGCCACTTGTGTTGTGGCCGAAACGTCGTGAGAATTTTATTGTTTTATTTTATTATTTTATTCTCATTCTATGTGACTTTACCGAAATAACCAAAGAAGAGGATGGCACCACTTAGCCAATTCGAGTTGGCCTGACTGAGTTACGTGGGTCACACGGCCACGAGGCACTTGTTGGTGAACACAGGGCCTGGCTCTAGGGGTGATAACAATATAGAATATATGTAAGGATGCCCCCCAATAGACTCCACCTGGATCTCTACCAAACACCTCCCACTGGGCGAAGGCCCCAGGGCTGGCCCAGAACACGCTGGTGGGACTGTGTCGCTCTGCTGGCCTGGGATCGCTTGGGAATTTCCCAGGATGAGCTAGAGTTTGTCGCCAGGGAATGGGAGTCCTGGACCGCCCTTCTCAGCATGCTGCCACCGCGACCCTCGCCAGGACAAGCGTTTTTAAAAACTAACGAATAAAGCTGTGATTCTTCTTGGCCACAGATATTACTCTGTGGATTCAGAATATGAACTTATTTAAATGACAATCTATGCTGGCTTATATAATGAAGGCTGACCTGCCTATGATTCACTCTATTCAACCAGACTATATTCTATTAGAAGCTTACAGATCCTTAAGATATCAATATAGAATATAATCTTGAGTTTCTTTGGCAGCCGAGGCTACATTGGTTTGGTCATGAATCCCGCATTCCCAGACACTCCATGCTCAAGCAGCTTTTTGTCCAGATATTAGGGGCTGATCAGGCATGGCATTGCCTAGAGAAGAGATTAGAGGATATAGAGGTGATCGGAGCTGCTTATGACTGGTGCCAGGAGTGGAGATCGGCCTCTGTGGAGGAGGCCCGTGAGGTATGCTTCATGGCAGATAAGAGATAGTTGCTCTGCAATAACGATGAGGTCGGAAGAGCAATGCCCACATGAATAATATGTGGAACGCTGGGTTCCTTAAACCCAGCAAGACAGTGGGGATCACCCGCTGGTTCTTATGTCAGTCATCCCTTGACACCTGGATCATTCCCATTGCCTGCTGACAAGGAATCCACACTTACATGGCCTTAAATTGCACCTATCATGGCATTAGCACTGGAATAAGGTTACTTGCAATTCATCATGAATTGTGGATGTTTTGTGTATATATGTTAATGATCCATGTGAAATGTACGTGTATTTATGAGTTTATCTCGCAGTTATGTCACTGCATTATGAACTCAACAATTACTTTGATTATCGCCGACAGCAAACATGATTAATAACACTTTGTAACAAAAAAAGTCCCTGTGTAGTAAGTGTTATTTTCTAATTGCTTATGCCTCAAAAGTACAGAAAATGGCTCTTATTCCCTCCCCACAAACTTTGCTTTTGTAACCAGGACAGTGATATTTTGAAATGTATCTATTTTCAATGAGAAAACGTGCGCATTTGTGTCATTCCTTCACGTAAAGTCCTGGTCACAAAAATAAAGTTTGTGGGCATGACCAATAAAAAGATAACACTAGCCATCCAGGGACAAAAAAAATCGTGTTACATAGTGTAAGTGAAAGCTGAACTTATTGTGGGCCTCTGCTATGTTGATTGATCTTAAATTAATTACATGCTGAAGTGAGAAAGCATTAATAATGAGCAGATGAAGGTGACCAGGCATGGTTCTGGACACACAACCACCTTTTTACCATGCAGTGTTTGACAATGTCAAGTTTGTATTTGCAGTAATGTATATTAACGATTGAACATGGAGGTTAAATCAAAACAATAGTTTATTTTAATTTTCCTCTGGGCCTTTTTGTAAGAATGGAAACAGTCCGGAAAATATCTCAGCACATATGTAGCTGAAGTTAGATCTGTTCATCCGAGCATTCAAGCAAATCTGAGCCTGGCTTCCACCTCGAAGTTTCGATTGAACATTAATTTCTGCATTTCTGCATAATACAAATAGTATTATTTTCAACACACTTTGCTATTGTAGCTGAATTTTTCTTAAATATTCCTTTCATAGCTAGACAGCCGAAATTGTGTGCTTGGAGTTTTGGGTAAACATTCATTTTGAAAATACTAGGGCATCCAGGAATATGTATGACCATTGCCCCTCTCATTGTGTGCCTAAACACCCCGCGTGATGAATTGGGGAATAATTTTCACTATATCATGAATATATGAATAAGTATAGATGTGTAAGTCATGTGTGACTGTGTATATATGAATTCCTCTGTGTCTTGATACTGACGTAGATGGTGTGGATACGTTTTTCTGACTGCAGCTGACGCTTCCTCTGACGCTTCCTCTGCAGAATTGGTCTGATGGAGCAAAAGCACTCAGCGCAGCTCGGTACAAAAAATAAACAATGCGACCAGTGTGCATACAGCACGGATCATACTGGAAGTTTGGCACAGCACCAGAGAACTCACACAGGAGAGAAACCCTTCAAGTGCACTCTGTGTGAGAAGGCATTTGCACATTCATCAAATCTTCAAAAACACCAGAGAACACACACAGAAGAGAAACCTTTCAAGTGCACTGTCTGGGAGAAGGCATTTGCAAAGTCATCAGTTCTTCAGACCCACCAGAGAACACACACAGTAGAGAAACCCTACAAGTGCAGTGTGTGTGAGAGGGCATTTGCACAGTCATCAAATCTTCAAAAACACCAGAGAACACACACAGAAAATAAACCTTTCAAGTGCACTGTCTGTGAGAAGGCATTTGCCAAGCCATCAGTTCTTCAGAGCCACCAGAGAACACACACAGGAGAGAAACCCTTCAAGTGCAGTGTGTGTGAGAGGGCATTTGCACAGTCATCAGTTCTTAGGAGCCACCACAGAACACACACAGGAGCTAAACCTTTCAAGTGCACTGTCTGTGAGAAGGCATTTGCCAAGCCATCGCTTCTTCACGACCACCAGAGAACACACACGGGAGAGAAACCCTTCAAGTGCATTGTTTGTGAGAAGGCATTTGCAAAGTCAGCAGTTCTTCAGAGACACCAGACAACACACACAGGAGAGAAACCCTTCAAGTGCATTGTGTGCGGGAAGGCGTTTACACGGTCAACACATCTTAAAAAACACCAGAGAACGCACAAAGGAGAGAAACCCTTCAAGTGCACTGTCTGTGAGAAGGCATTTGCCAAGCCATCAGTTCTTCAGAGCCACCAGAGAACACACACAGGAGAGAAACCCTTCAAGTGCACTGTGTGTGATAAGGCATTTGCAGAGTCATCACGTCTTAAAAAACACCAGAGAACACACACAGGAGAGAAACCCTTCAAGTGCACTGTCTGTGAGAAGGCATTTGCCAAGCCATCAGTTCTTCAGAGCCACCAGAGAACACACACAGGAGAGAAACCCTTCAAGTGCACTGTGTGTGAGAAGGCATTTGCACAGTCATCAGTTCTTCAGAGCCACCAGAAAACACACACAGGAGAGAAACCCTTCAAGTGTACTGTGTGTGAGAAGGCATTTGCACAGTCATCAATTCTTCGCAACCACCAGAGAAGGCACACAGGAGAGAAACCCTTCAAGTGCACTGTGTGTGGAAGCGCATTTGCACGGTCATCAACTCTTCACAACCACCAGAGAACACACACAGGAGATAAACCGTTCAAGTGCACTCTGTGCGGGAAGGCGTTTGCACAGTCACCACAGCTTCATAAACACCAGAGGACACACAGGTATCAGAAGATCTCCAAGGAGCGGAGTCTGAAATCGGCTTGTGAAAGCCCAAGTGCTGCAATGAGCCCATCCCTGCTGAAAAAAGAACCAGAATTTAATTCCAGCTTGGACGCAATGAAATATATCAAGGTGGATTTTGAAGAGGCGAAGGTGAAATGTGAAGAAGTGATGGTTAAGAGCGAAGAAGTGAAGGTGAAATGTGAAGTGATGAAGAGCGAAGAAGTGATGGTAAAATATGAAGATGAAGATTCAACTCCAAAATTGGGCCTTCAAATCGATGGAGGCAACGTGAAGCAGGAGGAGAATTCTGATTGTGAGGCAGAGCGAGGCAACTCCCAGCAGTTTGTGGAAGTGGAGGTGTGGGTGGACTTCTTAGACAATACAAAGTCAAATGGAGACCCTGTAGATGTGTAAGCTTGAGACAATGAAGCTCCAATAGATTAACATTTGTCACAGGCTTTTAATTACAATAACGTGAAGTTGAACACTCCATTCCTAGGTTCAATCTGCAGAGTAAGAGCAACTAGTGTTTGCGGACCTGTGGGTTGGGTAGATCTCTTACCAGGAGCCAGAGCCAATAATCTCCGAAGCATTCACTATGTTAAACTATGTTATAATAATCTTAGCATTTATATGGTGCTTGCTTAATCGCCTCAGCAACTCAGTTGTTTCGTATCATCTCATCACAAACACTCGAAGAGCATGTTGTATATATGCCTTTTCCATGAAATTATATTGATTGATTCTTTGTACTGTTTTGTAATCATTTTGATTGGGATGTAGCGCTGGGGCACGGAAAGGGTGAGTCACACCCCCCCTCCCCGCTGCCTCCTGCCTTGCCACACAAGACTGCTGGAGGATAATTACTCACAAGCCTGCTGGGGAAGTCATAAATATAATTTTAAAATTGGCAAACCCAAGGGGGGGGGGGCTAATGAGATTCTGCGGGAAATCCCCAGTTGACTTCAAGAGAAGGCCGCCATGAAGGAAAAACCCACAATAAAACAAAAGACAGCGAAATTCACCCAAGGTGTTGTATATATAGGCCTTTTTCCAAAATTTATATTAAGAATAATTCTGCCATTTTTTAAAAATAATAATCGATCAAATAAATAAATAGACAGCCTCAAACCCGCTACCTCCCACAAACACCAAGCATCTGGAGGTCGTAAAAGACCATTAATTAATAAACTCCAGGGCAAAGGGAGGTTAACGACGATCTGCAAAATCTCCAGATTGCCAAAGGACCACATACCATGACCTGCTTGGCACTTTTGACAGTTCACAAACAAATATCCAGAATCACAGACACGGACACAGAGCACAGGGCAAGCGGACATTATAACTGATATATATATTTTTTGTACGGAAAAAGTTAAAGCTTGGCTATAAGAATAAGTCGACATGATAGACTGCAGTCTATATTAGTGGCTTTATTATGACTTTTTTATTATTTCACCCTTATTCAACTCACATTGTTTCTTAGTGTATATTTCTATGTAACTTCACCAAGAGAACCAAGGAATGTGAATTCTGGCAGTCAAGAAAGTGAGGGCTTGGTTATATCTCCAGCCTCGGGATATCTCTGACCTCGAATAAAAAAACACGGATCCCTGGATGCAGACAGGGAGCAAAAGTTAATAAAACCCTTGAAATACCCGAGGTAACATCTAATGGTACATTACAAATCTTGGTTAAACACAAACCAAATAATAATCACAAGAGATTAGACCTAGGCTAATTCATTAGAGGTACAAGGAGTAGGTCAAACACAAAGACCAGATAAATGTATTCCATTAAATCAGAGACTCCCTGGCAGCCTTTGTCTTCCAACAATTTGACACAAACACATAGTAGCCATAAAACGTATGAAATGTGCGTCCCCTCCCTTAGCGGACACCGCGAAGAGAGGGGTTGGGAGGGCAAACAAACATCAATTTGATGTAAAGCAGCCCGGGGTCACCAAGGGAAGAGGGGAGGGGGACAATCAGGCGCGGCCGCAGGGGGAGAGCATGATGGAGTAAGCATCTGTTTTTTTCTCTCGCAAGAGACGCGCAGAGGGGAGATTTTTCGGATAAAAACAGCAACACGACACACAGTTCAGCTCGACATGGGGAGCTCGACAAGTGACAGCTCAGCAAGAGATAGCTGGGCGAGCGACAGAAGAGGGTGGCGAGCGGCAAGCTCCGGGGTGAGACTCTGCAATCAACCAGGGATGGAGAGACTTGCCGAGTAGCGGTGTCACCGAACACGAGTTTAGAGCTGACAGAAGAAGTATCGCTCAAAGTAATTCTATCCTGAGTGCCAGCTCCCACCAGCAGCTACAGCCGAGCAATAGAATAATGAGCAAGGGTGTCTGCCACCAGCGAACGAACTGTATGCGCAATCGGGCATCGACAAAGAGCACGGGGCAGTAAGGAGCGCTTGCAACGCAGCTCCTCCAGCAGTGGAAGGAGCCTGCTGCTGTCAGTGGACCAGTGGCGAGCCCGATCGAGCATCTTCAAGGAGAGGGCGCGTGCGGCGCAGCTCCTCCAGCAGTGGAAGGAGCCTGCTGCTGCCAACGGACCAGCGGCAAGCGTGATCGGGCATCTTCAAGGACGAGCAACTTGCCAACGCAACTCCTCCAGCAGTGGAAAGAGCCTGTATCTGCCAGCGGACGGGCAGCTAAGCCGACACCCCGAGCAAGAAAAAGCAACGAGGCCGTTGTAAGACACGCCCACCCTCACACCCTCACCTCTCCGCAGGAGACAAACACATTTTTGATACAATAGATGCCCAATCTTGGCATTTTCTTAACGCAAGAAGATCAACAACACTCACACATTAACAAATACAAGAAGACTCATGATAAGTGCATCAACTATGAGCTGATAACGAAGAACATTGCGGCCCATTGAGTTACGTGGATACGGTCATTTAGATGTATTTAAGTCATTATTGTTTCTCTTTCTTTTTAATTGCATAGCTATTACCAATGAATTCATTTATGAAACTAAACGTTTAGAAACCTACGTTACGAATCTACACACTAGACAGGGAGAATACTGTGTTGAAATCGTTCTTTTGATCACAGAATCTTGCCTGCGAATTAATTGAAGCTTCAGCCAATTGATAAGCATTTTCTGAAGCAGGCATACTGTCGCACACCATTGTCCCAAGACATTTCGTAACTACATAATCTTCCCAATGAATTAATTGCCATATACTTTTGCCTTCGGGGCATGTTTCTTTATTGCCCTTCGTATCAACGTCGTTGCATGAATTTAAGGCCTTTTTCCTATCACCGTATTTGCTCGCGTTACTTTAAGGAATTAATCAATTCTGTTACCCAATTTAACAACGTGATCATTGAGGGTTAAATGTATGGATCAATGAGGAGAACATCTCCAGGAGTACTGTGTTGACAATTCCAAGCATAAGAGTTTGCATATTAGAGTGTTATGTTTTTGTTTAGAAATTAAAATTGCTTAACACAGAAGTGTTTGAGTGTTTCTTTCCTAAGTTCATGCGTAATAATCTTAATTATAAGAACTGTATCCTGCGGTGAGATTTGAATTTGGAGACCTGAAATAAACACACTATTACATAATCAGTAAATGTTAAAGCGAGAATAATTGTATTATACCGAGTGATAATACGAACCTAGACAACGAAGCCGAGCTTAATCTGGCATACTTACAGCACACCTGCATAACTTCATACATTAATTGTATTATCCCGATTGGTAATACTGCCCTCGACAACGAGACAGGGCCTAATTATCATAACGGCTTGCATTAGCATAATCGCACACACATAAATCATGAAGATTATATATCTGTTTAGCATAATGTATGTGCATAATTATATACATTAACATAATTTCTAATAATTACGCTTTAAAAATATTTTTATTATTTTCATTAAATTTCCAATACCCGGCATATATATCAAAGGGCAGTTAATCATTATGAGCTAACTGTGGTTTTTGAAATACAACAGTAAGGTTTGAAGCTTAGCTATATCTTCAACCTCAGGATATCAAAGTATAACTTGAGAATAAGAAGCACAGATCCCTGTCAATACAGACTGGGAACAAAGATTAATACAACCCTTTGTAATATCCTTGGTAACAACTATGGTATACCACAAATCTTGGTTAAGCATGCACCAAGTCATTATGAAAGTATTAGACCTCGGGTCATTCAGAAGAGATACAATGCGAAATATATCAATCACACACGACCAAGATAATGTTTTGATTTAAAGCTTTCGTGACTGCAGGGATTCATATTCTTGGTTCTTTTGGTAAAGTCACCACGTAGAAGGGAAACAATAAAATAATAAAAATATAAAACAAAATTCCCACAACGTTTCGACTGCAACAGAAGCAATCATCATCAGGTGTGAAAACCACGGTGCAGAGTCTTGATGAGGGAATTCTTCTGGGATGGATGGTGGTGGAAATCCGGTTTCAGGTAAGCATCCATATGGTTAGCTTTCCTGTAGACAGTGGCTCATTGAACCATCAGGTTATTATTTTATTGTTTCCCTTCTACGCGACTTTACCGAAAGAACCAAGAATAAGATAACGTATTCCACAGGATCAGAACCTCGCCAACCGCCTTTGTCTTCCAGTAGCTAACACAGTACATGGTCAGTTTAACACGGAGGCTTTCGCGACCAATATTAGTCGTAAATATTTTTTAGGTTACATCGCGTTATTTTATAAATGTTTCGTAACCCTCCACCACCCGACACTGCCAAACAGTCAAAAAATGTGTCACGTTTACCAAGACAAATAGTTCACTACTTTAGCCCACCGGTGTGTTGAAGAGTGAATCAACATCATTTAAAATTTTGAGTACTGTGACGTTTCGCTGGTAACTACATCCAGCATCATTGGGCAATTTGCCAGAATGGTGAGGCCCTCCACTCGCTCCCGGTCTTTAATAGAGCAACAGGGTGACATAATCTTTTAGCTCAATCTGGTGCAGTGATTCGAGGCGGAGACGGGGAGGGTATTGTAATTATATAATTGACTAGCTTTACTACCCGGCTTCGCCCGGGAATTAGATCCACCACGCCCGGCCGCCTTTGTCTCCCCAGTGGCGATGTTCAAACACCACACCAGTTACTTGTTTGAGGTTGAGTCGACTTATGGGAGGCCCAGGACCGGTTCAAATAATTGTCACCGGTGAGCGGGAATCGAACTCGGTTCGCCGGGTTCGTAGCGCAGCGCGCGAACCGCTACGCAGTCGCTGCCCCCCCCCCCCCCCCCACATACAGGATAAAGACAAAGATCCCACGTGTAGCCTGTGAGACTGTAGGGTTCAAGTGCTGTTAGCGAGCACCTATGAAGGCCGGCACGGCACACGAGGAGGTGGGTGGCCAGCACCACGCCCGGCCGCCTTTGTCCCCCCAGTGGCGATGTTCACACACTACACCAGTTACTCGTTTGAGGCTGAGTCGACCTAGGGGAGGCCCAGGACCGGTTGAAATAATCGTCACCGGGGGTGGCCGTGAGCAGGAATCGAACTCGGGTCGCCGGGTTCGTAGCGCAGTGCGCTAACCACTACACTACAATGCGTTACGCTTCCACATGCGTGGGTCACATGACAGATTTGACGTCACAGCTCACTGTCCGTACAAAAAATATATGCTCCCCCCCCCCCAAAAAAAGTGTATTTTTATAATTTTTGCATGGTGTACAGTCTGGAAGTACCCACATGGAAAATTTCAAGTTTGCTGCATGTCGGGAAGTACGCTAAACATTTTGAACAGACACATAATCACAACTTTGCCTTTTATATATGGAGATTGGTAATCATTCAATTGTTCATTTGTATTTGTTTCCCCTATAAGGAATGGGAATTGTAATACATATTTTATTTAATAATATGCTTCCAGGCCGCACTAAGCCTGTAGCTGTCAGAGCAATTAAAGTTATTTGTATTTCTCTCAATTTCAATGGATTATCTAATTAGTCTTGGCCAGTATTAATTCGTTTTACACAATACTTCAACGTTATCAAAGTCAATTGAGTGTCCTTGTTGACAAGCATGCTCTGCCACTGCCGACAGTTGTGTTTGAGATAATTTAATAAGACTTAAAGAACACCAAAGAAAGTACTGTCTGTGAAAAGACATTTACGCGGTCATCTGTTCAGATCCACCAGAGAACACACACGGGAGAAACCCTTCATGTGCAGTGTGTGTGGGAAGGCATTTTCAGGTTCACCTGCTCTTAAAAATCACCAGAGAACACAGGCATCAGAAGATCTCCAAGTAGTAGAGTCAAAAATCGGCTTGTGAAAGTCAAAGTGCTGCAAGGCACCCATCCTTAATGATAAGAACGGCAAGAAAATCCCAGCTTGGACACTTTAAAATCTATCAAGGTGAAATTTGAAGAGGCGAAGGTGAAATGTGAAGATGCGGCAGTGAAGAGCGAAGAAGTGACGGTAAAATGTGAAGATGATTCAACTCCATAATCAGACCTCCACATCGATGGAGGCAACGTGTAGCAGGAGGAGAATTCTGACTGATGCAGAGCGAGGCAACTCCCAGCAGTTTGTGGAAGTGGAGGTGTGGCTTGATTTCTTAGAAAATACAAAGTCAAATGGAGACCCGGTAGATGTGTAAGCTTGAGACAATGAAGCTCCAATAGATTCACCTTTGTCAAAGGTATTTTATGAAAGAATGAGAAGTTGAACACTCAATTCCTAGGTTCAACCTGCAGAGTAAGAGCTGACAGTGTTTGTGGACATGTGGGTTGTGTAGATCTCTAAACAGGAGTGAGAGCCAATAAGCTCCCAAGAATTCACTTTATGATAATATTTTAATTCATGTGGAGCTTAATTGCCCATAATTCGATCGCGTTAATTTAAATGTTTGGTGAAACCCGCCACTACGCGATTTGTTCTCCAACACACCGGTGTGCTGTAGTAGTGTAGTGTAATAACGCCGACTGTTGTCCAGCAATGGCAACTGCGGTGGACAAATAGTACACACGCTAGTGAGCATATACACGGTGTGTCGGCAGGGCAGAAGAACTGGGGCAAGGGTCACGGAAGACCCCATCTGGAAGCTCCTGGAACCTGCTAGTGGGTTCAAGAAGGGAGGCGCGTCCAGGGCGGAGCCAGCCCGCACTGGTTAGCATAAAAGCAGCTGATAGTGGGAGCTCAGGGCTGTCGGTTTTGGGAGTGGGTTCATCTCGTCGTGGCTGTTATCTTCGCCGCCTTCGTCAATGCCGTCTTCGCTAGATATTGCACGGCCAGATAGTTGTTCGCTGTCTCGATCAGCGCCATTGGTTATTACATGGTCAGGGTTGTATTTATGCTAGGTTAGACTAGGGAGTGCGATGGCAAACCTGTGAAGCTATTAATAAAGGTGCTCCCTTAGAAACCTTGTCTCCCGCAATGATGACAATACAACTGGTGTTAGGAGTGGGGTGAAGAAAGAACCCACCTATAGTGGCATCGGCGGATGGGAATGGCGAAACATTCATCCCTCCGGCAGCCACGGGAACCCGTTTAAGAAGCCCATTGGCGGAGAGAGAGCGGCTGCGGATCGGTGGGAGAGCGGCGGCAAATTGGCGAGAAAGGAACCCGATCCTCCGCGGTCATGTGTCGAGCACGCGGCATGGCCGAAGACCACCATGTTGAGGGGAGCGCGGGGGAGCGCGGGAGTCGCGCCACAGCCAGCGGCATGTAACGGAGTCACGAGGGGACCCTGACGGCGATCCCCGTCTCTGTGGGATAGCGGAAGAGCCTGGGCCGGAGACCGTGCATGTGGTGAGTGCCATTTTGCCCGTGTAGGGCTTGGCATGGCTGGCGGGCGATATTTTGCGAAGAGCGCGGGACAGCGCTGGAGGGGCGGCGGAGTCAATGGTGCTGCAAGGGGATATTTTTGGCCTACCGTGTGATGCCCGCACGAGATTTCTCCAGTGGAAGCGAGGGGAAGCCGAGACACCCTTCACTTTCTGGGAGGCGCTGCTGGTGCTGGGGCAGACTGCGTACCCCCAGATGGGTGAGATAGTGCTCGACTCCTTGGCGGTGGAAAGACTGCTGGCGAGGGAGTCAGGGATTGTCCTGCCCTTTGTGGAAGGCTTGGGGATCACGTCCTTGAAGGTGGCCTGGGAAATTCAGGGCCACGAGGCCTGCCAGCATTGGCCCAAAGTGGAGGATTGGCCGTGGCGGGAGGAGGACATGGTGGCTGTGGTGTGCAGCCTGGGGACGCACGGGAGAAGGCCCCCGCGGGTGGGTTGGCAACCGGAGAAGCCCCCTTCGCCCTGGGGTTCCACGGCCGAGTGTTTCAGGTGTGGTCAGCTGGGCCACATCGCCATAGAATGCTGGGGTGTCAGCAGGGTGCCGGCAGCGCCACCGACGCACTCCGACCTGCCGGCAACCTCTTCCAAAGCTCCACCAGATCCGAGTCTCTGATGCTTTTCGTGACTGCCATGTGCAAAGTGTCGGGGGCTGGATCCGATTAGATGCTACTGCGGAATTCAGGGAGGTGCCGTGCCCTTAGGCCATTGTTTTTTTTGTTCCCATTCCTCGGAATCCCAATTCCTCGGAATGCCAAGGCAGGGGTGACCAGTGTCGAGGACCGGCTCATGTGAGCTATGTTCTGGTAAAGGCGGACTCTCCCTTGTAAGGTGGGATTCAGGGGGGGGGGGGGGGGGGTGGGGGGGGTTGTGTATATTGTTTGTCTTGTGTTATCGGTTCTCGTGGGGGGGGGGGGGGGCGTCACAGTTACGCGGTCCCTGATGGGGTTCTTGCCCATGCCGCAGTTTCCGCTGCGTGTTAGCGGTTTGTGGGGGGGGTGCCGCGGGTTGTCTTTTTTGTTGGCCGTCCGCGGAGGCATCGGGGTTGCGCTACACGGTGATGGTTCACGGGAGACGCTGCGGTTGTGCTGTATGGTCACGGGAAGTTTTGCAACCAACGTTTTTTTGGGGTAAATTGTTTTTTCGTGTTGGTGGTGTTCCTCGGGGTTGGGGTTGCTCTGCCTGTCCACTGGTTGCAGTTGCAACGGCAACTGCGGTGGACAAACAGTACACACGCCGGTGAGCATATACACAAGTGTGTCGGCAGGGCGAAGGAACTGGGGCAAGGGTCATAGAAGACCCTATCTGGAGGCCCCTGGAACCTGCTAGAGGGTTCAAGAAGAAAGGCGCAAACAGGGCGGAGCCAGGTCACGCTGGGTACAATAAAAGCAGCTGAGAGCGGGAGCTCAGCGCTGCCGGTTCTGGAAGTGGGCTCGTATCGTCATCGCTGTCATCTTCGTTAGATATTGTACACAATGTACACACAGCGTACACACACACAGTCTGCACATACACTGCATACACAAACACTAACAAAAACAACGACCGCCATTCTCCAATATGTGGTGGTGACGTCACCATGGTGCTTGTGCCAGGCTATGTGCACGTTAAGGCCACGTGAAGTGTCGAACTCCCGCCGGCAGGAGGTCACAGGGCAGACTCAGGTGCCATGGTTGAACTGAGATGACTGGCCGATGCACCACCTGTGCCCCCTACTGTGTTAATACACCGTGCGCACGCACACGGTGTATTAACACGGTTTGTATACAGGTGCCGTCCATAATGACGTCACGCGATTTTTGACCCCCCCCCCCCTTCGTCACACGACGTCACAAAAAGTCAGACCCCCCCCCTCAAATATGACGTCACAAAGCTCTGCCCCCCCCCAAAAAAACATACTTCAAATCGCTTTAAACTATTGTCATTGTAGTGCGTATTTAATGTGGCGCTACACTCTGATGTAGGAAAAAATATTTATTTAAAAGTCTATTTAATTAAGTAGAACGTGTCTATATTTATTTAATTTGCGCATTTTCACGTGACGTCACATTTCTCACAACCCCCCATCGTCACAAATGTCTGACCGTCCCCCCCCCAGGTGCGTGACGTCATTTATGGACGGCCCCACACACATACACAGTTTGTATACACACATACACAATTTGTACACACACACTTATACACAGTTTGTACACACACACTGTATACACAATGTTCACGTTGTTGAGCTCACGCACCCAAGGGGTCAATGTTCAATAGAGGGATCAATGGAATAGGAATCTAACCCCGCTCTCTAACGTCACCACTGCATTACCTCATCGTTGTGAGGGGGAGGTGTATCCCACTAGGGACGTCATGTCACCTGCTCCTGCGTGCCTTCACTTGACACCAGGAAGCTGCCGATCTACGCGCGTGCTCACTGAGAGCCGAGGTGAGAAGTTCACATGGTGGTGGTTCTTCATTTAAAGCTTTCGTGACTGCAAGGATCCATACTCTTTGGTTCTATTCGGTAAAGTCACGTAGGTAAAAAATAAAACAACAAATCACGACGTTTCGACCACAACACAAGTGGCCTTCATCAGGTGAAGGGATCAGACTGTCTAGAGGACAGCGCTGGAGAATCAGCTCAGTACTCAATTTTCAGGTTGTACTCCTGCAGCTGCGCCAGCCATCGGGCCATCTGCCCCCGCGGTTCGTTGAATGTAAGGAGGAACTGCAGGGCATAATGGTCGGTGCGCACCCGGCATTTCCTGCCGTACAAATACGGTCGGAACTGTTTACACGCGAAGACCACGGCATACAGTTCTTGACGGGTCACGCAATAATTCAGCTCGGCCCCACTCAAGGTCCGACTGGCGTATGCGATGACCCGCTCCGTCCCACCCTGCACCTGTGACAGCACCGCGCCCAGCCAACTGCTGCAGGCGTCGGTGTCTAAAATAAAATCAGTGGTGAAATCGGGGAAAGCTAAGGTGGGGGTGTGGGTAAGGTGGTCTTTGAGGGTGGCGAAGGTCGTCTGGCAGGCCTCCGTCCACTGATAGGGGTTCTTAGGGGAGTTGAGTTGAGTGAGGGGGCGTGCCACCCCGCTGAATCCCTTTACGAATCGGCGATAATAGGTGGCGAGCCCCAAGAATGATCTGATTTCCGTCAGGTTCTTTGGCCGTGGCCATTCCACTACGGCGCACACCTTCTCCGGATCGGTGCACACTCCTGCCTCGCTTACTCGGTGTCCGAGGTACCCCACCTCGTGCTGCGCAAGGTAACACTTACGCGGCTTGAGTTTGAGATGGGCTGCTCGCAATCGCTGGAACACCTCTCGCAGCCTGGGCCAGTGCTCAGACAGAGATCTACTGAACACTATCACGTCGTCCAGGTAAATCAGTCACTGTTCTCACTGCAAGCCCCGCATCACCAACTCCATCAACCGCTGGAATGTCGCGGGTGCGTTAGTGAGTCCGAACGGAAGCACTCGAAACTCGAACAGTCCCATCGGGGTGGTAAATGCGGTTTTTGGCCGATCCTCCTCCGCCATCTCCACCTGCCAGTACCCGGACGCCAGATCGAGGGTGGAAAAATACCGTGCTTCTACGAGGCTGTCAAAGGTGTCGTCGATGCGCGGTATGGGGAAGACTTCCCCGAGGGTGACTGCGTTCAACTTTCGGTAATCAACGCAGAACCGGGTCGACCCATCCTTCTTCGTCACTAGTACCACCGGGGCAGACCAGGGGCTCGTCGAGGGCTGAATTATGTTATCACGTAGCATATCCACGACTGCCTCCTTGATCTGGGCCCGTTCGGGCGCACCCACCCGGTATGCAGGGAGTTTGATCGGTCGGGCTGCACCTGTGTCAATTTGGTGCTTAACAAGGTCTGTTCGGCCTACATCTGAATCGTGCTCACTGAACACGTCGGCGTACTCCCGTAACAACCCGCGCAGCTGATCGGCCTCCGCCTTAGGTAAATCTGCCCAAGGCACATGTAACGCATCATGCAGGGGAACGATCTCGACCCGGGGGGTGGGGCCGACCCGCCAGGCCAGATCCTGGTTGTCCTCGGGGTGGCCAGGGTCTTCCGCCCAGAGTGCAAACATCGAGTCGTTAGAGTGGCGTGCGTGCAGGGGGAGTATGGTAGCTACCGGGGTACTGTGTGGGTTAAACACCCGCATGAACAGTCGCCCTCCATCTGCGTTTACCAGCGTGGCTGACCCTACGACTCCGTACCGCGCTGCCAACTCCGGGTGAGGTGTTAGCATTACCTCGCCTGATGGTCGGTGTGTGGGGTCAGCGGAGGGGGTTGCCACTGGCACCAGCATCTCGGCAAGTGGCCCGATGGTGACGGCCGACACCAGCGTAGCGTCTACGGGTGTGAAGCGAGGGCGATCCCGCTCCTGTCCCAGGAACGGGATCCACTCCCCGCTGCCTTCCACCGTGGCGCATCGCTGTCGGGACTGTACGTTGAGCCCCAGTTTCTCCAGGAGGTCCGTCCCTGCAATACACTCATGGCACAACACACTCGAGACGTAGAATTCCTGTGTGCACACCTGGTGTCCGAGACGGACCTCGACGGAGATCCTTCCCAGCAACCCCATCCCGGCCCCGCTCGCTGTGTGCAGCGTGCGATCAGGGACCTACAGGCAGCTCACGTCAACCCCGAGTACGCTGCAGTGTGCGACGCTCACGAGTGAGGCTACGGCCCCCGTGTCCAGTAGAATCCAGGTGCGCTGCCCGTTCACCTGTCCTTCCATCAGCGATGTGGCCCCCGTGATTCCTGCCACCAGCTCCCGCAACCAGTCGCCCGTCCTCACCGCATCCTTGGGTGTTGTGGTCGGAACCTGTGTGGGGGTCACTCGCTTAACATTTTTATTATCGTTGTTTTGTTTCGGGACCTCGTTGATTGCACCCCTAGGTGGTCCGCTCTCTAGGGGGCATTGGCGTTTAACCCTGGCACGTTTCTAGTGTGGGCGATCTGAGGACAGTCCCTCACGAGGTGCCCTTGACGGTCGCACAGGTAACATGCTCGGGTAAGGGCGGCAGCCCCGTAGGAGCCTCCCCGGCCGCTCCCTCTTTCCCCTCCCGTACGCCGCTGCCCAGACTCCGCCTCTAGTCGGGCTACCCTCCCGGCCAGCCCTCTCACCTCGGTCTGAACCGTCTCCACCGTAGTCTGCAGCGCAGTCATATGTGCCCGTACTTGGGTTACCTTGTTGTCCACTTGGGTTATTCTTTCACCTACTTGGGTTACCTTGTTGTCGATCCCCCCGATGCCCGTCTGTATCCCCGCTACCCATCCCGGGGTTGTCTCGCGGGATACCGGAGGCTCCCTTTCCCGACCATTTACCGTCCTGGCGAGCTCCTGTTCCTCCTCTTCGGTGGACAGACTTGCGATGGTGTGCTCCCGTCCCAGTCCTCGGAGCTGCGCGCGTTCGCTAGAAATTATTTCGCACTTACGCGCGCGCTTGACAAGGGTGTTAAAGGGAAGGCGCGTACAGTTCATGTCTGGCTGCCACCACGCCGTGCGAGTCAAGTATCGCTGGATTTTCTCGGCGGCCAGCTCCTCAATCGCTTCCGTCGTGTATCTCGGGCGTGCGATCTTTGTTAGCTCACGCACATCCTCGGCATAATCGCGCAGGTCCTCGCCGGGTTGGCAACAACGTGCCTCTAAGGCTGCTTTCGCCTCTTCATTACTCACGCCGAACCGTGAGTCAAGTTGGCGCATTAGCTCTGCTAGCTGGGTTTGCGCGCTTGTGGGTAGGGCTTCCACAAAATCGGCTGCCCTCCCATCCAGATTCATAATAAGTTGACGTAACGCCTGCGCGTCCGTCCACCCATTAATTTCCTTAGCCCCTAGGATGTTGCGGGCAAACGCTTTCCACGAAGGGGTACCCCGGCCGGTGAATATATGCCTTATTTTCACGTGGGGTAACGCGGGGGTTCATACCGCTTCTGACGCCAAACTGTGGGGGCTACCGTCCCCAGCCATCACCGAATTGTCGGGGCCATTGGCCGCCGACTCCCCCGTTAAATTCATACCACTACCACAACTGCAACAATCAGTGTATGATTATGCACGTGGGTACCCGTGTACCTCACAGCGCAGCTCTACTCACGCGGTAACCACCGCCAGCAGCATCGCGTGCTTGAATTGTGTAATCTTGTTTTATTTACCGTCGCAGCCGTTCGGAAGCAACTAATTAGGCTGCGCTGCGGAATACCCGCTCACCAATTTATCTCTACGAGCTACACGCGCGGCGCGTGCCGTGAGCGCCGCTGCTCCTACACGCCCCCGTACTGGCGCGGGTGAACTACAACCAGTACCACACGATGCATAGGCTCACCACACCACGCACTAGTGCATTTAATGATCGAAGGACCCGTACTTTAATTCCCAGGGTGATAGCACGTTACTGCTGCCCCGGCATGCGCGTCAAGCCCCGAGTGAACCCACCCATGCGAGCGTAAACACGTGGGTAAAATTACTCACTCACGCGCAAACAAAAGAATCACCGCGGGCAGGCTCGCCACACCACGCACCGCCCCTCCGTACTCACAGAGACAACACGACACGGTTTATACCCTACGGACAGTTTATTCCCCACGAATAAACGAACTAGACTGTGCGTGTCAGTATGGACCAGCAGGACAGGTCTAACCTGTCTCTCTACTGCCTGATTCTTAATTGGCCTGCCCGCTCTCTATTTTCTCTCCGAATTTCGTCCCTTTGTCTTACCTCTCTCCCTCGTACTTACGGTCCGACCTCGCAGCGATTGAGGTCGCGGATAAATGATCCTGTAAACAGACTCTGGCTGTTCTTTGCCCCGTCCCACGGACATGCGAGTAACAGTGAGATGACGGCTCCTCGATCCCTTCCTCCTCTTGATCTCCAGTCAAAAAAAAGGCCCCGTGCTTCCCCAAAGCGTCCCTTTTTATGCTCCTTTCAAAGCCCTCGCACCGCCCATCCCCGGTGCATCACGGATCGGGCCGTTAATCCGCGGTGCATCATGGGTAGGGCCGTTAATCAGCGGTGCATCATGGGTAGAGACGCTAACCCGCGGTGCACCATGGGTAGAGATGCTTAACCCGCGCTGCCCCGCTCCCCACCTGTCTGCTGGTCCGCGTGTGTCCTGGGCATCTCCTCACTGTGGTTCTCAGTGGGTGCGCCGTGGTCATTTAATTCTAAGTTAAGCCACGGTGCCGCAGTGCCATTTGGCCTGGGGGGGGGGGAGGGGGGCCTGCCAATTCCCTGACCCTGAGAAACCGTGGAGCATCCCCACGAGGGGGCCTCTCGGGTAAAAGCTCGGGGCAGGTGCCCCCCCCCCTCCCCATGAGGCCCTACTTGAGTGTGTGTGTTTATGCGGGGTGGGGGGGAGGGTTGCTGTGACGGGAGCCGGGTGGCTTCTCGGTCGCAGCAGCACAGCGACGGCTCCGGTTTCGACGGAGCGGCTTCGCTGTTGTGGCACCACACAACGCATATGCACTGTCTCTCGCCTGCCACCATATAACCAGTGCGCATGTTCTATGGGTGCGGGCCGGTGTAGATCTTCACTGGCTGGCCTGCCTCAGGTGGTGGCGGCGTCCGGGGATGCAGCGCCAGTTGTGGTGGCTGAGCCCAGTGATGGTGTGCTGGGCTTCACGTGTGCAGAGTGGGGACCACTGCAGATGGAGGACGTTTCCTTGATGAAATTGTGGCACTGCGTAGGAAAGATGGGTAGTAGAGCCGTTCCGTCAGGGGTCTCCCTTGTAGTCCTTCGCAACGGCTGTTGATGCGATGGGATGAGGAGCTGCAGCGCTATTGTATGGTGTTCTTTGGTTCTTTCAGTAAAGTCACGTAGATAGAAAACATAAAAGAAATGCAATAAAAATAAAAACTAAGACGTTTCCATCACAACACAAGCGATCGTTTATGGCTTTATTTTGGTGATTTCGAAAACGTTTAATGGTTTGGCCATGTTTGTTTGTTGTAGTATGGAGTTAGACTGATGGCCTTAATCTAAGTTGTCTTGTGGTTGTTGTTGTTTGACTTGTATCCCACTCGGATTTTTGCACACAGCGTTGGTGTACAGTGCTTTTTCAGGAATATTTTGCTGTGTTTTTCCTGGATTTTCTGTTTGCACAGTCACGTAGTCACTTTAAGATGTTTTCTTGTTCATGTTTTTTGTTTGTTACAGTTGCACCCGATTCAAGAGCCGAATGGCTCACAGGGCTATACCAAATAAATGAAACTGATAAAACTGAAATCGTCATCAGGAGGAAAAGGAAAAAGGGTAAAAAGAAAAATGGAAAAAGCTCCTTTTTCATCCTGATGATGATCGCTTGTGTTGTGATCGAAACGTATTTTGTTTTTCCGATCTATGTGACTTTACCGAAAAGAACCAAAGAATGTGAATCCCTGAAGTCACGAAAGTTGTAAGTCAAAATTTATTGTACGGTGGTTCCCACCGCCCTGCGGGGTAAACTAACACGGGTTGGTACATCAGAAGCTAATGCACCTTAGAGTCCGTAAAATGCTGTTGATGCTGAAGTGGGACTTCTATTCGCCTGGGTATGATGGGTGACTTATACCACCTGGTTAAAGGGTGCGCCGACTGCGCACGCTGCAAACCACCATCGAGGCAGTCCCAGCCTCTGTTACAATTCAATCACGGTGTCTCGAATTAACGAGCTAGTCGCACTGGATATTCTTGGGCCGTTCCCCACTACTCAGAGGGGAAATAAATGTATCCTGGTCGGCGTGGAATACCTTTGCTGGTGGCCGATGGCATGGCCTCTGCCTGACCATTTGGCCGCATCTATTTCAGACGCATTTTCGCATGGCTACGTCATGGATAAGGGAGCCCCTGAATAACTTCTCGCAGATCAGGGCAGAATTTTTCTTCCCAATTGTTACGGGAGGTGTGCGACTTCCTAGGTACGAAAAAAGTGAGGACTTCGCACTACCAACCTCAGACAGAGGGGATGGTGGAACGCCTGCACAGGACTCTTAACATCGGTGCTGTACCAGGGGGTCAATGAGGTGCAGTCGGACTGGGATTTGCACACCCACGGTGTCCTTGCTGCATATAGAATGGCCCCTCACACCTCATTTCATCTTGTGTATGGGAGGGAGAGCGATCCCCCCTTGGAAGCTCAATTGGGCATGGCCTCGGGTAAAAAGAGGGCCGCCATGCCCATGCCCATGCAAAGTCACGTTCAGGCGATTGACAGAGGCGCAGGAAGTGTCCAAGGAGAAATTCGGGCCAAGGGACAGGCCGTGAATGAAAAGCTCCATTGGGGCAGCGTGCGTCCAGGCTCCCGTTGAAAACTGGGGACAGGGCGTGGCTGCAATGTCCGCATGTACCACCTGGGTACGGCCCCCTCAATTACACCGGCCTTGGCGGGGGGACGCTGTTGAGGTCGAGGTTGAGTTTGCCGCAGTGCGTGCGCATTCATGTCGGTCGCCGTCGCTGGTTTGTGCACCCATCACGGTTCGCCATATAGTCCAATACAGGACCCTCCTTAAAAATAAATGTTGGACACCTTGCAGCTAAATAAGACATTAAACTGAAAAATTATCTCACACAGCACACAATTTTTATTTTACCAGTTAAGGTCCACCGAGCTATAGAGCTATTTTTCAAAAGCGTACCTGACCACAAATTATAGTGCAACCAAGTAACTCATTACGTGGACATTTATAGCTGCCAAATATTTCTAAATGTGAAGGGGAAAAACTGGAGGACCCGGAGAAAAATCAGTGTGACCACATGGAGAACATGCAAACTCCTAATATACAGGCACGGTAGTGAACATCTTACCACTGCAGTATTATACACAAACACATGACAATGAACATACCCTCACTGTGTACACTCCACACGCGTTACTGGCTCTGAAGCACTCGTCTAGAGGGCGCTGTAGCCGGATAAAATGACGTAGCGATGGAGTGAATGATAAACTGTGTTAATGTTTAGGACCATATATGCAGTAATTGAGCGTGGCTTTGTCTATATAATCAATACTGGAACAGGAATTTAAACGCAAATCGACCAATTTTTAACGATACAAAGCTTGCACACTGCTTGATCTATGGTCGAACAGACATTCAAAATATCACAGCCTGACCCATGCTTGATCGGATATTTTGAATACCTGTGTGTACGTGGTCGAGCATGAATCAAGCTATGACATTTTAACACACAGACACACCAGGTATTCAAAATATATAAACTCATTCATTCTGTCGCAGATTTATTGTATCATGTTACAGCGCCTGACGGACACGCGCGTGCACTCAGCCACCTCCGCATTAGTGGTGGTGTACATGGGGTGGCTGGCTCACCACCGGGCGGTGGTGAGCCAGCCACTAGCCATGTCCCTCAGAGAGGGCGCTTGTGCAGGGGGGCCGATCACTCGATTGGCGGGGGCCCGGCGAGAAGTGGCCGAGGAGGAGGGGGAAGAGGAGGTGGGCGTCAGCCCCCACACAGCTCCAAGCGCGGCTTATCAGAATCAGAATATGTATTTATACTGGAAGAATCTGACATGCTATGAAGCTCGTTTTCACAGATGACCAGTAGGGACGCATGAGAACATTACAACCCACATTGCAAAGTGTAGCAAAGGTAAACAAACCACTTAAAAAATACATATACCAAAAAAACACTTAACGATAATTTTCTTATCAGGAACGACCCACTCAACTAAGTTTCTTTTTTAGAAGCGATCTGACCACAAATGATAGCTTAACGAAGTGGCTTATGTGGAAATTTATCACAGCAAAATAATCGAAACAATCTTGATCCATGTTTACACACTGCACGACGTAATCATACAATGGGGCACAGGAACGGTTCAGATGTTTACTGCCACTGTTGATAGCCGTGAGAGGGAATTAAACGCTGTCCATGGAGTTAGTAGCAGATTGTGTTAACTACTGCATCACCACTCCCAACATTACACTCTTACACGCACACAGAAACTCAATCATACACTCACAGTCTGAAATAATAACCTAGATACTACTCAATTGGGATTACATTTGATAACATCTCCACTTACCGTAGGGAGTCTTGCGACTCATCGAGGCTCTCCCCATACGGGAAGGTATGGTGGGAGTCCCCAAATTGCTATGCTAGTCTTGCTTGCAATGGCTTGCCTTTGCTCCCCGAACAGACAACCAAGCATTATGCTAATTTGTTTGGTACGTTCCATTGGTTAATTTCCTGATAGAATTAAGCCCTGCCATGTGTTGTATACAACAACGCACGCACTTCCCAAATCTTCAATGATAGCAATGGTGACAGGCACAGGAACTTTGGTAAACACACCGACTGTGGCAGGTCCGTCACCTCAGGCAGAGCTGGTATCGCCCGGGTTTGAGGAATGGTCCGATGGGTCAGTAGAGCGAGGCCTCTGCCCCACCACAGGGTAAACAATACGACCACCCCCCGGGTGGTCCACCTTGGGAGTCCCTGCTGCCCCGTCCTTGGACAATAGGCACTCTAGTCCTGTAGGCGGAACAGAACAATCCACCTCACGTCCCATTTCCCAAGGGGTGGCGGTCGGCTCGCCAGACACATCAGACATTGGCCGCATAGGATATAGGAATTAATCAACAGGACTAGGCGAGATATATCTTTTTAGCCGCGACAGATGCATGCAGCAGTGCTGCTGGCCGAAACTCCGGCCGCCGGACCTCAACAACCTCGAACGGCCCCTGCCAGGGACAGTACAGTTTAGGGGACGTGCCTCGGGGTCCTGAGGGCAGTGTAACCATGCCCTGTCACCATTTTGCCAAGGAACCCCCGGCACCACCGACCCCTGCTTAAAAGGGCGCAAGCCCAACTGGACCTGTACCGGGGGTTCGGGCTCTCTCCTGTACATTAAGTAAAATGGTGAGAACCCTGTCGAGGCGTGAGTAGCTAGCCTGTCGGCAGCGAGAACACCTGTAATGTGAAGATCCCAGTCCGTCTGGCACGTGGTCACCTGCTGGCATAGCATGGCCTGAGGGTCCTGTGCAACCATTCGACCATCCCATCCGTTTGTGGGTGATAAGGTGAGGTATGCATTTTACGTGTACCAAGAGAGTCACACACCTCCTGAAGCAACTTAGAGGAGAAATTTCTGCCCTGATCCGTGAGGAGCTGCTCAGGGGGCCCCCTTTTCAAGAACGTAGCCATATAAAAAGGCGTTGGCTATGGATGCGGCCGATTGGTCAACCAAAGGCCAGGCCATAGGCCAATTGATAAAGTATTTGACCCCCATGAGGACGTATTTGTGTCCTCTCTGGGAGACCGGAAAGGGCCCCAAAATATCAAGTGCCACCAATTCATTCACCCGTGACACAACAATGGACTGTAGCAGGATCTGTGGTTGCTGGGCAGGAGATTTACGACGTGCACAATCGGCACAGAATTTTATCAGGAGGAGTACATCGTTTTCCATGCCGGGCCAGTAAAGTCCTCTTTTTTGCGTCGCTAACGTTTTATGAACGCCCAGGTGCATACATTTTTCGTGTATGGCTTTTGGTAAGTTTTCCCCTAAGCACCGTGGGTACAACCAAGGAATAACGCTCGAACTCCCCTTCCCACCGCATGAGGAGTCCCTCATGGAGCACAAAAAATGGCCGACCCGCGGGGTCCGGCCCACGAGAAGCATGATGGCGCAGTCTCAGGAGTGAGGCGTCATCAACCTGTAGCTTGGCCCACGCATCGTGGTCAAGATTCAAGACAGAATCGCGTGGCATCTGAGTGCCCTTAATTCGCGTTTTCCCGGCCCGCCGCAAGCACCATGGGCGTACCCTCCTGCGAGGGTTTACATCGCGATGCACCCGAGGCACACGTGCATGCGATATGGAGCGGCAAGGGGGACATTGCACACGTGCATGCGATATGGAGCGGCAAGGGGGACATTGCATCAGCATTGACGTGCCAGGCGCCCTTCCTGTACACAACAGTAAATGAGAATCCCTGGAGGATTTCAAGCCATCGGGACAGCTGCCTGGACGGCTGGTCAATGTGCAGGGAGAACTGGAGGGCCGCATGATCCGTGCATTTGACAAAGTCCTGCCCGCACAAGTATCGACAATAGAGCTGGATAAATGGACCATGGCCAGTAACTCCCTGCGCATGATGCAATAGCGCTGTTCAGCAGGAGACAAGACTCGACTGCCGTAAGCCACGACCCTCTCTGTGCCCTGGACGAGCTGGGAAAGGACCGTCCCAATGCCCGTATCACTGGCGTCCATATCCAATATGAGGGGCCTGGTGAAATCGGGATATACGAGCGGAGGGGCATCGGCAAAGGCAGCCGAGAGAGTGAGGAAGGAATCCTCAGCCTTTTCCCAATGGAATTTCTGGCCCTTGGCCGTGAGGGCATGGAATGGTTTAGCAATGGTGGCAAAATCCCTGACAAAATGCCGGTAGTATGACGCAAATCCGACGAAACTGCGGACATCCGCCACCGACTTGGACACCTGCCACGTGTGCACGCACGCGTTTTTTTCGGGATCTGTGGCAACTCCAGCTGCACTGTGTTCTATATATTCGGTCTTGAAAAATAATCAAAAGTAAATGAAAATTAAAATAATTTATGCACATTTATGTAAATTATATATTTATGCGAATTAGTCTCTGCTTCGTTGTCTAGCGGTATTTTCAATCGTGATAATGAAATGAAGGTGTAATTGTATGAAGTTAAGCAAGTGAATGTAATTATGCTAATTGGGCTCTGCTTTGTTGTCTAGGGTGGATTACCAATCGTGATAATCCATTTATTCTCGCTTTGACTTTTACTGATTATGTTTTAGTGTTTTTATGTCAGGTTTCAAAATTCAGATCTCCCCGCAGGATACAGTTCTTATAATTAAGATTATTATGCATGAACTTAGTAAGGCACCACTCAGACTCTTCTGTGTTAAGTAACTTTAATCTAAAAAAACCCATATAATTCTAATATGCGAACTCTTAAGCTAGGAATGTCAACACATTACTCCTGGAGATGTCCTCCTCATTGATCCGTACATTTAACCCTCAATAGTTGCGTTTGTTGAACTGGGTAACAGAACAGTCAGCTAATTCCTTGGAGTAAATCGACCGAACACGGCGACAGGAAAAAGTCCTTAAAAATGAATGTGACAATATTCATACGAACAGTAATAAAGAAAAATGTGCCTAAGGCAAAGGTAGACCTTAATGAATTCATTGGTAAGATTATGCAATAAACGAAATGTCTTGGAACAATGGTGTGTGGTAGTGTGCCTGCTTGTCTAACAAATGTTTATCAATTGGCTAAGGACTTTAATACATTCGCAGGCAATATTTTGTGATCAAAAGATAGATTTTAACACAATATTATCCCTGTGTGGAGATTCATATCATAGATGTTTATAAATGTTTAGTTTCAGCAATGAATTCATTGGTACAGATTATGCAATTAACAACAAGAATGACTAAAATACTTCTAATGACCGTATCTACGTAACTCAATGGGCAGCAATGCTTTCCACGATCAGATAATGGTTGATGCACCCACTTTGGTTGACGACCCTTTTTGAAACACAAGGATAATTTTCGCCGGTCACGCGCTCTCTCTCCTTCTCCGTCCTCTCCTTCGGCGGTGCACGACTGTGCTTGCAGCTCGTTCACTGGTCGCCGTTCCGCACTCTTGTCTTGGTTCCCAGCTGGTGCTTGTCGGTGTGTGTGAGTCGAACCCTCGGTGCTCTCACAAGCGCTGACACTCTACCTCTTGGCGACGCTATTCAGGCTCTTTTTCGCTGCTCCGTCCTCTCTCCCTCCGGCGGCAGCTGCCAGCTTTGCGCAGGCCCCCTGTGGTGCCTCTCCCGCCCTTCCTTCAGGGCTGCCCTGGTTCAAGCTCTTTCCACTGCTTCGTGCTCTCTACATGCTCTCTCCTTTGGCGTGCAGCTGCCAGCTTCACGCGGGAACCCGGTGATGCCTCTCCCGCCCTTCCTTCAAGGCTCCTGCTGTGAGCTGCTTGTCGTAGCTCCTCACTTACTCTCAGAACTCATAAATTGTATTTGCACACCTCTTAGCTTCTCCCAACTCTTATTGCTTAGTGCAATACAACTCATCGAAATCCTTGACTCTGCAAGCGACTCAAAACATCAGGATAAATGTAGAATTAAACTTTCAGCGAACATCTGTCAGTCAGCGCTGAACTCAGCACCTAGCAACACATCGCCCCTCTTCTCCGCAAGACTCGACATCCATGGTTGATTGCGGGGCCCACTCCCGAAGCTTGCCGCAGCAAGACTGAATTGTGTGTGCTGTATTCTTGCTTATATCTGAAATTCTCCCACCTCGGTACGCCTTCTCACAAAGGACCGGAATTCCTTTGATTTTGCTCTCAGCCTGTGGGAACAGCTGTTTGTCTGGTGTATGTGTTCTAGTTTTATTGAAGTAATCTGTTAAGTCTCATCAAGGCCTGGTTCCTTTCCCCTTCCTCAAGCCATCTCGCCATCTATGGAAACAGATGCTTTCAATTACCCCTAAGTATGTTTTTCTAGTTTTTTTTACTTTCTGCAACAATTAATCTGGAGGGGGGGGGGGGTCCTTTTGCCTGGTTGCATTCGTCCCCCTCTTCCCTCACGGTTGGGGGTGTTACATTTTCTGGTCTCTCACAAAGCGAGGCGCTGTGGCCTTTGAAGTCGTGTTTTCTCGTGCACCGGTTGGAAGTTAAAACATTATTTACCTCTTATAGCTTGGTACCATACCACTTTCTGCAGTTTTGACTCTGCAAGTGACTTTGCGTAATGTTTTGGGCAATGTATTTGATATATTAAGGGGAGGCGCCCTCCTGCATCACGATTTACTGTTGGAAGACAAAGGCGGTTGGGAGGCTCTGATTCTATGGAATACATATTATCTTGGTCGTATGATTGACCTGTTTCGCATTGTATTTCTTCTGGATGACCCTCGGTCTAATACTTCACAATTATTTGGTTTATGTTTAACCAAGATTTGGGATCTACCATAGTTGTTACCACAGGTATTCCAAGGGTTTTATTAACCTTTGTTCCCCACCTGTATCCAGGGATCCGTGCTTTTTATTCTCGAGTTATATTTTGATATCTGAGGTTGGAGTTTTTAGTAAAGCTTTCGTGACTGCCGGAATTAATGTTCTTTGGTTATTTAATTAAAGTCACGTAAATAGAAAGATACAATAAAAAAACATATGCAGTGAATAAGAGTAAAATAAAGTAAGTAATAATAAAAATCACTAATGTAGACTGCAGTCTGGTTCTTAATCTGAGAGTGTAATGGCAGCCTATGATGTCGATTTATTCTTGTTGCTAAGTTTCGAACTTTACAGTTGTAAAAAAATAAGTTGTAATGTCCGATTGCCCCTGCTCTGCGTCCGTGGAGATCTGAATGGGGTGGTGCAACTACCGTGTCAGCAAATTTCGATGAGAACAGGCTGTTCCTCCCGCGCCAGGGAGTCTTGAGATTTGTTTGTGAAACTCTCCAAAACGTCCGTGGTTGTCATATGGTCCTTTGACAATCTAGAGATTTCCCAGATTGCCATTAACCTCTATTTTCCCTGGGGTTTATTATTTAATGGCTCTTTATGACCTCCTCCCTCCAGTTGCTATAATGTGGCAAGGCAGCTGGGGTGTGAGGGGTGGGGATGTGCCTCACCCTTTCATGCCCCATGCTCACCCCGATCGATTATTACAAAAAAATAGGCAGAATCATTCTTGAATTTGGTGCTTACGTGACTGCAGGAATTACTCTTTGTTTTTTCGGTAAAGTCACGTATAAATAAGAAATAATAAAATAAAATGACATAATAGCATACGACGTTTCGATTGCAACGCAAGCAATCATCATCAGGTATAGAAGAGCTAAAATTAGATCTAATTAGCTATTCTATACCTGATGATTGCTTGCGTTGCAATCGAAACGTTGTATGCTATTATGTAATTTTATTTCATTATTTCTTATTTCTACATGACTTTACCGAAAAAAAAACAAAGAGTAGAATCATTCTTAATATAAATTTAGAAAAAGGCCTATATATACAACTGACAATATGGCCCAAATATTTCACCGATGTCTGAAATTAAATTACATTTTAGCCGCACGGATGCGTTCAGTCTCTCAAAGACCGAACGCATCTGCTGCAGATGTTCATCAAAGATACAGCTAAAAACGATGACGTCGTCCTAATAAATTAGGCAAGAATCCCATTGAAACCCTGCTAGGACCAATTCGACTAATCGCTGAAAGGTGGCTGGTGCTGAATAAAGTCCCATCGGAAGGCAATTTAATGGTCGAGCCCCTGGGGTGTGCGAAAATCGTTTTTTGGTATAGATTCATCATCGAGGGGCAATTGCCAAAACCCGGGCAGCAAATCGAGGGTCGAAAAAAATTTCACGCCTGCTCACGCATCTAGGGAGTTGTCCATATGAGGGGATATGCATCTGACACTGATCGTATTTAATTTGCGGAAATCAACGCAAAATCGAAAGTTACCATGGCATGTTTTCACTAGGACTATGGGCGCCCCCCACGGGCTGTTGGACAGGGAAATAATATCAGCTGCCAGCATCTCATCCACAGCCAGGCGTACCTGTTTCTTCTCCGCGGGGCTGTCTGCGAATTTAACTGAATGGGGAGGAAGTCGCCCGTGTCGATATGATGCTGCAGGAGAGAAGTGCGACCAATATAAAATTTGCTTGCGCTAAAGACTTAGGAAAAATCACCTAAGAGCCAGCGCAGCTGAGCTCGCTGAACCTCCATAAATCCGGGGTTCTTGGAGCACAGAGTTTCCAACCATGTGGAGTCCGGCTCGTTAATCTTTTCAATGCTTCCCGCGAAACCAGTAGCTGACTCCGTATTGTCAAAACACTGGGAGGCTGTGGCGTGCGCCTTGAACAGTGCCCACCTGAATTACAACAGGTGCATGTCCTGTATAAAGCACTTGTAGGAACGGCACCCGCTCGGCGGAAAACAATAGTCATAGCCCCCGCCAGGAAAGGAGATTGCGCCACGGCGTTTGAAAGGGTTAGCAGGACACCCTCCTCAGGGCCCATCAATGGCAATTCCTTGTGCAATCGCAGCGGAACGAACATCTGGGCACACGGAGGAACTTTTACAGTTTGGCTAGCCATCGCTTGAATGACAGCATTCTGCGATGGCTCCCAGCTGGGGGAGTTCAGAAACAGCAATCGCTGTCCCGATGGCATTTTAACGCACCCCTGGTCGACGAAACATTTCAAAGGCATCCTGCATAAAAAAATATCCATGAAACCAACACCGGTCCTTCCAAAGTGATTTCCCAAATTTGCACGGAGGCCAACATCTGACCCACTATGCCCAGGCTCTCCCCGTTAGCCGCCACACAAGCAATCTCTACGAGGGCAAGATGACTAGATGACGAAGGTAACATGTGAAACACAGCCTCGGAAACCATGGTCCCTGAGGCTCCTGTGTCTACCAGCAGATGAACCTGGATTCCCTGAATGAACCCCATGATTACTCTTAGTTTTTTCGGTAAAGTCACGTTGAAGAGAAACAACAAAATAACAAAATATATATAAAACAATAAAAAATTCTCACGACGTTTCGACCATAACTCAAACGGTCATCATCAGGTGTGTCGGTTTGCATAAATTTATTTTGAAAACGGCATATTTATTTATATATATAAAAATAACGTTTGCGTCACGCGCAACGATGGCAGTTTGCCAGGACTAGTCCATCTATTTTTTGAAAAGAGGAGGGGGGAGACGAAATTTGTTTTTATGTATGCTGTCTGAAAGGCACTGTAAGCGTGAACAATCAATCAAGAACTGAAATGATTTATCAAATCTTTCCAATGATTGCTAAGATAGAATCCATCTTCTCGGTTGAAATTGTCTCTGTGTTTGTATATGTGGATAGCCTCATGAACGAATCTCTCATGGAAGCCAGATGGCTTACAAAGAACCTCCGTCTTGGAAAAGTCAATGGCATGTGAGCCTACTGAATTAGAACAATGATCTGCTACGGCCGAGGTGTTGGTCCTACCGTGTTTAAGGTCTGCTTTATGTTCACGAATGCGGTCCGAGATATGGCGTTTGGTTTCTCCAATGTAACTACTACCACAGAGGCAACTTAGTTTGTAGACACCAGGGTATTGTATGTCCGGAATCACATCTTTTACAGACGGAACCAGATCACGGATTTTATGTAATGTGTTGAAACGGACCTGGATCTTGTGTTTATTCAAGATTTTGGAGATCTTTTTTGTGATCCCAGCAATGTAGGGTAAAGTGATGGTTTTGAAAGGCTCCTCAAGAGGGTTCTTCTTCATGGTTTGAGTGATAGCTTTGCGGATTGTATAGTCGGAGTAACCATTAGCCCTAAGAGCTTGGTGTACGTGCTTGAGTTCACTGCTTATGTGTTCCTGGTCGGATATGCATTGGGCTCTATGATACAGAGTCTTGATGAGAGAATTCTTCTGTGATGGATGGTGGTGGGAATCCGGTTTCAGATAAGCATCCGTATGGGTAGCTTTCCTGTAGACAGAGTGGCTCATTGAACCATCAGGTCTCTTTTTAATTAGGACATCCAAAAAAGGTATCTTGCCATCTATTTCGACTTCCATGGTAAATCTGATGGCTGGGTGTATGGAATTGATGTGGTCGAAGAATTTGTCTAGAGCAGGCCGGCCATGTGGCCAGATGACAAAAGTGTCATCCACGTACCTCTTCCATAAGGTTGGGCGCAGAGTGGCAGTCTGGATGGCGTCAGTCTCAAATTTCTCCATGAAAATGTTAGCTATAACTGGAGAAAGGGGGGAGCCCATTGGGGTGCCCTCAGTTTGTTTGTAGAAAGTTCCATTCCAAGTGAAGTATGTATTGGTTAAACAGTGTCTCACCAGGGGGGGTACCTCAGTGTTTAGTCCTTGATGAACCAAGTCTTCAATGATTGCAATGGTGTCAGGTACAGGAACCTTGGTGAATAAGGAAACTACATCAAAACTGACAAGCAGGTCGTCTGGGGACAGGGAAATACCCTTGATTGTTGATACCAGGTGAGTAGAATTTTGTACCGCAGAGGTGGTCTTTCCAGTGAAAGGACGCAGGATTTCAGACAAAAAACGAGCTAGTTTGTAGGTGGGGGAGCTGATAGTAGAGACTATGGGACGAAGAGGTGTATCAACTTTATGTATTTTTGGTAAGCCGTATAATCTTGGTGGCCTGGCAGCAGAAGGTTTCAACGAAAACTGTTTAGATTGATCAATTAATGCGGTTGAATCAGAAATTATTTTGTTGGTTTGTGTGACGAGGCTGTTGGTGGGATCTCTTTTTATTTTTGTATAACTACCATCGTCGAGTAATTCTTTAATTTTGTTGTTGTATTCTATTTTATCCATGATAACAGTAGCATTGCCTTTGTCAGCTGAGAGAACTACAATATCATTCCTCTTTTTTAATTTATATAATTCAAAACGCTCATCTTTGCTGAGGTTGCTAGCTGGCATCTTAGCGTTTTTGAGGGTTGCAGCGATTTCAGATCTTGCTACGTCTGCAGCGATGTGACCCAGGCCCCTGAGAGCAACGTCTACTTGGGCAATTATATCATTAACTGGTATGTGTTTAGGTGTGACTGCAAAGTTTAGACCTTTAGCTAAAACGGATTTCAGACCATCGGAAATAGAACTGTTACTGCGATTAATTACGACTTTATTAACGTCTAACTTTTTGGTGTGTGGGTCCGGTCTTTTGTTTAAGAGGAGGTTAAATTTGGAAATCAGGTTTTCCTTACATTTGGTCGACATAGTAGCAGCTGAAGAGGCAGTCATATTGTCTACATGTTCCCAATCCGATGTGGACATTATTGCCGTCAATGATAAGTGTGATTTGTAGAGTGTCTTGTCTAACTGATCTAGTTCTGTGCGTATAAGTCTGATTTTTTCTGAGATAAGAGCTAAGCTAGTTTTGAAAAGAATTCGTTTCGCATTAGAAGAAGTTACAGTAGCAGAGGTGAGTGTAAATGCGATTGGTATTACCCCAGAGTCGCGGCATCTCTTCAGGAAGGTGAGAGACTCGATCAGCTGAGCTTTCTTATCCCGGAGTTTGTTGAAAGATCTTAAAGTTATGTGAAAACCCTCCCCGTAGAGGCGATTAAATTTTGATTTAAAGCTTTCGTGACTGCAGTAATTCATACTCTTAGTTTTTTCGGTAAAGTCACGTTGAAGAGAAACAACAAAATAACAAAATATATATAAAACAATAAAAAATTCTCACGACGTTTCGACCATAACTCAAACGGTCATCATCAGGTGTGTCGGTTTGCATAAATTTATTTTGAAAACGGCATATTTATTTATATATATAAAAATAACGTTTGCGTCACGCGCAACGATGGCAGTTTGCCAGGACTAGTCCATCTATTTTTTGAAAAGAGGAGGGGGGAGACGAAATTTGTTTTTATGTATGCTGTCTGAAAGGCACTGTAAGCGTGAACAATCAATCAAGAACTGAAATGATTTATCAAATCTTTCCAATGATTGCTAAGATAGAATCCATCTTCTCGGTTGAAATTGTCTCTGTGTTTGTATATGTGGATAGCCTCATGAACGAATCTCTCATGGAAGCCAGATGGCTTACAAAGAACCTCCGTCTTGGAAAAGTCAATGGCATGTGAGCCTACTGAATTAGAACAATGATCTGCTACGGCCGAGGTGTTGGTCCTACCGTGTTTAAGGTCTGCTTTATGTTCACGAATGCGGTCCGAGATATGGCGTTTGGTTTCTCCAATGTAACTACTACCACAGAGGCAACTTAGTTTGTAGACACCAGGGTATTGTATGTCCGGAATCACATCTTTTACAGACGGAACCAGATCACGGATTTTATGTAATGTGTTGAAACGGACCTGGATCTTGTGTTTATTCAAGATTTTGGAGATCTTTTTTGTGATCCCAGCAATGTAGGGTAAAGTGATGGTTTTGAAAGGCTCCTCAAGAGGGTTCTTCTTCATGGTTTGAGTGATAGCTTTGCGGATTGTATAGTCGGAGTAACCATTAGCCCTAAGAGCTTGGTGTACGTGCTTGAGTTCACTGCTTATGTGTTCCTGGTCGGATATGCATTGGGCTCTATGATACAGAGTCTTGATGAGAGAATTCTTCTGTGATGGATGGTGGTGGGAATCCGGTTTCAGATAAGCATCCGTATGGGTAGCTTTCCTGTAGACAGAGTGGCTCATTGAACCATCAGGTCTCTTTTTAATTAGGACATCCAAAAAAGGTATCTTGCCATCTATTTCGACTTCCATGGTAAATCTGATGGCTGGGTGTATGGAATTGATGTGGTCGAAGAATTTGTCTAGAGCAGGCCGGCCATGTGGCCAGATGACAAAAGTGTCATCCACGTACCTCTTCCATAAGGTTGGGCGCAGAGTGGCAGTCTGGATGGCGTCAGTCTCAAATTTCTCCATGAAAATGTTAGCTATAACTGGAGAAAGGGGGGAGCCCATTGGGGTGCCCTCAGTTTGTTTGTAGAAAGTTCCATTCCAAGTGAAGTATGTATTGGTTAAACAGTGTCTCACCAGGGGGGGTACCTCAGTGTTTAGTCCTTGATGAACCAAGTCTTCAATGATTGCAATGGTGTCAGGTACAGGAACCTTGGTGAATAAGGAAACTACATCAAAACTGACAAGCAGGTCGTCTGGGGACAGGGAAATACCCTTGATTGTTGATACCAGGTGAGTAGAATTTTGTACCGCAGAGGTGGTCTTTCCAGTGAAAGGACGCAGGATTTCAGACAAAAAACGAGCTAGTTTGTAGGTGGGGGAGCTGATAGTAGAGACTATGGGACGAAGAGGTGTATCAACTTTATGTATTTTTGGTAAGCCGTATAATCTTGGTGGCCTGGCAGCAGAAGGTTTCAACGAAAACTGTTTAGATTGATCAATTAATGCGGTTGAATCAGAAATTATTTTGTTGGTTTGTGTGACGAGGCTGTTGGTGGGATCTCTTTTTATTTTTGTATAACTACCATCGTCGAGTAATTCTTTAATTTTGTTGTTGTATTCTATTTTATCCATGATAACAGTAGCATTGCCTTTGTCAGCTGAGAGAACTACAATATCATTCCTCTTTTTTAATTTATATAATTCAAAACGCTCATCTTTGCTGAGGTTGCTAGCTGGCATCTTAGCGTTTTTGAGGGTTGCAGCGATTTCAGATCTTGCTACGTCTGCAGCGATGTGACCCAGGCCCCTGAGAGCAACGTCTACTTGGGCAATTATATCATTAACTGGTATGTGTTTAGGTGTGACTGCAAAGTTTAGACCTTTAGCTAAAACGGATTTCAGACCATCGGAAATAGAACTGTTACTGCGATTAATTACGACTTTATTAACGTCTAACTTTTTGGTGTGTGGGTCCGGTCTTTTGTTTAAGAGGAGGTTAAATTTGGAAATCAGGTTTTCCTTACATTTGGTCGACATAGTAGCAGCTGAAGAGGCAGTCATATTGTCTACATGTTCCCAATCCGATGTGGACATTATTGCCGTCAATGATAAGTGTGATTTGTAGAGTGTCTTGTCTAACTGATCTAGTTCTGTGCGTATAAGTCTGATTTTTTCTGAGATAAGAGCTAAGCTAGTTTTGAAAAGAATTCGTTTCGCATTAGAAGAAGTTACAGTAGCAGAGGTGAGTGTAAATGCGATTGGTATTACCCCAGAGTCGCGGCATCTCTTCAGGAAGGTGAGAGACTCGATCAGCTGAGCTTTCTTATCCCGGAGTTTGTTGAAAGATCTTAAAGTTATGTGAAAACCCTCCCCGTAGAGGCGATTAAATTTTGATTTAAAGCTTTCGTGACTGCAGTAATTCATACTCTTAGTTTTTCCGGTAAAGTCACGTTGAAGAGAAACAACAAAATAACAAAATATATATAAAACAATAAAAAATTCTCACGACGTTTCGACCATAACTCAAACGGTCATCATCAGGTGTGTCGGTTTGCATAAATTTATTTTGAAAACGGCATATTTATTTATATATATAAAAATAACGTTTGCGTCACGCGCAACGATGGCAGTTTGCCAGGACTAGTCCATCTATTTTTTGAAAAGAGGAGGGGGGAGACGAAATTTGTTTTTATGTATGCTGTCTGAAAGGCACTGTAAGCGTGAACAATCAATCAAGAACTGAAATGATTTATCAAATCTTTCCAATGATTGCTAAGATAGAATCCATCTTCTCGGTTGAAATTGTCTCTGTGTTTGTATATGTGGATAGCCTCATGAACGAATCTCTCATGGAAGCCAGATGGCTTACAAAGAACCTCCGTCTTGGAAAAGTCAATGGCATGTGAGCCTACTGAATTAGAACAATGATCTGCTACGGCCGAGGTGTTGGTCCTACCGTGTTTAAGGTCTGCTTTATGTTCACGAATGCGGTCCGAGATATGGCGTTTGGTTTCTCCAATGTAACTACTACCACAGAGGCAACTTAGTTTGTAGACACCAGGGTATTGTATGTCCGGAATCACATCTTTTACAGACGGAACCAGATCACGGATTTTATGTAATGTGTTGAAACGGACCTGGATCTTGTGTTTATTCAAGATTTTGGAGATCTTTTTTGTGATCCCAGCAATGTAGGGTAAAGTGATGGTTTTGAAAGGCTCCTCAAGAGGGTTCTTCTTCATGGTTTGAGTGATAGCTTTGCGGATTGTATAGTCGGAGTAACCATTAGCCCTAAGAGCTTGGTGTACGTGCTTGAGTTCACTGCTTATGTGTTCCTGGTCGGATATGCATTGGGCTCTATGATACAGAGTCTTGATGAGAGAATTCTTCTGTGATGGATGGTGGTGGGAATCCGGTTTCAGATAAGCATCCGTATGGGTAGCTTTCCTGTAGACAGAGTGGCTCATTGAACCATCAGGTCTCTTTTTAATTAGGACATCCAAAAAAGGTATCTTGCCATCTATTTCGACTTCCATGGTAAATCTAATGGCTGGGTGTATGGAATTGATGTGGTCGAAGAATTTGTCTAGAGCAGGCCGGCCATGTGGCCAGATGACAAAAGTGTCATCCACGTACCTCTTCCATAAGGTTGGGCGCAGAGTGGCAGTCTGGATGGCGTCAGTCTCAAATTTCTCCATGAAAATGTTAGCTATAACTGGAGAAAGGGGGGAGCCCATTGGGGTGCCCTCAGTTTGTTTGTAGAAAGTTCCATTCCAAGTGAAGTATGTATTGGTTAAACAGTGTCTCACCAGGGGGGGTACCTCAGTGTTTAGTCCTTGATGAACCAAGTCTTCAATGATTGCAATGGTGTCAGGTACAGGAACCTTGGTGAATAAGGAAACTACATCAAAACTGACAAGCAGGTCGTCTGGGGACAGGGAAATACCCTTGATTGTTGATACCAGGTGAGTAGAATTTTGTACCGCAGAGGTGGTCTTTCCAGTGAAAGGACGCAGGATTTCAGACAAAAAACGAGCTAGTTTGTAGGTGGGGGAGCTGATAGTAGAGACTATGGGACGAAGAGGTGTATCAACTTTATGTATTTTTGGTAAGCCGTATAATCTTGGTGGCCTGGCAGCAGAAGGTTTCAACGAAAACTGTTTAGATTGATCAATTAATGCGGTTGAATCAGAAATTATTTTGTTGGTTTGTGTGACGAGGCTGTTGGTGGGATCTCTTTTTATTTTTGTATAACTACCATCGTCGAGTAATTCTTTAATTTTGTTGTTGTATTCTATTTTATCCATGATAACAGTAGCATTGCCTTTGTCAGCTGAGAGAACTACAATATCATTCCTCTTTTTTAATTTATATAATTCAAAACGCTCATCTTTGCTGAGGTTGCTAGCTGGCATCTTAGCGTTTTTGAGGGTTGCAGCGATTTCAGATCTTGCTACGTCTGCAGCGATGTGACCCAGGCCCCTGAGAGCAACGTCTACTTGGGCAATTATATCATTAACTGGTATGTGTTTAGGTGTGACTGCAAAGTTTAGACCTTTAGCTAAAACGGATTTCAGACCATCGGAAATAGAACTGTTACTGCGATTAATTACGACTTTATTAACGTCTAACTTTTTGGTGTGTGGGTCCGGTCTTTTGTTTAAGAGGAGGTTAAATTTGGAAATCAGGTTTTCCTTACATTTGGTCGACATAGTAGCAGCTGAAGAGGCAGTCATATTGTCTACATGTTCCCAATCCGATGTGGACATTATTGCCGTCAATGATAAGTGTGATTTGTAGAGTGTCTTGTCTAACTGATCTAGTTCTGTGCGTATAAGTCTGATTTTTTCTGAGATAAGAGCTAAGCTAGTTTTGAAAAGAATTCGTTTCGCATTAGAAGAAGTTACAGTAGCAGAGGTGAGTGTAAATGCGATTGGTATTACCCCAGAGTCGCGGCATCTCTTCAGGAAGGTGAGAGACTCGATCAGCTGAGCTTTCTTATCCCGGAGTTTGTTGAAAGATCTTAAAGTTATGTGAAAACCCTCCCCGTAGAGGCGATTAAATTTTGATTTAAAGCTTTCGTGACTGCAGTAATTCATACTCTTAGTTTTTTCGGTAAAGTCACGTTGAAGAGAAACAACAAAATAACAAAATATATATAAAACAATAAAAAATTCTCACGACGTTTCGACCATAACTCAAACGGTCATCATCAGGTGTGTCGGTTTGCATAAATTTATTTTGAAAACGGCATATTTATTTATATATATAAAAATAACGTTTGCGTCACGCGCAACGATGGCAGTTTGCCAGGACTAGTCCATCTATTTTTTGAAAAGAGGAGGGGGGAGACGAAATTTGTTTTTATGTATGCTGTCTGAAAGGCACTGTAAGCGTGAACAATCAATCAAGAACTGAAATGATTTATCAAATCTTTCCAATGATTGCTAAGATAGAATCCATCTTCTCGGTTGAAATTATCTCTGTGTTTGTATATGTGGATAGCCTCATGAACGAATCTCTCATGGAAGCCAGATGGCTTACAAAGAACCTCCGTCTTGGAAAAGTCAATGGCATGTGAGCCTACTGAATTAGAACAATGATCTGCTACGGCCGAGGTGTTGGTCCTACCGTGTTTAAGGTCTGCTTTATGTTCACGAATGCGGTCCGAGATATGGCGTTTGGTTTCTCCAATGTAACTACTACCACAGAGGCAACTTAGTTTGTAGACACCAGGGTATTGTATGTCCGGAATCACATCTTTTACAGACGGAACCAGATCACGGATTTTATGTAATGTGTTGAAACGGACCTGGATCTTGTGTTTATTCAAGATTTTGGAGATCTTTTTTGTGATCCCAGCAATGTAGGGTAAAGTGATGGTTTTGAAAGGCTCCTCAAGAGGGTTCTTCTTCATGGTTTGAGTGATAGCTTTGCGGATTGTATAGTCGGAGTAACCATTAGCCCTAAGAGCTTGGTGTACGTGCTTGAGTTCACTGCTTATGTGTTCCTGGTCGGATATGCATTGGGCTCTATGATACAGAGTCTTGATGAGAGAATTCTTCTGTGATGGATGGTGGTGGGAATCCGGTTTCAGATAAGCATCCGTATGGGTAGCTTTCCTGTAGACAGAGTGGCTCATTGAACCATCAGGTCTCTTTTTAATTAGGACATCCAAAAAAGGTATCTTGCCATCTATTTCGACTTCCATGGTAAATCTGATGGCTGGGTGTATGGAATTGATGTGGTCGAAGAATTTGTCTAGAGCAGGCCGGCCATGTGGCCAGATGACAAAAGTGTCATCCACGTACCTCTTCCATAAGGTTGGGCGCAGAGTGGCAGTCTGGATGGCGTCAGTCTCAAATTTCTCCATGAAAATGTTAGCTATAACTGGAGAAAGGGGGGAGCCCATTGGGGTGCCCTCAGTTTGTTTGTAGAAAGTTCCATTCCAAGTGAAGTATGTATTGGTTAAACAGTGTCTCACCAGGGGGGGTACCTCAGTGTTTAGTCCTTGATGAACCAAGTCTTCAATGATTGCAATGGTGTCAGGTACAGGAACCTTGGTGAATAAGGAAACTACATCAAAACTGACAAGCAGGTCGTCTGGGGACAGGGAAATACCCTTGATTGTTGATACCAGGTGAGTAGAATTTTGTACCGCAGAGGTGGTCTTTCCAGTGAAAGGACGCAGGATTTCAGACAAAAAACGAGCTAGTTTGTAGGTGGGGGAGCTGATAGTAGAGACTATGGGACGAAGAGGTGTATCAACTTTATGTATTTTTGGTAAGCCGTATAATCTTGGTGGCCTGGCAGCAGAAGGTTTCAACGAAAACTGTTTAGATTGATCAATTAATGCGGTTGAATCAGAAATTATTTTGTTGGTTTGTGTGACGAGGCTGTTGGTGGGATCTCTTTTTATTTTTGTATAACTACCATCGTCGAGTAATTCTTTAATTTTGTTGTTGTATTCTATTTTATCCATGATAACAGTAGCATTGCCTTTGTCAGCTGAGAGAACTACAATATCATTCCTCTTTTTTAATTTATATAATTCAAAACGCTCATCTTTGCTGAGGTTGCTAGCTGGCATCTTAGCGTTTTTGAGGGTTGCAGCGATTTCAGATCTTGCTACGTCTGCAGCGATGTGACCCAGGCCCCTGAGAGCAACGTCTACTTGGGCAATTATATCATTAACTGGTATGTGTTTAGGTGTGACTGCAAAGTTTAGACCTTTAGCTAAAACGGATTTCAGACCATCGGAAATAGAACTGTTACTGCGATTAATTACGACTTTATTAACGTCTAACTTTTTGGTGTGTGGGTCCGGTCTTTTGTTTAAGAGGAGGTTAAATTTGGAAATCAGGTTTTCCTTACATTTGGTCGACATAGTAGCAGCTGAAGAGGCAGTCATATTGTCTACATGTTCCCAATCCGATGTGGACATTATTGCCGTCAATGATAAGTGTGATTTGTAGAGTGTCTTGTCTAACTGATCTAGTTCTGTGCGTATAAGTCTGATTTTTTCTGAGATAAGAGCTAAGCTAGTTTTGAAAAGAATTCGTTTCGCATTAGAAGAAGTTACAGTAGCAGAGGTGAGTGTAAATGCGATTGGTATTACCCCAGAGTCGCGGCATCTCTTCAGGAAGGTGAGAGACTCGATCAGCTGAGCTTTCTTATCCCGGAGTTTGTTGAAAGATCTTAAAGTTATGTGAAAACCCTCCCCGTAGAGGCGATTAAATTTTGATTTAAAGCTTTCGTGACTGCAGTAATTCATACTCTTAGTTTTTTCGGTAAAGTCACGTTGAAGAGAAACAACAAAATAACAAAATATATATAAAACAATAAAAAATTCTCACGACGTTTCGACCATAACTCAAACGGTCATCATCAGGTGTGTCGGTTTGCATAAATTTATTTTGAAAACGGCATATTTATTTATATATATAAAAATAACGTTTGCGTCACGCGCAACGATGGCAGTTTGCCAGGACTAGTCCATCTATTTTTTGAAAAGAGGAGGGGGGAGACGAAATTTGTTTTTATGTATGCTGTCTGAAAGGCACTGTAAGCGTGAACAATCAATCAAGAACTGAAATGATTTATCAAATCTTTCCAATGATTGCTAAGATAGAATCCATCTTCTCGGTTGAAATTGTCTCTGTGTTTGTATATGTGGATAGCCTCATGAACGAATCTCTCATGGAAGCCAGATGGCTTACAAAGAACCTCCGTCTTGGAAAAGTCAATGGCATGTGAGCCTACTGAATTAGAACAATGATCTGCTACGGCCGAGGTGTTGGTCCTACCGTGTTTAAGGTCTGCTTTATGTTCACGAATGCGGTCCGAGATATGGCGTTTGGTTTCTCCAATGTAACTACTACCACAGAGGCAACTTAGTTTGTAGACACCAGGGTATTGTATGTCCGGAATCACATCTTTTACAGACGGAACCAGATCACGGATTTTATGTAATGTGTTGAAACGGACCTGGATCTTGTGTTTATTCAAGATTTTGGAGATCTTTTTTGTGATCCCAGCAATGTAGGGTAAAGTGATGGTTTTGAAAGGCTCCTCAAGAGGGTTCTTCTTCATGGTTTGAGTGATAGCTTTGCGGATTGTATAGTCGGAGTAACCATTAGCCCTAAGAGCTTGGTGTACGTGCTTGAGTTCACTGCTTATGTGTTCCTGGTCGGATATGCATTGGGCTCTATGATACAGAGTCTTGATGAGAGAATTCTTCTGTGATGGATGGTGGTGGGAATCCGGTTTCAGATAAGCATCCGTATGGGTAGCTTTCCTGTAGACAGAGTGGCTCATTGAACCATCAGGTCTCTTTTTAATTAGGACATCCAAAAAAGGTATCTTGCCATCTATTTCGACTTCCATGGTAAATCTGATGGCTGGGTGTATGGAATTGATGTGGTCGAAGAATTTGTCTAGAGCAGGCCGGCCATGTGGCCAGATGACAAAAGTGTCATCCACGTACCTCTTCCATAAGGTTGGGCGCAGAGTGGCAGTCTGGATGGCGTCAGTCTCAAATTTCTCCATGAAAATGTTAGCTATAACTGGAGAAAGGGGGGAGCCCATTGGGGTGCCCTCAGTTTGTTTGTAGAAAGTTCCATTCCAAGTGAAGTATGTATTGGTTAAACAGTGTCTCACCAGGGGGGGTACCTCAGTGTTTAGTCCTTGATGAACCAAGTCTTCAATGATTGCAATGGTGTCAGGTACAGGAACCTTGGTGAATAAGGAAACTACATCAAAACTGACAAGCAGGTCGTCTGGGGACAGGGAAATACCCTTGATTGTTGATACCAGGTGAGTAGAATTTTGTACCGCAGAGGTGGTCTTTCCAGTGAAAGGACGCAGGATTTCAGACAAAAAACGAGCTAGTTTGTAGGTGGGGGAGCTGATAGTAGAGACTATGGGACGAAGAGGTGTATCAACTTTATGTATTTTTGGTAAGCCGTATAATCTTGGTGGCCTGGCAGCAGAAGGTTTCAACGAAAACTGTTTAGATTGATCAATTAATGCGGTTGAATCAGAAATTATTTTGTTGGTTTGTGTGACGAGGCTGTTGGTGGGATCTCTTTTTATTTTTGTATAACTACCATCGTCGAGTAATTCTTTAATTTTGTTGTTGTATTCTATTTTATCCATGATAACAGTAGCATTGCCTTTGTCAGCTGAGAGAACTACAATATCATTCCTCTTTTTTAATTTATATAATTCAAAACGCTCATCTTTGCTGAGGTTGCTAGCTGGCATCTTAGCGTTTTTGAGGGTTGCAGCGATTTCAGATCTTGCTACGTCTGCAGCGATGTGACCCAGGCCCCTGAGAGCAACGTCTACTTGGGCAATTATATCATTAACTGGTATGTGTTTAGGTGTGACTGCAAAGTTTAGACCTTTAGCTAAAACGGATTTCAGACCATCGGAAATAGAACTGTTACTGCGATTAATTACGACTTTATTAACGTCTAACTTTTTGGTGTGTGGGTCCGGTCTTTTGTTTAAGAGGAGGCATTTACACTCACCTCTGCTACTGTAACTTCTTCTAATGCGAAACGAATTCTTTTCAAAACTAGCTTAGCTCTTATCTCAGAAAAAATCAGACTTATACGCACAGAACTAGATCAGTTAGACAAGACACTCTACAAATCACACTTATCATTGACGGCAATAATGTCCACATCGGATTGGGAACATGTAGACAATATGACTGCCTCTTCAGCTGCTACTATGTCGACCAAATGTAAGGAAAACCTGATTTCCAAATTTAACCTCCTCTTAAACAAAAGACCGGACCCACACACCAAAAAGTTAGACGTTAATAAAGTCGTAATTAATCGCAGTAACAGTTCTATTTCCGATGGTCTGAAATCCGTTTTAGCTAAAGGTCTAAACTTTGCAGTCACACCTAAACACATACCAGTTAATGATATAATTGCCCAAGTAGACGTTGCTCTCAGGGGCCTGGGTCACATCGCTGCAGACGTAGCAAGATCTGAAATCGCTGCAACCCTCAAAAACGCTAAGATGCCAGCTAGCAACCTCAGCAAAGATGAGCGTTTTGAATTATATAAATTAAAAAAGAGGAATGATATTGTAGTTCTCTCAGCTGACAAAGGCAATGCTACTGTTATCATGGATAAAATAGAATACAACAACAAAATTAAAGAATTACTCGACGATGGTAGTTATACAAAAATAAAAAGAGATCCCACCAACAGCCTCGTCACACAAACCAACAAAATAATTTCTGATTCAACCGCATTAATTGATCAATCTAAACAGTTTTCGTTGAAACCTTCTGCTGCCAGGCCACCAAGATTATACGGCTTACCAAAAATACATAAAGTTGATACACCTCTTCGTCCCATAGTCTCTACTATCAGCTCCCCCACCTACAAACTAGCTCGTTTTTTGTCTGAAATCCTGCGTCCTTTCACTGGAAAGACCACCTCTGCGGTACAAAATTCTACTCACCTGGTATCAACAATCAAGGGTATTTCCCTGTCCCCAGACGACCTGCTTGTCAGTTTTGATGTAGTTTCCTTATTCACCAAGGTTCCTGTACCTGACACCATTGCAATCATTGAAGACTTGGTTCATCAAGGACTAAACACTGAGGTACCCCCCCTGGTGAGACACTGTTTAACCAATACATACTTCACTTGGAATGGAACTTTCTACAAACAAACTGAGGGCACCCCAATGGGCTCCCCCCTTTCTCCAGTTATAGCTAACATTTTCATGGAGAAATTTGAGACTGACGCCATCCAGACTGCCACTCTGCGCCCAACCTTATGGAAGAGGTACGTGGATGACACTTTTGTCATCTGGCCACATGGCCGGCCTGCTCTAGACAAATTCTTCGACCACATCAATTCCATACACCCAGCCATCAGATTTACCATGGAAGTCGAAATAGATGGCAAGATACCTTTTTTGGATGTCCTAATTAAAAAGAGACCTGATGGTTCAATGAGCCACTCTGTCTACAGGAAAGCTACCCATACGGATGCTTATCTGAAACCGGATTCCCACCACCATCCATCACAGAAGAATTCTCTCATCAAGACTCTGTATCATAGAGCCCAATGCATATCCGACCAGGAACACATAAGCAGTGAACTCAAGCACGTACACCAAGCTCTTAGGGCTAATGGTTACTCCGACTATACAATCCGCAAAGCTATCACTCAAACCATGAAGAAGAACCCTCTTGAGGAGCCTTTCAAAACCATCACTTTACCCTACATTGCTGGGATCACAAAAAAGATCTCCAAAATCTTGAATAAACACAAGATCCAGGTCCGTTTCAACACATTACATAAAATCCGTGATCTGGTTCCGTCTGTAAAAGATGTGATTCCGGACATACAATACCCTGGTGTCTACAAACTAAGTTGCCTCTGTGGTAGTAGTTACATTGGAGAAACCAAACGCCATATCTCGGACCGCATTCGTGAACATAAAGCAGACCTTAAACACGGTAGGACCAACACCTCGGCCGTAGCAGATCATTGTTCTAATTCAGTAGGCTCACATGCCATTGACTTTTCCAAGACGGAGGTTCTTTGTAAGCCATCTGGCTTCCATGAGAGATTCGTTCATGAGGCTATCCACATATACAAACACAGAGACAATTTCAACCGAGAAGATGGATTCTATCTTAGCAATCATTGGAAAGATTTGATAAATCATTTCAGTTCTTGATTGATTGTTCACGCTTACAGTGCCTTTCAGACAGCATACATAAAAACAAATTTCGTCTCCCCCCTCCTCTTTTCAAAAAATAGATGGACTAGTCCTGGCAAACTGCCATCGTTGCGCGTGACGCAAACGTTATTTTTATATATATAAATAAATATGCCGTTTTCAAAATAAATTTATGCAAACCGACACACCTGATGATGACCGTTTGAGTTATGGTCGAAACGTCGTGAGAATTTTTTATTGTTTTATATATATTTTGTTATTTTGTTGTTTCTCTTCAACGTGACTTTACCGAAAAAACTAAGAGTATGAATTACTGCAGTCACGAAAGCTTTAAATCAAAATTTAATCGCCTCTACGGGGAGGGTTTTCACATAACTTTAAGATCTTTCAACAAACTCCGGGATAAGAAAGCTCAGCTGATCGAGTCTCTCACCTTCCTGAAGAGATGCCGCGACTCTGGGGTAATACCAATCGCATTTACACTCACCTCTGCTACTGTAACTTCTTCTAATGCGAAACGAATTCTTTTCAAAACTAGCTTAGCTCTTATCTCAGAAAAAATCAGACTTATACGCACAGAACTAGATCAGTTAGACAAGACACTCTACAAATCACACTTATCATTGACGGCAATAATGTCCACATCGGATTGGGAACATGTAGACAATATGACTGCCTCTTCAGCTGCTACTATGTCGACCAAATGTAAGGAAAACCTGATTTCCAAATTTAACCTCCTCTTAAACAAAAGACCGGACCCACACACCAAAAAGTTAGACGTTAATAAAGTCGTAATTAATCGCAGTAACAGTTCTATTTCCGATGGTCTGAAATCCGTTTTAGCTAAAGGTCTAAACTTTGCAGTCACACCTAAACACATACCAGTTAATGATATAATTGCCCAAGTAGACGTTGCTCTCAGGGGCCTGGGTCACATCGCTGCAGACGTAGCAAGATCTGAAATCGCTGCAACCCTCAAAAACGCTAAGATGCCAGCTAGCAACCTCAGCAAAGATGAGCGTTTTGAATTATATAAATTAAAAAAGAGGAATGATATTGTAGTTCTCTCAGCTGACAAAGGCAATGCTACTGTTATCATGGATAAAATAGAATACAACAACAAAATTAAAGAATTACTCGACGATGGTAGTTATACAAAAATAAAAAGAGATCCCACCAACAGCCTCGTCACACAAACCAACAAAATAATTTCTGATTCAACCGCATTAATTGATCAATCTAAACAGTTTTCGTTGAAACCTTCTGCTGCCAGGCCACCAAGATTATACGGCTTACCAAAAATACATAAAGTTGATACACCTCTTCGTCCCATAGTCTCTACTATCAGCTCCCCCACCTACAAACTAGCTCGTTTTTTGTCTGAAATCCTGCGTCCTTTCACTGGAAAGACCACCTCTGCGGTACAAAATTCTACTCACCTGGTATCAACAATCAAGGGTATTTCCCTGTCCCCAGACGACCTGCTTGTCAGTTTTGATGTAGTTTCCTTATTCACCAAGGTTCCTGTACCTGACACCATTGCAATCATTGAAGACTTGGTTCATCAAGGACTAAACACTGAGGTACCCCCCCTGGTGAGACACTGTTTAACCAATACATACTTCACTTGGAATGGAACTTTCTACAAACAAACTGAGGGCACCCCAATGGGCTCCCCCCTTTCTCCAGTTATAGCTAACATTTTCATGGAGAAATTTGAGACTGACGCCATCCAGACTGCCACTCTGCGCCCAACCTTATGGAAGAGGTACGTGGATGACACTTTTGTCATCTGGCCACATGGCCGGCCTGCTCTAGACAAATTCTTCGACCACATCAATTCCATACACCCAGCCATCAGATTTACCATGGAAGTCGAAATAGATGGCAAGATACCTTTTTTGGATGTCCTAATTAAAAAGAGACCTGATGGTTCAATGAGCCACTCTGTCTACAGGAAAGCTACCCATACGGATGCTTATCTGAAACCGGATTCCCACCACCATCCATCACAGAAGAATTCTCTCATCAAGACTCTGTATCATAGAGCCCAATGCATATCCGACCAGGAACACATAAGCAGTGAACTCAAGCACGTACACCAAGCTCTTAGGGCTAATGGTTACTCCGACTATACAATCCGCAAAGCTATCACTCAAACCATGAAGAAGAACCCTCTTGAGGAGCCTTTCAAAACCATCACTTTACCCTACATTGCTGGGATCACAAAAAAGATCTCCAAAATCTTGAATAAACACAAGATCCAGATCCGTTTCAACACATTACATAAAATCCGTGATCTGGTTCCGTCTGTAAAAGATGTGATTCCGGACATACAATACCCTGGTGTCTACAAACTAAGTTGCCTCTGTGGTAGTAGTTACATTGGAGAAACCAAACGCCATATCTCGGACCGCATTCGTGAACATAAAGCAGACCTTAAACACGGTAGGACCAACACCTCGGCCGTAGCAGATCATTGTTCTAATTCAGTAGGCTCACATGCCATTGACTTTTCCAAGACGGAGGTTCTTTGTAAGCCATCTGGCTTCCATGAGAGATTCGTTCATGAGGCTATCCACATATACAAACACAGAGACAATTTCAACCGAGAAGATGGATTCTATCTTAGCAATCATTGGAAAGATTTGATAAATCATTTCAGTTCTTGATTGATTGTTCACGCTTACAGTGCCTTTCAGACAGCATACATAAAAACAAATTTCGTCTCCCCCCTCCTCTTTTCAAAAAATAGATGGACTAGTCCTGGCAAACTGCCATCGTTGCGCGTGACGCAAACGTTATTTTTATATATGTAAATAAATATGCCGTTTTCAAAATAAATTTATGCAAACCGACACACCTGATGATGACCGTTTGAGTTATGGTCGAAACGTCGTGAGAATTTTTTATTGTTTTATATATATTTTGTTATTTTGTTGTTTCTCTTCAACGTGACTTTACCGAAAAAACTAAGAGTATGAATTACTGCAGTCACGAAAGCTTTAAATCAAAATTTAATCGCCTCTACGGGGAGGGTTTTCACATAACTTTAAGATCTTTCAACAAACTCCGGGATAAGAAAGCTCAGCTGATCGAGTCTCTCACCTTCCTGAAGAGATGCCGCGACTCTGGGGTAATACCAATCGCATTTACACTCACCTCTGCTACTGTAACTTCTTCTAATGCGAAACGAATTCTTTTCAAAACTAGCTTAGCTCTTATCTCAGAAAAAATCAGACTTATACGCACAGAACTAGATCAGTTAGACAAGACACTCTACAAATCACACTTATCATTGACGGCAATAATGTCCACATCGGATTGGGAACATGTAGACAATATGACTGCCTCTTCAGCTGCTACTATGTCGACCAAATGTAAGGAAAACCTGATTTCCAAATTTAACCTCCTCTTAAACAAAAGACCGGACCCACACACCAAAAAGTTAGACGTTAATAAAGTCGTAATTAATCGCAGTAACAGTTCTATTTCCGATGGTCTGAAATCCGTTTTAGCTAAAGGTCTAAACTTTGCAGTCACACCTAAACACATACCAGTTAATGATATAATTGCCCAAGTAGACGTTGCTCTCAGGGGCCTGGGTCACATCGCTGCAGACGTAGCAAGATCTGAAATCGCTGCAACCCTCAAAAACGCTAAGATGCCAGCTAGCAACCTCAGCAAAGATGAGCGTTTTGAATTATATAAATTAAAAAAGAGGAATGATATTGTAGTTCTCTCAGCTGACAAAGGCAATGCTACTGTTATCATGGATAAAATAGAATACAACAACAAAATTAAAGAATTACTCGACGATGGTAGTTATACAAAAATAAAAAGAGATCCCACCAACAGCCTCGTCACACAAACCAACAAAATAATTTCTGATTCAACCGCATTAATTGATCAATCTAAACAGTTTTCGTTGAAACCTTCTGCTGCCAGGCCACCAAGATTATACGGCTTACCAAAAATACATAAAGTTGATACACCTCTTCGTCCCATAGTCTCTACTATCAGCTCCCCCACCTACAAACTAGCTCGTTTTTTGTCTGAAATCCTGCGTCCTTTCACTGGAAAGACCACCTCTGCGGTACAAAATTCTACTCACCTGGTATCAACAATCAAGGGTATTTCCCTGTCCCCAGACGACCTGCTTGTCAGTTTTGATGTAGTTTCCTTATTCACCAAGGTTCCTGTACCTGACACCATTGCAATCATTGAAGACTTGGTTCATCAAGGACTAAACACTGAGGTACCCCCCCTGGTGAGACACTGTTTAACCAATACATACTTCACTTGGAATGGAACTTTCTACAAACAAACTGAGGGCACCCCAATGGGCTCCCCCCTTTCTCCAGTTATAGCTAACATTTTCATGGAGAAATTTGAGACTGACGCCATCCAGACTGCCACTCTGCGCCCAACCTTATGGAAGAGGTACGTGGATGACACTTTTGTCATCTGGCCACATGGCCGGCCTGCTCTAGACAAATTCTTCGACCACATCAATTCCATACACCCAGCCATCAGATTTACCATGGAAGTCGAAATAGATGGCAAGATACCTTTTTTGGATGTCCTAATTAAAAAGAGACCTGATGGTTCAATGAGCCACTCTGTCTACAGGAAAGCTACCCATACGGATGCTTATCTGAAACCGGATTCCCACCACCATCCATCACAGAAGAATTCTCTCATCAAGACTCTGTATCATAGAGCCCAATGCATATCCGACCAGGAACACATAAGCAGTGAACTCAAGCACGTACACCAAGCTCTTAGGGCTAATGGTTACTCCGACTATACAATCCGCAAAGCTATCACTCAAACCATGAAGAAGAACCCTCTTGAGGAGCCTTTCAAAACCATCACTTTACCCTACATTGCTGGGATCACAAAAAAGATCTCCAAAATCTTGAATAAACACAAGATCCAGGTCCGTTTCAACACATTACATAAAATCCGTGATCTGGTTCCGTCTGTAAAAGATGTGATTCCGGACATACAATACCCTGGTGTCTACAAACTAAGTTGCCTCTGTGGTAGTAGTTACATTGGAGAAACCAAACGCCATATCTCGGACCGCATTCGTGAACATAAAGCAGACCTTAAACACGGTAGGACCAACACCTCGGCCGTAGCAGATCATTGTTCTAATTCAGTAGGCTCACATGCCATTGACTTTTCCAAGACGGAGGTTCTTTGTAAGCCATCTGGCTTCCATGAGAGATTCGTTCATGAGGCTATCCACATATACAAACACAGAGACAATTTCAACCGAGAAGATGGATTCTATCTTAGCAATCATTGGAAAGATTTGATAAATCATTTCAGTTCTTGATTGATTGTTCACGCTTACAGTGCCTTTCAGACAGCATACATAAAAACAAATTTCGTCTCCCCCCTCCTCTTTTCAAAAAATAGATGGACTAGTCCTGGCAAACTGCCATCGTTGCGCGTGACGCAAACGTTATTTTTATATATATAAATAAATATGCCGTTTTCAAAATAAATTTATGCAAACCGACACACCTGATGATGACCGTTTGAGTTATGGTCGAAACGTCGTGAGAATTTTTTATTGTTTTATATATATTTTGTTATTTTGTTGTTTCTCTTCAACGTGACTTTACCGAAAAAACTAAGAGTATGAATTACTGCAGTCACGAAAGCTTTAAATCAAAATTTAATCGCCTCTACGGGGAGGGTTTTCACATAACTTTAAGATCTTTCAACAAACTCCGGGATAAGAAAGCTCAGCTGATCGAGTCTCTCACCTTCCTGAAGAGATGCCGCGACTCTGGGGTAATACCAATCGCATTTACACTCACCTCTGCTACTGTAACTTCTTCTAATGCGAAACGAATTCTTTTCAAAACTAGCTTAGCTCTTATCTCAGAAAAAATCAGACTTATACGCACAGAACTAGATCAGTTAGACAAGACACTCTACAAATCACACTTATCATTGACGGCAATAATGTCCACATCGGATTGGGAACATGTAGACAATATGACTGCCTCTTCAGCTGCTACTATGTCGACCAAATGTAAGGAAAACCTGATTTCCAAATTTAACCTCCTCTTAAACAAAAGACCGGACCCACACACCAAAAAGTTAGACGTTAATAAAGTCGTAATTAATCGCAGTAACAGTTCTATTTCCGATGGTCTGAAATCCGTTTTAGCTAAAGGTCTAAACTTTGCAGTCACACCTAAACACATACCAGTTAATGATATAATTGCCCAAGTAGACGTTGCTCTCAGGGGCCTGGGTCACATCGCTGCAGACGTAGCAAGATCTGAAATCGCTGCAACCCTCAAAAACGCTAAGATGCCAGCTAGCAACCTCAGCAAAGATGAGCGTTTTGAATTATATAAATTAAAAAAGAGGAATGATATTGTAGTTCTCTCAGCTGACAAAGGCAATGCTACTGTTATCATGGATAAAATAGAATACAACAACAAAATTAAAGAATTACTCGACGATGGTAGTTATACAAAAATAAAAAGAGATCCCACCAACAGCCTCGTCACACAAACCAACAAAATAATTTCTGATTCAACCGCATTAATTGATCAATCTAAACAGTTTTCGTTGAAACCTTCTGCTGCCAGGCCACCAAGATTATACGGCTTACCAAAAATACATAAAGTTGATACACCTCTTCGTCCCATAGTCTCTACTATCAGCTCCCCCACCTACAAACTAGCTCGTTTTTTGTCTGAAATCCTGCGTCCTTTCACTGGAAAGACCACCTCTGCGGTACAAAATTCTACTCACCTGGTATCAACAATCAAGGGTATTTCCCTGTCCCCAGACGACCTGCTTGTCAGTTTTGATGTAGTTTCCTTATTCACCAAGGTTCCTGTACCTGACACCATTGCAATCATTGAAGACTTGGTTCATCAAGGACTAAACACTGAGGTACCCCCCCTGGTGAGACACTGTTTAACCAATACATACTTCACTTGGAATGGAACTTTCTACAAACAAACTGAGGGCACCCCAATGGGCTCCCCCCTTTCTCCAGTTATAGCTAACATTTTCATGGAGAAATTTGAGACTGACGCCATCCAGACTGCCACTCTGCGCCCAACCTTATGGAAGAGGTACGTGGATGACACTTTTGTCATCTGGCCACATGGCCGGCCTGCTCTAGACAAATTCTTCGACCACATCAATTCCATACACCCAGCCATCAGATTTACCATGGAAGTCGAAATAGATGGCAAGATACCTTTTTTGGATGTCCTAATTAAAAAGAGACCTGATGGTTCAATGAGCCACTCTGTCTACAGGAAAGCTACCCATACGGATGCTTATCTGAAACCGGATTCCCACCACCATCCATCACAGAAGAATTCTCTCATCAAGACTCTGTATCATAGAGCCCAATGCATATCCGACCAGGAACACATAAGCAGTGAACTCAAGCACGTACACCAAGCTCTTAGGGCTAATGGTTACTCCGACTATACAATCCGCAAAGCTATCACTCAAACCATGAAGAAGAACCCTCTTGAGGAGCCTTTCAAAACCATCACTTTACCCTACATTGCTGGGATCACAAAAAAGATCTCCAAAATCTTGAATAAACACAAGATCCAGGTCCGTTTCAACACATTACATAAAATCCGTGATCTGGTTCCGTCTGTAAAAGATGTGATTCCGGACATACAATACCCTGGTGTCTACAAACTAAGTTGCCTCTGTGGTAGTAGTTACATTGGAGAAACCAAACGCCATATCTCGGACCGCATTCGTGAACATAAAGCAGACCTTAAACACGGTAGGACCAACACCTCGGCCGTAGCAGATCATTGTTCTAATTCAGTAGGCTCACATGCCATTGACTTTTCCAAGACGGAGGTTCTTTGTAAGCCATCTGGCTTCCATGAGAGATTCGTTCATGAGGCTATCCACATATACAAACACAGAGACAATTTCAACCGAGAAGATGGATTCTATCTTAGCAATCATTGGAAAGATTTGATAAATCATTTCAGTTCTTGATTGATTGTTCACGCTTACAGTGCCTTTCAGACAGCATACATAAAAACAAATTTCGTCTCCCCCCTCCTCTTTTCAAAAAATAGATGGACTAGTCCTGGCAAACTGCCATCGTTGCGCGTGACGCAAACGTTATTTTTATATATATAAATAAATATGCCGTTTTCAAAATAAATTTATGCAAACCGACACACCTGATGATGACCGTTTGAGTTATGGTCGAAACGTCGTGAGAATTTTTTATTGTTTTATATATATTTTGTTATTTTGTTGTTTCTCTTCAACGTGACTTTACCGAAAAAACTAAGAGTATGAATTACTGCAGTCACGAAAGCTTTAAATCAAAATTTAATCGCCTCTACGGGGAGGGTTTTCACATAACTTTAAGATCTTTCAACAAACTCCGGGATAAGAAAGCTCAGCTGATCGAGTCTCTCACCTTCCTGAAGAGATGCCGCGACTCTGGGGTAATACCAATCGCATTTACACTCACCTCTGCTACTGTAACTTCTTCTAATGCGAAACGAATTCTTTTCAAAACTAGCTTAGCTCTTATCTCAGAAAAAATCAGACTTATACGCACAGAACTAGATCAGTTAGACAAGACACTCTACAAATCACACTTATCATTGACGGCAATAATGTCCACATCGGATTGGGAACATGTAGACAATATGACTGCCTCTTCAGCTGCTACTATGTCGACCAAATGTAAGGAAAACCTGATTTCCAAATTTAACCTCCTCTTAAACAAAAGACCGGACCCACACACCAAAAAGTTAGACGTTAATAAAGTCGTAATTAATCGCAGTAACAGTTCTATTTCCGATGGTCTGAAATCCGTTTTAGCTAAAGGTCTAAACTTTGCAGTCACACCTAAACACATACCAGTTAATGATATAATTGCCCAAGTAGACGTTGCTCTCAGGGGCCTGGGTCACATCGCTGCAGACGTAGCAAGATCTGAAATCGCTGCAACCCTCAAAAACGCTAAGATGCCAGCTAGCAACCTCAGCAAAGATGAGCGTTTTGAATTATATAAATTAAAAAAGAGGAATGATATTGTAGTTCTCTCAGCTGACAAAGGCAATGCTACTGTTATCATGGATAAAATAGAATACAACAACAAAATTAAAGAATTACTCGACGATGGTAGTTATACAAAAATAAAAAGAGATCCCACCAACAGCCTCGTCACACAAACCAACAAAATAATTTCTGATTCAACCGCATTAATTGATCAATCTAAACAGTTTTCGTTGAAACCTTCTGCTGCCAGGCCACCAAGATTATACGGCTTACCAAAAATACATAAAGTTGATACACCTCTTCGTCCCATAGTCTCTACTATCAGCTCCCCCACCTACAAACTAGCTCGTTTTTTGTCTGAAATCCTGCGTCCTTTCACTGGAAAGACCACCTCTGCGGTACAAAATTCTACTCACCTGGTATCAACAATCAAGGGTATTTCCCTGTCCCCAGACGACCTGCTTGTCAGTTTTGATGTAGTTTCCTTATTCACCAAGGTTCCTGTACCTGACACCATTGCAATCATTGAAGACTTGGTTCATCAAGGACTAAACACTGAGGTACCCCCCCTGGTGAGACACTGTTTAACCAATACATACTTCACTTGGAATGGAACTTTCTACAAACAAACTGAGGGCACCCCAATGGGCTCCCCCCTTTCTCCAGTTATAGCTAACATTTTCATGGAGAAATTTGAGACTGACGCCATCCAGACTGCCACTCTGCGCCCAACCTTATGGAAGAGGTACGTGGATGACACTTTTGTCATCTGGCCACATGGCCGGCCTGCTCTAGACAAATTCTTCGACCACATCAATTCCATACACCCAGCCATCAGATTTACCATGGAAGTCGAAATAGATGGCAAGATACCTTTTTTGGATGTCCTAATTAAAAAGAGACCTGATGGTTCAATGAGCCACTCTGTCTACAGGAAAGCTACCCATACGGATGCTTATCTGAAACCGGATTCCCACCACCATCCATCACAGAAGAATTCTCTCATCAAGACTCTGTATCATAGAGCCCAATGCATATCCGACCAGGAACACATAAGCAGTGAACTCAAGCACGTACACCAAGCTCTTAGGGCTAATGGTTACTCCGACTATACAATCCGCAAAGCTATCACTCAAACCATGAAGAAGAACCCTCTTGAGGAGCCTTTCAAAACCATCACTTTACCCTACATTGCTGGGATCACAAAAAAGATCTCCAAAATCTTGAATAAACACAAGATCCAGGTCCGTTTCAACACATTACATAAAATCCGTGATCTGGTTCCGTCTGTAAAAGATGTGATTCCGGACATACAATACCCTGGTGTCTACAAACTAAGTTGCCTCTGTGGTAGTAGTTACATTGGAGAAACCAAACGCCATATCTCGGACCGCATTCGTGAACATAAAGCAGACCTTAAACACGGTAGGACCAACACCTCGGCCGTAGCAGATCATTGTTCTAATTCAGTAGGCTCACATGCCATTGACTTTTCCAAGACGGAGGTTCTTTGTAAGCCATCTGGCTTCCATGAGAGATTCGTTCATGAGGCTATCCACATATACAAACACAGAGACAATTTCAACCGAGAAGATGGATTCTATCTTAGCAATCATTGGAAAGATTTGATAAATCATTTCAGTTCTTGATTGATTGTTCACGCTTACAGTGCCTTTCAGACAGCATACATAAAAACAAATTTCGTCTCCCCCCTCCTCTTTTCAAAAAATAGATGGACTAGTCCTGGCAAACTGCCATCGTTGCGCGTGACGCAAACGTTATTTTTATATATATAAATAAATATGCCGTTTTCAAAATAAATTTATGCAAACCGACACACCTGATGATGACCGTTTGAGTTATGGTCGAAACGTCGTGAGAATTTTTTATTGTTTTATATATATTTTGTTATTTTGTTGTTTCTCTTCAACGTGACTTTACCGAAAAAACTAAGAGTATGAATTACTGCAGTCACGAAAGCTTTAAATCAAAATTTAACCCCATGATTGTTCAGGAACCCACTGCGGCGCCCACTACACGATGAGCCAGTGCGTTCCGCTGCTCGGCGCCGTGTGGCCAACATGCTACCGACCCTGCACTGTGTATGAGATACGACGGGATGAGTTTTTACAGGATAAATCCGCACCCGACCTAAGCTAGATGAGTGATGGGACAAAAGCGGCAGTGTGTCTGATGCGTCTGGACTTGCCTGTGTACTGCCGCGACAACAGCGGGAATTACGTCTTGATGTCCCGCGGACGTTGCATCTGTCATTCACTCGAAGAGATGAGCGGCGGCTGACAGCAATTTTCTAAGGTGATCGGCGATGTCCAGCCAACTTGCGGAGGAGGTGGCTGGGCTGGGGTCGCCACACACTCTTGGGCAGATGACAGCGCGTCATCGGAACGGGTCATCAGGGACCCGGCACCTGGAGCTGTCAGAAGAACGTCTTGCTCGCCGTCGTCGGAAGAAGCAACAGATGGTTTTCTGCACTTTACCGCTGCCTTGGACGTGACGGTGAAGGATCTTCAACACTTCTGACACCAAATGTAGTGTATGCGTAGTGACAACGCGGATGTCACTGTGTAATGCTGGCCCTAGAGAGGCACGGCGTGCGATGTATTGACATTGCGGACACCACTCATATGTGGGTGCAATACCGGCCCTAGAGGGGCTCGGTGAGCCCTGACTGATAGCGCTGGATAGCACCACACTCTGCGTGCAGTGCGACCCCCACAGGATAGGGTGTGAGAGTGCCGGCCATGGGAATGGGATTACTATAGGCCGTGGCACTCTGGTTGACCCCTGAGGACATGTGACCGGTTAAGTCTACACAGGGGCCCCAGGTGTGGTCTAGGGGTTGTCACTTGTCAGGGTCGAGATACAGCTAGAGGATTCCAGAAGGTGGTTGTGGATAAGGTCACAGCCAGCCACGCCACAGAAGACATAAACCGGGTGTCCAACACTTGGACCTGGACCGAAGCTGGGGTCCGGTACGTTGAAGCTAGTTAAGTGTAATTAGCATAGTCAGCCTGGTGGTCCACCACCATCGGTGTTATTGTGTAAAGGGGTTGTTACTCCGTGTGTTCGTATTAATAAAAGTGTTGCCTCCAAAGAGTATGTCTGCGACTCATTTGAACTCACTACAACTGGTGTCGGAAGTGGCCAAACTTTATTTAGTAAGCTCGCCGTCTTAGGTTGTTTACTCAAAGCAGCCATGTACCAGGACGTCAGATGACGAGGACGAAGACCTCATCCCTCAAGCAGCTCAGGGGATGGCGTCCCTGGAGAAGGGAGGCGAAGCGCCATCGGCAGAGCAGCTCGTACGAACGGGCACGCGACAGCTCACCGCCGTCGGGGAGGGAATGCCATTCCGCACACTCCCGCCTCACAGAGCTCCTCCGTCCATCATCGCGGAGCTCTACAGCGAAGAGCCAGCGGTGGAGGGGAGAGCAAGGGAGTTGAGCGGGAACGTGGATCCCTCTGCCATTTCCTGCCAACCAGGAACCTCCATGGCGCAGCCTATGCTTACAGCCACCATTTTGATGGAGGAGCGGAACGCGGAGCCTGCCAAATCTGAAGCTGTATCGATTTCAACAGTGGACGTCCCATCTCTCCGGCGATGACTGCCCTTCGTAAAAAAAATTGTAGCCACCAGAGGCGACTGGGTGGCCTTCAAGCAGCGGTTCCTGATGAACGCCGACTTGGCGAGGTGGACGGAGGCGGAGGCATTGAGAGCACTGCCCGCCGCTTTTGATAACGATGTCGTCAGAGACGGCCACGCTGAATCAAGCCTTTGACGAGACGCCCCTCGCCTTCTGTAGCGCACTTTTGGTGCTAGCGAAGGCTGCTTTTCCGAAGATAGACCATGACAGGAGCTGACTCGCTGGTCCTCGAGAGATTGCTGGCTTTAGCTAGGGACCTCAACATTGTCCTGCCGGCAGTCAACGACGACGACAATCTATCGTCCATCAAGGTTGCAAGATGCATCCAGGCGCAACAGCTCTTGCAACGGTATAAGGGGTTGGCGACATGTACCGCGCATCATGAGGCGTGTGATACACCTGAAGACATGAAGCCCGTCCCAGCCTGCGCATCGACCCAGGGCGGAGGCTGGCGAGGGGATGGCATTGTGCGACGGGTGGAAGAACGATGGCAAAAGACATCTCCTCGTCCTGGGAGCGGGCTCACGTTGTGCTACAACTGCGGCTTGCTGGGACATGTCTCGTCGGGCTGCCGCGTGCTGTGACGATGCCCCCCTGGATCACCGCCATCATCCACCCGACCGTCTTCCTCTCCACTACACCCAAAAGCGAGTCGCGACACATCACACACTCGGTCCCTGATTCCACCTCACCCATCTCATTGGTTTGGGTTCCGTTCCAGTTGTGCGTCGGTGCGAGAGGGTCCGGATTTTGATCGGGCCGACCGGCCGCTCCGAGCGGGTCAGTGGTCAGAGCTGGCCCATAGAGTGGTTGCCTCGACCGCAGATTTGTCCGCTATTATTGGGTTGATAGAGGGGATTTGAATCAGGATGCTCGTTGACACTGGTGCATCAGCGACTATCATTTCAGAGTTGATTTATAACATCTTGCCTCGTAAATGTCGTACCTTATGTCCTGTCGAAGCTCTGTGCTTCGCCGCAAACGGCAGCTCATTGGGCATCATTGGGAGAATAACAGCGGTGTGCATTGCGAATGTCAAATTGAAGGGACCAGCTCTTTTATCGACGTCCTTTGATATTCCTTGCTTGCTCGGGAATGACTTTTTGGGAAGGATGCCCCTGAAATTTTTCATCGACCAAGGGTGCCTTGAATTACCATCGGGCCATCAAATGGCATTTCTGCCTTCTCACATTCACTTGTGCACAGCCAACGCTACCGTGCAAGCACTTGCACATAAAACAGTTAAGATTCCCCCTGGCGCACAAATGTTGGTCCCCTTGCGATTGCGGAAGCCGCTAGACCAGGATGCGATGGCAGGAGGAATTCTCTTGGGACCCTCTAATAAAGCCGTCCGTGGGTTAACATTAGTTGGGGCCCAGACTTTGGTATCCAACGATCAGGAACCCTTCATTCAGGCCCTTAACACAGGGTTAAAAACGTCGGTCATTCAGGAGGGTACCATGCTAGCTAATGCATCGCAAGCGCTTCGTGCTGGAAGCATCGTTGGCAGTGTGGGGGCCGCATCCAATATGCAGCTACACAAAAGTCCTGGTGAGGGGTAGATGGATGCACTTTGTTCAGAAAATGCGGAATTGTCCGAGGTCCAGAGCGGGAAGTTGAGGGCGCTTTTGCGCGAATTCTCGGATGTTTTCAGCAAATTTGACATCGGCTGCACTACGCTTCTGAGTCATCACATCGATACGAGTGACGCCACTCCCATCCGGCAGGATCCCTACCAGCTGAGCCCTACAGAAAAAGAACACGTACAGCTGGCGGTTGACGAAATGTTAGCCACAGATATTATTTCACTGTCCACCGGCCTGTGGGGAGCCCCTATTGTCCTTGTTAAAAAGCAGAATGGTAGCTTGCGCTTCTGTGTTGACTTCCGTAAGCTCAATAAGATCTCTGTTGCTGACGCGTACCCTCTACCTCAGATGGACGACTCCCTGAATGCTCTAGTAGGAGCACACTCCTTTTCCACTCCTGACCTTCTATCCGGATTCTGGCAGTTGCCACTAGACGACGCCTCTAAGCCCAAAATAGCCTTTCTTACACCACAAGGCTTGTTCAAATTAAATCGGCTTCCGATGGGTCTTAATTCTGCCCCGGCTACGTTCCAGCGATTGATGGAGCTGGTTCTAGCTGGTTTCCAGTGATATATCTCAACGATGTTGTCATCTTCAGCCGTACGTTTGACGAACACCTTGAACGGTTACGTGCTGTCTTTCTTATAATGCGTGTGGCCAACCTAAAATTTAAACCTCAGAAGTGTCACCTTCTTCATAAATTGGTTCGGTATCTTGGCCACGTAGTGAGTAAATCGGGTATTGCGACTGACCCAGATAAAAGCACGTGTGTTCTTACTTGGCCGACCCCCACGTTAGTGGGGGAGGTGCACAGTTTCATAATATTTGCGTCCTATTACCGCCGTTTTGTCGCCGGGTTCACTTCCATCGCTAAACCTCTCCACGCTTTGACGGAAAAGGGTCAGAAATTCCATTTGGGGGAGGAGAAAGCCGCATTTGTTGAGCTCCGGGATGGCTTGGTGAACGCCCCTCCCCTCCGTTACCCCGATTTTTCCTTGCTGTTCGTCCTTGATACAGACGCTAGTAACACTGGAATAGGAGCTGTTCTGTCTCAAGTTGTCAATGGCGTCGAGTGTTGTCGCATATGGAAGCAGAGTGCTGTCTCCGGCTGAACAATGGTACTGTGTCGCACGCCAGGAACTGTTAGCTCTTTTGTTTTTCTTGCAACAGTATTGGCCCTATTTGTATGGTAGACACTTTGAGGTGCGTTGTGACCATGCAGCTCTACAGTACGCACTGCGTATTGAACAGCCATCTGGCCAACTTTCATGTTGGTTGGAGGTCCTCCAGGACTATTCCTTTCATGTTACTTATTGCAAAGGCTCCCGACACACGAACGCGGACGCTCTGTCGCGATTACCAACGAGCGATGGGTGCGCATGTTTTTCGGGCTCTGGGCGCTGTAAGCCGCCCAACGAGCATTCGCCCCCTCCCCTTGCGGCGTCGGCCAAGGTTGGAACCTGAGGTGGTCGAGGGTCAGGTGGCGCGTGACACCGTCATTTGGTTGGACCACGAAGAATGGGGGCACCTCCAGGCTGAGGACACTTCCCTACTTAAAATACGACGCCGTGTCAGGAGGCTGATGTGGGCGTGGATCGACGGGGTGTTGCCTCTGTCATTCTCAAGCGGGCGGATTGCTCATCCATTGGGACAGAGGGTTGCGCCATTATAACATTGTTGTGCTCACAGCCCTGCGGGGTAAGGTCATTTGGGCGGTACACGAATGATTGTTGCACCTGGGTGTGCATAAGAAGTTGGCCATACTTAAGCTGGACTTCTTCTGGCCTGGCATGGCAGAAGGTGTCGCTAATTTGTTGAAAGGGTGTGTACAGTTGCACGTGGCTGAAACTGCCGTCGAAACCCTGTTGTCTACCGTTGCAATCAATTCAGGTCTCCCGCATAAATGAACTGGTTGCTCTGGACATCCTTGGTCCATATCCCACTACTCGTCGTGGGAATAAGTATTTGCTAGTGGGAGTCGAGTATTTCTCATGATGGCTGGGGGCCTGGCCGCTCCCCAACCAGTCAGTGGCGACGATCACTGAGGCATTCCTCAATGGCTACGTAATGGACAAGGGTACTCCCTGAACGTCTTTTGACCGATCAGGGCAAAACATTTTATTCAAAATTGCTGTGCGAGGTGTGCGATTTGTTGGGAACAAATAAAGTACGCACATCACCATACCACCCGCAGACGGATGGCATGGTTGAGCGGCTGCACAGGACTCTGACCTCCACGTTGAGCCATTAGGTCAGCGAGTCCCAACTAGACTGGGGTTTGCATATTCCTGGAGTCCTGGCTGCATATAGGATGGCTCCTCACGCATCCACTGGCTACTTTTTTTTTATAATGTACAGGAGAGAACACATCCCCTCAATTGATGTCCAATTATAAGCCGCTCCAAACAAGGCTAAATAAACAATTATGACTCCTTGCGCTTTACCCTTAAAAAGCTTTCTGAAGCACGGGAGGCTTCCAGAGTAAATTCCAATTCGTGCCAATTGGCAATTGAATGGCTGAGGGGTTCCCGTACTTCCGCACATGAGTGGGTGCCAGGGGACAGAGCCTGGTTGCACGGTCCACAGGTACCGGTGGGTACGTCGCCAAAATTATTTAAACCCTGGAGGGGGCTGGTTGATGTGATTCGGGTCATTTGACCACAGTGGGTTCAGATTCGCTTGGGTCGGCTGGGTTGGTTTGTACATCCCTCAAGCCTTTCATCACTCTGCGTGAGTTCGTTCCATCTCCACACCGTAGGCGCTGCGTGGCAGATGTGTCCAGCGAGCTGAGGTGTGTACCCGCTGAGGTTGGTCCTCTGCTGAGTCATGTGATCCTATCCTCAGGTGCCGCGTGTTTAACGTCCCCCGAGCTGTCGCCTGTGCCGTCTCCACTGAATTCGGGAGAGGACGGCCCGTCCACACGGTCGACTGCTCTTCGTGAGGAGCCGGGTTCGACGGGATATTTCCATGTTCCCCCCGGGACCTCCAGGGAGAGTGAGTCCACCTCCCTCTTCGGTTTTCATGATCCATATGCACGCACACTCCCACACCATCGGTTGGTTGTCGCACTCGGCAGGCCGTATCAGTTATTGGCTGAACCTAGCCTTTATTGTGCTTGCGGGTGTTGTTACACAGTGAGGGTGGGAGATGTTGGTGATGGAGGGGGTTCCGAGCGTTTGCATGTTACTGTGTTTTGTTTGATTTCTCTCTTACCTTGTTGCCTATTGTTCTGTACTTTCGTCCCCTTTCCCCGTTAGTTACTGTATAATTGTATATAGAGTAGATACTGTATAGATTGGTTTGCGTATTTATTTGTTGAGGCACGCTAAGGGTTTGTTCAATTGTTTAAGGGGGAGTTGGCAGCCGGGACGGCCGAGTGCTACGATGGGGGGGGGGGGGGGGGGTGATGTAGTGGCATCGCAGATGTCACTGTCCGTGTAGTACCGGCCCTAGAGGGGCTCAGTGAGCGCTGGATGGCACAACGCGTGGCATGCAGTGCCGACCCCTATAGGATGGGGTGTGAGAGTGCCGGCCACGAAAATGGGGTTACTTTGGGCCTTGGTACTCAGGTTGACCCAAGAGGACACGTGACCGGTTGAGCCTACACAGGGGCCCCAAGTGGGGGTTAGGGGTGGTCGAGATCTTGATCGAAGAGTCTGAAGGGTGGGCGTGGCCAAGGGCGGAGCCGGCCACGCCGCAGAGCATATAGGCTAGGTCCCCCAGAGGGACTGGCGCTGTTGTCATCCTGAAGAAATCTACGTTCTACATCCCACGTCGTACAGTCTCCAACACGTGGTCAGGGACCCAAGCTGGGGTCCGGTCCAGTGTAGCCACTTACCGTGTAATGAGTGCAGTTAGCCTGGTGGTCCAACACCATCGGTTATGTTTTTAAGGGGAAGTTACCACGTGTTGGTATTATGCAAATTTATGGAAAATGTAAATATATGAACGTATGCAAATTATGCTCAGCTTCGTTGCCGAGGGTGCATTACCAATCGTGATAATACAATGATTCTCGCTTTAACTTTTACTGATTATGATTTAGTGTAATTCTGTCAGGTCTCAGAATTCAGATCTAACCGCAGGATACAGTTCTTATAATTGAGATTATTATGCATGAACTTAGGAAGGAACCACTCAGACTTATCTACGTTAAGAAACTTTAATATCTAAAAACACTCTAATATGCGAAGACACTTACGATTGGAATTGTCAACACCATACTCCTGAAGATTTCCTACTCATTGATCCATACAATTAACCCTCAATGGTTAAGTTTGTTAAAACTGAGTAACAGAACAATTGGATAACTCCTCCGAGTAGAGCGACCAAACACGGCGATAGGAAAAGTCCGTAAAAAATTACAATATTCATATGAAACGTGCTAAAGAAACATGTGCCCAATGGCAAAAGTAGACACCAATGAATTCATTGGGAAGATTATGCAATTAACGAAATGTCCTGAAACAAGTGTGAATGCTAGTGTGCCTGTTTGGCTAACAGATGCTTATCAATTGGCTAACGGGACATCAATGAATTTGTGGGCAAAATTCTGTGATCAAAATAAAAATCTTAACATAATAATATTCCTGTGTGTAGATTGATAACATAGATGCTGATCAATGTTTAGTGTGTCAATGAATTCATTGGGAAGGTTAGGCAATAAACAAAAACAAATGACCAAAATACATCTAAACGAACGTATTCATGTAACTCAAGGGACAGAACAATGCTTTTCACGATCAACTAATAGTTAATGCACCACCTTGGTATGGCAACCCTTTTAGAAAAACACGAAGATAACTTTTTGGAACAATCTTATTCGTTCTAATATGCGCGTTGTGTGTGTTGTCTTCTTGCTAACTGTTGAGTTAGCAGCTTCCGAGGTGCTGCGTTCCTTGTACCGAAAAGACCTCAAGTCCCCAGGAGGGGCGCTGGGTCTGCGTGTGTGTTGAACACATGATGCTCTGGGCTGCTTCGTCAGTCTCTCTCCATCGCTGGGCTGGTTGCCGAGTCGGCACGCTGGTCACGCTGTCGGTGGTGCCCGTGCTGGCAGGGATGATGGGTCTGGCTGCGTCGATGTGCGCGATCATCCCGTTGCCAGACACCGCTCGCAACTCGTCTGCTGGTTGCCGCGCATCACCCCCCTTGGCACCAGACTGTTGATCCTTGTAGACTGTGCAGCGACTTGGAGAGACAGTGCCTGTCGTCTCCCCCCCCCCCTCTTCAAGAAAGTCCTCTTCCAGTTGTCTGTACGACTCGTGCTGCACAGAGGACACGCTACAGATCAAGTTATATCATTCCGTGTCATCTTCTTTGGTTCTTTCGGTAGTCACGTAGAATAATAAAATAAAATAACACAATTCTCTCTGAGAATTATAAAATAATATAACACAATTCTCTCTGAGAATTATACTTTACCGAAAGAACCAAAGAAGATTAATCCTTGCAGTCACGAAAGCTTTAAATCGAAATCTTTCCGTGTCAGTCTCTGATCTGACCCTCAACTAAACTTCGCCTGTGGGTTGCGATTTAAAGGGGCACTCTCACGAATAGTGGGTTGCACCAGCTTTCCCTCGAAGGGTTGACTATGATCGGAGCACAATCGTAACAATTGTCACTCTTTGATTGTGTTGACTGTACACAGCGACCTCGTCACCGGGAATAGTAATGTTACGGCATTTTTCCTTGGCTGGCAGCTTCTCTCAATGACGCAAAAAAAATAAAAACCTCTACGTGATACGTGGCTTCTGCTGATGCAGAGCTCCATATTAATTTGCCAGTCACGAGGGCAATCCCCGGAGCCTACCACTCGCAGTACTTTGGTATGGCATTGTGAAAAGCAACAGCTTTTATTTTTAATGATCGCTCGCATTGCTTCTTTCGTATGGCATTGTAAAGAGCAACAGTTTTATTTTTAATGATCACCATAAATGAATGCAAAGGTTCCTCATCCAGTTCAATTATGTGGTTGACGCAGTGTGGATTTCAGCGATACCGCCAGGATGTGCATGGATAGAGCATTCATCGGTGATGTGATTGATGGTTTGGACTTCTCCACAGTCGCAGTTGGCCGATTCTTTGAGCAGTACTGATTTCTGTTCTTGCGTTCTTGCTTATATCTGAATTTTTCCACCTCAGGCTCTTTCTTCTCATAAAGGGGCAGCTGTTTTCCTTTTGAAGTCGCTTGGGCTGTTTGTTGTCCGGATGTCTTTACTACCACCATGTTTCTGTTCACATTCTGAGCAGCGTTCCCCATGCTCCCACTACGGGCTGGAAGTGTTACATTTTTTTTCACATCAGACTTGCAGTCCTCTCTCTATTGTGCACGGGTGTGCTTGCTGTCGCCATATTTTCCGTCCTGTCATCACGGGTTGGAAAAAAATATATTTTTATAACTCATAGCTTTCCGCAGTTTTGACTCCAATCGACTCAAAAGTACGTTTTGAGCAGCGTTCACAGCACTCACGTCGCGGTTTGGAATTATTGCGGGGTATTTGTTATATTAGGCGGAGACGCCCCCCTGCATACATAATTTACTGCTACCATGTGCTGTTAGCTACTGGAAGACAAAGGCAGTTGGTGAGGCTCTGATCCCGTGGAATACATTATCTTGGTCGTGACTGATTGACATATTTCGCATTGTATCTCTTCTGAATGATCCTAGATCTAATACTTTCATAATTATTATTTGGTTCATGTTTAACCAAGATATGGTACACCGTAGTTGTTACCGAGGATATTCCGAGGGTTTTATTAACCTTTGTTCCGTCAGTATTGCCAGGGATCTGTGCTTCTTATTTTCAAGTTATATTTTGATATCCTGAGGTTGAAGATGTAGCTAAGCTTCGAACTTTACTGTTGTATTTTGAAAACCCCAGTCAGCTCAAGATGATTAACTGTCCTTGGGTGGATTTCAAAGTCCAAGGAAGGATCATGACCTCTGCTGTTTCCGTCTTGTTTGCTTTATTGTGGGTTGTTTCCTTTATGGCAGCCTTGTCTTGAAGTCAACTGGGGATTACCCGCAGAATCTCGTTAGCCCCCCCCCCCCCTTGGGTTTGCCATTTTTCAATTACATTTTATGACTTCCCAATCAGGCTTGTGAGTAATTATCCTCCGATCAAAATTATTACAAAAAGTCAGAATCACTCTCAATGTATATTTTTGGAAAAGTCATATATGCAACATTCTCTTCGAGTGTTTGTGATGAGATATGATACAAAACTCTGAGCTGCTGAGGCGATTAAGCAAGCATCATTATAATGCTGATATTATTATAACATAGTGAATGCTTGGGAGCTTATTGGCCCTCGCTCCTAGTTAGAGATCTACCCAACCCACAGGTCCGCAAATACTGACCGCTCTTACTCTGCAGGTTGAACCTAGGAATGGAGTGTTCAACTTCACGTTCTTTTCATTAAAGGCCTGTGACAAAGGTGAATTTATTGGAGCTTCATTGTCTCAAGCTTACACATCTACAGGGTCTCCATTTGACTTTGTATTGTCTAAGAAGTCCACCCACACCTCCACTTCCACAAACTGCTGGGAGTTGCCTCGCTCTGCCTCACAGTCAGAATTCTCCTCCTGCTTCACGTTGCCTCCATCGATGCGAAGGTCCGATTTTGGAGTTGAATCTTCATCTTCACATTTCACTTTCACTTCTTCGCTCTTCACTGTCACCTCTTCAAATTTCACCTTGAAACATTTCATAGTGTCCAAGCTGGAATTCACTTCTGGTTCTTTTTTCAGGAGGGATGGGCTCATTGCAGCACTTTGACTTTCACAAGTCGATTTCAGATTACACTCCTTGAGGATCTTCTGATGCCTGTGTGTTCTCTGGTGTACATGAAGATCTGATGACTGTACAAATGTCTTTCCGCACGGAGTACACCTGAAGGGTTTCTGTCCTGTGTGTGTTCTCTGGTGTCTTTTAAGATGTGATGACTGTGAAAATTCCTTCTCACACACACTATCCCTGAAGGGGTTATCTCCTGTGTGTATTCTCTGGTGTCTTTTAAAAGAAAATAAACTTGAAAATGCCTTCCCACACACACTGCACTTGTATGGTTTCTCTCCTGTGTGCGTTCTCTGGTGTGTTTTAAGATGTGATGAATGTGAAAATGCCTTCTCACACACACTGCACTTGAAGGGTTTCTCTCCTGTGTGTGTTCTCTGGTGGCTCTGAAGATCTGCTGCCCATGTAAATGCCTTCTCACAGACAGTGCATTTGAAAGGTTTGTCTCCTGTGTGTGTTTTCTGGTGTCTTTTAAGAGTCGGTGAATCTGAAAATTCCTTTCCACACACACTACACCTGAAGGGTTCCTCTCCTGTGTGTGTTCTCTGGTGGATCCGAAGACCTGCTGCCCATGCAAATACCTTCTCACACACAGTGCATTTGAAAGGTTTCCCTCTTGAGTGTGTTCTCTGGTGTTTTTTAAGAGTCGATGAATCTGAAAATTCCTTCCCACACACACTACACCTGAAGGGTTTCTCTCCCGTGTGTGTTCTCTGGTGTATTTTAAGATGTGATGACTCTGCAAACGCCTTCCTGCACAAAGTGCACGTGAAGGGTTTCTCTCCCGTGTGTGTTCTCTGGTGGCTCTGAAGAATTGATGACCGTGCAAATGTCTTCTCACACACAGTGCACTTGAAGGGTTTCTCTCCTGTGTGTGTTCTCTGGTGCTGTGTCAAATTTCCAGTATGATCCGTGCTGTATGCACACTGGTCGCAATGTTTCCTTTTTGTACAGAGCTGCGCTGAGTGCCTTTGCTCCATCAGACCAATTCTGCAGAGGAAGCGTCAGAGGAAGCGTCAGCTGCAGACAGAAAAACATATTCAATACCATTTACATCAGTATCGAGACAGAGAGGAATGAATAACAAAAAATTAGTTCAAGATTTTGTGACTGCAGGAATTACTATTTGGTTATTTCAGTAAAGTCACGTAGAAATAAAATGAAATATAAAATAAATAATATAACACGATGTTTCGATTGCAACATAAGCAACCGTCATCAGGTGAGAACTGCAAGTAAATGCAAGCTTGGAGAGAGACATATACAGAGTGACAAACAGACACGGAGAGAGACACACACAGAGAGAGACAACCAGAGAGACACAGAAGAGACACATATAGAGACACGCAGAGACACAAAGAGAAACAACGCCTCTGTGACGAGGTATTATATATAGAGAGGGGGGGGGGGGGGGCTGAGAGGCAAGGGGGGATGGGATCTGCAGCAGGGGGCATGTAGAGCCAAAGGGGGGGGGGGGGGATGGGATCTGCAGCAGGAGGAGAGAAATTGCAATCCTGAGAAATCAAACCAAGTAAACTTAGAAATGTAATGCAATGCAACACAGAGTCGGCTAACACAACAGTTAACACTTTACCTGGTTGATTACGTTCTTCCAAAGATTGCTTAATTTGAAGTTAAGTAACTTGACACTGTCACACACTGACATGGTAAACAGGTGGTGGTGTGTCCAGAACCATGTGTGGCCGCCTTCATCTGCTCAGTATTAATGCTTCCTCACTTCACCATGTAATTAATTTAAGATCAATAAACATAGCAGAGGCCCACAATTAGTTCAGCTTTCACTTATCAATCGTGTTCGCTGTCGGCGAAAATTTAACTCTAATTGTTGAGTTCATAATGCAGAGTTGAGCAGGTGCAGTGTTGTATGACATTAAATTCCCAGGCAGGTGATTTATTTTTGTGGAACATTTGCAAGGCCCCATTTCACGATGGAATTATCAAGCCACAGAACAAGATTCCCTAATTCCATCTCATTAAGTAGCCATTACCAGATCATCATCAGTTGTAACATGGTTGACCAGCAGGGAACGATCCTTTAACTATAACCAGGCATCGATTAGCATATCATTGTAACCGTAACAGATGCAAAGGTTTTATATGACCATTGGGAGCTTCTCAAACCACATAATTAAGGAAGATGCTATGTGTAGTGACATCGTTGGATGTCACTGTGTGAAGCTGGCCTGGGAGAGAGGCACGGCATGCCACGTATTGACATCGCAGACACCACTGAAGGTGGATGCAGTACCGGCCCTAGCGGGGCTCGGGGAGCACTGACTGAGAGCAATGGATGGCACCACGCTCTGCGTGCAGTGCCAGCCCCTTACAGGATAGAGTGCAAGGGTGCCAGCCACGGAAAGGGGTTGCAAGGGGCCATGGCACTCTGGGTGACCCCGGAGGACACGTGACCGGAGATGATGATTGCTTGTGTTGCGATTGAAACATCGTGATATTTTATTATTTTTAATTCACTTTATTTTCATTTTTCATAATTATATTATTATTTTTTCTATCCACGTGACTTTACCGAAAGACCCAAAGAATATGAATTCATGCAGCGACGATAGCTTAAAGTCAAGCTTAAACTGCTGTCGACATTTATGCCAAAATTGAAGCTTCATTCGATTAAACCCACAAGATGGCAAAACATCCAACATTGTCTATCCTGAAGCTCTCCAAAGGCAACAAATTTAAAAGCTGTCCTCATTATGAACAAACAAGCCCTGTGATTGTATAACACAACCAAGAAACCGTGACAATATACACACATTTACAGACTTCATTGGCAGAATTCAATAATTCCAATAAAGCCAGCATTGCAAGACATTACTCTTAATATTTGATTACTGAGACCTGTGCGAAGCCGGGTAACTTAGTTATTACCGAATAAATACGATACTTCTGATGATCATGTTTGTGCCTGAGTGGGGAGCGGTAGTGCAATGGTTAGCATGCTGCGCTATAAACCCAGCGAGACGATTTATATTCCCACAGAGCCAAGCCACAACATTTGGCTGTCGCCTGATGAAGCTGGTTGTAATTACTGGCGAATGTCGTACTCAGATTGTAAATGTTGTGGCTTGGCTCTCCAATACACAACCGGTGTAGTGCTGTACTAGTGACGAATTGGCCACGTTCTGTTTAGGTGACAAACCCTACTAGTTGGCTGTATCGGGTGGTGGCGGGTTTAACGACACAATTATATATGTACGCGATCTAACCCAAACAAACCTGTATTACTGCTGTATATTTGGAGTTTGCGTGTCTCTCTCCCCGTGGTCGCGTGGCCGGATCCTCCGGTTTTCCCTGCACATTTAGAGTCAACATCACCACGCGTTTAGAGTATTTGACAGATATACATTTCCACACGTTGATAAGCCACTTTGTTGTGGGCAGATCGCTTCTGAAAAAAGAGCGGTACAGCTCAAGTGTGCTTGGCCTTGGTAAGATTAAAAAAAACTGAATACTTAAAAGAAACAAAGTTTCAAAGTAGTGAGCCAGGTGAAGACAAATTAAACTTTAGCAGATAATTAAAGCACATGCAATCAGGCGAGGGCAGGAGGCAAGGCCCCGCATGGCTAGGCCCCGCGTTGTAATGTTCCAACCTGGACATCGATTCCATACTCGCTGCTACTCAATTGATATCCCTACGAGAGAGAGAGAGAAGGAGCGAGGCTCTACCTGGATAAACAACAACAACAACAACCACCACAACAACAACAACCACGATGTGAACTTCTCACCTCGGATCTCAGTGAGCGCGCGCGCGGATCGGCAGCTTCCTGGTGTCTCGTGAGGTTATGCGACTGTAGGTGACATGACGTCACTAGCTGGGCACACCACCCCCTGGCGTCTCACGCCGATGACGCAATGCAGTGGTGACGTCAGAGAGCGGGGTTAGAGTTTATGTTTATTTAAAGCTTGACTTAAAGCTGTCGTGACTGCAGGAATACATTCTATGGGTCTTTCGGTAAAACCACGGCCTCAGGGCGCCCTCCGATCTTACATTTACAGTGGCACCTCGGTATACCTCGTTAATTCGTTCCAGAAGGTAGGACTTATACCGAAAATGACGAATACCAAACGAATGTTTCCCATAATAAATAAAGGGAAAGGGAATAATCCGTTCCAGATTATAAGAAGTTATATTTTATATGGCATATTATACATTAATGGGGTGGTATAAAATAATTTAGACACTACTTATTACTAAAATGCATACATAAATTAAAAATGGTGGTGAGGAAGGGGAGGAGGAGGAGATGTTATTTTTTGGGAGTAGAGTCCCCTTCCATTAAAACTTCAGGATGCTGAAATTCTGTGTTTTTTTTTCCTTCTCTTTTCTGTCTTTTTTTCTTGACTTGGACCTGGTTGAGGCTCATCAGGTTTGAGTTTTACTAAAAAAAAACCTGTCCATTGAAGTTTGTTTTTGCCTTCTTCTAAGAATGTTCCTGAAGTGTGACATTGCCTGGTCATTCCGCACAATACTGTTACGAGCGGCACTTTGTATCAGTCATGAACGGGGTCTACGCGGGTATGCGGTGACTCATTCCGACCCATACAAGTTCTAGCAAGTGCGTCGTATCCCAAGACATTTTTTTCTCGTCAAAATACAACGTATACCAAATTCGACGTAGTCCAAAGCGGTCGTATACCGAGGTATGACTGTCCATGCAAATACCATCTCTAGCCCTGCCCACTTACCCTTGGGGGCCGTCCATAAATGATGTCACGCGAATTTGGACGGTTTTTGACCCCCCCCCCTTGTCAAGCCCCCCCCCCCCCTTGTCACACGGCGTCACAAAAAGTCAAACCCCCCTCAATTATGCCATCACAAAGCTCTGCACCCCCCAAAAAAACACATGTTTCCATTTTGAAAATAAAACATGCTTCAAATCGCTTTAAACTATTGCCATTGTAGTGTGTATTTAATGTGGGGCTGCACTCTGATGTTGTAGGAGTGTTGTTTTCACAATTAGTGTTGTAATAACAATTCTATATTTAATAAAGAATTAAAGCTTTCGTGACTGCATAAATGACTCATTGTTTTTTTTGGTAAAGTCACATATGTAGAAATACCATGAAATTATATTAAAATAAATCAATCACGACGTTTCGACTGCAACACAAGCGATCTTCATCAGGTGTAAAAAACAAATAGCGAGGGAGCATTTAGGGCAACACCAACACAACACATAGAGAGCGCCAAACTGCATGGAGGTAAATACAACAAGAAGATGAGAGACGAAAATTCAACAAACCTAAGAAAAAATTACGTGATGCAAAACCAGTCAGGCCAACAACACAGTTAGACACTTGCCTGGCGGACCACGAATTTCAGAAGAGTGCTAAATTTCGTGTCCATCCTCTGGATTGAACATACCAGCATAGACAGAGTGAACAAATACGAGGTACAAGTCAGCAGAAATACATATACAGGGACACCAAGAGGCAAGGAGAGGAAAGACGGACAGAGAAGCAAGGAAAAAAGAAAAAGGGCCGGAGGGATGAACAGACAGAGGCCTTAAATAAGAAGTAGAGGTGGGGGGAGGGGCCGAAGAGAGCAAGGGGGCACGGCAGCAGAGGCGGGGGGAGGGGTAGGAGAAAGCAAGGGGTACAATACGTTTAGGACAGAATTGTAAAGGTAACTTCCCCGTAGAAGTGTGTTAATAAAGAATTAAAAATAAATTTATGCGAACCAACACACCTGAAGACGACCGTTTGAGTTATGGTCGAAACGTCGTGAGAATTTTTTATTGTTTTATATATTTTATTATTTTGTTGTTTCTCTTCAACGTGACTTTACCGAAAAAACTAAGAATATGAATTACTGCAGTCACGAAAGCTTTAAATCTAAAAATAATTAAAGCTTTCGTGACTGCATAAATTACTCATTGTTTTTTTCGGTAAAGTCACGTATGTAGAAATACCATAAAATTATATTAAAATTAATCAATCACGACGTTTCGACCGCAACACAAGCGATCTTCATCAGGTGTGAAAAACAAATAGCGACACCAACGCAACACATAGAGATCACCAAACTGCACGGAGGTAAATACAACAAGAAGATGAGAGACGGAAATTCAACCAACCTAAGAAAAAATTACGTGATGCAAAACCAGTCAGGCCAGTTTGGCGCTCTCTATATGTTGCGTTGGTGTCGCCCTATATGCTCCCTCGCTATTTGTTTTTTTTACACCTGATGAAGATCGCTTGTGTTACTGTCGAAACGTCGTGATTGATTTATTTTAATATAATTTTATGGTATTTCTACATATGTGACTTTACCGATAAAACCAATGAGTAATTCTATACTTATAAAAAATTGCGCATTTTGATGTGACGTCACATTTCTCAACCCCCCCCCCTCGTCACACATCGTCATAAATGTCTGACACCCCCCCTCCCCCAGGTGCGTGACGTCATTTATGGACGGCTCCTTGGGCTGCACCCATCTCAGGCCTATATAACGTCCTGCTTCAGAAGCTCTCTCGCTGTATTTTTCCACCTGAAGACGATCACTTGTGTTGCGATCGAAACGTCGTGATATTTTTATTATTTTTCTATCTGCTTGGCTTTAACGAAAGACCCATAGAATACCATGTGTATACACATACACAATAGTGTTCACGTGGTTGTTGAGCTCACGCACCCAAGGAGTCTCTGTTCAAGAGAGAGAGAGCAATGGGAAAGGAATAGAAATATCAATAAACTCAAAATAAACTCATTCCATGGTAAATCTTTTTGCAGATGACACGATACTGATTTCTGCTGGCCGCTCTCCGGATGACGTGATTGCTAAGCTCCAGGGTGATTTCAACAAACTACAACATCAGCTAGTTGCTCTTAAACTAGTCCTGAATACCTCCAAAACCAAGGTGCTATGCTTCTCACCAGGACTAAAGCAGGAAGTTATTTCCCCCCAATTACATTCCTTAAATAATGATCAAATAGAACAAGTCAATATCTATAAGTATCTTGGGGTCATTGATTCAAAACTGAATTTTTACGATCACATTGATTATATTGGTAAAAAGACAAAAGTAAAAATTGGTTTTCTGTATCGACACAAGCATTGCTTCTCCCCTATGTTCCGTTTGGAATTGATAAAAGCTACCATACTGCCTCTACTTGATTACTGTGACATCGTGTATAAATCAATCCCCAAGTACTGTACTGAAGACGCTTGACTCAATTCATCACTCGGCCTTAAGATTTGCATTGAACTGCCCATATAGGACCCTCCACTGTGATCTCTACATTGGGTCAAACTTAACATCTCTTAATGTTCGACGGCTTGTGCACCAGATCTTATTAAATTCACGATGTACTTACAAAAAAATCTGCAGACTACCTGCTGGATCTCCTCTCTGTTTCGAAGAACAAATGTGACCTAAGGTCTTCACTCATTTTCTAGCTTCTCATTCCTTATTGCCGTATAAATACTGGAGGAAAGGCCTTTGCTGTTGATGCCCCCAGGGTCTGGAATGCTATTGCCAATAAACTGCAACTTGAATCACTACCTATGAGATCTTCACTCAAAACTGCTATAGAGGATTTGTACACCCCTTGCTGCCACTGCTATTCAGTGGCCTATAATCAAATGTTTCGCTCCGGATGACCATTGCAAAGTGTTAACTTGTGTTTTGATTTAGTGTGCTGATCTTTAAAGGTGCATTGAAACATGTTGATACTCCTACTGATGCTCCTGCTGTTGTGGAGTGACTCATGCAGCCAGCTATGGCTATAGGGTTTGGTGGTACATGTTGTTTATGTCGTTTATTGTGAAATTTCGGTCACAGTTGCTATGATCACTGTTACATTGCTTTTATGGCTTTATTTTGGTGATTTCGAAAAGTTTTTTGGTTTGGCCATGTTTGTTTGTTGTAGTACGGAGTTAAACTAATGGCTTTAATCTAAGTTGTCTTGTGGTTGTTGTTTGACTTGCATCCCACTGGGATTTTTGCACACAGCGTTGGTGTAATGTGCTTTTTCTGGAAGATATTTCTGTTTTTTCCTAGATTTTTCTGTTTGTGCACAGTCACTTTAAGATGTTTTCTTGTTCATGTTTTTTTTTGTTGCGGTTGCACCCGATTCAAGAGCCGAATGGCTCACATGGCTATACGTACCAAATAAATGAAACTGAAAACTGAAACCCCTGCTCTCTGACGTCACAACTCCGCATTACCTCATCGGTATGAGACGCCTGAGGGAGGTGTACCTAGCTAGTGACGTCATGTCACCTAGGTATTCACCCCCTCCCCCAACCCCCCCTCCAACGCGCTTTTGAGCGTGACGTCACGTCTGGTTGGTCACTGTCGATTTCTGTTCCAGTAAAAAATCCTTATTTTGGCACAGCTACGTCCAGTCACCGGCGGTTCATTAACATAATTTATTCAAAATTACCGTCGCGAGTTCATTGTGACGGGTCCAGCATCCATGCCTCATCACTGGACATGAAACTATCTCGTTAACATAATTTATTCAGTTACACCGCCGCACGTTGGGGGAGGGGATTGTGTGTTGAACCACGCAAGTGACGTCATGTCACCTTCTGCTGCCGCGTGACATCACGATATATCCAGAAGCTGCTGCACCGCGCGCGCTCTCACTGAGATCCGTGGTGAGAAGTTCACATCGTGGTTGTTGTTGTTGTGGTGGTTGTTGTTGTTGTTTACCCAGGTAGAGCCTCGCTCCTCTCTCTCGCTCTCTCTCGTAGGGATATCAATTGAGTAGCAGCGAGCATGGAAGCGATGTCCAGGTTGGAACATTACAACGCGGGGCCTAGCCATGCGGGGCCTTGCTTCCTGCCCTCGCCTGATCGCATTTGCTTTAATTCTCTGCTAAAGTTTAATTTGTCTTCACCTGGCTCACTACTTCATGGGACCTCCTTTGCCAGTATCAAAATATAAGTAGAGGTTATCCCATTTTTTTGGCAACAAAACAGGTGTTAAGATTTTGATTTAAAGCTTTCGTGACTGCAAGGATTCATATTCTTGGTTTCCAAGAATGAACCAACAATAGGTGTTAAAATGCAAAAAAACATGCTCTGATAGTACAGTATATGCATTGTCTGTGAAACAGATTGGTCCACACCAGAGACCGCTTTCTTTCGAGCCTAGTCTCAAACGGTGTTAGACAAGAGGACGCCAAAAGGCGAACAGCACAAAGACAATGCCACTATCAGAACAATGGGAGCTCGGGGCGAGCAGCTACTTCATGGGACCTCCTTTGCCAGTATCAAAATATAAGAAGAGGTTTTCCCCTTTTATCATTTATAGATTTATACTATTTTTTGTATACGGTTTCTCCGTGTTTATTTCAATTGTTTATTTGGAATGCAGTACTTATTTCAATTGTGATGCTAATTTTAGTTGACCTTTACCTAACACCATTACTTAGATCGGGCTTAAGTATTGAATGTTGCGCTTTTAGCTTTTGCGCGGCAATTTCCAAGAACGTAACCTCCACGGTATGCAAGGTTTGCTGTATTTTACGTCTATTGACTACAGCAGAGGTATATATATTATTGGTTCTTTCGGTAAAGTCACGTTTAAGGGAAACAATAAAATAATCAAATATATAAAACAATAAAATTTTCACGACGTTTCGACTGCAACACAAGCAGTCATCATCAGGTGTGAAAACCAACGGCAAGAACATTTGAAAGAAGTGGCGGATCGTATTTATTTATTTTTAAACGTTAGCACCACGGATAGCGATTTGACAGTTTGTTTAGATGGACGAGTCCATCTATGTTTGGAAAAGAGGAGGGGGGGGGGAAGACGAAAAATTAATGTATGCTGTCTGAAAGCCACCGTAAGCCTGAACAATCAATTAAGACCCGAAATGGTTTATCAAATCCTTCCAGTGATTGCTAAGCCAGAATCCATCTTCTCGGTTGAAATTGTCAGCAGAGGTGTACGGATTTTCAACAGAAACTAGATCTTTGCATAAAGAGGCTTGGGGCTATGGGTTGTTATTTGTTTTCAAAGCTATGCCTCTGCTCACATGTTTTGAGGATTTGTATGATTTTGGGCAGGACGGTCTAAAGCTGCATGACCAGGAGTCGGAACCATTTCCTGTTCAACTTGGCTTCTGACATAAATTCACTCTGGCCCCATGCATTACATTACATAGCATCTTCAATAACTATGTACTCTTCGGGTGTTTCGGTCAAGTCACGTAGATAGAAAATTATCGATCATGATGTTTCTATCACAACACAAGCAATCGTCTTCAGGTGAGAGAGAGAGAAAGCTGCTTGAAATTCGTGATCTGATCCCATCTGTGAAGGATATGATTCCTGACATGCAATACCCCGGTGTCTACAAACTAAGTTGTGTCTGTGGCAGTAGTTACATTGGGGAAACTAAACGACATGTCTCGGGCCGTGTTTGTGAACACAAGGCGGAACTGAAACACGTTAGGACCAATACCTCGGCCGTGGCTGATCATTGTTTTAATGCTGTGGGCTCACATGATATTGATATTTCCAAGACGAAGGTAATCTGGAAACCCACTGGCTATCATCAAAGATTTTTCTAGAAGCCATCCAGATATATAAACATAGACAACTTCAACCAAGAAGATGGGTACAAATTGAGCAATCATTGGAAGGACGTGATTAACCAGGTAAAGGCTTAACTTGCTATGATGTTTCCATCCTTTCTACCGATGTTAACTGACATTACTAGGTTGGATGTCTTTGTATTGACAGGCTGAGTGTCCACTGCCCCAGCCTCTGTGGTTCATCCATCTCTATCTCCACCCACCTACCTTGATGCACCCATCTCAGGCCTATATAAGACCTTGTCTCAGTAGCTTTTTCTCGCTCTCTCTCACCTGAAGACGATTGCTTGTGTTGTGATTGGAACGTCGTGATCTATTATTTTCTATCTACGTGACTTGACCGATAGATCCGAAGAGTATTAATTCCTGCAGTCACGAAAGCTTTAAATCAAGAAATAACTATGTAGTGTGAGAAACTCCCAATGGTCATATGAAAACCATTGCATTCGTTACAGTTACAATGATACACTAATCGATGCCTGGTTATAGTTAAAGGATCGTTCCCTGGTGGTCAACCATGTTACATCTGCTGATGATTTGGTAATCGCTACTCAATGAGATGGAATTAGGGAATCTTGTTCTGTGCTTTGATAATTCCATCATGAAATGGGGCCTTGCAAATGTTCCACAAAAAATAAATCACCTGCCTGGGAATGTCATGTCATACAACACTGGACCTCCTCAACTCTTCATGAATAATCAGGCAGTTCTAAAAGTGTTGGAGGCGCTCCCATACCTGGTTAATGTGTCCATTACCAGCTCTGGTTTGGCAGCCAAAGTCTCACTTCAAATTAGTCGAGCAGCATTATTTCATTAGACTGTGTAACACTGTGTGGAAGGTGCCTGGACTTTTTCTCCATACAAAGCTTTGTCCATCGCCAAGGTCTAGTCCGGCTTGAGACCATCCCTCTCCCTGCCATATCGCACCCGCCCCTCACCCTTCATCCTGCAGATGGCGGGCACACAGGATGGCACCACTTAGCCATTTCGAGCTTGCATGACTGTTGGCGAACACAACCCCTGGGCCCTGGCTCTAGGGGTGATATCAATATAGAATATATGTAAGGATGCCCCCGAATAGACTCCCCCTGGAACTCTACCAGACACGTCCCACTGGGCGATGACCCCGGGGCTGGCCCAGGACACGCTGGCGGGACTATGTCGCTCTGCTGGCCTGGGAACACTTGGAAATTCTCCAGGATGAGCTAGAGTCTGTCACCAGGCAATGGGAGGCCTGGACCATCCTACTCAGCATGCTGCCACCGCGACCCTCACCAGGACCAGCGTTTTTAGAAACTAACAAACAAAGCTGTGATTCTTCTTGGCCACAGATATTACTCTGTGGATGCAAAATGTGAACTTATTTTAATGACCATCTGTGCTGTCTTACACAATGAAGGCTGGCCTGCCATGATTCATCCTCTATTCAACCAGACTATATTCTATTAGAAGCTTACAGATCCTTAAGATATCAATATAGAATATAATCTTGAATCTCTTTGGCAGGCGAGGCTGCACTGGGATTTTTTTGCACACAGCGTTGGTGTACGGTGCTTTTTTTCAGAAATATTTTGCTGTGTTTTTTCATGGATTTTCTGTTTGCACAGTCACATAGTCACTTTAAGATGTTTTCTTGTTCGTGTTTTTTTGTTTGTTCTGGTTGCACCCGATTCAAGAGCCGAATGGCTCACAGGGCTATACCAAAATAAACTGAAACTGTAAACTGCATTGGTTCGGTCATGAATCCCGCATTCCCAGACACTGCATGCTCAAGCAGCTTTTTGTCCAGATATTAGAGGCTGAACAGGCATGGCATTAGCTAGAGAAGAGATTGGAGGATGTGAAGGTGATCGGACCTGCAGATGACTGGTACCAGAGTGTCAAGATTGGCCTCTGTGGAGGAATCCCGTGGGGTATGCTGCAGGGCAGATTATAGATATTTGCTCTGCAAAAACGATGAGGCCAGAAGAGCGACGCCCACATGAATAATAGGTGGAACGCTGGGTTCCTCAAACCCAGCAAGACAGTGGGGAGCACAGCTGGTTCTTCTGTCAGTCATGCCTTGACACCTGGATCATTCCCATTACCTGCTGACAAGGAATCCACACTTACATGGCCTTAAATTGCACCTATCATGGCATTAGCACTGGGATAAGGTTTGCTTGCAATTCGTCATGAATGATGGATGTTTTGTTTATACAATGTTAATGATCCTTGCGAAATGTATGTGTATTTAAGAGTTTATCTTTGTAGAGAGCTGTAGTGCATTATGAACTCAACAATTAGTTTGATTATTGCCGAAAGCAAACATGATTGCAAAGTGAAAGCTGAACTTATTGTTGGCCTCTGCTATGTTGAATAATCTTAAATTAATTACATGGTGAAGTGAGGATGCACTAATACTGAGCAGATGAATGCGGCCAGGCATGGTTCTGGACACACCACCACCTTTCTACCATGCCAGTGTGTGACAGTGTCAAGTTTGTATTTGCAGTAAAGTATATTAACAATTGTACATGGAGGTTAAATCAAAACAATAGCTTATTTTAGTTTTCCTCTGAAACTTTTTGTAAGAATGGAAACAGGAAATTAACACAGCATATATGCAGCTGAATTTAGCTCTGTTCATCTAAGCATTCAAGCAAATCTGAGCCTGGCTTCACACCTCTAAGTTGCAATTTAATATTAATTTATGCATTTCTGCATAGTACAAATAGTATTATTTTCAACAGCCTTTGCTATGTTAGCTGAAATTTGCTTGGTGTTTTGGGTTAATATTTATTTTGAAGATACTAGGGCCTCCAGGCATATTTATAACCATTTGCCCTCTCATTGTGTGCCTTCACAGCCCGTGTGATGGATTGGGGAATATCTGGAGTATATGAATAAATGTAGACGTGTAAGTCATGTGTGACTATGTATATATATTTATTCCTCTGTGCCTCGATACTGACGTAGATGGTGTTGATATTTTTTCTGTCTGCAGCTGACGCATCTTCTGACGCTTCCTCAGCAGAATTGGTCTGATGGAGCAAAGGCACTCAGCGCAGCCCGGTTCAAAAAGACAATGGGACCAGGATGCAAACAGCATGGATTGTACTGAAAGTGTGACACGGCACCAGAGAACTCAAACAGGAGAGAAACCCTTCAAGTGCACTGTGTGTGAGAAGGCATTTGCATGGTCATCAGTTCTTCAAAAACACTGGAGAACACACACAGGAGAGAAACCCTTCAAGTGCACTGTGTGTGAGAAGGCATTTTCAGATTCATCCACCCTTAATAGACACCAGAGAACACACACGGGAGAGAAACCGTTCAAATGCACTGTCTGTGAGAAGGCATTTGCAGAGTCATCATTTCTGCAGATCCACCAGAGAACACACACAGGAGAGAAACCCTTCAAGTGCAGTGTGTGTGAGAAGGCATTTGCACAGTCACCACATCTTCAAAAACACCAGAGAACACACACAGGAGAGAAACCTTTCACGTGCACCCTTTGCGGGAAGCCCTTTGCAGAGTCATCAAATCTTAAAGAACACCAGAGAAGACACACTGGAGAGAAACCTTTCAAGTGCACTCTCTGTGAGAAGGCATTTGCATTGTCATCAGATTTAGAAAAACACCAAAGAACACACACAGGAGAAAAACCCTTCAGGTGTAGTGTGTGTGGGAAGGCATTTTCATATCCATCTGTCCTTAAAACACACCAGAAAATACACACGGGAGAGAAACCGTTCAAATGCACTGTCTGTGAGAAGGCATTTGCAGAGTCATCATTTCTGCAGATCCACCAGAGAACACACACAGGAGAGAAACCCTTCAAGTGCAGTGTGTGTGAGAAGGCATTTGCACAGTCACCACATCTTCAAAAACACCAGAGAACACACACAGGAGAGAAACCTTTCAAGTGCACTGTGTGTGGGAAGGAATTTTTAGGTTCATCACCTCTTAAAAGACACCAGAGAACACACAGGCATCAGGAGATCCCCAAGGAGTCCAGTCTGAAATCGACTTGTGAAAGTCAAAGTGCTACAATGAGCCCATCTCTCCTGAAAATAGAACCAGAAGTCAATTCCAGCTTGGACACTATGAAATGTAGCAAGGAGAAATTTGAAGAGGCGAAGGTGAAATGTGAAGAGGCGACAGTGAAGAGCGAAGAAGCGAAGGTAAAATGTGAAGAAGTGATGAAGAGCGAAGAAGTTATGGTAAAATGTGAAGAAGATTCAACTCCAAAATCGGACCTTCACATCGATGGAGGCAACGTGAAGCAGGAGGAGATTTCTGACTGTGAGGCAGAGCGAGGCAACTCCCAGCAGTTTGTAGAAGTGGAGGTGTGGGTGGACTTCTTAGACAATACAAAGTCAAATGGAGACCTTGTAGATGTGTAAGCCTGAGACAATGAAGCTCCAATAGATTCACCTTTATCACAGGCCTTTAATGAAAAGAACGTGAAGTTGAATACTCCATTCCTAGGTTCAACCTGCAGAGTAAGAGCGGTCGGTATTTGCGGACCTGTGGGTTGGGTAGATCTCTAACTAGGAGCGGGAGCCAATAAGCTCCCAAGCGTTCACTGTTATGATATTAGCATGTATATGGTGCTTGCTTAATCGCCTCAGCAACTTGGCGTTTTGTATCATATCTCATCACAAACACTCTGAGAGCACGCCTTTTGGCACCCATTGTTCTGATAGTGCATTGTCATTGTGCTGTACGCCTTTCAGCGTCCTCTGGTCTAACACCGTTTGAGACGAGGCTTGAAGGAAAGCTGTCTCTGGTGTGAAGTAATGAGTTTCAAAGATAACGCATATATTATCAGTGTTTTTTGTTTGCATTCTGACCACATTCCTTGTAAACGGTTTCTGTTTGGTGTTTTAACATCTCAACACTTGTTTCCAGAAAAAAGGAGAAAACCTGTTCTCACTCGAAGAGTATGTTGCATAAATGCCTTTTCCAAAAAAAATTATTGAGTGATTCTGCCTATTGTTTTTCATAATTTTGATCGGGATGTAGCGCTGGGGCATGGAAAGGGTGAGTGTCCCCCCCCCTGCCTCCTGCCTTGCCACACAAAAGACAGCTGGAGGATAACTACTCACAAGCCTGTTTGGGAAGTCATAAAATCTATTATTTAAAAAAAAACTGCAAACCCAAGGGGGGGCTAATGAGATTCTGCAGGAAATCCCCAGTTGACTTCAAGAGAAGGCCGCCATAAAGGAAACAACCCACGATAAAACAAAAACAAACATAAGAAGGAAATGGCAGGGGTCACGAACCTCCCTTGGACAGCAAAATCCACCCAAGGGCAGTTAATTATTATGATCTGACTGGGGTTTTTAAAATACAACAGTAAAATTTGAAGCTTAGCTATATCTTCAGCCTCAGGATATCAAAATATAACTTGAGAATAAGCACGGATCCCTGGCGATACAGATGGGGAACAAAGGTTAATAAAACCCTCAGAATATCTTTTGTAACAACTATGGTATGCCACAAAACTTGGTTAAGCATGAACTAAATAATTTTAAAAGTATTAGACCTAGAGTCATTCAGAAGTGATACAATCTGAAATATGTCAATCACACAAGACCAAGATAATATGTATTCCATGGGATCAGAGCCTCACCAACTCCCTTTGTCTTCCAATAGCTAACAGCACATGGTAGCAGTAAATTATGTATGCAGGGGGGCGCCTAATATATCAAATACCACGTAAGAATTACAAACCACGACGTGAGTGCTGTGAACGCTGCTCAAAACTGCGGAAAGTGGTTCGGTGCCAAGCTAATAGAGGTGAATAATAATATATTTTTTACTTCCAACCCGTGATGAGAGGACGGGAATACATGGCGACAGCAAGCACACCCGTGCACAATAGGTCACAACTACAAAGGCCACAGCGCCCCTTTTTGAGAGAGGACTGCAAGTTTGATGCGAAAAAAATTAACACTTCCAGCCCGTGGTGGGAGCGTGGGGAACGCTGCCCAAAACGTGAACAGAAACATGTTGGTAGTAAAGACATCCGGACAACAAACAGCCCAAGCGACTTCAAAAGGAAAACAGCTGCCCCTTTATGAGAAGAGAGCATGAGGTGTGTGTTGTATATACGGGCCTTTTTACAAAAAATTATAGTAGGAATAATTCTGCCAATTTTTTTTTATGAGACCTTTGCCAGAATCAAGATATAGGAATAGGTTTTACCCTTTTGACTGGCACAAAAACTGACACCTTTATTCAAGGCATCATGTTTGCAATAACCACAACACAAGCAGTCAAAATGCAAACAAAAAAGACAACTCTGATAATAATATGCACTGTCCTTGAATTTGATTGGTCCACATCCGAGACAGCTTTTCTTAGAGCCTAGTCTCCATTGGTGTTGGACCAGGAGTTGTACTCCTTTTGGCGTCTTCTGGTCCAACAAGTACGCCTTTTGGCGTCTCCTGGTCCAACACCAATGGAGACTAGGCTCTAAGAAAAGCTGTCTCGGGTGTGGACCAATCAAATTCAAGGACAGTGCATATTATTATCAGAGTTGTCTTTTTTGTTTGCATTTTGACTGCTTGTGTTGTGGTTATTGCAAACATGATGCCTTGAATAAAGGTGTCAGTTTTTGTGCCAGTTAAAAGGGTAAAACCTATTCCTATAATTTTTTTTATATAATAATCGGGGTGAAGCATGGGGCATGAAGGGGTGAGGCAAACTCCCACCCCTCACACCCCAGCTGCCTTGCCAAATTAAAGCAACTGGAGGGAGGAGGTCATAATGACAATCTGGGAAATCTCCGGATTGTCAAAGAACCATATGACACCACCTCCACGGACGTTTTGGACAGTTCACAACTATCCAGACTCACTGGTGTGGGAGGAACCGCCTGGTCTCAATCGAAACATACTAACACGGTCGTTGCACCACCCCATTCAGACGGACGCAGAGCACAGGGCGACAAGTATAAATTGACATTACAGACTGCCACTACACTCTCAGATTAAGAACCAGACTGCAGTCTACATTAGTGGCTTTTATTACTTACCACATTTTTTATTTGTTATTGTATCTTTCTATCTATGTGACTTTACCGAAATAACCAAATATGAGTTCCGGCAATCACGAAAGCTTAAGTCAAAACCTAGTTATATCTCCAACCTCATGATACCAAAATTTAACTCGAAAATAAGAAGCACAGATCCCTAGCAACACAAAAGGAGAACAAAGCTTAATAAAACCCTCAGAATACCTGAGGTAACAACTATGGTACATCAAAAATCTTGGTTAAACATAAACCAAATAATAACTATTAAGTATCAGATCTAGGGTAATTCAAAAGAAAACAATGCAAAATAGGTCAATCACACACGACCAAGATAATATGTATTCCAAAGGACCAGAGTCTCCAAACCGCCTTTGTCTCCCAGCAGCACATGGTAGCACGACATTGCATACACAGGGAGGGCGCCTCCCCTTGAGATATCAAACACCATGAAGGATTTCCAAACCACGACGGAAGTACTGCAAATATTGCTCAAAACATACCTTGAGTCACAGAATCAAAACCGCAAAAAGGGTACGGTATCATACTATAAGAAGTCAAATATTATTTTAACTTCCAACCGGTGCACGAGAGAACACGACTTCAAAGGCCACAGCGCCCCTCTTTGAGAGAGACAAAAATGTAACACCCCGACCGTGAAGGAAGAGGGGGGAGAACGCAACTGGACAGGGGAAACTCCCCCCCCCCCCCCTTCCAGATTAATTATTGCAGAGGGTTGGAGGACTGGAAGGACGCACTTGGGGGCAATTTGGAGCATCTATTTCCATTGATGGCGGGGTGGCTTGAGGAAGGGGACAGGAATCAGGCCTTGATGAGACTCAACAGATTACTTTAATAAACTTAGAACACACACACAACAGACAAACAGCTGTTCCCACAGGCTGAGAGCGAAATCAAAGGAATTCCGTTCCGTTGTGAGAAGGCGAGCTGAGGTGGGCGAATTTCACATATAAGCAAGGACACAGATCATGCAACTAAGTCTTGCTGTGGAAAGCTCCGGGGGTGGGCCCCGCAATCGACCAAGGATGGTGAGGCTTGCAGAGTAGCGATGTGTCACCGAGTACGAGTTCAGCGCTGGCAGACGAAGTATCGCTAAAAGTTTTATTCTACATTGAGTGTCAGCTCCCACCCAGCTGCAGCAAGAGAGAAAGAGAGAGAAAGAGTGACGAGCAACGACAAGCAATCAACCTGGAGAAAGGGCGGAAAAGCGCCAAGCATCTATCAAGCGAGCATCGCACAGGACCAGCAGCAGCGGCTAACGACTACCCACGAGTGTGCGGACTCTGAAGCCGATCACACTCCTGCAAAGGTCAAGCCTACAAGGACCAACCTTGCCTGGTGCAAGTGAGAGAGCGTGACCGGCGCAACCGAGCAAGAGTGTCGGCATCAGCGACCAGTGGACGAGCTGCGAGCACAATCGGGCACCTTCAAAGACAAGCGTCGTGCCGACTCAGCTCATCCAGCAGCAGAGAGGCCTGCAGCTGCCGCCAAGAGAGAGCGAGGATGCCGTCTGTATGACACCCCCACACACACACGACTCATCACTCAGCAGGGAACCAACACATTTTTGGTACAAGAAACGCCCCACCTCGGCATCTGCTTAACGCAAAGAGTTGAGCAAGGAGGCAATACACCAATACACAAATAACGCACATATCGGGACTAATAAGATTACTCCAAAGTTATCTTTGTGTTTCAAAAAGGGTGGCCATCCTAAGGTGGTGCGTCAACTATTAGCTGATTGTGGAAAGCATTGCTGCCCATTGAGTTACGTAGATACGGTCGTTTAGAAGTATTTTAGTAATTTTCTTTGATTCTTTCGGTAAAGTCACGTAGAATGAGAATAAAATAATAAATTGATAAAATAAAATAACACAATAAAATTCTCACGACGTTTCGGCCACAACACAAGCGGCCTTCATCAGGTGAAGGGACGAGACTGTCTGGAGGACAGCGCTGGGACTAATAAGACAGCGCTGTCCTCCAGACAGTCTCGTCCCTTCACCTGATGAAGGCCGCTTGTGTTGTGGCCGAAACGTCGTGAGAATTTTATTGTGTTATTTTATTTTATCAATTTATTATTTTATTCTCATTCTACGTGACTTTACCGAAAGAACCAAAGAAGATGAATCCTTGCAGTCACGAAAGCTTTAAATCGAAATTTATTTTAGTCATTCTTGTTAATTGCATACTCTGTACCAATGAATTCATTGATGAAACTAACATTTATAAACATCTATGTTACGAATCTACACGCAGGGATACAATTGTGTTAAAATATTTATTTTCATCACAGAATCTTGCCCACAAATTTATTAAAGCCCTTAGCCAATTGATAAACATTTGTTAGACAAGCAGGCACACTACCACACACCATTGTTCCAATACATTTCGTTAATTGCATAATCTTACCAATGAATTCATTGAGGTCTACCTTTGCTTAGGCACATGTTTCTTTATTACTGTTCGTATGAATATTGTCACATTCATTTTAAGGACTTTTTACTGTCGCTGTGTATGATCACCCTACTCTGAACAATGAGCCAATTGTTCTGTTACCCAGTTTAACAAACATCATTGAGGGTTAAATATACGGATCAATGAGGAGGACATCTCCAGGAGTACTGTGTTGACATTCCTAGCATAAGTGTTCGCATATTAAAATTTTATGGGTTTTTTTAGAGATTAAAGTTGCTTAACACAGAAGAGTCTGAGTGGTGCCTTCTTAAGTCCATGGATAATAATCTTAATTATAAGAACTGTATCCTGCGGAGAGATCTGAATTTTGAGACCTGACATAACACACAGACATAATTAGTAAAAGTTCAAGTGAGAATCATTGTATTATCCTGATTGATAATACAACCCTAGAAAACGAAGCAGAGCCTAATTAGCACAATTACATACACTTGCATAACTTCATACAATTACATCATTGTATTATCCCAATTGATATTTCACCCGAGACAACGAGGCAGATCCTAATTATCATAATTGCATACATTAGCATAAATACATACACTTGCATAACTAAATACAATTACACCTTTCTAATTAGCATACACACATTTTTCATAATTTAATAAATTAGCACAATTTCGGAAAAATTGCTGTTTTTTAATTTTCATTAAATTTTCATAACTTTTCAGACCGAATATATACAACAGGTGGAAAAAAATAGATATAAGCAAGAATGCAAGAACAGAAATCAGTACTGCTCAACGAAGTGCTCAACTGCGACTGGAGTTGAGCACGGATGCCTTTCCTGTAGACAGTGTCCCAATGAGCCATCTGATCTCTTTTCGATTAAAACATCCAATAATGGTCCTTTTCTACCTCCATGGTGAATTTGATGGCTGGGTGTATGGAATTGATGTGGTTGAAGAATTGCTTCAGAGCTGGCAGGCCGTGTGGCCAGATGACAAACGTGTCATCTTCGTATCTCTTCCACAAGGCAGGACGTAGAGTGAATGTCTGGATGGCATCTGTCTAAAATGCCTCCATGAAAACTTTTGCTACCACTGGCAATAAGGGAGAACCCATTGGGGTACCTTCATCTTGTTTGTAGAATGTACCATTCCAGGTGAAGTAAGTGTTGGTAAAGCAGTGCCTCACCAATGTTTGCACATCAGAATTCAGTCCCTGTTGGACCAAGTCTTCAATGACTGAATGGTGTCAGGCACAGGTACCTTGGTGAACAGAGTGACTACATCGAAACTGACAAGCAAATCATCGGGAGATAGTGAGATGTCTTTGATTAGAGAAACCAAGTGAGCTAAGCACAGCTGAGGTGGTCTTGCCAGTGAATGGAAGCAGGGTCTCAGACAGAAATCGGGCCAGTTTGTAGGTGGGTAAGTTATTGGTGGAGACCATGGGATGGAGCGGTGTACCTTCATGGATTTTTGGAAGGCCATAAAATCTGGGTGGTCTTGCAGCAGAAGGTTTTAGAGAGAGCAGCTTGGTTGGTTCGATTAGAGAAGTCGAATTAGTGATGATATTGTTGGTTTTAGTAACCAGGTAGTTGATAGGATCTCTTGATTTTGGTATAGCTACCATCCTTAAGAAGGTCCTGAATTTTGTTGTTGTATGTGGTTTTATCCATGATGACAGTGGCATTGCCCTTGTCGGCTGAGAGCGAGTTGAAAACGCTCATCCTTGCTGATGTTGCTAACGGGTTTCTTAGCGTTTTTGAGGATAGCAGCGATTTCAGATCTTGCTACGTCTGCCGGGATGTGTCCTAAACCTTTGAGAGCTACATCGACCTGGGCAATGATATCATCCACTGGGATGTGTTTAGGGGTGACTGCGAAATTCAACCCTTTAGCTGGTACCGATTTTAGGCTGTCAGAAATTGGGCTGTTACTCTAACAATCTTGTTAACATCTAACTTTTTAACGTGTGGATCTGGCTTCTTCTTAGACAGCATGTTGAATTTAGCAATCAGGTTAACTTTACATTTGGTTGACATTGAAGTGGCAGAAGAAACTATCATGTTATCTACATGGTCCCAATCAGATGTGGACATTTTTTTTCTGTCAAATCTAAGTGAGATTGTAAGATAGTCTTCTCTAAATTATCAAGTTCAAATCGGAGCAGTCTTATTCTCTCTGAGATTAGGACTAGGCTAGTCCTGAACAAGATCCCTTCAGCATTAGGAGAAGTGACAGCAGCAGATGTGAGTGTAAAGGGTGTCGCGGCATCTCTTCAGAAAGGTGAGTGACTCGATCAGGTGAGCCTTCTTGTCTCGCAGTGTTAAAAGATCTAACAGTTGTTTGGAAACCCTCCCTGTAGAGGCGGTTCAATCTTGATTTGAAGCTTTCGTGACTGCAGGAATTCATACTCTTTGGTTCTTTCGGTAAAGTCACGTAGATACAAAATTAATAGATCACGACGTTGCGATCGCAACATAAGCAATCGTCATCAGGTGAGATAAACAGCAGGAGAACTGCTGAGGCAGGATAAAGAGCTGCTGCAACAAGAGGTTATATAGGCTTGAGGTGGGCTCATCCCAAGGGTAATTGCACGGAGCTAGAGATGGAATTTGCATGTAAATGTGGAGTGACTGGGAATGTCACTGTGTGGTGCCGGGCTTGCGAGGCCATGACGTGATGTATACTGTTGTGTGTACACCCCTGACACGGGGTGTAGTACCAGCCCTAGTGGGAGCTTGGGTGAGCGCTGGTTAAGCGCGGTGGCACCACGCACAGCGTGCGGTGCAGGCTCCCGTTGAGAGAGCGAGAGTGTCCTGGGGATGTGACCGGATGATACTGGAGAGGGGCCACCGGTGGAGGGGACCAATAGGTGATCACATGGTCCCAGAAGAACTCTCGAGAGCCTTCGGGCAAGGGCGAGAGAGATCGAGAAGGTGGCGGAGCCAGCCCCAGCCCGGCCCGATATAAGGGGAGCCCTGTGAAGGGCTCGGGGTTCTTACTGTTGGAGAGGCAGGAGATCCACGTAAAGCTTTAAGAAGCCTCCAGTCACATAGTCTGGGACCCAAATTGTGGTTCGGACCGGGATAGTGGAACCGTGTCTAGTTCTGCCGTAGCGTGGTTAGTTGGGTGGTCACCACCGATAGTATGTGGTGTTAATAGCCCTGGAGTGTGTTGTGCAAATAGTTAATAAACGTGTTGCTCCTAATACAACGTCTGCGACTCAGTTGGACTCATTACACTAAGTACTGAATAAATACTATAGTTCCGATGATAATGGTTGCGCGCGAGTGGGGAGCAGTGCATGAGTGGGGAGTGGTAGCATGCTGCACTATGAACCCAGCGACCCGATTTAAATTCCTGCTCATGCCCAACACAATGGTGATTATCTAAATTGGCCCTGGGCCTTCCCTAGGTCCACTCCACCTCAAAAAAAGTACCGAGTGTGATATATAAACTTGTGCAAACATCGCCACAGGACAGTCAAACGCGGCAGAGCATGGCGTTGGTCACTCACCCCTTCGTGTGTCATGCCGGACTTCATAGGTGCTACTCGTTAACAGCACTTGCCCCAACAATCTGTTGAGGCTACGATTGAGGTCTCACTGATTGCCTCGCATCCCTCGCCCGCCCTGACCCGCACCACAGTACAAGCCAATGAAACGGTACTTCCGGGTACAGTATACCGGCGAAAGGCTAAATTGGTATGCGTAGAGGTTTCCCGCTTAAGGTCGAACCCACATTATAATTCCCGCGAAATTCAAGGGTCTCCTCTATGACATTTGTGCAGAAGTATCCTGGCCTGAAACCACAATGGGGCTTTGCAAGTTTCTTCTCAGCAGGTCTGGCAAGCCAATGTTGAATAATCATTATCTGGAAATCAGTGTGGTCATCCTTTGGTTCATGAAGTTGCAATACTGTTCTGTATTGCAACCTGAATAAAATCACCACCCTCCCTCGGCAGCTTCATTTGGAGGTAAATTATTCCCGGCACGAAGACTGCTCTTAGACTGGATTTTCCCTCACACTTCCTCACAGATGGTTCATCAGCCTAGAAAAAGCAACAAATACATACAGTTGATCATCGATTATCCGACCTGTGATTATTCGGCTTCCAACATTACCCGGGGAGATGGACAAAACTGCTCCAAAGGCTGTAACCAGTCTGGCAATCAGCAACCATACGCATTCCGAAAAAGTAACTAAGCTTAATTTCAGTGTCACATTATATACAGTACATTATACACGACATACTACTCAAACAATGAAAATACTACACGAATAAAATGTTAATGGATAATAACTGCAGTTATAAAAACATAAAATATTCAGTGCCATACGGCGAAAAGTGCATGTAATTTGCATTCGCATCAGATCGTCAAACAGGTTGTTGAAACAAAAGGGTCGTACGTACATCACCCCATGTAGAGTCTTCGAGATTGGAGTGGTAAGTACAGTAAACAATTTTTTACAGGATTTGTATTCTTGTCTATTTTTGTTTATGTGTGCTCATTTCAGATGGTAAAGAAACTTAAAAGACAAAAACTGAAAAACAACACCTAAAACAATGTCACTCAAGAATGTGCAAAAATAAATGGACTTTTGTAGGATGGTACAGAGGGGAAAAGAGAGCTATGAAGTTTTCTATCCCAAGAATTTGGTGGGAACTCACTGACCACTCAAGCAACTGCTACTTCTGCATGGTGGACCCTTCCAAACGTCGGACTGACAAGAATGCACCTGCTACCACTTATCCAGACCTTCCTTCATCCATTGCCCCGGTGCCACACTTCCATGAGCTCCCCGTACCCACTACTCCGGAGAGAGAGCAGCCGTCTTTTGAAGACAGCAGCAAGTCAGAGAGCGAGGAAGACGCTGTAGATCCAGATGACAATTTCAGAGGTAGAGCTGAGGAGAGAAACCCATACTACCCCAACCAAAAATACCTCAACGACTTGTTCGGAGAATTTGGTCTCACAAAGTCCAATCCTGAGCTTTTGACGTCTAGGCTCAAGCAGTGGAGCTAGTTGGATGAGAGTGTGCAAGTCGCAGATCAGAGGAAGCGTCACCAACTTATTTTGAGCTTCTTCACCCGTCAAGATGGGCTCTGTTTCTGCCAGAATGTGAAGTCTGTTCGAGGCAATCGGAATCACCTGTAACCAGAATGAGTGGCGCCTCTTCATTGATAGCTCATCCAGGGGCCTCAAAGCCGTGCTGGTCCATAATGGTAACAAGTACCCGTCTCTTCCCCTGGCTCACTCGGTGCACCTCAAAGAGGATTACAACAGCATCAAGACCTTGTTGGATGCCTTGAAGTATGAGGAGTATGGCTGGGAGGTCATCAGAGACTTCAAAATGGTGGTATTCCTGATGGGTCTCCAACACGGTTTCACCAAGTTTCCCTACTATCTTTGCCTTTGGGACAGTAGGGGCACCAAGCCACACTACTACAGGCGGGACTGGCCACAGCAACCGAGTTCTCTGTGGGGAGGGACAACGTCAAGTGGGAGCCACTGGCGTACCCCCAGAAGGTGCTGATGCCATCATTGCACATCAAATTGGGCCTGATGAAACAATTTGTCAGAGCTGTAGATAAGGAGTCGGCAGCCTTCAAGTACCTTCCAGACTCTTCTCTAAACTGTCTGAGGCAAAGGTCAAAGCCAGTGTCTTTGTCAGACCACAGATAAAGATGATCCTTTATCTGTGGTCTGACGAAGGAGAAAGCGGCTTAGAACAGCTTTGTCGTGGCTTCCTGGGCAATCACAAGGTCGAAAACTACGTGGAGATGATTGAGAATCTGGTGAAGAACTATGGCACAATGGGCTGTAGGATGCCCCTTAAGGTCCATATCCTTGATGCTCATGTTAGTGCTTAAGTAGTAATTGGTATGTTTTGTTTACGTGACAAACCTTACTAATTGGCTGTGTCAGGTGGTGGCGGGTGTAACGAAAAATTTGTACTTACGTGATCTAACCCAAAAAAAAATCTATATTATGGGTAACAAACGTACCTTGTAAAGACACGACAATGCCAACTGGATCTGAGGTGAAACGTATATTTCCACACACACGCAGTTGCACAATACTTAACCTCTGATCGTTGTCAATCAGTGCTTGTGACTTATAAACAATTTTGGGTGACGTGGTGAGAATTCTAAGTAGTTGTGCTCAGTCAATGGTTCAGTTAAGGGGGTTCAGGTGTTCTAGAGTTATGTTTGGAATACAGTGCATAGTAGTGGCATAGTGACAGCACACCCCATGCACCCACATACTCAATTAATTTTTTTAAATGTTCACACTCTTAAGCATCCCCACACATGAGGTGCAACATGCACGCTCACATCTAATGTACACTCACACGCGGGCTTTGCCTGCACTCATCATTGTGAAAGAGTCCACACGCGGTAATCTTCTGGGAAGGACTTCATGATTTTGTAGTGACGCAGATTGGAGACAGTAATACGTGGAGGCATTTCTTTATTTCACAAGCACAATCGGGATAATACACACCCTGCGTGGATGCACACTATTGTAATTAAGACCGTCTATTGTCGGGGCACTACTTCGTTAGAACGGTTGGTAAGCTGTCTGACTAACAGCACCCTGGGATAATGAAGACGGAGATGACCATGATCTTGAACAGCACGACAGGGATTCCACTTCCAGAAACAGCCCTGAGCTTCCGCTCAGGGCCCCCTCTTATACTCCCAGCATAGCCTTGCTCCGCCCTGGCCACGCCTCCCTTCAGGAACCTCCTAACGGGTTCCCGGGGCTTCCCGATGGTCCCCTTCTGTGACCTTTCCCCTGGATGTCCCCCTCTCGTATATATCGTGGCCTGCTGATGCGAGTACTGCCATACACCGCAGTTACCATACTCTTTGGACGATCTCTTGTGTTGTGATCGAAAGGCCGTGATATATAACTTTTTATTTTATTTTTCTACCTACGTGACTTTACCAAAAGAACCCAAGAATATGGATTCCTGCAGTCACGAAAGCTTCAAATCAAGATTGAACCACAGTTACCCTTTTCCGCCAGCAGCCAGCGCTGTAACACTACATATGTGAAGAGGGGACCTTTTTTATTTTGTTGTCACCGCTCGCACACCACAGCAACACTTGTTATCAAACCAATCCTGTCCCCTCGTTTCAGTCCTTTTTATACCTCCTCTCTGCCCTTCTCTACCAATCACCCTTATCCAATTTTCCGCTCTTCTACGGTCCGTTTCTCTGCACCAGTCCGATCAGTGTCATCCACTCACCAATCGGATTGCATGTCGTGCACGTCAGTGCTCACACCACTGATCTTCATTCCCTGCCCGAGTGTGCTTTGTGCGTGTGACGTCAGTGACCTGTCCTCCGAACCTTCCCTGGTGCATCCCCCGTGCGCATAATTGACGTGTGCAGCGCTTGTGATGTCGAAGGAATTCGTGTTGTTTGTGGTGCGAGTTTGTGAGGATGGATGAGACATCCTCTAAATATGGTGAACATTTTTTCGCACCGTACGCAGCCAATACTTATAATCTAAGTAGTGTTTGCGTAGTGTAGTGGTGTATTGTATAGTGTATATTATAGTGTATAAGGGTATAGTGTAGTATATATATATTTGTTGAACTTCTTTAACACCGTACATAGCCAATCGTGTGAATCGGAAGTGCACTGTAATGCATACGCACTTTTAGGGAGCCTTCTCTTCAAGAGACCCGGGCACATGTCTAATGCACTGAAACATCACTTCCAAAATATGTTCAGCAGAATAGCAGAATTACCCTAATGCCTGAGTGGAATTGTCTATAAGGCTGAGCAGGTGGCTTTGGTTATACAGTACTTGTGGCGTGTGCCCATTGGCCAGTTGATCCCATGGCCAGCACATGTGAAAAGGAGTCTGGACAGATTTGTAATCATTGAAACAATCAGGTTGCAAAGCATTCGCCTTATTCACAGGATTAATGGTGCCACCGCAGCAGAGCAGCTCGGTCGGCGCTACCCCCTCCACGCACCCCCCCACACCCACCCCACGAACGCACGCCCCACTAAACACCCGCATGCACCCCCGTAGGGTCTCGAGGAGGGATCACGTGGTACGATGGGTTTTGACCCGAGAACTCCACTAGCAGGGACGTTCCACAGTTTCCCCGGACAAGGAAATTGGCTTAGCCGCCGAGACCGGATTACATGGCGGCCCCCCCAAAAAGGGGGGCGTGGAGCTTTACAGGCCGGCTGCGATGAAGCATGCACAACACGGGGGGATGGAAACTTCAGCCAGTACCCAGCGACAGGGTAAACAGGCCGATAAGAGTTGACTTAAGTAGGAGAGGGCGAAGGGATTATCAATTAATCACCGGCGAGGAACATAGGCACAGAGACAATGGGAAGGGGGGGGGGATAACGCGACCCCCCCCCCCCCCCCCAACGGTCAGAGTGCTCAAACGGCCGAGGAAGAGTATTCGATTGGATGTTCATATGACCCGGGGGTTAAGGGGCTTTGGACATATAAGGGGGGAGGAGGGAGATTTGGGGTGAGAGTCCTTCTGGAGCGGCGGGAGAGACCAGCCGTCTTCAGCGTCCGTGCGACGCCTGCAGGGTGGAGCTGAAAGCGATCAATCAGAAAAAAGTTCCCAAGGCGAGCATCTTCTCCAGCCCCATCCGGCAGCTGGAGAGGTGAGTGGGTATGGAAAAGGGGGAGGTCAATTCAGTCAGCTCGAGCTTGGAGGGTAGACGCACTCTGCGACGGGTAGGTGATAGGAGATTAGGCGCGTCCGAAGGGTGCTGGCTGTAAGGGGCCATAGACAGGGGTTCACTATTCGCTTCGGGAATACAATCTTAGCACAGACTGACGTTGTGACGCGTGGTGCCTGTGTGCGTGTGAAGAGCGATGGGATAGCGATCGGCGTACGACGGTGTGTGGGTGACTTTAATCAATATAGGCACGACGCGCGCATATATTAAAATACCAACGCTTGGTCGCGCCGCAAGCGTAGCGCGCAGAGATTAATGAATGGATTCCGAGCGCCGTGGGCTTGTTGACACAACGGCTTAGTAGAAATAATTCATTAACTCTAAACAGCCACGAGCGGCGAGTGGGGGTGGAGGGGGCAGACGTCGCACCCCACCCGCTCGCGGGGAGTGGAGAGGGGGAGATCAGCCCCCACGTAATGGGGAGTGGGCAGGGGGGCACTAGCCCCCACAGCTTCACTCATCCGATCAGAGATGAGCTTGCTGTACATATGACGTAATTGAGTGCATAAGGTAAGTAGTTGAAATGCAAAATATTTTAGTGCTTTTTGAAAATATACATTTAGGATCGTCTTCTTTGGTTCTTTCGGTAAAGTCACGTAGAATGAGAATAAAATAAAAAAATGATAAAATAAAATAACACAATAATATTTTTTATCAATTTATTATTTTATTCTCATTCTACGTGACTTTACCGAAAGAACCAAAGAAGATGAATCCTTGCAGTAACGAAAGTTTTAAATCGAAATTTAGGATCGTGTTTTAATGGTTACATATGCAATGATAGAGTATCAATGTTAAGTGTTGAACATTGCTATTAGTGGCCGTCAGGTGTGGCCGTGCCTTTCTGTATGCTCCCAAGGTGTTTTTTTTAACGTACTTTATTTTTTAAAAGTAATTTAATACTCACATTAGGTTTTATAAACTTTTACATTTTCATAATTAAAAAACATGCAAAATGTCGGGAATGACTGTTGCACTTGTTTGTTTTTAGTTCTTTTGCGTGTGATATAATTGTTCTTACCCTGACATTACTTGATTAATTTGACATGATAATGGCAGGTTTCTCTGCAAGCTCACTGTACATCCCAGCTGCTGGCTGTACTAACACACATTACATGTAGTGTAGTATTTTTTTATTTATCGTGCAGTGTATTTCGCCTGCATAGATTAGGCCCCACATTTGATGTGAAGTAATCAAAGACAAACTACACGAGAATCAAACACAATAACAGCGGTAAGTGTTGTAGACCAGTCCTGCATGGCTTGACACGGCTTTGTAATATTTTAATGTTACATCCTGGACATGGATTCCACTGCTTAGTTGGATTATCAGGAGCAAGTGAAGGTTTATTGAGATTCTTAGTGAGCGGCCATCTTTAGTTTATTTGGGACAGGTTGAGAAGAAATGTATTATAATTAGGTCCATGGAACCAGTGTAGTTGAGCAAGGTACAATACATGAGGATGACAGAGGATCTGTTTGGGAAGTGTTTTTTCAGGTAATTGTCAGTTCTCTCCCTTTGAAGGGGTTCAAGATTCAAATGCGGCCGGCAGCTCTGGTTATTACTGCGGCTGCAGTAACATGAAAAAATATGCACCATCTGCTTCACAGTGGATGTTAAAGTGCCTCTGTCATTCAAAATAAATAAGTCATTCCATGCGAATGTAATTGTTAACATTTACCAAATTTTAACCAGTATCCAAAAGCTACCCACCTGAGATCAATCATCACCCCCTACTGGCAGAGGAACATCCACTTAGACCGCTGCCGAGTCAACTCATGCGGCACAGGGACAGTTTCACCATGGGAGCGGCCGTCGACTGTTTGAGATGAGATTTAACACAAGACACTTTGAGTTGCTGAGGCAATTAAGCAAGCGCCATATAAATACAAATATTTTATTAGTATCCCAAGGTGCATGCTATTGAGCTTCCGTGTCTCAGCCTCCTGGTTACAGGATCCACCCAACACGTCTGGTAATATATACTGGCTGCTACTACTCTACATTATTCAAAAATTCCACCCAAACCTACACATCGAAAATCGGCTGGGATTTGTCCCGGGTTCACTCACAGTCCAACCTCTCCTCCCGCTTTCAGCTGCCTTCATCGACGACCTGGAGCTCAAACCCTGGAGTCTTCATGTCACCTTTCCCCCTGACCATGGGTCCAAGCAAGAATGTTATCATGGTTCTTGCGTTGCGAGCTATGGGCTTATTGTGGTACTTTGAATTTCACACCTCAAATGCAGACTCTGCTCTTTATTGATCTTCTTACGCGTGTTTCAGTTTCAAAATACTTCAAAGGCCTTCAAACACAGTGTACTTGACAGGGTTTTGAATGTATCCCCTGGCGGTTGTGAAGATTTGATGACCGTGCAAACGTCTTACCACACAAAGTGCACCTGACGGGCTCCTCTTCTGTGCGTGTTCTCTGTTGTTAGTCAAGATTTGATGACCGCGCAAATGAATTCCAAGACTCAGTGCACAGTCGTCACGTCCCGTAGACGAGGGGAGTTCTGCTCTTGGTGAGGTCACAAACCAGAGATAGGGAGGCGCTGATATCACCCACTCGTGAATTTGAGGTGATGTCTCCAGAGGCGGCTTTTACATATTTAAGTAAACATGTGGTAAGCAGCGGGATATTGATGGACACCGTTATTTAAATTTAATTTAAACATTTTAATTCAATAAATCCTAGACTAGAAGACAAAGCGGTAACAAAAATCCACGATGCATTTGGAATGTGCTCTTAAAATTACCTCCTTGCTATGACACAGATCAGCAGACACGACGTCTCTTTCATTTATTGGTCTCTCCACAACACAAATAAATGTTTTACACAAACTATAAATAGCAGTCTTCATTGATTCAGTGCAAGCCACCTGTGGACCGGTATTGGTATAAAAATGTCTCAACATCAGTCGGGCTTGCTTCAACCGATGGTTACAAACATCTAGATGTTAATCAGCAAGGAGCATTTCTAGTCGTAGTTCGACGATATAAAAAACGTTGCAATGGTGCATCCTTTTGGGATATGCTTTCGCGGGTTTTGGTCTATACCCAAAACCCTAGCTAGCATCACTGTTGTTTAAATTACGGTGCAGCCTCTATTTCACGCGACGCCCCAAATTACCATGCGCGAAACACAACCAAGACCACTGCCGGTAGATTTCAAATGTAAATTGTTCACTTAGAATTGAATCTCTACAGAAAACTTACAATGTTATAGGGGAACAGGCCTACTACTTCTCCGGAGGAGAGCACGCATCACAAGCCACCATACCAACCCAAATGACCCTCGCAACAACCTGACAACCACGGTCTCACCGACTTCCTCCACCACGAATGCTGGTGGGAGAAAACCGCTGAGCAAAACTCCGAAGGCACGCACGACACACCACCCGGCTCTGGAACAGACCAAACAAAAATGCTCCAAACACCACCTCAGTGGATCAGGCACAGCTACCTAGAGCCAGATCAGCAGGCCACCTTGAGCCGGATCAGGAGCGTAATGAAATTTCCCGCCCCTTCCTCTCGGTTCCCCACGGCGGGGCCTTCCCCCATTTGGTTGGCACGGTCTGCCCACGAGTCCAAACCCCCGTGCCCACGAGCCAATCCAATCACACACACCTGCAACCACTTTCACACAAAGCCACCCCCGCGAGTCCCTCGCTTCTGCCCAAAGAAACACCCTGCCCCCCAAAGTTATCACTCTGACTGCCACACACGTATGACATTATAATTCGTGTTGTGGAGAATGTATCTCCTATACGTAACTTTTAAGTGGTATGCCTTGTAACTGATGAATGATGCGAATGTTCCTTATTTCAAAGACAATGACGTCTTCCAGAGGCAGATGCTTCCTGAATCACGAAAAATACCAGTTGACCCATATCACAAGAACAACAGCTCTCACGTGAGTTATCTGTATAGGTTACTTCCAAAACACACACTTTCTCCTAACAATCACGTATTCCATGTTTGACCCTTATAGACAAAATGTTACATGTACGCACAAAATCAGACAAGTATTCATTAAATTATGATTCTCAATTATCAATACACATATTGACAAAATGTAATTACTGCACTGAAATGTACTTCATCGTGTTATATCGTATTTACAAGAAGTTGATCTCTGTCGGATGAGGCCTACAACTGCAGTACTCAGATTGAGGGGAGTCCAGGGGGAGTGCATTCTCTTTTTGTTGCAGAGGTTCAAGGTTCAAATCCGACAGGCATCTCTGGTTAGTCCAGGAACATTAATTACAAATATGCACCGTCTTCTTAACATCTGATTGTAAAACATACTGTCATTCAAAACGTGTATGCCATTGCATGCTGGCGTTGTGGTTAAAATTTGGCAAATTTGAAACATTACCCACAAATTACACAACTGAGATTACACATCATCTCCCCCTAATAACAGACTCATGCCCTCATGCAGGCTGGTGCAGGACCACCTTATGCTACCCAGGGGCAGTTGCCACTTGGGGGTGCTTGTTGTCTTGAAAAACAAATTATGCTAATTTAAATTAGGCTCGGCTTCGTTATCTATGGGTGTATTACCAATCGTGATAATACAATGTCAAATGTGCAATTTTATGCAATTTTGTAAATGTATGCAATTATACCAATTAGGCTCAGTTTCGTTGTCTAGGGTATATAACCAATCGTGATTATACAATTGAAAATGTGTCATTTTATAAAATTATGCAAATTTATGGAATTATGTAAATGAAATTCCGCAAATTAGGCTTTGCTTCGTTGTCTAGGGTGTATTAGCAATCGTTATAATACAATGATTCTCGCTTTAACTTTTACAGACTAAGTTTTAGTGTAATTCTATCAGGTCTCAGAATTCAGATATCACCTCAGGATACAGTTCTTATAATTAAGATTATTATGCATGAACTTAGGAAGGAACCACTCAGACTCTTCTATGTTAAGCAACTTTAATATCTAAAAACACTCTAATATGTGAACACACTTATGATCGGAATTGTCAACACCGTACTCCTGAAGATGTCCTACTCATTGATCCATACAATTAACCGTCAATGGTTACGTTTGTTAAAACTGAGTAACAGAACAATCGGCAAACTCCTCCGAGGAGCACGACCATACACGGCGATAGGAAAAGTCTGTAAAAATGTACAATATTCATATTGAACGTGCTAAAGAAACATGTGCCCAATGCCAAAAGTAGACATCAATGAATTCATTGGTAAGACTATGCAATTAACGAAATGTCCTGAAACAATAATGTGAGTGCTAGTGTGCCTGCTTGGCTAACATGCTTAAAAATTGGCGAATGGGACATAAATGAATTCGCGGGCAAGATTCTGTGATCAAAAGAAAAATCTCAGCACAATAGTATTCCTGAGTGTGTAGATTCGTAACATAAATGCTTATAAATGCTGTGTGTCATCAATGAATTCATTGGCAAGGTTATGCAATGAAAACATGACTAAAATACCTCTAAATGCATGGTGTGATTCACTCACACCATGCACTGACTCACTCACACATCATGCACTGACTCGCACATCATGCACTTACTCACTAACATCATACATTCCCACAACCACTGACCCATTTACTCATCATACACAGATTCAATCATGTGCTGGCTCACTCGCACATCATACACTCACTCACACTGCCGCTGACTCGCTCACACATCATACACTGACTCACACTCATCATGCGCTAACACATCGTGCGCTTACTCACACATACACTCACGCTGATGCAGACTCACTCACACATACACTGGGAGTGTCGTGCTGCCAGCTATGGCTGCAGTTTTTTGTCATACGTGTTATGTATATTGTTTATTGTTAAATTTAATATCACAGTTCCTATGATTACTGTTGTTACATTGTTTTTATAGCTTTATTTTGGTGATTCGAAAACATATGGTTAATCTAAATTGTCTTATGGTTGTTGTTGGCTTGCACCACATTGATTTTTGCACACAGCGTTTTAATACTTTTTTTGCCTGGAATATTTGCTGGTTTATTTCAGGATGTTTCTGTTACGTGTTGTCGCTTTAAGATGTTCTGTGTTCAAATTTTGTTTGTTGCGGTTGCACCCGACTTAAGAGCCGCATGGCTCACAGGGCGATACCTAATAAATGAAACTTGAAACTTTTGATACTTGTAGACTGTGAAGCGACTTGGAGAGACAGTGACTGTCGTCTCTCCCCCCCCCCCCCTTTTCAAGAGTCCTCTTCCAGTTGTCTGTACGACTCGTGCTGCACAGAGGACACGATACAGATCAAGCTATATCGTTCCATGTCAGTCTCTGATCCGACCCTCAACTAAACTTCGCCTGTGGGTTGCGATTTAAAGGGGCACTCTCACGAATAGTGGTTGCACCAGCTTTCCCTCGAAGGGTTGACTTTGATTGGAGCACAATCGGAATGACTGTCACACTATGGTCATGTTGGCTGTACACTGCAACCTCGCCACCGGGATTAGTAATGCTACGGCTCTCTTCCTCACGTTTATATTGTAGTACTGCGAGCACCAGCCTTGGCTGGCAGCCTCTCTCAATGACGCAAAAACAATTACTCTCCATGATGCGTGGCTTCTGCTGATGCAGAGCCCCCTATCAATTTGCCAGTCACGAGGGCAATCCCCGGAACCTGCCACTCGCAGTACTTCTTTCGCATGGCATTTTGAAAAGCAAAAGTTTTTATTTTTAATGATCGTCACAAAAGAATGTAAAGGTTCCTCATCCAGTCCAATGATGTGGTTGACGAAGTGTGGATTTCAGCAATACCGCCAGGATGCACTTGATGGTTGGACTTCTCCACAGTCGCAGTTAGGCACTTCGTTGAGCAGTACTGATTTCTGTTCTTGCATTCTTACTTATATCTGAATTTTTCCACCTCGGGCTTTCTTCTCACAAAGGGGCAGCTGTTTTCCTTTTCAAGTCGCTTGGGCTGTTTGTTGTCCGGATGTCTTTATTACTGCCATGTTTCTGTTCACGTTTTGGGCAGCGTTCCCCACGCTCCCACCACGGGCTGGAAGTGTTAATTTTTTTTCGCATCAGACTTGCAGTCCTCTCTCAAAAAGGGGCGCTGTGGCCTTTGTAGTTGTGACCTATTGTGCACGGGTGTGCTTGCTGTCGCCATGTATTCCGTCCTCTCATCACGGGTTGGAAAACAAAATATTATCATTCACCTCTTATAGCTTGGTACCATACCACGTTCTGCAGTTTTGACTCTGCAAGTGACTCAAAGTACGTTTTGAGCAGCGTTCACAGCACTCACGTTGCAGTTTGGAATTCTTGCATGGTATTTGATATATTAGGGGGAGGCACCCCCTTGCATACATAATTTACTGCTACCATGTGCTGTTAGCTACAGGAAGACAAAGGCGGTTGGTGAGGCTCTGATCCCGTGGAATACATATTATGTTGGTCGTGTGTGATTGACATATTTCGGATTGTATCACTTCTGAATGACTCTAGGTGTAATACTTTTAAAATTATTTAGTTCATGCTTAACCAAGTTTTGTGGCATACCATAGTTGTTACAAAAGATATTCTGAGGGTTTTATTAACCTTTGTTCCCCATCTGTATCGCCAGGGATCCGTGGTTATTCTCAAGTTATATTTTGATATCCTGAGGTTGAAGATATAGCTAAGCTTCAAACTTTACTGTTGTATTTTAAAAACCCCAGTCAGATCATAATAATTAACTGCCCTTGGGTGGATTTTGCTGTCCAAGGGAGGTTCGTGACCCCTGCCATTTCCTTCTTATGTTTGTTTTTGTTTTATCGTGGGTTGTTTCCTTTATGGCGGCCTTCTCTTGAAGTCAACTGGGGATTTCCCGCAGAATCTCATTAGCCCCCCCCCTTGGGTTTGCCAGTTTATTCATTACATTGTGTGACTTCCCAAGCAGGCTTGTGAGTAATTATCCTCCAGCTGTCTTTTGTGTGGCAAGGCAGGAGGCAGCGGCGAGGACTCACCCTTTCCATGCCCTAGCACTACATCCCGATCAAAATTATTACAAAAAATAGGCAGATTCACTCTTTATATAATTTTTTGGAAAAGACATAAAAACATTCTCAAGTGAGAATAGGTTCTCCTTTTATCTAGGAAACAGGTGTTGAGATGAAAATAGATTTTTACCGTATTATCTGGCAACAAAAATGACACCTTTTTTACAAGGAGTCATGTTTGCATTGACCACAATACCTGCAGTCGGAATGCAAACAAAAAACACTGATAATATATGCACTGTCCTTGAAATTCATTGATCCACACCGAGACAGCTTTGCTTAGAGCCTCGTCTCACATGGTGTTGGACCAGATGATGCCAAAAGACGTGCTCTTCGAGTGTTTGTGATGAGATATGAAACAAAACTCCGAGTTGCTGAGGCGATTAAGCAAGCACCAAATAAATGCTAATATTCTTATTATAACATAGTGAATGCTTGGGAGCTTATTGGCTCTCGCTCCTAGTTAGAGATCTACCCAACTCACAGGTCCGCAAATACTGACCGCTCTTACTCTGCAGGTTGAACCTAGGAATGCAGTGTTCAACTTCATGTTTTTTTCATTAAAGGCCTGTGACGAAGGTGAATCTATTGGGCCATCATTGTCTCAAGCTTACACATCTACAGGATAACCATTTGACTTTGCATTGTCTAAGAAGTCCACCCACACCTCCACTTCCACAAACTGCTGGGAGTTGCCTTTCTCTGCCTCACAGTCAGAATTCTCCTCCTGCTTCACGTTGCCTCCATAAATATCAAGGTCCGATTTTGGAGTTGAATGGTCATCTTCACATTTTACCGTCACTTCTTCGCTCTTCACTGTTGCCTCTTCACATTTCACCTTCGCCTCTTCAAATTTCACCTTGATACATTTCATAGTGTCCAAGATGAAATTTACTTCTGGTTCTATTTTCAGGAGGGATGGGCTCATTGCAGCACTTTGACTTTCACAAGTCGATTTAAGACTACACTCGTTGGGGATCTTCTGATGCCTGTGTGTTCTCTGGTGTCTATAAAGCGGTGATGACTGTGCAAACGCCTTCCCGCACAGAGTGCACTTGAAGGGTTTATCTCCTGTGTGTATTCTCTGGTGTATTTTAAGAGAAGATGAACTTGAAAATGCCTTCCCACACACACTGCACTTGAAGGGTTTCTCTCCTGTGTGTGTTCTCTGGTGTTTTTTAAGATGTGATGACACTGCAAAGCACTTCCCGCATAGAGTGCACCTGAAGAGTTTATTTCCTGTGTGTGTCTGGTGTTTTTTAAGAGCAGATGAATCTGAATATGCCTTCCCACACACACTACACCTGAAGGGTTTCTCTCCTGTGTGTATTCTCTGGTGTCTTTTAAGGGCAGATGGATCTGACAATGCCTTCTTACACACACTGCACTTGAAGGGGTTATCTCCTGTGTGTATTCTCTGGTGTCTTTTAAAAGAAAATAAACTTGAAAATGCCTTCCCACACACACTGCACTTGTTTGGTTTATCTCCTGTGTGCGTTCTCTCGTGTATTTTAAGATTTGATGACTGTGAAAATGCCTTCTCACACACAGTGCACTTGAAGGGTTTATCTCCCGTGTGTGTTCTCTGGTGCCTCTGAAGACTTGATGACTTTGAAAATGCCTTCTCACACACGGTGCACTTAAAAGGTTTCTCTCCTGTGTGTGTTCTCTGGTGCTGTGTCAAGTTTCCAAGACGATCCGTGCTGTTTGCATACTGGTTGTATTGTTGCCTTTTTTTACAGAGCTGCGCTGAGTGCCTTTGCTCCATCACACCAATTCTGTAGAGAAAGTGTCAGCTGTAGACAGGAAAAAAAAGTATCCACACCATCTGTGTCAGTATCGTGGGACAGAGGAATGCATATATACACAGTCACACATGACTTACATGTCTATTCCTATTCATATATTCATGATATAGTAAAAAAGAGATTTCCCAATTCATCACATGGGCTGTTAAGGAACACAATGATAGGACAAATGGTCATATGCTTGGACGCCCTAGAATTGAATGCTCCGATGAACAGATCTAAGCTCGGCTGCATATGTGCCGTGTTAATTTCCTGTTTCCACTCTTGTAAACATTTCCAGAGGAAAACTAAAATAAACTATTGTTTTGACAATCTCCGTGTTCAAAAGAGTTAATATAATTCATAGCAAATACAAACGACGTAGCTTTACCGAATAAAACCAAAGAGTATGGATCCTTGCAGTCACGAAAGCTTCAAATCTAGAAGCAAATACAAACTTTATACTGTCATACAGTGGCATGGTAAAAAGGTGGTGGTGTGTCCAAAACCATGCCTGGCCAACTTCATCTGCTCAGTATTAATGCTTCCTCACATCACCAAGAAATTTGGCCTTAATTAAATCAATAATGCAGAGATCTAGTTTCTGTTGAAAATCCGTACACCTCTGCTGTAGTCAATAGACATAAAATACAGCAGCCCCTTGCATATCGCGGAGATTACGTTCTGGGCAGTTGCCGCGCGAGAGCTAAAAGCGCAATATTCAATACTTAAGCCTGACCTAAGTAATGGCGTTAGGTAAACGTCAACTAAAATTAGCATCACAATTGAAATAAGTACTGCATTCCAAATAAACAATTGAAATAAACACGGAGAAACCGTATACAAAAAATAGTATAAATCTATAAATGATAAAAGGGGAAAACCTCTTCTTATATTTTGATACTGGCAAAGGAGGTCCCATGAAGTAGCTGCTCGCCCCGAGCTCCCATTGTTCTGATAGTGGCATTGTCTTTGTGCTGTTCGCCTTTTGGCGTCCTCTTGTCTAACACCGTAAAGAAATCTGTCTCTGGTGTGGACCAATCATGTTCACAGACAATGCATATACTGTACTATCAGAGCATGTTTTTTTGTTTGCATTCTGACCACAAGTATATGTGGTTAATGCAGACATGATTCATTGTAAAAGGTTTCAGTTTGGTGTTTTAACAACTTAACACCTATTCTTGGTTCTTTCGGTAAAGTCACGCAGAAGGGAAAGAACCAAGAATATGAATCCCTGCAGTCACGAAAGCTTTAAATCAAAATCTCAACACCTGTTTTGTTGCCAAAAAAGGGAAAAGCTCTTCTTATATTGTGATACTGGCAAAGGAGGTCCCATGAAGCAGTGAGCCAGGTGAAGACAAATTAAACTTTAGCAGAGAATTAAAGCAAATGCGATCAAGCGAGGGCAGGAGGCAAGGCCCCGCATGGCTAGGCCCCGCGTTGTAATGTTCCAACCTGGACGTCGATTCCATACTCGCTGCTACTCAATTGACATCCCTACGAGAGAAGGAGCGAGGCTCTACCTGGGTAAACAACAACAACAACCACCACAACAACCACCACCACGATGTGAACTTCTCACCTCGGATCTCTGTGAGCGCGCGCAGAGCAGCAGCTTCCTGGTATCTCGTGACGTCACGCGGTAGCAGGAGGTGACGTGACGTCATTTGCGTGGTTCATCACACAATCCCCTCCCCCATCGGGCGGCAGTGTAACTGAATAAATTATATTGTTGGTTCTTTCAGTAAAGTCACGTAGAAGGGAAACAATAAAATAATTAAAATATAAAACAATAAAATTCTCACGACGTTTGGACTAGCAACACAAGCAATCATCATCGGGTGTGAAAACCACAGCAAGAAAATTTGAAACATTTTCAAAAACCACAGCAAGAAAATTTGAAAAAAATTCAAATTTTCTTGCTGTGGTTTTCACACCTGATGATGATTGCTTGTGTTGCAGTCGAAACGTCGTGAGCATTTTATTGTTTTATATTTTTATCATTTTATTGTTTCCCTTCTACGTGACTTTACCGAAAAAAGCGAGAATATGAATCCCTGCAGTCACGAAAGCTTTAAATAAAAATGAATAAATTATGTTAATTAGTTGCTAGTGACTGGGCGTAGCTGTACCCAAAATAAAGAATCTTACTGGAAAGGAAAATCTACAGTGACCAATCAGACGTGACGTCACGCTCAAAAGCGCGGTGGATGGGGGGTTGGGGGAGGGGGTGAATACCTATGTGACATGACGTCACTAGCGAGGTCCACCTCCCCTAGACGTCTCACACTGATGAGGTAATGCGAAGTCGTGACGTCAGAGAGCGGGGGGTTTGAGTTTATTTAGATTCCTTTTCCATTTCTCCCTCTCTCTTTGACAGAGACCCCTTGGGTGCGTGAGCTCAACAACAACGTGAACATTATTGTGTGTGCATGCACATGGTATTCTATGGGTCTCTCGGTAAAGCCACGCAGAAGACAGAAGAAAAATAATAATAAAAAATCACGACGTTTCGATGGCAACACAAGCGATCGTCTTCAGGTGTAAAAAATACAGCGAGAGAGCTGCTGAAGCAGGACGTGAAATAGGCCTGGGATGGGTGCAGCCCAAGGGGCCGTCCATAAATGACGTCACGCTCCTGGAGGGAGGGGGAGGACAGACATTTGTGACGGTAGGTGACGTCACATCAAAATGCGCAATTTTAAATAAATATAAACACGTTCTACTTCTTGATTTAAAGCTTTCGTGACTGCAGGGATTCCTATTCTTGGTTCTTTCGGTAAAGTCTTGCTGTGGGTTTTCACACCTGATGATGATTGCTTGTGTTGCAGTCGAAATGTGGTGAAAATTTAATTGTTTTGTATTTTTATTATTTTATTGTTTCCCTTCTACGTGACTTTACCGAAAGAACCAAGAATACTAGATTTAAAGCTTTCGTGACTGCAAGGATCCATACTCTTTGGTTCTATTGCGTAAAGTCACGTAGGTAAAAAATAAAATAACAAAAATCAAGGCGTTTCGGGCACAACACAAGCTGATGAAGGCCGCTTGTGTTGTGGCCGAAACGTCGTAATTTTTGTTATTTTATTTTTTACCTACGTGACTTTACCTAATAGAACCAAAGAGTATGTAACCAAGAATACGTTCTTCTTCATTTAATAGACTTTAATAAATGTTTTCTCCTACAACATCAGAGTGCAGCGCCACATTAAATACGCACTACAATGACAATAGTTTAAAGCGCTTTGAAGCATGTTTTATTTTTTTGGGGAGGGTGGGGGGGCAGAGGTTTGTGACGTCATATTTGAGGGGGGGTCTGACTTTTTGTGACGCCGTGTGACGAAGGGGGGGGGGTCAAAAATCGTCCAAAATTGCGTGACGTCATTTATAGACGGCCCTCAAGGGTAAGTGGGCGGGGCTAGAGATGGAATTTGCATGTCAATGTAAGATCGGAGGGCGCCCTGAGGCCGTGGCTTTACCGAAAGACCCATAGAATATATTCCTGCAGTCACGACAGCTTTAAGTCAATATTTTAATAAACTTAAACTCTAAACCCGCTCTCTGACGTCACCACTGCATTGCGTCATCGGCGTCAGAAGCGAGGGGGAGGTGTGTCCCGCTAGTGACGTCATGTCACTTCCTACAGTCGCATGACGTCACGAGATACCAGGAAGCTGCCGTGCGCTCACTGAGATCCGAGGTGAGAAGTTCACATCGTGGTTGTTGTGGTGGTTGTTTTTGTTGTTGTTTACCCAGGTAGAGCCTCGCTCCGTCTCTCTCTCTCGTAGGGCTAGCAATTGAGTAACAGCGACTATGGAATCGATGTCCAGGTTGGAACATTACAACGCGGGGCCTGGCCATGCGGGGCCTTGCCTCCTGCCCTCGCCTGATTGCATTTGCTTTAATTCTCTGCTTAAGTTTAATTTGTCTTCACCTGGCTCACTACTTCATGGATGTTTTTTTTTCCATCTGGTGGGTTTAATCGAATGCAGCTATAATTTTGGCATAAATGTCGACAGCAGTATGAATTCATATTCTTTGGGTCTTTCGGTAAAGTCACGTGGATAGAAAAAATAATATAATTATAAAAAATGAAAATAAAGTGAAATGAAAATAATATATCACGACGTTTCGATCGCAACACAAGCAATCGTCATCTCCGGTCACGTGTCCTCCGGGGTCACCCAGAGTGCCATGGCACCTTGGACTCTATCCTGTAGGGGCTGGCACTGCACGCAGAGCGTGGTGCCATCCATTGCTCTCAGTACTCCCCGAGCCCCGTTAGGGCCGGTACTGCATCCACCTTCAGTGGTGTCTGCGATGTCAATACGGGGCGTGCCGTGCCTCTCTCCCAGGCCAGCTTCACACAGTGACATCCAACGATGTCACTACACATAGCATCTTCCATAATTATGTAGTTTGAGAAGCTCCCAATGGTCATATAAAACCATTGCATCTGTTACGGTTACAATGATACGCTAATCGATGCCTGGTTATAGTTAAAGGATCGTTCCCTGCTGGTCAACCATGTTATATCTGTTGATCTGGTAATGGCTACTTAATGAGATGGAATGAGGGAATCTTGTTCCGTGGCTTGATAATTCCATCATGAAATGGGGCTTTGCAAATGTTCCACAAAAATAAATCGCCTGCCTGGGAATTTCATGTCATACAACACTGCACCTGCTCAGAATCAGAAAGGGTTTTATTCGCCATGAAATTTCGCACAGACAAGGAATTTACTTTGGCAGGAAGGTGCATACATTCAACATATAGTAATCTTAGATTTAAAATAAGTGGTATACAAGTCTAACTATACTAAAGGTACAAAGTCTAACTAACACGAAGGGGCTATAGTATGTAATTTTTTAAATAAATATTGAATATAAAGTAGCCATAAGATCCAATCTAAAAATACAAATAGGGTAACAGTGTAAATATGGCAAGGTGTCATTTTGTAGATAAAATGTTAAAGTCAGTGTAAGCCCTTGGCCTTGTTGAAGAGGCCAGCAGCGGATGGGAAGAAACTGTTTTTGTGGCGTGAGGTTTTGGTCCCGATAGACCGCAGCCTTCTGCTGGAGGGGAGTAGCTGGAACAGAGAGTGTCCAGGGTGGGAGGAATCGGCCACAATCTTCCTCGCTCGCCTCATGGTCCTCGAGGTGTGCAGGTCCTCGAGGGTTGGTAGATTGCAGGCAATCACCTTCTCAGCAGTGTGGATGATACGCTGCAGTCTGCTCTTGTCCTTGGCAGTGGCAGCAGCGTACCAGACGGTTATGGAGGAGGTGAGGATGGATTCAATGATTGCTGTATAGAAGTGCACCATCATTGTCTTTGGCAGGTTGAATTTCTTCAGCTGCCGTAGGAAGTACATCCTCTGTTGAGCTCTCTTGGTGAGGGGGCTGATGTTCAGTTCCCACTTGAGGTCCCGGGAGAGAATTGTGCCCAGGAAGCAGAAGGACTCTACAATTTTGACTGGGGAGTCGCACAGGGTGATCGGGGTGAGTGGGGCTGTCTTCTTCCTGAAGTCCAAAACCATCTCAACTAATAAAATATATTTTATTATTTTATTGTTTCCCTTCAACGTGACTTTACCGAAAGAGCTAAGAATATGAATTACTGCAGTCACGAAAGCTTTAAATCAAAATCTCAACTGTCTTTAGAGTATTTAGCTCTAAGTTGTTCTGGCTACACCAGGTTACCAAGTTGTCAGCTTCCCACCTATAGTCAGACTCATCCCCACCAGAGGTCAGCCCAATGAGGGTGGTGTCGTCCGCAAACTTCAAGAGTTTGACGGACAGATGATTGGAGGTGCAGCTGTTGGTGTACAGGGAGAAGAGCAGTGGGGAAAGGATGCAGCCCTGAGAAGTTCCGGTGCTGATGGACCTGGAGTCAGATATTTGTGTTCCCAGCTTAACGCACTGCTTCCTGTCAGACAGGAAGGCTGTGATCCACCTGCAGGTGGAGTCGGGCACGTTCAGCTGGAAGAGCTTGTCCTGAAGCAGGGCAGGGATGATGGTGTTGAAGGCAGAGCTGAAGTCCACAAACAGGATCCTGGCGTAGGATGCTGGTGAGTCCAGATGCTGTAGGGTGAAGTGGAGGGCCATGTTAACTGCGTCATCCACAGACCTGTTGGCTCTGTAGGCAAACTGAAGGGGGTCCAGGAGAGGGTATGTGATGGCTTTGAGGTGTGTCAGAACCAGGCGCTCAAAAGACTTCATTACCACAGAGGTAAGGGCGACCGGTCTATAATCATTTAGTCCTGTTGGCCTTAGCTTTTTGGGCACAGGGATGATGGTGGAGGACTTGAGACAGGCTGGTACATGGCATGTCTCCAGGGAGGTGTTAAAGATGTTGGTGAACACCAGAGACAGCTGTTCAGCGCAGTGCCTGAGGGTGGCTGGAGAGACAGAGTCCGGCCAGCTGCTTTGCGTGGGCTGTGCCTCTTGAAAAGTCTATTAACTTCTCCCTCCTGAAAGGAGAGAGTCATCTCTTTAGTAGGGGTGGGGGATTGGGCCTCTTGGGTGGGAAGGGGTAGTTTAGGACAGTCCAATTGTCTTTAAAATCTGCAGTAGAACTCGTTCAGGCCGTTGGCCAGGCGGGAGTCGTTAGTGGTGTGGGGGGCTCTGGGCTTGTAGTTGGTGATCTGCCTGAGCCCTCTCCAGACAGAAGCAGAGTCGTTAGCAGAGAACTGGTGTTTTAGTCTCTCTGACTGAGTACAGTCATTTTGCCTCTCTCACCGCCTTGCTAAACCTGTTCTTTGACTCCTTGAATCTGTCTCTATCCCCACTCCTAAACGCTTCCTCCTCCAACCTCAACCTTCTGAGCTTTGCTGAGAACCAGGGCTTGTTGTTGTTGAAGGTCACCCTGGTACGTGTTGGAATACAGCAGTCCTCACAGAAGCTGATGTATGACGTCACAGCCTCTGTGAGTTAATCCAGACTATTGGTAGCAGTCGTGAACATATCCCAGTCAGTACAGTCCAAGCACGCCGACAAATCCTCCACAGCCTCACTGGTCCACTGTTTAGATGTCCTCACAGCAGGTTTACAGAGCTTCAGTTTCTGCCTGTATGCAGGAATCAGGTGGATCATGGCATTGTCAGAGTGTCCCGGTGCTGCTCGGGGGATGGCGTGGTAGGCTCTACTGACTGTAGTGTAGCAGTGATCCAGAGTGTTCCCTTCTCTGGTAGGGCATTTAATAAATTGTATGTATTTGGGGAGTTCGTGGCTGAGATTACCTTTGTTAAAGTCGCCAAGTACGATAACCAGCGAATCTGGATTTGCTCGCTCCACACTCAGAATCTGGTCGGCGAGCATGCGTTGGGCCTCTCTAACCTGAGGACCCGGCGGCAAGTAAACTCCGACCAAAATAAGCGACGCGAGGCGAGTAGAAAGGTTAACAGTTTATAAAAAATGATTCAAGGAGCGGAGAACAATGTTGCAGAATCACTGTGACATCTACACACCAGCCACTGTTAATGTAAAAACAAATACCACCTTTCGTCTTGCCGGAGAGTGCTATGTCACGATCCGATCTTACAAGATGGAATCCTGCCAGTTGTAGCGCAGTGTACGGAATCAAATCACACAGCCATGTCTCCGTGAAGCTCAAAACAGAAGGTGAAAGAAAGTCTCTGTTTTTCACCATCAGTATCTGAAGTTCGTCCATTTTGTTGCACAGTGACCGTACGTTGGAGAGGAAAAAGCTCGGAAGCACTGTTCGGATCCCGCGTCTGCGTAGCCGTACGAGAGCCCCCGACCGTTTACCCCTTGGGCGGCGTTTCGCTGCTTGAGCAAAGCGTAGCGCGGCTTTGACTAGAATGCCCACTAATTCTGCCGCTGGAAGCAGAAAAGTGGGAAATAAATCCACAGGAGTTGTTTCCCTGATGTTTAAAAGTTCGTCTCTCGTTAGGGAACTCCGAAAATCTTGGCAAAACACTGAATTAACAGACAAAACAGGGCGCACCGACCGGCTGAGGCTACCATCATCGGCGCCATCTTCTCACCAGCATGAGTGTGCTGAACAGCAGGCCCCTCTCACCAGCACAGGTGTGCTGAACAGCAGGCCTCTCTCACCAGCACTGGTGTGATGAACAGTAGGCCCCTCTCACCAGCACAGGTGTGCTGAACAGCAGGCCCCTCTCACCAACACGTTTGTGCTGAACAGCAGGCCCCTCTCACCAGCACAGGTGTGCTGAACAGCAGGCCCCTCTCACCAACATGTTTGTGCTGAACAGCAGGCCCCTCTCACCAGCACGGGTGTGCTGAACAGCAGGCCCCTCTCACCAGCACAGGTGTGCTGAACAGCAGGCCCCTCTCACCAACACGTTTGTGCTGAACAGCAGGCCCCTCTCACCAGCACGGGTGTGCTGAACAGCAGGCCCCTCTCACCAACACGTTTGTGCTGAACAGCAGGCCCCTCTCACCAGCACGGGTGTGCTGAACAGCAGGCCCCTCTCACCAGCACAGGTGTGCTGAACAGCAGGCCCCTCTCACCAACACGTTTGTGCTGAACAGCAGGCCCCTCTCACCAGCACGGGTGTGCTGAACAGCAGGCCCCTCTCACCAGCACAGGTGTGCTAAACAGCAGGCCCCTCTCACCAACACGTTTGTGCTGAACAGCAGGCCCCTCTCACCAGCACGGGTGTGCTGAACAGCAGGCCCCTCTCACCAGCACAGGTGTGCTGAACAGCAGGCCTCTCTCACCAGCACGTGTGTGTTGAACAGCAAGCCCCTCTCACCAGCACAGGTGTGTTGAACAGCAGGCTTCTCTCACTAGCACTGGTGTGCTGAACAGCAGTCCCCTCTCACCAGCACGGGTGTGCTGAACAGCAGGCCTCTCACCAGCACGAGTGTGCTGAACAGCAGGCCTCTCTCACCAGCATGGGTGTGCTGAACAGCAGGCCTCTCTCACCACCACGGGTGTGCTGAACAGCAGGGCCCTCTCACCAGCACGGGTGTGCTGAACAGCAGGCCCCTCTCACCAGCACGGGTGTGCTGAACAGCAGGCTTGTCTCACCAGCACACTCTCCATGAATAATCAGGAGCTCCAATACCTGGTTAATGTGTTCATGACCAGCTCTGGTTTGGCAGCCAAAGTCTCACTTAAAATTAGTCAAGCAGCATTATTGAATTAGACTGTAACACTGTGGATGGTGCCTGGACTTTTGCTCCATACAAAGCTGTGAGTGTCAATCGCCAAGGTCTACTCCATATGAGACCAATTTAAGGCCACTTACATGGCATTAGCACTGTGATAACGTTACTTCCAATTCATAATGAATGGTGGATGTTTTGCTTATATAATATGTGAATAATCCATGTGAAATATATGTGCATGTAAGAGTTTGTGGGGAGCGGTGGTCCAGTTATTTCACTGCATTATGACCTCAACAATTAGAGTTTGATTTTCGCCGACAGGATACATGATTGATAAGTGAAAGCTGAACTAATTGTGGGCCTCTGATATGTTTATTGATCTTAAATTAAGTACATGGTGAAGTGAGGAATCATTAATACTGAGCACTGAACTGCAAATACAAACTTGACACTGTCACACACTGGCATGGTAAAAAGGTGGTGAGGTGTCCAGAACCATGCTTGGCCACATTCATTGCTCAGTATTAATCTTGATTTGAAGCTTTTGTGACTGCAGGAATCCATACTCTTTGGTTCTTTCGGTAAAGTCACGTAGGTATAAAATAAATCATGACGTTTCGGACGCAACACAAGCAACCGTCATCAGGTGGGAACTTATGAAAATGGAAGCTCTGAGAGAGACACATATACAGAGAGAGACAAACAGAGAGACAAACAGATACACACGCTTAGACACAGAGAAACAACGCCTCTGTGATGAGGTATTATATATAGAGAGAGAGGGGGGTAGAGAAATTAGCATGTCAATGAGAGACAAGGGGGGGATGGGATCTGCGGCATGGGGAGATAAATTGGAAGCTTGAGAAATCAAACCTCGTAAACTTAGAAATGTAATACAATGCAACACAGAGAGTCGGCTAACACAACAGTTAACACTTTACCTGGTTGATTAGGTTCTTCCAAAGATTGATACATTTGAAGTTAAGTATGAGTTGTGTGGAAATCCTCCCCGTAGAGGTGGTTCAATCTTAATTTGAAGCTTTCGTGACTGGAGGAATTACTCTTTGGTTCTTTCAGTAAAGTCACGTAGAAAGAAAAAATAAAACAATGAATAGAACATGACGTTTCGATGCAACACAAGCAACCGTCATCAGGTGAGAACTGTATGTAAATGCAAGCTCGGAGGGAGACATACACACAGGGAGAGAGATAAACACAGACATGGAGAGAGACACATACAGAGAGAGAGAGATAACCAGAGAGAGAGACAACCAAACCTAGGTTTCCAAACAACTCATACTTAACTTGAAATTTAGCAATCTTTGGAAGAACGTAGTCAACCAGGTAAAGTGTTAACTGTTGTGTTAGCCGACTCTTGGTTGCATTGCATTACATTTCTAAGTTTACTAGGTTTGATTTCTCAAGCTTCCAATTTCTCTCCCCCTGCCGCAGATCCCATCATCCCCCCCTTGTCTCTCATTGACATACTAGTTTCTCTGCCCCAACCCCCCCCCCCCTCTCTATATAATACCTCGTCACAGAGGCGTTGTTTCTCTGTGTGTCTCTGTGTGTGTGTCTCTCTGCGTGCGTCTCTATATGTGTCTCTCCTGTGTGTGTCTCTATGGTTGTCTCTCTCTGTGGTTCTCTCTCTCTGTGTGTCTCTCTCCATGTCTGTTTGTCTCTCTCTATATGTCTCTCTCCAAGCTTGCATTTACATACAGTTCTCACCCGATGACGGTTGCTTATGTTGCAATCGAAACGTCGTGTTATATTATTTCTTTTATTTTTCATTTTATTTCTACGTGGCTTTACTGAAAGAGAACCAAAGTAATTCCTGCAGTCACTAAATCTTGAAATCAAAGATTGTATTCATTCCTTTCTGTCTCGATACTGACGTAGATGGTATGGAATATGTTGTTCTGTCTGCAGCTGACGCTTCCTCTGACACTTCCTCTGCAGAATTGGTCTGATGGAGCAAAGGCACTCAGCGCAGCTCGGTACAAAAAATAAACAATGCGACCAGTGTGCATACAGCACAAATCATACTGGAAATTTGAAACAGCACCAGAGAACACACACAGGAGAGAAACCCTTCAAGTGTAGTGTGTGTGGGAAGGAATTTTCAAGTTCACCGAATCTTAAAAAACACCAGAGAACACACACAGGAGAGAAACATTTCAAGTGCACTCTATGTGAGAAGGCATTTGCACAGTCATCAGGTCTTCAGATTCACCAGAGAACACACACAGGAGAGAAACCCTTCAAGTGCAGTGTGTGTGAGACGGCATTTGCAGAGTCATCAGATCTTAAGACACACCAGAGAACGCACACAGGAGAGAAACCCTTCAAGTGCACTGTCTGTGAGAAGGCATTTTCAAGTTCACCTTATTTAAAAAAAACACCAGAGAACACACACGGGAGAAAAACTCTTCAGGTGTAGTGTGTGTGAGAAGGCATTTTCAGAGTCATCAGTTCTTAAGATCCACCAGAGAACACACACAGGAGAGAAACCAAACAAGTGCAGTGTGTGTGGGAAGGCATTTTCAAGTTCATTTTCTTTTAAAAGACACCAGAGAATACACACAGGAGATAACCCTTTCAAATGCACTGTCTGTGAGAAGGCATTTGCATGGGCATCAGGTCTTCAGATCCACCAGAGAACACACACAGGAGAGAAACCAAACAAGTGCAGTGTGTGTGGGAAGGCATTTTCAAGCTCATTTTCTTTTAAAAGACACCAGAGAACACACAGGCATCAGGAGATCCCCAAGGAGTGTAGTTTGAAATCGACTTGTGAAAGTCAAAGTGCTATAATGAGCCCATCTCTCCTGAAAAAAGAGCCAGAAGTGAATTCCAGCTTGGACACTATGAAATGTATCAAGGTGAAATTTGAAGAGGTGACAGTGAAGAGCGAAGAAGTGAAGGTGAAATATGAAGATGAATATTCAACTCTAAAATCGGACCTTCACATCGATGGAGGCAACGTGAAGCAGGAGGAGAATTCTGACTGTGAGGCAGAGCGAGGCAACTCCCAGCAGTTTGTGGAAGTGGAGGTGTGGGTCGACTTCTTAGACAATACAAAGTCAAATGGAGACCCGGTAGATATGTAAGCTTGAGACAATGAAGCCCCAATAGATTCACCTTCGTCACAGGCCTTTAATGAAAAGAACGTGAAGTTGAACACTCCATTCCTAGGTTCAACCTGCAGAGTATGAGCGGGCCAGTATTTGCGGACTTGTGGGTTGGGTAGATCTCTAACTAGGAGCGAGAGCCAATAAGCTCCCAAGCATTCACTATGTTATAATAATATTAGCATTCATATAGTGCTTGCTTAATCACCTTATATCTAATCACAAACACTCGAAGAGAATGTTGTATATATGACTTTTCCAAAAATGTATATTGAGAGTGATTTTGACTTTTTGTAATAATTTTGATCGGGATGGAGCGCTGGGGCACGGAAAAGGTGAGTCCTCGCCGCTGCCTCCTGCCTTGCCACAAAAAAGACAGCTGGAGGATAATTACTCACAAGCCTGTTTGAGAAGTCATAAAATGTAATAAAAAACTGCAAAGCCAAGGGGGGCTCATGAGATTTTGCAGGAAATCTCCAGTTGACTTCCAGAGAAGGCCGCCATAAAGGAAACAACCCACAATAAAACAAACATAAGACGGAAATAGCAGGGGTCACGAACCTCCCTTGGACAGCAATATCCACCCAAGGGTTGTTAATAATTATGAACTGACGGTTTTTTTTAAAATACAACAGTAAAGTCGAAGCTTAGCTATATCTTCAACCTCAGGATATCAAAATATAACTTGAGAATAAGAAGCACGGATCCCTGGTGATACAGATGAACAAAGTTTAATAAAACCCTCGGAATATATTTGGTAACAACTATGGTATACCACAAATCTTGGCTAAGCATGAACCAATTAATAATTATGAAAGTATTACACCGAGAGTAATTCATAAGAGATACAATGCGAAATATGTCAACCACACACGCCCAAGATAATATGTATTCCATGGGATCAGAGCTTCACCAACCGCCTTTGTCTTCCAGTAGCTAACAGCACATGGTATCAGTAAATTATGTATGCAGTGGGGCGTCTCCCTCTAATATATGAAATACCACACAAGAATTCCAAACCGCGACGTGAGTGCTGTGAATGCTGTTCAAAACGTACTTGGAGTCACTTGCAGAGTCAACTGTGGAAAGTGGTACAGTACCAAGTGTTGTATATGGCCCTTTTTCCACAATTTATATCAATAAGAATATAGTCAACTGCGGAAAGTGGTACAGTACCAAGTGTTGTATATGGCCCTTTTTCCACAATTTATATCAATAAGAATATTTGCCGATATTTTTTAACAGAAATAATAAATGAAAACACGCAATACCAGAGCACAGCAAACCACAGATGGAAATCGTAAAAAGACCAATATAAAGGAAAATTCCAGACCCCCAGGACCCCCCCCCCCCCCCCCTTCGTCAGCGCAGACAAACTGACGCCAACAGCTAAAGCCATTTTCCCCTTCATTGCTATTAAAGTAACGTTAAAGTTCAAAATTCAAGAACAGATAAGCTAAAATTATCGATCCTCACACTCCAATTAAAAAACCAGGCCACAAGCTACATCAATGAACCATTACCCATTTATTAATTCGATACTAAATGTCATTTTCACCTTTAATAATTTCTACACGACCTGACCGAAGCGTCAAAAATAATCCTGGCAGTCCGAGTTATGCCTAAGTCAAAGAGAATTCTCTAACCTCGGGACATCAAGAATAAAATAAAGTAAATGATGACATAACAGCACAGACCCAACCAGGTACAGACAGAGAGCAAGTTAATACAATGTTAAATCACAAATCCTGGGGAGCATTAACAATAATGATGATGCAGTATTAAACCCAGTGTTATACAGAAGGGATGAATCAAACGGTTCAAGCTTACGAAACCAGGATAAACTGTGTTCCAGAGAGCCTCCCGGCCGCCTTTGTCTTCCCGCAGCGCGAGAGAGCAAAGATAACACCAGAGACAAAGAATTATCGCAGGCCATCTGCACTCACGGGAGAGCTATGACTCAAGAAACAACACTTTCCCCCACCACATGCCAGACAAATGGCACACCCCCGTGTAAGCAGAGAGGGGGCGGGGGGGGGAGAAATTCCTTAGAATGCGCAGCGTGCGTCAGCAAAACCTAGGCGAGCAAGTTTTAAGTTAAAGAAAAAGAATATTAATACATAATATCACACCGAACGTCAATGCTAACGTGGTTCACCTTAAACTATATTCCGTTTATATAACCTTGCAAAACACCAAGGAGTACAAAATTCCAACAACCGAGAGGCTTATCTCTTGGCTCAGGATATCGGAAATAAAATGATATAAATGATAAAGCTTGCACACGGAATGACGAAAATTAATAAAAAAAACTGAGGAAGAGCCAGGATAACGGGGTAAAACACAACCTTGTTAAACATTACACCAAGTGATATTTGAGCGACGTTAAACCGAGGGCTAGCCAGAGAGAGAGCCTCCCGGCCGTCATTGTCTTCCCGCAGCACGTGATAAGAATATGCATACGCTCAAGAGAGCATCATATCCTCGTGAATATAAAAGCAGATACCTGGAGTCACAGACAGAATCCTAACTGCGAGTGGTACGGTACCAAAAACTATGATGGAATAAATGTTAACTTTAAAAACCTTAACCCTTCCTTTGTGCATCGGAAAATGTCATACAGGGGAGGAACTCGCCCCTCCCTCCAGATTGTGTAACGCAGACGGAAAGAGGAGGACAACGAACAGAACCATGCCATAAATGAGACACACACTGACACACATACGGACACACACTTCAGACCACGACACACAGATAAATCAAAAGGAGCTCCGCCCTTGTAAGGAGGAGCCAAGGGGAGAAATTTTGACATAAGAGTAGGATGCTCCAGCACTGAAAGCAACTCATCAGCCAGCGGACAAGCTCAGCGACCAGCGGACCAGCTCAACTCATCCCTGCAGAAGAAGGTCAACCATCAGAAGATCAATCACCACCGACGCAGAAGAAGTCTCTACACAACCGTGCCAGCGACCAGCAGACGAGGGCCATCTACCGGTCGTACAACCGTGCCCGCTACGAGCGAGCCGTGAGCCAGCCACCTAGCGATGGGCTACTACGCCGACGGCGCACAACCGCACCCGCTACGAGCGAGCTGTGAGCGCCCTCTACCGACAACGCTGCGCCTACAGCGCATCGTGCCAATCCGTCAACTAGTGTGGGCCGAACCGGCTGCTGGGAAAGGAGAATCAACCATGCGTATGACGCACTCTGCCCCGCACCACAGGACAAACCAGGCGTCTGCTTGACGCAAAGAATTAATTCCGGACATTGGACTACTCAACACAATCCATATCACTCAAAACATACACGAGTCATTAACAAAAGCCTAATCCTCAAGACGTGAACCATCAGTGGCTGTAAAAGCATCGCGACAGGCCAAGTGATAACCATCCGTCGTTATAAGTACAGTAATAATTTTTCCTCAATTTTTTTATTTTGGGTTGTACTTCTAATCGCATAAATTACCAACAGATCCATCAATACGAATTAATCCTTGACACCTTCGCCACGGAACTACGCTCACGGGGGGAATAGCGCATCCAACCGGTGTCCTTATCAGGCGATCTGGTCCACAATTTATTAAAAGTTGGCCCAAGTTAAGGATCTCAGGGGAGAGCACACACCCCATCGCACACCCTCACTCCAAGCCATTTCTGTAATCATATAATCTTGCTGATGGATCTATTGATATATTTGTGCCTTTGGGAATAATAACTGTTTTTATTGCCTTTTCGTATGAATATTGTCGCATAATTTTAAGGACCTTTCGTTCATAATTGCCGCACATGCTCGTGTTACACTGCATAAGAATTAATTGCTCTGATACCCAAAGTGAAACAACGTGATAAGAATTATCTTGAAGGTTGCTTATGGATCTATGAATGAATGCGGTACTGTGTGGGCAATTTTCAAGTATACGAATTTGCATATTATAAAGTTAAGGTTTTTGTTTAGAATAGCGTATGCATGTTTTAACGACTCTCTCTCACCAACTGAGCTCGCGTTACGTGGTGGAATGAATCACATGTGCCATCGTCGAAGTGAAACAACGCAATCATGGTTACTGTGTTGGTACTGTATGGATAATTCCAAGCCTAGAGTTGCATCTTCTAGAGTTCAAGTTTAGTTAGAAAATAAAATTGATTAACGCAGAAGTGGTTGCGTGTTCCTTTCCTGAAATTTAATGCATAAGAACTGTATTCTGCGTTGAGATCTGAATTTGGAGACCTGAACACACTAATACATAATCAGTAAATGTTAAAGCGAGAATAATTGTACTATACTGATCGATGATACGAAGTTAAACAACGAAGCCGAGTTGACTCTGGCATGCTCACAGCACCTGCATAACTGCATACGATTAATTGTCTTATCCCGATTGGATAATCCGACCCTCGTCAGCGAGGCGGGGCCTAATTATCATAACGTCTCGCATTAGCATGAGCACACACACTCACATAAATAAATACGATTATCTCTTGCATTAGCATAATTTATGCGCACAATTACATCAATTAGCATAATTACGCAATTTCCAAATTTCATTTAATTTTTATTATTTTCATCAAAAATTTCATAACCGACATATACAACACAAGCTATAAGTGGTGTGAAAGAAAAATAAAATTGCTTCCAACTCGTGATGAGAGAACGGAATACATGGCGACAGCAAGCACACCCGTGCACAATAGATCACTACTTCAAAGGCCACAGTGCCCCTTTTTGAGAGAGACTGCAAGTCTGATGCGAAAAAAATGTAACACTTCCAACCTGTGATGGGAGCGTGGGGAACACTGCCCAAAACGTTAACAGAAACATGGTGGTAGTAAAGACATCCGGACAACAAACAGCCCAAGCAACTTCAAAAGGAAAACAGCTGCCCCTTTATGAGAAGAAAGAGCCTGAGGTGGAACAATTCAGATATAAGCAAGAATGCAAGAACAGAAATCAGTACTGCTCAAAGAATTGCTCAACTGCGACTGTGGAGAAGTCCGAACCATCAAGCATATCCTGGCGGTATCGCTGAAATCCACACTGCATCAACCACATCATTGGACTGGATGAGGAACCTTTGCATTCATTTATGACGATCATTAAAAATAAAAACTGTTGCTTTTCACAATGTCATATGAATCATTTGGTGGGACCCTGGGGTCCCGCAAAAATCAGGTCAATAATTATTTTTCAGTCCGCCCACTCGTGATCCCGACAGCAATGCGACGCCTGCCCAGACTCGCGCCAACAATCGCCAACAGGCGGCGATCAACACGATGGGCGCCACCCCACCGGCCAAACGCAAGCCCGGGCATCCGCCGCAGTCGCGCGCGGCGACAACGCCCTCCGGTCAGCCGTCGATCCTCAGCTTCTTTTCCAAGGCGAGCCCGATCCCGCAGTGAATTTAACGTGTTTATGTAATTTTTCAACTTTTTATGAAACTTAGTGCCCCGAGTAGCTCTCGACGAGGCCAATCGATTGACACTTAGTTTTGTTGTCGGTAAGGCAACAAGACTCGTGTCGCTACGCGGTTTTTCCCACCCCGGGGCAGTGATGGGACCCCGGGGCCCCGCCAATTGCTTCATATGATGGTATCTACGTGACTTTACCGAAAGACCCAAATAATATGAATATATGAATAAGTATAGATGTGTAAGTCATGTGTGACTATATATGCATTCATCTGTGACTTGATACTGACGTAGATTATGTTGATTTTTTTATCTGTCTGCAGCTGACGCTTCCTCTGCCATTTTGCACTGCAGAATTGGTCTCATGCAGCAAAGGAACTCAGCTCAGCTCGGTACAAAAAGTCAACAATACGATCAGAAAGCAAACAGCACGGATCGTACTGGAAATTTGACACAGCACAAGAGAACTCACACAGGAGAGAAACAATTCAATTGCAGTGAGTGTGGGAAAGAAATTTTCAGCTTCATCACTTCTTAAAAGACACCAGAGAACACACACTGGAGATAAACATTTAAAGTGTACTGTCTGTGAGAAGGCGTATGCACGGTTATCAGTTATTCAGATCCACCAGAGAACACATACGGGAGAAACCCTTCATGTGCAGTGTGTGTGGGAAGGCATTTTCAGGTTCATCTGCTCTTAAAAATCACCAGAGAACACAGACATCAGAAGATCCCCAAGGAGCAGAGTCTAAAATCCGCTTGTGAAAGTCAATGCTGCAAGGCGCCCATCCTTAATGATAAGGACCACAAGAAAATCCCAGCTTGGACACTTTAAAAGGTATCAAGGTGAAATATGAAGAGGCGAAGGTGAAATGTTAGGAAGTGACAGTGAAGAGTGAAGAAGTGAAGGTAAAATGGGAAGATGAAGCTTCAACTCTCAAATCAGACCTTCACATCGATGTAGGCAACGTGTAGCAGGAGGAGAATTCTGACTGATGCAGAGCGAGGCAACTCCCAGCAGTTTGTGGAAGTGGAGGTAAGGCTGGACTTCTTAGAAAATACAAAGTCAAATGGAGACCCGGTAGATGTGTAATCTTGAGACAATGAAGCTCCAATAGATTCACCTTTGTCACAGGCCTTTAATGAAAGAATGAGAAGTTGAACACTCAATTCCTAGATTCAACCTGCAGAGTAAGAGCTGCCAGTATTTGTGGACGTGTGGGTTGGGTAGATCTCTAACCGGGAGTAAGAGCCAATAAGCTCCCAAGCATTCACTATGTTATGATAATATTTGCATTCATGTGGAGCTTAATTGCCCATAAGAGTTTTTTTTGGGTTATATCGCGTTAATTTCAATGTTTGGTGAAACCCGCCACTACGCAATTTGTTCTCCAACACACCGGTGTGCTGTACTAGTGTAGTGTAATAACGCCGACTGTTGTCCAGCAACGGCAACTGCGGTGGACAAACAGTACGCACACCAGTGAGCATATACACGGGTGTGTTGGCAGGGCGGAGGAACTGGGGTAAGGGTCACAGAAGACCCCATTTGAAAGCCCCTGGAACCTGCTAGTGGGTTCGAGAAGGGAGGCACGGCCAAGGCGGAGGCAGGCCGCACTGAGTAGCATAAAAGCAGCTGAGAGTGGGAGCTCAGGGCTGTCAGTTTTGGGAATGGGCTTGTATCGTCGTCGCTGTCATCTTAGCGAGATATTGCGCGGCTGGATGGTTGTTGGCCGTCTCGGTCAGCGCCATTGGTGTTACATGGTCAGAGTTGTGTTTAGTCTAGGCTAGACGACTAGAGAGAGCGCATTTATATTCACGCGATCTAACCCAAAAAACCTCTTATTGATGATATTGGTCGCGAAAGCCTACGTGTTAAACTTGCTTAATTGCCTCAGCAATTCGGAATTTTGTATCATATCTCATCACAAACACTCGCAGAGCACCCCCAAGTGGCAGCTGCCTCTGTGTGGCATAAGGTGGCCCAGCACCATCCTGCATGGGGGCATGAGTCTGTCATTAGGGGGCAATAATGGATGTGTCATCTCAGTTGTGCAATTTCTGGATAATATTTGGAATTTCCCAAATTTTGACAATGACACCAACATGCAAAGACCGATGTGTTTTGTATGACATAATAGTATGTTTTACATCGACTCTTTAAGCAGACGGTGCATATTTTCGTTGATGTTACTGGAGTAGCCAGGGGTGCCTGTCGGATTTGAACCTTGAACCTCTGCAATAAAGAGAGAATGCGCTACCACTTGGCTTCCCTCAATCTGAGTGTAGGCATGCCAGCCAGTGTTTCTAACCAGCACAGATGTTCCATTTAGAGGGGTCCACGTTTCACATGCCTAGAGAATGGAAGGCATGACTGTTGCCGAGAAGACCCGAAGCTTCATGCGGAGCGACAGACCAGGTAGCTTCTACATAGCATTGCACAGCTGATGAAAAGATAATGCCGCCCGACTGATTCGGACCACCCACACACTGTACACTTACGCAGTGTAGACGTATTGTGTACACACAATGTACACACAGCGTACACACAGTCTGCACATACACTGTATACACAAACACTTTAACAAAAACAACGACCGCTTTTCACCAATACGTGGTAGTGATGTCACCATGGCGCTTGTGCCAGGCTATGTGCATGTTAAGGCCACGTGAAGTGTCGAACGCCCGCCGACAGGAGGTCACAGGGCAGGAGGTCACATGGGTCGACCGATGCACCACCTGTGCCCACTACTGTGCCAACAGTGTACACAGTTGGTACGCACACGGTTTATCCATACACGGTTTGTACGGTTTGGCTTTATTTTTGTAATTTCGAAAAGTTTTTTTGGTTTGGCCATGTTTGTTGCAGTACGGAGTTAGACTTACGGCCTGAATCTAAGTTGTCTTGTGGTTGTGGTTGTTTTACTTGCATCCCACTTGGATTTTTGCACAGTGTTGGTGTACGGTGCTTTTTCTGGAATATTTTTGCTGTTTTTTCCTGGATTTTCTGTTTGCACAGTCACAAAGTCGCTTTAAGAAGTTTTCTTTTTCATGTTTTTTGTTTGTTGAAGTTGCACCCGATTCAAGAACCAGCATGCTGCCACCACGACCCTCACCAGGACCAGCGTTTTTAGAAATTAACGAACAAAGCTGTGATTCTTCTTGGCCACAGATATTACTCTGTGGATGCAAAATGTGAACTTATTTTAATGACCATCTGTGCTGTCTTACACAATGAAGGCTGGCCTGCCATGATTCATCCTCTATTCAACCAGACTATATTCTATTAGAAGCTTACAGATCCTTAAGATATCAATATAAAATATAATCTTGAGTCTCTTTGGCAGGCGAGGCTGGACTGGGATTTTTTTTGCACACAGCGTTGGTGTACGGTGCTTTTTTCAGAAATATTTTGCTGTGTTTTTTCATGGATTTTCTGTTTGCACAGTCACATAGTCACTTTAAGATGTTTTCTTGTTCGTGTTTTTTGTGTTTGTTGTGGTTGCACCCGATTCAAGAGCCGTATGGCTCACAGGGCTATACCAAATAAATGAAACTGAAACACAGTTTGTACACAGGGGCCGTCCATAAATGACGTCACGCGATTTTGGACGATTTTTTTTACCCCCCCCCCCTTCGTCACACGTCACAAAAAGTTAGACCCCCCTCAAATATGACGTCACAAAGCTTTGCCCCCCCCCCCCCAAAAAAAAACCACATACTTCAAATCGCTTTAAACTATTGTCATTGTAGTGCGTATGTAATGTGGTGCTACACTCTGATGTAGGAGAAAACATTTATTAAAATGTAGTTGAGAAGAACGTGTTGTCTATATTTATTTAAAGTTGCGCATTTTAATGTGACGTCACATTCTCAAACACCCCCCCCCCTCCATCGTCACGCATTGTCACAAATGTCTGACCCCCCCAAGGTGCGTGACACACACAGTGGTGACGTCAGAGAGCGGGATTAGAGTTTAAGTTTATGAAGATTCCTATTCCATTGATCCCTCTATTGAACATTGACCCCTTGGGTGCGTGAGCTCAACAACGTGAACATCGGTAAAGTCGCGTAAGTAGAAATAAATCACGACGTTTCGAACGCAACACAAGCGCCTGTCTTCAGGTGTGTTGCGTTCGAAACGCCGTGATTCATTTTATTTCTACTTCAGTGACTTTCCCGAAAGAACCAAAGAGTATGGATTCCTGCAGTCACGAAAGTTTCAAATCAAGTGTATACACAGTTTGTACAGACACTGTATACACAGTTTGTACCCACACACTCTATACACAGTTTGTACACACACTCTATACACAGTTTGTACAGACACTTATACACAGTTTGTACACACGTATACACAGTTTGTACACACACACTGTATACACAGTTTGTACACACACACTTATACACAGTTTGTACACACACACTTATACACAGTTTGTACACGCACTTATACACAGTTTGTACACACACTTATACACAGTTTGTACACACACTCTATACACAGTTTGTACACACACACTTATACACAGTTTGTACACGCACTTATACACAGTTTGTACACACACACAGTATACACAGTTTGTACACACACTGTATACACAGTTTGTACACACACACTTATACACAGTTTGTACACACTGTATACACAGTTTGTACACACCGTATACACAGTTTGTACACACGATGTTCACGTTGTTGAGCTCACGCACCCAAGGGGGCAATGTTCAATAGAGGGATCAATGGAATAGGAATCTTAATAAACTTGAACTCTAACCCCGCTCTCTGACGTCACCACTGCATGACCTCATCGTCGTGAGGGGGAGGTGTACCCCGCTAGTGACATCATGTCACCTTTTGCTATATGACGTCACTCGACACTAGGAAGCTGCCGCTCTACGCGCGCGCTCACTAGGATCCGTGGTGAGAAGTTCAAATCGTGGTTGTTGTTGTCGTGTTAGTGGTGGTTGTTGTTGTTTACCCAGGTAGAGCCTCGCTCCTTTCTCGTAGGGATATCAATTGAGTAGCAGCGAGTTTGGAATCGATGTCCAGGTTGGAACATTACAACGCGGGGCCTTGCCTCCTGCCCTCGCCTGATTGGATTTGCGTTAATTCTCTGCTTAATCTTGATTTGAAGCTTTCGTGACTGCAGGAATCCCTACTCGTTGGTTCTTTCGGTAAAGCCGCGTAGGTAGAGAATATAATTAAATAAAACTAATCACGACGTTTTGAATGCAACGCGAGCGATCTTCACCAGGTGGGACAACCACAGCAAGAAAATGCTTTAGTCGGCGGGAGAGCTGCCCGTGGCAAGAGGTTATATAGGTCAGAGAGGGAGGAGGAGGCAAGGGGGGAGAGAGAGGTAGAGAGAGAGGGGGAGGTGTGGGGGAGGGGGACGCGTGAGCGCTAGGGGAAGAGGACGTGAGGCTGGGGTGGGGGGGCGTGTGCGGGGAGAGCAGTAAACTTCTAGCCCCGCCAAGAGTACACATCCATTCCATACACCAATCTATCAAATTCCCCAATGGAATTGGAAAAGGATGGCAAGCTACCGTTCCTAGATGTTTCGATCGAGAAGAGACCTGATGGCTCGTTGGGGCACTCTGTCTTCAGGAAAGCCACCCACACGGATGCCTATCTAATGCCTGACTCCCACCACCATGCAGCCCAGAAGAATTCCCTCGTCAAAACACTACACCATAGGGCCCGTTGCATCTCCGACTAGCATCACCTAGCCAGTGAGCTGGAGCACGTACACCAAGCCCTCAGGATGAACGGATATTCTGAGCGTACAATCCGCAAAGGGGGTTCATCATTGGGTCTTTCCCTCTTTTCAAAAGCTCTCCAGCAACGTTTGTTTTTTACTCATTTTGGCTAGGGTTAGCTTGTGGGCTTACCAAAACTGTGACTGAGACAAGTGCGCAGTGCGGGAAAGAGGCGCGGACGGAAGTGGTAAATAAAACAATGGGCGGGCCACGCGCGGACTCGCCGCTCTCACCTCCTGCTGTGCTGCCCGGTTCCTAACAGGCCATGGACCGGTACCGGTCTGTGACCCCGGGGGTTGGGGATCCCTGAGTTAGATCGTCTAAATATATAAAGGTGTCATTAAACCCGCCACCACCCGACACAGCCAACTAGTAAGGGTTGTCATGTCAATAGAACGTGGCCAATTCGTCACTAGTACAGCACACAGGTTGCGCGTTGGAGAGCCAAGCCACAACATTTACAATCTGAGTACGACGTTTCGCCAGTAATTATAACCAGCTTCATCAGACGACAGCCGAATGGTGTGGCTTGGCTCTGTGGGAATACAAATCGGCTCGCTGGGATTATAGCTCAGCACGCTAACTGTTGGACTACCGCTCCCCATTCAAGCACCAACATCTAAAGTATAGTATTTATTCAGTATTGGCTAAGTTACCCGGCTTCACACAGTTCTCAGTAATCAAACATTAAGAGTAATGCCTTGCCATGCTGGCTTTGTTAGAATAATTGATTTCTGACAATGAAGTCGGTAAACGTGTGTTTTTGTAACGGGTTTTCGGTTGTGTTATACAATCGCAGGGCTTGTTTGTTCCATAATTATGGCAGCTTTTAAAACTGTTGCCCTTGGATATCTTTAGGATAGACAATGTTGGATGTTTTTCCATCTGATAGGTTTAATCGAATGAAGCTTCAATTTTGGCATACATGTCGACAGCAAATTGGTGGAAGAGCTTTTTGCATCTCACTAAGAGATTTAAAATGGCGTTTCACACCATGATCCTGAAGGCAAAGAAGTCCATGGTGGAAATCTTTTGTGTTGGAAAGCTTGTTGCTGGGTCAATTTGGCGAAGTAGGAAATTGTAGCCATCATCACCTTGCCAGAAAATCAGTAGACATTAAACAGCATCATAGGATTGGTGTGTTTCATTTTTGTGTAGGGTATTGTTCCTCAGTTGCAAGGCGATGCCTCGTGACATGTTGTTCAGCAGTCAGAATGACAGCGACGTCAGATGTTGTGAGTGCATTTAAGCGACACTCATGTTGACCATGTGGAATTTAGTCGGTATGAATTACAACATTGCATTCTAAAGTCATCTTTTCCGTGGCACACTTGAAACTGTGAACATAAGAGTTTTCCTTACGGGCATGTCTTGCCACAGCAATATGACTTGTCGGATGTTTTGCCATCTGGTGGTTTTAATTGAATGAAGCTTAAATTTTGGCATTCATATCGACAGCAAATTAGTGGAAGAGCCCTTTGCATCTCAAGAAGAGATTGAAGCTGCAGTTCCGTACCATGATCCTGAAGGCAAGGACGTCCATGGCAGAAATCTCATTTTGTTTTGGCAAGCCTGTTGTTGGGTCAGTTTGGCGGAGTAGGAAATGGTAGCCATCATCACCTTGCAGGATTTTCATCTTGGTGTTGATGACATTTTTGCAATGCTGGTGAGCCTGTCTAGTATTGTCAGACATGCAAGTAGATCTGTGAGAACAAATATAGCAGTGCAGTGGAGACACTTATGTTATGGTGAGTGCATGGAATTGTAGTAAATGAAATGTCAAAATGTGTTTGCATGTGTGGCAAACCGAAAGTAGTGAGAATGCTTCGGGCTTTAACACATGGCAAGAGAAAGAGAGGGGGGAGGTGAGGAGTGGGGGGGGGGGTGTGCAGGTGGTACAGGTGTTGAAGGTGAGCAGGGAAAATAAAAATAGCGCAAAAAACACTTAACTCCCCCGTGAGTACGCATGGAAAGTTTGGGGTGTGTTGGCGCAATTTTGTTCACAAAAAAATCTACACAAGCACAAAGTCTGCTTTATCTTTATAGATTTATACTATTTCTTGTCTTGGAATATTTTTTTGGAATCGTTTTTTCCGTGTTTATTTCAATTGTTCAGTTTATTTGGAATACAGTACAGTACTTAATTCAATTGTGATGTAAATTTTAATTGACGTTTAGCTAACGCCATTACTTAGGTAAGGCTTAAGTATTGAATATTGCGCTTTTAGCTTTCGCACGGCAACTTCCCAGGACGTAACCTCCGCAATATGCAAGGGACTGCTGTTTTTTCTGTCTATTAACTACAGCAGAGGCTTACAGATTTTCAACAGAAACTAGATCTCTGCATTCTTGATTTAATTTTGGCCTATTGTACCATGAAGAGGCTTTGGGTTGTTATTTGTGTTCAAATCTATTATTTGAGGATTTGTATGATTTTGGGCAGGACAGTCTAACGCTGCGTGACCAGGAGTCCGAGCCATTTCCTGTTCAACATGGCTTGTGACAGAAATTCACTCTGGCCCCATGCATTACATTACATAGCATCTTCAATAACTATTTAGTTTGAGAAGCTCCCAATGGTCATATAAAAACCATTGCATTGGTTACGGTTACAATGATACGCTAATCGATACCTGGTTATAGTTAAAGGATCGTTTTCTGCTGGTCAACCATGTTAAATCTGCTGATGATTTGGTAATGGCTACTCAGTCAGATGGAATTAAGGAATCTTGTTCTGTGCCTTGATAATTCCATTATGAAATGGGGCCTTATAAATGTTCTACAAAAATAAATCACCTGCCTGGGAATTTAATGTCATACAACACTGCATCTGCTAAACTCTGCATGAATAATCAGGCAGTTCTACATGTGGTGGAGGAGCTCCCATACCGGGTTAATGTGTTCACGACCAGCTCTGGTTTGGCAGCCAAAGTCTCACTTAAAATTAGTCGAGCAGCATTCTTTTATTAGACTGTAACACTGTGTGGAAGGTGCCTGGACTTTTGCTCCATACAAAGCTTTGTGTGTCCATCGCCAATGTCTAGTCCATCTGAGACCATCCCTCTCCCTGCCATACTGGCATCGCACCCGCCTCTCACCCTTCATCCTGCTGATGTTCGACGCACAGCATGGCACCACTTAGCCAATTTGAGTTGGCCTGACTGAGTTACGTGGGTCACGCGGCCACAAGGCGCTTGTTGGTGAACACAACCCCTGGTCCTGGCTCCAGGGGTGATATAAATATAGAATATATGTAAGGATTCATAATAAAGGGTTTTTGGTTAGATCGCGTTATTTATAAATGTGTCGTAACCCTCCACCACCCGACACGGCCAATCAGCAAAAAAGTGCCACGTTGACAAAAGACAAATAGTTCACTACTTTAGCCCACCGGTGTGTTGAAGAGTGAATCCACAACATTTACAGTTTGAGTACGACGTTTTGCTGGTAATTACATCCAGCATCATCGGGCAATTCGCCAGAATGGTAAAGCACTCGCTTGCTCCTGGTCTTAAATAGAGCAGCAGGGTGACATCATAATTTAACTCATTTCAGGTGCAGTGATTTGAGGCGGAGGGGGGTATTGTAATTATAGAATCGATTGGTAATCAGTCAATGGTTATGATTAGTAATGACTGGTAGATTAGTAATTAGTTGTAGTGTGTTATTGTGATTATATGCTAAGCTAGTAATCCGTTAATTAGTATGTGTTTCCCCTATAAGGAATTGTAATATGTATTATTTAATAATACGCTTCCAAGCCGCACTAAGCCTGTAGCTGTCAGAGCAATTAAAGTTATTTCTATTCCTCTCAATTTCAATGGATTCGCTAATTAGTCTTTGCCAGTAATAATTAGTTTTACACAACACTTCAACGTTATCAAAATCAATTGTGTGTCCTTGTTGACAAGCATGTTCTGCCACTGCCGACAGTTGTGTTTGAGATAATTTAATATTTATTTGATGTTCTTTTAGTCTTATGCTGATGTTACGTCCCATTTGTCCAATATAGCATCTGCCACATAAACAATTAATCCGATATACACCTTCTGTTGATAATTTAGGTAATGCGTCTTTAGTGCAAGATTCTAGTTTTTGAATTTGGTACCAACTCACGCCAATTGGGTGGCGTGAGTTGGTACACTGCCAAGTGATGCACGTTCGGTCGAGCTCACGGGGGACATTCTCTTTTACACGTTTAACATGCAATAAATATACACATAATGCTGCGGCTATTTCTTCAGTGTGATGTCCTCTTCGCCCCCACCCCCCCAACACGATGCGTGCAGTTACTGCTATAAAGTCCGTTGATATTAATATTATTACAGCACTTACATAGCATTATTGTAGTATTAATGTTTACTACTATTAAACAAATACGTTCGCAGATATTACAATAATGTTTGTGTGTACTCTTTGGTTCTATTGGGTAAAGTCACGTAGGTAAAAAATAAAATAACAAAAATCACGACGTTTCGGCCACAACACAAGCGGCCTTCATCAGGTGAAGGGACGAGACTGTCTGGAGGACAGCGCTGGAGTGAAAAAAGCCACGCTCAGATCACGACCTTTAAGCTGTGTGAGAAGAAACAAAGCGCCTTGACAAAGGAATTAGCATATAATTTAGCATTGAAATGGCTGAGTGATTAGCTTGTGACTGGTCACAGAAATGGCTATGTTAAAGTAAAGCATACACATCCGCAAAGGCACCCCTTGACAAAGGAATTAGCATAGAATTTAGCATTGAAATAGCTAAGTTAAAGTATACACATCCGCAGAGGCACCCCTTGGCAAAGGAATTAGCATAGAATTTAGCATTGAAATAGCTGAGTGATTAGCTTGAAACTGGTCACAGAAATAGCTATGTTAAAGTCAGAGCATATACATTCACCGAGGCACCTAGTACAAATCAAACAGGAGAATTTAGCGAAACACAACCACGCTCAGACCACGGACCTTTAAGCTGTGTGCGAGCAAACAAGGTGTCCTGACAAAGAAATTAGCGTAAAAATTAGCATTTGATTGGCCGATTTTAGAAAAGAGGTGGTGTACATGCCGGTGGACTTGCCGTTTGGCGCGGGGGGGGGGGGGGAGTTTACCTATTGATGGTGTGAAAAGGGAATTTATAAGAGCTGCGAAAGTTTGGGGTACCACTACTTGAAAAATATACTGTACCATTGAAATTAGTTTAATGTTTAGTTCGATTTAGAACATCTTTCCAATGGTTTCTTAATTTGAAACCATCTTCTCGGTTGAAATTGTGTCTGTGTTTGTAGATCTGAATTGCCTCGTGAACAAATCTCTGATAAAAACCCGTGGGTTTGCAAAGAACCTTGGTATCGGAGAAAATTATATCGTGATCACCCACAGCGTTGTAACAGTGATCAGCCACGGCAGAAGAATTAGTTTTGCCGTGTTTCAAATCTGATTTGTGCTCGCGAATTCGGTCAGTGACATGTCGCTTTGTCTCCCCGATATAGCAATCACCTCAGGTACAAATCAATTTGTAAACCCCCGGGGTACTGTAAGTCAGGAATGACATCCTTCACGGATGGGATCAGATCACGAATTTTGTGTACTGTATTGACCCGGACCTGGATCTTGTGTTTGTTTAGAATTTTGGAAATCTTTTTAGTAACGCCTGCTATATATGGTAGTGTGATGGTTTTGACCAGAGTATCAAGTGGTTGTTTCTGTATGGAGGGAGAAACAGCTTGGCGGATGGTACGGTCAGAGTAACCATTCCTTTTGATACGATATCCTTGTCTACCTACTTACAAGTAAAGTAGGTCCGCGATCTGAGCGTGGTTGTGTTTCGCTAAATTATCCTGTTTGATTTGTACTAGGTGCCTCGGTGAATGTATATGCTCTGACTTTAACATAGCTATTTCTGTGACCAGTTACAAGCTAATCACTCAGCTATTTCAATGCTAAATTCTATGCTAATTCCTTTGTCAAGGGGTGCCTCTGCAGATGTGTATACTTTAACTTAGCTATTTCAATGAGCCATTTCAATGCTAAATTATATGCTAATTCCTTTGTCAAGGCGCTTTGTTTTCTTCTCACACAGCTTAAAGGTCGTGATCTAAGCGTGTCTTTTCTCACTCCAGCGCTGTCCTCCAGACAGTCTTGTCCCTTCACCTGATGAAGGCCGCTTGTGTTGTGGCCGAAACGTCGTGATTTTTTGTTATTTTATTTTCACCTACGTGACTTTACCCAATAGAACCAAAGAGTATAGTGCATACTGACTTTGGTGGTACCTGCTTTCACGACAGCAGTGCATACTGACTGACCAGGACAGTAATATTTTGAGGAAGCATTAATACTGAGCAGCTAAAGATGGCCAGGCATGGTTCTGGACACACCACCACATTTTTACCATGCCAATGTGTGACAGTGTCAAGTTTGTATTTGCAGTAAAGTATATTAACCATTGAACAAGGAGCTTAAATCAAAAGAATAGTTTATTTTAATTTTCCTCTGGAACTTTTTGTAAGAATGGAAACAGTCAGGAAAATATCTCAGCACATAAGCAGCTGAAGTTAGACCTGTTCATCCGAGCATTCAAGCAAATGTGAGCCTGGCTTCACACCTCGAATTTTCGATTGAACATTAATTTATGCATTTCTGCATAATACAAATAGTATTATTTTCAACACCCTGAAATTTTCTTAAATATTCCTTTCGTAGCTAGGCAGCAGAAATTGTGTACTTGGAGTTTTGGGTAAACATTCATTTTGAAGATACTAGAGCATCCAGGAATATTTATGACCATTGGCCCTCTCATTGTGTGCCTTAACAGCCCGTATAATGAATTGTGGAATATTTTTTCACTATATCATGAATATGTGAATAAATATAGACGTGTAAGTCATGTGTGATTGTGTCCGGCAAAACAACCCCCTTACCTCCTCGTGGTGCCGGACGGGCAACGCTGTTGTTGGCAGTGCTGTGGGGGGAGGGCCAATTCCGATTGGCCTTTCCCCTCATGCCATTTGTGACCACCACAGCGGCCAAAAGGGGCCTTTGGACGGGTGTGAGGGGCTGGTAACCCCTCCACCTTCAATTAATTACCGCTAAACCATGACGAAAATTTGTAATTTATAAGCTTTGTGCCAGAGGCCCCGGGGGGACAGGCATCTATGACGTCTCCTGGCCAAACCCCATTTGGCGGAGCCAGGAGACTGAATCTTTACCCTCGGTGCTCTTCCAGAAACAACATAAAACCACTACTTGTGGTCACGTGGAATGTTCAAACGCTCACTGCGGAGAAGAGGCTGCCACTCGTCTGTCAGGAGCTGAACCGGTACTCCTTGGATCTCTGTGGTATTCAGGAGGTCTGGTGGACCGGTTCTGGCTCCTGCCACCATGAGGGGTGGACAGTCCTCTTCTCGGGGCAGGAGACTGCCAAACAACAGGGAGTGGCTTTTCTTCTGAACAAAAGAATCAAGGGGGCATGGGAGCATGGCGGTGAGGTGTGGGAAGCTGGAAGCCCCAGACTACTTTGGGCTCGCCTTCCCATCAACCAGAGGCGAGGAGTGGTGGTCGTGGTTACTTATGCCCCCACTGAACACGAACATCTTTGGAGGGATGCAGGCAAGGCCAATGAGTCGTAAGCCTTGCATGACCTCCTGTCACAGGTGCTAGCTAAACTGGCCCCTCGTGATAGAGTAATCTTGTTGGGTGACTTCAGTGCCCGAGTTGGTCATGATGCTGGCACTGGTCTGGAGTGATTGTAAGGCATGGGGCAGATCAGCTCAACAACAACGGCAGGAGGCTGCTGGATTTTTGTGCAGCCCATGGACTTGTAATTACCAACACGCTGTTCCGGCATCGGCGCATCCACACAACATCATGGATGCATGCCGGGTCCAAGCAAGAACATCTGCTGGACTACATAGTGATGGAACAGCGGGTGCAGGCCCATGTCCTTAACACCAGTACCTACCGTGGAGCTGATCTGCCTACTGACCATTGACTTGTCATCTGTAAGATTCACCTGCCATTCTTCCACTTCAGGGGTGGGTGTACCCTCAGGACCCCATTCAAGCCCTTAGTGGCGTGGTCTCAGCTAGCTGATGAAAGTTGCAAGCGAGAATTTAATCATCGCTTGCGGCTGGGGTTGGCATCGTCCCCCACCCCTGCTGATGTTGTGGGGAAATGGGCGAGCTTTAGGACTGTGGCTCATGCAGCTGCAATGGCTGCTTTGGGTACACGATCCAGACCTCCCCAGAGACGCTGGCTGACAAAGGAGGTGTTCAAGCTGGCTGAGTAAAAGCGACAGGCCCATTCTCATCGGCTACAGCATCCCACGTCAGAAAATGAGGAGGCTTACCGCAGCCTTCGCTCGGAGGTTCGGAGAGCCGTGAGGCACTGCAAGGATGGGTGGTGGTCGCGGGTTGCTGAGGAGATGGAATCTGCCTCAATGGCCCGCGATCACAAATCGCTCTTTAATTCCATAAAAAAGTAACCTGCAGCACCACACCTATTACCTTCATTAGGGGAAAGAACGGTGATCCAATCTCTGACCCCCAGGAACAGGTTTACAGATTTGCTGAGCATTTCTGTGAGGTCCTGGGGGAAGGGACATCCCTCAGCCTGCATAACAATGTGGGACAAAGTGGGGATGACCCTGCCGAGGCTGCGGTGCCTCAAATATTGGAAGAAGTCACCCCCTAAGAGTGGCTGGCTAAGGTGCCATCTGTTGAGGAAGTACTGACGGCGATCCAGAGTCTGAGAACAGGAAAAGCACCGGGCAGAGATGATCTCCCAAGCGAAATGCTGAGGGAAGGTGGCATTTCTGCACGGACTGCCCTACATGACATCATAACAACAGTCTGGACAACTGGATGGGTTCCGCAGGACTGGAAGGATGCCCTGGTGGTCCCCCTCTTTAAGAAGGCGGAATGCACAGACTGTAATAACTACAGGGGCATCTCACTCCTCAGTGTGCGGGAAAGGTCCTGGCAAGGATTATTCAACATCGCCTTGCTAGGCATGCTGAGGAGAGGCTTGCGGAGCCCCAATGCAGTTTCAGGAAAGGGCGGCCCTGCACAGATGCCATATTTTCTGTCTGTCTTCTACAGCAGAGGTGTAGGGAATTCCAACAAGACCTACATCTCTGCTTTATTGACCTGGTCAAGGCATATGATACCATCAGTAGGCCTGGGCTCTGGGTAGTTCTTTGTGCTTTCGGAGTTCACGATCATTAAGGACCTTCATGATGGTGAGCGGGCCCGGGTAAAACTACGTGGCTGGGAGTTGGAACCATTCCCTGTACACCTTGGGGTGCGACAGGGATGTCTTCTGGCTCCCACATTATTTAACATCTATTTCGATTACGTAGTTCGTGAAGCCTTCAATAACTGTACCAGAGAAATTTCCATCTGGTACAGATATAATGGTAGACTGATAGATTCCCAGGTGCAGTCAACGGATGGCTCCCTATTGCTCAACCATATTAGGTATGCCGATGATCTGGTAATTGCTGCTCACTCAGAGGACGAGTTGGAAGCGCTGCTGCTGAACCTGGAGCTTGCCACTAAGAGGTGGGGCCTTACCATCAGCCCCACCAAAACTAAGCACCTGCCTGGGTATTTTGTACTATCGGACACTCCATCCCAACAACTCCAAATTGATGATGGGGCAGTTATGGAGAGAGTGGAGAGTTTCTCATACCTGGGCAGCGTGCTCATGACCGGCTCCGGTTTGACAGCAGAGGTCTCACTCAGAATAAGTCGAGCGGCATTATCTTTTCATCGGTTGCGTAACACTGTGTGGAAGCTACCTGGTCTGTCACTCCGCACGAAGCTTCAAGTCTTCTCAGCCACGGTCATTCCCTCCCTTCTCTACGCTTGCGAAACGTTGACCCCCCTAATGGAACATCTTCGCCGATTAGAAACATTTAGGCTGGCCTGCCTACGATCCATCCTGGGTTTAACTAGGCTGGATTGTGTGAGGAGCTCACAAATCCTTGAAAGATCTGGACAAAGTCCCATCGGTGAGCTCCGGCAGTCAAGGCTGCGTTGGCTGGGCCATGTAGCCCGCATGCCAAGCCACCGCATGCCTAAACAGCGAAACGGGCGCGGCACGGGCTAGAGAAGAGATGGAGTGATGTGGTACAGTAGGATGTGGAGTTGAGTGGACTTTCCCATGACTGTTACCAGCGGTGTCAAGATTGGCCTCGTGAAGGACGCTACTGAGCAGTTGGAGGCAGTCGCCCTCCAACAACGGAGGGCGGAGGAGCGATGCTCACAAGAACGAGCAGAGCGCCGGGTGGCTAAAGCACAGCAGGTTGGCACAGTAGGGGGCAGTCGTCTCAGTCAGTCGACCTGTGGCATCTGGGTCTGCCCCATGACCTTCTGCCAGCGGGCATTCAACACTTCACGTGGCCTCAAGGTGCACATAGCCTGGCACAAGCGTCGTGGTTATGTCACCGACACTTAGTGGCAAATGGCGGTTGTTTTATGCATTCCTCTGTGCCTTGATACTGACTTCGATGGTGTGGATATGTTTTTTGACTGCAGCTGACACTTCCTCTCACGCTTCCTCTGCAGAATTGGTCTGATGGAGCAAAGGCACTCAGCGCAGCTCGGTACAAGAAGGAAACAATGCGACCAGTATGGAAACAGCACGGATCGTACTGGAAATTTTACACGGCACCAGAGAACTCACACAGGAGAGAAACCCTTCAAGTGCACTGAGTGTGATAAGGCATTTGCATGGTCATCAGTTCTTCAGAACCACCAGAGAACACACACGGGAGAGAAACCCTTCAAGTGCAGTGTGTGTGAGAAGGCATTTGCAAAGTCATCAGTTCTTCAGAGACACCAAAGAACACACACAGGAGAGAAACCCTTCAAGTGCACTATGTGTGAGAAGGCATTTACAGAGTCATCAGATCTTCATAAACACCAAAGAACACACACAGGAGAGAAACCCTTCAAGTGCAGTGTGTGTAAGAGGGCATTTGCACAGTCATCAAATCTTAAAAAACACCAGAGAACACACACAGGAGAAAAACCTTTCAAGTGCACTGTGTGTGAGAAGGCATTTTCACAGTCATCAGTTCTTCTTACCCACCAGAGAACACACACAGGAGAGAAACCCTTCAAGTGCAGTGTGTGTGGGAAGGCATTTTCAGGTTCATCTGCTTTTAAATATCACAAGAGAACACACACGGGAGCTAAACCCTTCAAGTGCACTCTGTGTGGGAAGGCGTTTGCACTGTCATCACATCTTCAAAGACACCAGAGAACACACAGGCATCAGAAGATCCCCAAGGAGCAGAGTCTGAATTTGGCTTGTGAAAGTCAAAATGCTGCAATGAGCCCATCCCTCCTGAAAAAAGAACTAGAAGTTAATTCCAGCTTGGACGGTATGAAATGTATCAAGGTGAAATTTGAAGAGGCGAAGGTGAATTGTGAAGAAGTGATGGTGGAAATCGAAGAAGTGAAGGTGAAATGTGAAGGAGTGATGGTGAATATCGAAGAAGTGACAATAAAATGTGAAGATGAAGATTCAACTCCAAAATTGGACCTTCACATCGATGGAGGCAACGTGAAGCAGGAGGGGAATTCTGACTGTGAGGCAGAGCGAGGAAACTCCCAGCAGTTTGTGGAAGTGGAGGTGTGGGTGGACTTCTTAGACAATACAAAGTCAAATGGAGATCCGGTAGATGTCTTAGCTTGAGACAATGAAGCTCCAATAGAATCACCTTTGTCACAGGCCTTTAATGAAAATAAGGTGAAGTTGAACACTCAATTCCTAGGTTCAATCTGCAGAGTAAGAGTGGCCAGTATTTCCGGACCAGGAGCCAGAGCCAATAAGCTCCCAAGCATTCACTATGTTATAATAATATTAGCATTTATATGGTGCTTGCTTCATCGCCTCAGCAACCCGAAGTTTTGTATCATCTCACACAAACACTTGAACAGAATGTTGCATATGTGCCTTTTCTAAACAAAATGCATGAAAAGTGATTCTGCCTATTTTCTGTAATAATTTTTATCATGTTGTAGCCCTGGGGCACGGAGGTGATTCACCCCCCCCCCGCCTCCTGCCTTGCCACACAAAAGATAGCTGGAGGATAATTACTCACAAGCCTGCTTGGGAAGTCATAAAATGTAATATTAAAAAAACGGCAAACCCAAGGGGGGGCTAATGAGATTCTGCGTGAAATCCCCAGTTGACTTCAAGAGAAGGCCGCCGTAAAGGAAACAACCCACAATAAAAAAAACATAAGACGGAAACAGCAGGGTTCACGAACCTCCCCCGGACATCGAAATCCACCCAAGCGCAGTTCATCATTACGAGCTGACTGGGGTTTTTAAATTACACCAGTAAAGTTCGAAGCTTAGCTATATCTTCAACCTCAGGATATCAAAATAAGAAGCACGAATCCCTGGCGATACAGACAGGGAACAAAGGTGAGATTGGGGCCCTATGGCAAGTCGCGGTGCACCACACACTCGGCCGTCATTCTCACCTCACCCATCTCATCCTCGTGTTGATCCGCGTCTGGTCGTTGTTCGCCCTCGTCGGATCGCGGCGCGTGATGATTCGGTTGTGTTGGGTAAAGGCTGGCTGCTCCGGATGGCCCAGTGGTCGCAGTTGGCCCGCCGTGTTGTTGCCGCGGCAGCGGGATCATCAGCAGTCATCGGAACAATACAGGGGGTGGAGGTGCGGGTGCTCATCGATACGGAAGCATCCGCCACCATTATTTCTTAATAGATTTGTTTTATATCTTGCCATGGGGTTGTCGTTCCTTGCGCCCCGTTACCGTTCCTTACTTTGCCGCTAACGGGGGTTTGTTTGCCATTATTGGCCAGATACCGGCAGATGTGTCCATTTCTGACATTAAATTGGAAGGGCCTGTGCGTGTTTCCGCCTCCCTGGCCGTGCCCTGTCTGCTGGGAACAGACTTTCTCGGTAAAATGCCCCTGAAGATTTTGACAGATCAGGGATGTTTAGAATTGCCCTCGGGCCGTCGCATTGCGTTCTTGTCTTCCCTCACCTGTCTGCATGCGGTTAACCCGACCGTCCAAGCGTTAGCTACCGTCACGGTTACGATTTCCCCCGATGTGCAAATACTTGTCCACCTCTGGCTGCGGAAGCCGCTCAATCGGGAGGCCACCGTGGGAGGGGTCATGTTGGGACCCTCTAACAGAGAGATCTGGGGGATGATGCTCATGGGAGCTCAGACGCTGGTCTCGTGGGATCAGCAGCCGTTCATTCAGATGCTAAATGTTGGGCCGGACGCGTCAGTTATACAGGCGGGCACGGTGCTCGCCCACGCATCGGCCGCCAAGGTAGACGGTAACATAGTGGGGGGTGTAGGGCTCACGCTGAACACGGACCAAGGGCTAATTGGCAAGGACAGCTGGGCAGATGCCCTCTGCTCTGAAAATCAGAACTTGTCCAGCGCTCAGAGGTCCGCGCTGCGCATGCTGTTGCTCGAGTTTGGGGACATTTTCAGCAGGGGTAAATTTGACATTGGTCGTACGGTCCTCCTGCGCCACCATATTGACACAGGTGACTGCCCCCATTCGGCAAAACCCTTACCGCTTGAGTCCTGCTGAAAAGGAACATGTGCGCCAGGCGGTCGACGAAATGTTGGCCGCCGACGTCATTTCCCCATCCACGAACCTATGGGGTGCTCTGATTTTGCCCGTAAAGAAGCACAATGGGAGTTTACGCTTTTGCATGGACTTCCGCAAACTTAACAAAGTATCTGTGGCGGACGCGTACCCCCTGCCACGTATGGATGATTCGCTGGACGCGCTGGCAGGGGCGCGTTTTTTCTCGACACTTGACCTGCTTTTGGGATTCTGGCAACTGCCCTTGGATGATTGCTCAAAGTCTAAGACTGCTTTTCGTACGCCGCAAGGTTTATTTGAGTTTAACCGGCTTCCGATGGGCCTCCACTCGGCCCCGGCGATGTTCCAGAGGTTCATGAAGTTGGTCCTGGCAGGACTCCAATAGGACTCCTGCCTGATATACTTGGATGATGTTATCGTGTTTAGCCGCAAATTTGATGAGCACTTAGTCCGGCTAAACGCTGTTTTTCTTAAAATGTGAGTGGCTAACCTCAAATTTAAACCTCAGAAATGCCACCTGTTGCAGACGTTCATTTCGGTACCTTGAGCACATAGTCAGCGAGTCGGGTATTGCGACAGATCCTGATAAAACTGCGTACGTGCGCACATGGCCAACCCCCAAGTTGGTGGGTGAGGTGCGTAGCTTTATCGGATTTGCATCCTACTACCGCCGCTTTGTGCCCAGGTTCGCCACCATTGCCAAACCCCTCCAAGCCCTGATGGCAAAGGGCCTGAAATTTCGATGGGGAGCGGAGGAAGAGGCAGCATTCGTTGTGCTCCGCGATGGGCTGGTAGACGCTCCTCTCATCAATACCCAGATTTTTCATTACCATTCATCCTGGACACTGATGCTAGCAACACGGGCATTGGCGCAGTGTTGTCCCAGGTGGTGAACGGGGTGGAGAGGGTCGTGGTGTATGGCAGCAGAGTGCTGTCCCCGGTTGAGCAACGCTACTGTGTGATGCGTCGGGAACTGCTTGCCATAGTCTTCTTCATACAGCAGTACCGGCCCTATCTGTATGGCAGGCGATTCGAGGTGCGTTACGATCACGCCGCCCTCCAGTATGCTTTACGTGTTGAGCAACCATCCGGCCAGCTCTCCCGCTGGTTGGAAATTCTGCAGGACTACTCATTCCGGGTGTCTTACCGTAAGGTTGCACGGCACACTAATGCGGACGCGCTTTCGCGGCTTCCCCCGGGCGACGAATGTGCGTGCCTCTCGGGTTCGGGCCGATGCAGATTGACTACCGTGCCTGTGCCTCCCCCGGTTGTCGCGTCGGCGGGGACCTCCACCCCTGATAATCCCAGCGATTCCGTCAAACGCGATGCTACCCTTGGGTTGAGCCACGACGAATGGAGGCGTCTCCAGGCGGGGTATGCCTCCCTATTGAAGTTGTGGCGCCGCGTCAGTGATCCGGGCGACGGGTCGAGCCAATGCAGGGTAGCTCCTGTCATTCTCAAGGAAGGTATTTTAATGCGTTGGGACGGCTGCTTGCGTTGCTACAGTATCATGGTACCTATGAGCCTCAGGGGTAGACTAATTTTGACCATCCACGAGTGGCTGATGCACCTGGGAGTTCGCAAAACCCTGGCTACCCTTGAGCTTGGTATTTTCTGGCCCGGAATAGCGGGAGACGTCAAGAACATCCTGAAGAGTTGTGTGCAGTGTGCTCGCCACAAACCGCCATCTGCTAAATGCTGTCTGCCCTTGAAATCTGTTCGGGTTTCTCGTATCAACGAGCTTGTCGCACTCGATATGCTTGGACCTTTCCCCGTCACAGCCCGAGGTAATAAATATTTGCTGGTGGGTGTGGAGTATTTCTCCCGTTGGCCTGTGGCTTGGCTGCTCCCCAATCAATCGGCCGCCGCCATCACCGAGGCATTTTTGCACGGATACGTGCTGGATAAGGGGGCCCCGGAGCGCCTCCTTACTGACCAAGGGAAACATTTTTCATCAAAATTATTGCAAGAGATGTGTGAACTTTTGGGCATGAAGAAGGTCCGCACGTCACCCTATCATCCCCAGACGGAAGGGATGGTGGAGCGACTTAACATGACTCTAACCTCTATGTTGAGTCAACAGGTCGATGCGTCCCAGAAAAACTGGAACCTGCACATTCCAGGGGTACTTGCAGCCTACAGAATGGCTCCGCACGTTTCCACCGGCTACTCGCCATTCTTTCTCATGTACGGGGGAGAACCAAACCCCCCCCCCCCCCATTGACATCCAGCTAAATACGGCTCCTAGGAAGCCGAGGGTTACCATCTCGGAACCCATGCGTTTCAGCGGGTTTCGGAAGCACCCAAGGCTTGGAAATAAAATGACGGCTCACGGCAATTGGCCAACGAACGTCTAAGGGGCCTTCGCGTGCCGGGTAAACGGTGGGCCCCGGGGGACAGGGCTTGGCTGCACTGCCCTCAAATGCCCGTGGGCACATCCCCCAAGTTGTACAGACCCTGGCAGGGGTCGGTTGAGGTGATACGGGCCGACCGGCCACAATGTGTTAAGATCTGGTTCGGCCGTCGGAATTGGTTTGTGCATCCATCCCGCCTCAAGCCTTTTGTCACTCTCCGTCACATCCCTTCATCTCCAATCCATGAGAGCCGAGTGTCAGGTATGCTGAGCGAGCTGGGGGGGGGGCGGGGGCGCCTGTTGAGGTTGTTCCTCAGGGTGGTTCTGCAGTCCCGCCCACAGGACCGGAGGGCGTAACACCCTCGGCACCATCGGCTGCTGCTTCCCCGGATGCTCTGCTGGGTGCGGAGCGGCTGTTGACCAGCCGTTCTCCTCCGACGCCGTTATCTCCTATGGAGGGACCGTGCCAGTCGGCCAGTATGACGCTCACACACCTTGCTGGTTGCCTACACCGTCGGTCACACAGTCACGCTCACATGCCATGGAGGTCATTGGCTGAACCTGGCCTTTTTTATTGTACTGTGTGCGCGCGATTTGCATGGGTGCACCGTGCTGTGAGGGGTAAGCGAGTTAACCGATTCATGTACATTTGTTGTCGTTTAATTCCCCTCCTTCCCTCCCTCGCGGTATGTGTACATATGTTATTCGCGGTATTTATTGTCGGTCGCTAGTTATTTATTGACATTGCTTTTTGGGAGGAACACCTTTCCATTTTTACATAGTTGCGTTACAGCCGGGGGGGGGGGGGGGGGTGATGTAGTGGCATATGACGTCACTACTATGTCAGGACTGTACGAGCGTAGGGACATATGACGTCACTCCCACATCGGCTCGGTATGGGGGCTGTAGGCGGGTGTCACGGGGGTTGTGTCAGGCCGTGGTACTCCACGTGAATCCAACAGGACACGTGACTGGATAAAGGGGAACCAGGGGCCCCAGGGGGAAGCTTGGGGCTCACGTGGTTAGGGGCCCAGACCTTCCCGAAGGATCGAGAAGGGGGGCGTGGCCTGGGACGGAGCCGGCCACGCCGGAGCGGTTATAAGCAGGGTGTGAACGGGCTGCTGGGCTTTCTACTCCGGGATGAAGACGCCATGAGAAGTCCTCAAGTCTCCGATCGTCGTTCATGACCAGGCAGCCGTCACCTGCCTTGGTCACGCTGTGTAGTGTTCCCCGAGTGTTCGTAAGATTAGGAACGGTGGTCACCACTTTATGTATAGTGTTCACGTTGGTGTTATGTGTTGATAAATAGTGTTGCCTCCAAGTTGAGTGTGCGTCTCAATCGAACCCATTACATATGGCTGGACTTCTTAGACAATTCAAAGTCAAATGGAGACCCGGTAGATGTGTAATCTTGAGACAATGAAGCTCCAATAGATTCACCTTTGTCACAGGCCTTTAATGAAAGTAATGTGAAGTTGAACACTCAATTCCTAGGTTCAACCTTCAGAGTAAGAGCAGCCAGTATTTGTGGACCTGTAGGTTGGGTAGACCTTTAATCAGGAGTGAGAGCCAATAAGCTCCCAAGCATTTACTATGTTATAATAATTGCATTTGTGGTGCTTAATTGCCCATGATAGAGGTTTTTTTGGGTTATATCGCGTTAATTAAAATGTTTGGTGAAACCCGCCACTTCGCGATTTGTTCTCCAACAAACCGGTGTGCTATACTAGTGTAGTGTAATAACACTGACTGTTGTCCAGCAACAGGAACTGCGGTGGACAAATAGTACACACGCCAGTAAGCATATACATGGGTGTGTTGGCAGGGCAGAGGGACTGGGGCAAGGGTCACGGAAGACCCCATCTGAAATCCCCTGGAACCTGCTAGTGGGTTCGAGAAGGGTGGCGTGGCCAGGGCGGAGCCAGGCCGTGCTGGGTAGCATAAAAGCAGCTGAGAGTGGGAGCTCAGGGCTGCCGGTTCTGGGAGTGGGCTTGTATCGTCGTCGCTGTTATCTTCGCCGCCTTTGTCGCTGCTGTCTTCACTAGATATTGCGTGGCCGGATAGTTGTTGGCTTTCTCGGTCAGTGCCTTCGGTGTTACACGGTCAGGGTTGTGTTTCGGCTAGGCTAGACGACTAGAGAGAACGCATTTATATTTATGGTCGCGAAAGCCTAAGTGTTAAACTTGCTTAATTGCCTCAGCAATTCGGAGTTTTGGATCATATCTCATCACAAACACTCGAAGAGCACCCCCCAAGTGGCAGCTGCATCTGTGTGGCATGAGGTGGCCGAGTACCAGCCTGCATGTGGGCATGAATCTGTCAGTAGGGGGCGATAATTGATGTCTAATCTCAGTTGTGTAATTTTTTGATATTTGGAATTGCCCAAATTTTGACAATGACACCCACATGCAATGACCTATGTGTTTTGAATGACACAATAGTATGTTTTACATCCACTGTTAAGCAGACGGTGCATATTTTGGTTAATGTTACTGGAGTAGACAGGGGTGCCTGTTGGATTTGTACCTTGAACCTCTGCAATAAATAGAGAATGTGCTACCACTTGGCTTCCCTCAATATGATTGTTGGCACGCAAGCGTGAATGTTTCTAACTGGCGCAGATGTTCCATTTAGAGGGGTCCACGTTTCACATGCCGAGAGAAGGGAGGGCATGACTGGCCGAGAAGACCCGAAGCATCATGCGGAGCGACAGTCCAGGTAGCTTCCAAACAGCATTGCGCAGCTGATGAAAAGATAATGCCGCCCGACTGATTCGGATCACTGTGTGCACACATACGAAGTGTAGACGTATTGTGTACACACAATGTATACGCAGAGCATTCACACACAGAGCGTACACACACACAGTCTGCACATACACAGTGTATACACAAACACTTTTAACAAGAACAACGACCGCCATTTGCTACTAAGTGGCGGTGACGTCACCACGGCGCTTGTGCGAAGCTATGTGCACGTTAAGGCCACGTGAAGTGTCGAAAGCCCGCCGGCAGGTCACAGGGCAGACTCAGGTGCCATGGGTCGACTGAGATGACTGGCCGATGCACCACCTGTACCCCTACTGTGCCAACACAGTGTACAGAGACAGTGTACTCACGCACAGTGTATACACACAGTTTGTACACACTACACAGTGTGTGTACACAGTACACTGTGTACATACACAGTGTACACACAAAATAATGTTCACGTTGTTGTTGAGCTCATGCACTCAAAGGGTCTCTGTTCCAGAGAGGCAGCAATGGAAAAGTAATCTAAACTTAAACTCAAACCCCCCTCTCTCTCGCTCTCTGACGTCACCACTCTGCATTACCTCATCGGTGTGAGACGCCGGAGGGAGGTGTACCTCGCTAGTGACGTCAAGTCACCAAGGTATTCTCCCCCAACCCCCCCTCCACCGCGCTTTTGAGCGTGACGTCACGTCTGGTTGGCCACTGCTAATTTCCGTTCCAGTAAAAATCCTTATTTGACTTGAAGCTTTCGTGACTGCAGGAATTCATATTTTTGGGGTCTTTCTGTAAAGCCACGTAGATAGAAAAAAATAATCAAAATAACAATATCACCACGTTTCAATCGCAACACAAGCAATCGTCTTCAGGTGAATAAAGAAGACGATTTTCAGTTTTCAGTTTAATTTATTTGGTATAGCCCTGTGAGCCAATTCGGCTCTTGAATCGGGTGCAACCGCAACAAACAAAAACATGAACAAGAAACATCGTAAAGTGACTACGCACAAACAGAAAAATTCAGAAAAAAACGCAAAGTCTTCCAGAAAAAGCACCGTATATCAATACTGTGCAAAAATCCCAGTGGGATGCAAGTCAAACAATAACAACCATTAGACGATTTATATTAAAGTTATCAGTCTAACTCTGCACTACAAGAAACAAATATGGCTAAACCAAAAGGTTTTCGAAATCACCAAAATATAGCTATAAAAGCAATGTAATAGTTACCATAGGAACTGTGATTGAAATTTGACAATAAACGATGTACATAACATGTACTACCAAACTTTGCAGCCATAGCTGGCTGCACGAATCACTCCATAACAGGAGTATCAGTAGGAGTATCAACATTTTTCAATGCACCTTTAAGATCAGCACACTATAATCAAAACACAAGATCATACGTTGCAGCGGTCATCCGGAGCGAAACATTTGATTTCAGGCCACTGAATAGCAGTGGCAACTAGGGGTGTACAACTCCTCGAGAGCAGTTTTGAGTGAAGATCTCACAGGTAGTGATCCAAGTTGCAGTTTATTGGCGATAGCATTCCAGATCCTGGGGGCATCAATAGCAAAGGCCTTTCCTCCAGTATTTGTATGGCAATAAGGAATGTGAAGCTTGTAAATGAGGTCACATTTGTTCTTCGAAACAAAGAGGAGATCCAGCAGGTAGTCTGCGGATTTTTTTGTAAGTACATCGTGAATAAATAAGATCTGATGCACAAGCTGTCGAACATTAAGAGATGTTAAGTTTGACCCAATGTAGAGATCACAGTTGTGGGTCCTATATGGGCAGTTCAATGCATATCTTATGGCCGAGTGATAAATTGAGTCAAGCTTCTTCAGTACAGTACTGGGGGCTGATTTATATACGATGTCACAGTAATCAAGTAGAGGCAGTATGGTAGCTTTTATCAATTCCAAACGGAACATAGGGGGGAAGCAGTGCTTGTGTCGATACAGAATTTTTTTTGTCTTTTTACCAATATAATCAATGTGATCAGCAGATGTGCTATATTTTTTTCGGAACCCAGATTGTTTTTGATGTAATAGATTGTTGTCGGACAGGAAACTGCTAATTTAGTAGTTATAATTTTTCAAAAAATTTCATCAACGGGGACAAAATTGACATAGGTCGGTAGTTATTTGGATCATATTTAGGGCCCTCTTTGTGAAGTGGACGAACATAGGAATGTTTCCATTCTAAAAGTACTGATGCTTCTTTTATGGACAGGTTGAAAATATGGACTATAGGTTTGTATATTAGGTGATCAACAGTTAGCAGAGCAAAAACGGGAATACTATCTGCTCCGGTAGGGGAGGACCCTTTGAGGTAGGACAGTTTCAGAACATTACTTTCGTGGATTGGCTGGAAACTAAATTCGTTTAATGTTTGGACAGGGGTGTAGGAATTTGCATGCGCAGGGGTGACTCCAAATACATTATCAAAAAGGTCACCAGCTTCAGAAAAATGAAGGTTAAAATTGTCAACTATTTTTTGGGGCTCTGAAAAATATTCCCCATTTTGGTTAAGCTCAATGGGCAGATTATCTGTTTTGGATGCCTTTTCGATACATTTGATTGTTTTCCAGAAGATCCTGGCATTTCCATGTGATTCCAGGAGAGTGGAGGAAGAGTAAGCATTTTTTGCATGCCATATTTTTTGATGCATCTATTCCTTAAAATCCTGTATTCTAGCCAGTCATTTACCAAATTACTTTTCTTAACACATGCCCAAGCCTTGTCCATTGTTTTCATGAGCTTATTAATCAAAGAATCAAACCATGGTGGGCGGTTGCCTTTAGTTTTAATTCTAACCAACGAAGCATGTTTGTTAAGAATTTGGAGAAACGTGTACCTGAAGGTCTCCCAAGCCATAGTCAGGTTGAGGATATCACAGACCTTGTCAATATCCGAGTAAAGCACATAATTAGTAAATGCCTGAATGCTGAAGTGCCTCATGGAGTGCTTCTCAACCAATTTAGGGGGGCTTTGGGTCTGGCTGATGATCTCACCCCAAATATGAAGGAGTGATCACTCAGGTTATTACCCGGAACACCAGTCAGTGCGAAATTGTGAGGGGCATTTGTCAATAGGACATCAAGCAGAGATGACTGTCCCGGATGTTTTAGGTTGGGTCTTGTGGGGAAATTTATTAATTGAAATAGGTTAAATTCATCTGCAAAATTTGTGGCCACGGCTGGTGGGTTTTTTTTCTTAGATCACCCACTAAAACTATTTCACGTTTAGGGAGGCCCCAAAGAAGCTCTCTCAGTGCAGACGCAGCTTCAACATCCTTACCACTAGGCGGTCTATAGCAGCACACTACCAATATCTGTTGATTATTTGGGAGAGTTATTCTGAGAGCCAGACCTTCAAAGCAACATTTTAAACAAGGAATGAGCTGGTGAACATGCAATAGTATTACGAACATAGATTGCAATTCCACCTCCTTTAGACCCTCGGTCATGCCAAAAAAGGTTGTAGTTGTCAATCATAATCTGCAAGTCATTTACGGCAGGAGTGAGAAATTTGTTAGGCACAAATATCTGGGTCCAGATTTGTCACTTCTAGTTTTAGTTGACTTAATTTAATCACAAGCCCTCTGATCTTCTTTGCTTCTTTCGGTAAAGTCACGTAGAATGAGAATAAAATAATAAATTGATAAAATAAAATAACACAATAATATTCTCACAACGTTTCGGCCACAACACAAGCGGCCTTCATCAGGTGAAGGGACGAGACTGTCTGGTAGGACAGCGCTGGAGTGAAAGAGCCACGTTCAGATCACGACCTTTAAGCTGTGTGAGAGGAAACAAAGCGCCTTGACAAAGGAATTAGCATATAATTTAGTATTGAAATGGCTGAGTGATTAGCTTGTGACTGGTAACAGAAATAGCTATGTTAAAAGTTAAAGCATACACATCCGCAGAGGCACCCCTTGATGAAAGAATTAGCATAGAATTTAGCATTGAAATAGCTAAGTTAAAGCATACACATCCGCAGAGGCACCCCTTGACAAAGGAATTAGCATAGAATTTAGCATTGAAATGGCTGAGTGATTAGCTTGTAACTGGTCACAGAAATAGCTACGTTAAAGTCTTAAATTAGAATAAATATACGTGTGTTTGTATCTTGTTGCATTATGAACCCGGTGACCCGAGTACGATGTATTGTGCATAAATTTACACAAATTTACAAACTATTTAAAATAATCATCAAAAAGCCGTGGGCTTTAGGCAAGCTGCTTATGGACTAGGCCCTAAATCAGATTCAAACTCATTAACATTAAATAAACGTAGTTAATAAACCTTACAATTCGAATAAATTAACATTCATTTGTATTGTAATGAATACCGTAATGAATAGAGACATGTACATTTATACTGACACGAAAGAGATGAAGGAAAGTGATGATTCCGGACATATGGAAAAAGGACACACGATTAACCCCGAGTAAAACGATTTAACCCCCCCCCCCCCCTGCACTCGCCAATCTCAATTTAAACACACACACAGCTCACTCACACACACTCACCTCATTCTCACTCATCACGCACAGTTCATACGCAGCACAACTCACACGCCGCCGCCGCCATCTTCTTTGATTGCTTGTGTTGCGATCGAAACGTCGTGATATTGTTATTATTGAGAATAGGTTTTACCCTTTTTTCTAGATGTTAAAACACCAATCTGAAACCTTTTACAAGGAATCATGTCTGCATTAACCACAATGCTTGTGGTCAGAATGCAAACAAAAAACGTACTGTGATAATATATGCATTGCCTTTTAAACTGATTGGTCCACACCAGAGACAGCTTTCTTTTGAGCCTAGGCTCAAGAGAAAGCTGTCTCTGATGTGGACCAATCAGTTTCAAAGACAATGCATATGTAGTGGGTACAGAGGGAGAGTGAGGCTTCTTGGAGGCAACACGTTTTATTATAACAATACTTTCTAACACAAGGGGTAGTTGCCCCTTCCACCAGCTAACTGGGAAGGTGGTCCCTTCAGGCTAACTCGCCCTAACGCGACTGGGGGAGGGAGCCGTCAATCCGGACTCCGACTCGAGCCCTGGTCTTGACCCCGGGCTTCTTCAGGAGGACGTCTTCATGTCTTGAGACCAGCAACAACCGCCGGACCCAATGAGGGGTCCGGCTTATATTCCCAGTCCTGGGGCCTCCCCCGCCCCTAGGCACGCCTTCCTTCTCAACTTTTCCAGAGGCCCCTGGAACCGGTCCCGGGGTCCCCCAGCCGCCCTCTTTGGGGGCCCCACCCCCGGTACCTCCGGCCACCAGCCCTCCGGGTTCATCCAGAGTGCCATGGCCCCCTGTCACCCCTGCGCCACTCCCGGCAATCTCGCCCCGTAGCTTCGAAGGGTTGTGACTGTGCACGGCGTGCACATTGCACATCTGCTGTGCTGTAGGTGGTGTGAGCAGCATGTCCCGTGCTTCACACACGGGTCGGTCTAAAGTGACATGCAGTGGCATCCCCTGATGCCGGAGGAAAATCCACACAAATACGGGGAGAGAGACACGCAAACTCCAAATATGCATCCGTAATACAGGTTTGTTTGGGTACGGTCTCAGAAATCAAACATTAAGGGTAATGTTTTGCCATGCTGGCTTTATTAGAATTATTGAGTTCTGCCAATGAAGTCGGTAAATGTGCGTATCTTGTCACGGTTTTTTGGTTGTGTTATACAATTGAAGGGCTTGTTTGTTTCACATTGACAGCTTTTATATTCGTTACCCTTGGAGAGCTTCAGGATAGACAACGTTAGATGTTTTGCCATCTGGTGGGTTTAATAGAATGAAGCTTCAATTTTGGCATACATGTCGACAGCAAATTGGTGGAAGAGCTATTTGCATCTCAAGAAGAGATTGAAGCTGCCGTTTCGCACTATGATCCTGAAGGCAAAGAAGTCCATGGCGGAAATCTTCTTTTGTGTTGGCAAGCCTGTTGCTGGGTCAGTTTGGCGAAGTAGGAAATGGTAGCGATCATCACCTTGCCAGAAAATCAGCGGACATTGAAGAGCATCATAGGATCGTTGTTTCAATTCTGTGTAGGGTATTGTTCCTTGGTTTCAAGATGATTCCTCAAGTGCCATGTTGTTTAGCAGTCAGAATGACAGCGACTTCAGATGTTGTGAGTGCATTTAAGCGGCACTCATGTTGACCATGTGGAGTTTAATCTGAATGACAACATTGTACTCTAAAGTCATCTTCTCCATGGCACACTTAAAACTGTGAACATCAGAGTTTTCTTCATAGCGCATGTCTTGCAACATCAATAGGACTTGCATCTTGGTGTTGATGACATTGTTGCAATGCTGGCGAGCCTGTCTAGTATTGTCAGACATGCAAGTAGATCTGTGGTAGTGTAGGTAGGTCATTGGGTAGTGGCAGCAGACTGCCAATGCGATTATGTACCTGGCCCTATACTTTAAATGTGAGCATGTAACAAGATGTTGGAATGATTTGGTTAGTGCTAAAATATGTAATTTGGAAGCATGAGTTGTATCTTCTATTGTTTCGGAAATGGCTTGCATAGGTAGTGTTGGCAGGTATCAATACATGAATAGGCTCGGGATGGCCATTAATTGTAGGCAGCTGAACCATGGTACAGTTGCAGCATAGTCCTGGAGGGTCTCCTTTCCATGTCATTGCATGGCAGTACCTGCAAGAAGTAGACATGGCACCAATGGTAACTAATGAATCAGAAGTGTAATGGAGTGAGGAATGTGTGGAAAAGAAATACTTTTCCTTTTGGCTGCAGGGTAGGCACCTGGTTGCAGCCACTGTAGTGCTGTTTGCAAGCTGCTTTGCTTGTTGGTGGACTGTAGTGGAGAAAGATGGCAAGCTGCCATTCTTGGATGTTCTGTTTGAGAGGAGGACTGATGGCTCTTTGGGACATTCTGTTTACAGGAAGTCCACCCACACAGATTCCTACTTGAAGCCTGATTCCCACCACCACCCGGCTCAAAAGAATTATCTCATCAAAACATTATACAATAGAGCTCATTGCATTTCTGGCCAACACCACCTGACCAGTGAATTAAAACGTTTACATCTAGCCCTCAAGATGAACGGTTACTCTGATTGTATCATCCGCCAAGCTGTTTCTCCCACCATACAGAAACAGCCACTTGACACTCCGATCAAAATCATCACACTGCCATACATAGCAGGCGTTACCAAAAAGATTTCCAAAATTCTAAATAAACACAAGATCCAGGTTCGATTCAAAACAGTACACAAAATCCGTGATCTGATCCCATCCGTAAAGGATGCCATCCCTGACTTACAGTACCCCGGTGTTTACAAATTGAGTTGTATCTGCGGTGACTGCTATATCGGGGAGACTAAACGACATATTTCTGACCGAATTCGCGAGCACAAATCAGATTTGAAACACGACAGAACGAATTCGTCGGCCGTAGCTGATCATTGTCTCAACACAGCGGGTTCTCATGAGATTGTTTTCTCCGATACCAAAGTACTATGCAAACCTCCCTGCTTGGCTCCTCCCCCCCACCTTAACCTTAGCCCCGCACGCCGTCATCGCTCCTTGCTTGGCTCCTCCCCCCCACCTTAACCTTAGCCCCGCACGCCGTCGTCGCTCCTTGCTTGGCTCCTCCCCCCCACCTTAACCTGTATATAAGCTCGAGGGTCTCAGAGCTCACCACTTGATGCAGCTATATTGCTGTGACTGTTCCACCTGAAGACGGAAGCTTGTGTTGCCTCCGAAACGTCATGATTTCATTTAGTTGTTTTCTTTTATTTAAATTTTGTTTTACCTACGTGACTTTACCGAAAAAACCAAAGAATATGAATCCTTGCAGTCACGAAAGCTTCAAATCTAGAATCAGGTGACATTTTTCAGCTAGCCAGCATTTCTCTATGGATGACACAGTGCGTAGACTCACATTCAGAAGCGACCTCCTTGACTCGACTACTGAAACCAGAAAGCCGTCCAGTCATGACAGCCGCTCTGTCCATGCATATACCGACACAAAATGACCAATTCCGTTTTCCTCATATGTAATCATTCAAAGACTTGAATAGTTCTGCAACTGTGGTGTTGGTTGGCAACAAAAGTGCACATAACATATCCTCATGCACATCCTCCTGAAAAATATATCTCACAAAACAAGAATTGTTGCCTTGTTGTTAACATCGATAGACTCATATTCTTAGTTTTTTCGGTAAAGTCACGTTGAAGAGAAACAACAAAATAACAAAATATATATAAAACAATAAAAAATTCTCACGACGTTTCGACCATAACACAAACGGTCATCATCAGGTGTAAAAAGCAACGGCAAGAAACATTTGAAAGAAGTGGCGGTTTGCATTTATTTATTTTTAAACGGTATATTTATTTATTTAAAAAAAAAACGTTAGCACCACGGGCAGCGACTTGGCAGTTTATTTAGAAGGACGAGTCCATCTATGTTCTGAATAGAGGAGGGGGGAGACGGCAATAATGTCCACATCGGATTGGAAACATGTAGACAATATGACTGCCTCTTCAGCTGCTACTATGTCGACCAAATGTAAGGAAAACCTGATTTCCAAATTTAACCTCCTCTTCAACAAAAGACCGGACCCACACACCAAAAAGTTAGACGTTAATAAAGTCGTAATTAATCGCAGTAACAGTTCTATTTCCGATGGTCTGAAATCCGTTTTAGCTAAAGGTCTAAACTTTGCAGTCACACCTAAACACATACCAGTTAATGATATAATTGCCCAAGTAGACGTTGCTCTCAGGGGCCTGGGTCACATCGCTGCAGACGTAGCAAGATCTGAAATCGCTGCAACCCTCAAAAACGCTAAGATGCCAGCTAGCAACCTCAGCAAAGATGAGCGTTTTGAATTATATAAATTAAAAAATAGGAATGATATTGTAGTTCTCTCAGCTGACAAAGGCAATGCTACTGTCATCATGGATAAAATAGAATACAACAACAAAATTAAATAATTACTCGACGATGGTAGTTATACAAAAATAAAAAGAGATCCCACCAACAGCCTCGTCACACAAACCAACAAAATAATTTCTGATTCAACCGCATTAATTGATCAATCTAAACAGTTTTCGTTGAAACCTTCTGCTGCCAGGCCACCAAGATTATACGGCTTACCAAAAATACATAAAGTTGATACACCTCTTCGTCCCATAGTCTCTACTATCAGCTCCCCCACCTACAAACTAGCTCGTTTTTTGTCTGAAATCCTGCGTCCTTTCACTGGAAAGACCACCTCTGCGGTACAAAATTCTACTCACCTGGTATCAACAATCAAGGGTATTTCCCTGTCCCCAGACGACCTGCTTGTCAGTTTTGATGTAGTTTCCTTATTCACCAAGGTTCCTGTACCTGACACCATTGCAATCATTGAAGACTTGGTTCATCAAGGACTAAACACTGAGGTACCCCCCCTGGTGAGACACTGTTTAACCAATACATACTTCACTTGGAATGGAACTTTCTACAAACAAACTGAGGGCACCCCAATGGGCTCCCCCCTTTCTCCAGTTATAGCTAACATTTTCATGGAGAAATTTGAGACTGACGCCATCCAGACTGCCACTCTGCGCCCAACCTTATGGAAGAGGTACGTGGATGACACTTTTGTCATCTGGCCACATGGCCGGCCTGCTCTAGACCAATTCTTCGACCACATCAATTCCATACACCCAGCCATCAGATTTACCATGGAAGTCGAAATAGATGGCAAGATACCTTTTTTGGATGTCCTAATTAAAAAGAGACCTGATGGTTCAATGAGCCACTCTGTCTACAGGAAAGCTACCCATACAGATGCTTATCTGAAACCGGATTCCCACCACCATCCATCACAGAAGAATTCTCTCATCAAGACTCTGTATCATAGAGCCCAATGCATATCCGACCAGGAACACATAAACAGTGAACTCAAGCACGTACACCAAGCTCTTAGGGCTAATGGTTACTCCGACTATACAATCCGCAAAGCTATCACTCAAACCATGAAGAAGAACCCTCTTGAGGAGCCTTTCAAAACCATCACTTTACCCTACATTGCTGGGATCACAAAAAAGATCTCCAAAATCTTGAATAAACACAAGATCCAGGTCCGTTTCAACACATTACATAAAATCCGTGATCTGGTTCCTTCTGTAAAAGATGTGATTCCGGACATACAATACCCTGGTGTCTACAAACTAAGTTGCCTCTGTGGTAGTAGTTACATTGGAGAAACCAAACGCCATGTCTCGGACCGCATTCGTGAACATAAAGCAGACCTTAAACACGGTAGGACCAACACCTCGGCCGTAGCAGATCATTGTTCTAATTCAGTAGGCTCACATGCCATTGACTTTTCCAAGACGGAGGTTCTTTGTAAGCCATCTGGCTTCCATGAGAGATTCGTTCATGAGGCTATCCACATATACAAGCACAGAGACAATTTCAACCGAGAAGATGGATTCTATCTTAGCAAACATTGGAAAGATTTGATAAATCATTTCAGTTCTTGATTGATTGTTCACGCTTACAGTGGCTTTCAGACAGCATACATTATAAAAAATTTCATCTCCCCCCTCCTCTTTTCAAAAAAAAAATAGATGGACTAGTCCTGGGCAAACTGCCAATCGCTGCGCGTGACGCCAACGTTTTTTTTAATAAATAAATAAATTTGCCGTTTTAAAAATAAATTAATGCAAACCAACACACCTGATGATGACCGTTTGAGTTATGGTCGAAACGTCGTGAGAATTTTTTTTTGTTGTTTTATATATATTTTGTTATTTTGTTGTTTCTCTTCAGCGTGACTTTACCGAAAAAACTAAGAATATGAATTACTGCAGTCACGAAAGCTTTAAATAAAAAAATACATCTACAATTGTTTGTTTTGCACACTGTATTTTCTTTATTTTCCATGTATTTTTTTTTTAATAGTGTCCTGGTCGTTTTTTTTTATTCATGTGAATTATAAATGTATATGTTCTTGGCTCTTTCGGTGGGGTCACGTTGGGGGGAAACAATAAAATAATAAAATATATATAAAACAATACAAATTATCACGAATAAACACAAGATCCAGGTCCGTTTCAACACATTACATAAAATCCATGATCTGGTTCCGTCTGTAAAAGATGTGATTCCAGACATACAGTACCCTGGTGTCTACAAACTAAGGTGCCTCTGTGGTAGTAGTTACATTGGAGAAACCAAACGCCATGTCTCGGACCGCATTCGTGAACACAAAGCAGACCTTAAACACGGTAGGACCAACACATCGGCCATGGCAGATCATTGTTATAATTCAGTAGGCTCACATGACATTGACTTCTCCAAGACGGAGGTTCTTTGTAAGCCATCTGGCTACCATGAGAGATTCCTTCATGAGGTTATCCACATATACAAGCACAGAGACAATTTCAACCGAGAAGATGGATTCTGGCTTAGCAATCATTGGAAGGATTTGATAAACAATTTAAGGTCTTAATTGATTGTTCACGCTTACGGTGGCTTTCAGACAGCATACATTAATTTTTCGTCTCCCCCCTCCTCTATTCAGAACATAGATGGACTCGTCCTTCTAAATAAACTGCCAAGTCGCTGCCCGTGGTGCTAACGTTTTTTTAAAATAAATAAATATACCGTTTAAAAATAAATAAATGCAAACCGCCACTTCTTTCAGATGTTTCTTGCCGTTGCTTTTTACACCTGATGATGACCGTTTGTGTTATGGTCGAAACGTCGTGAGAATTTTTTTATTGTTTTATATATATTTTGTTATTTTGTTGTTTCTCTTCAACGTGACTTTACCGAAAAAACTAAGAATATGAATTACTGCAGTCACGAAAGCTTTAAATCAAAATCGGTAGACTCGTCAACCTGGATTGGTGACTCATTAATCCTCTCTAACAATTGTGCCTCATTATCCTCTGCTATTTAATCTATTCGTCTAGTTATGGTGCTAGCCGAAAGAGGAACACGTGCCATCTTTTGAACTGCAGCCTGTCCTAAAAGTTCACAGCAAATGTCCTTAGCAGCAGGCAGGATTAACTCTTCACCAATAGTAAAGGGCTTCTTAGCTTTAGCAATGCAGTTACCCACTAAGAATGATGCTCTCAGTGCAGACACATTTCATGAAGTGGTCACCTTGAATAATTGCTTCTGTTCTTCGTGTTCACGTTTTTTTTATTTTTTTAAACTCCAAAGGCTTATCTTTTAATGCAGTGTGCTTGGTCTCATTGTGGTGAAGCAGTTTTGAAGGTTTCATGGTTTCGTTAGATAGCCGGCCGCCACATATTATACAAAGCGGGCTTGGAGAATGTGAATCACCTGTTGCAATGAACCCGCAATTTAAGTAGGTATTTTCTTTTAAATGCAGCTTTCTTTTTGTTGGCAGTCTTTGAGTCTTCTGCTGTCTCATCATTGGGTCTTTCCCCCTTTTCAAAGAAGCTCTCCAGCGACGTTTGTTTTTTACTCATTCTGGCTAGGGTTAGCTTGTGAGCTTACCAAAACTGTGATTGAGACAAGTGCGCAGTGCGGGAAAGACGCGCGGACAGAAGTGGTAAATAAAATAATGGGCGGGCCACGCGCGGACTAAAATAAGTGTCGGATTCTGACTTCTCATAAGGAGCGCGCAACCTAGATCCTCGCATGCGCAGTTTACAGTAGGCAAGGGCGCCGTAAAGGGGTGGAAGGTTAGGACGATTCTAAGGGCCCAGGCTGATTTAGGGCCCAGAAGAGCAGACCCCCTTTATCTTTTCTTATTTCTTTTCTCTTTTTTTATAAATACATTAAATGTGCTGGGGCCCCTCATGCACTAAATGTTTATTTTGCCCGTTTTGACCATAGATTTAATAATAAAACAAAAACAAATAATGTATTTACTGTTTCAGTCACACCCCTCCCCCTCACAATGGTTCATTCCACCTGCGCTGTCCGAGCTACGATCGCTAGTGTAGCGTCTCTTGCTTATTGCACTTGCTATGATGCAGTGCAGACAGTGACACACGCAGGCATGTCACATCAAAAGTCAGGGCATCAAAAACGGAAAGAAAAGAAGGAAAGAGAAGACAGAGAACGCCGAAGTCGACAGTATGTCACACAGTTTTTCGAAAAGAAAGGTAGCTTGCCCTATTCCTGTATTCCAAAACTTTCAGAGTTACTTATTTTTGTTGCTACATGACCTGCTTTTATCTAGCTAGCTTAGTAAAATAATTACTGAATTATGATTTACATCCAACAATAATAACATTTCTGCTGTCTCCGGGGTTATCATGTCTCGTAGACAGATTCAGCGGCTGCTGCACACCCACGTCCTCCTTCCCCCACGTCCCCCGTCCCCGTCTCAGCCGAACAAGGTGAGCCTGAGCGCGAAACTTCACGAAGATTGAAGCCTCTAAACACGTCTTATCTACTGTGTTCGCCACATGATGATAACTTTACAAAACAAAAAGTAATCTACGCGCTTCAAAAATTACAAAATCAGTTTGCCGTGTGTGTCGTGTGTTCTGTGAAGTGACAGTGCTGCTGCTACGATCGATGCTGTCAAACTTGACGTTCTTAATGTCAATAAAATGCCCCAGAAAAAAATAATATAAAATTGAATAAAAATGTGTCTGGCTATAAGGAGTTTACAAAATAGATATTTTAATATTTTATATTAAGAAAACTAAATAGGCCAATAAAAATAATATGGTTATTATTACGTGTGTGTTTGACTTATACAGATGCAGAGTCAGCTTTATTGTCTGCACCTCGTTCTCCTAATGACCCAGTCCTCTCAGTGTCAGGTAAGGTGAACATGGTCAGCTACCAAGGTAGTAAAAAACTAATTAAGTTTTGGATTGTCTAATTTTTTCTTATGTTGTATAGTTATATGTTTCATATAATATTATTCAACAATGCAGTTAAGAAAATATTAATTCTAAGCTGTAACTTGTTGTTGACTGGGGGACAAAAATGATTTTGCTATCCTAACCCCACAGAAACAAGAGAGAGACAGAGAGTTTTACCAGGAAAGAGTGTGGAAGTTGAGGAAGCGGTGAGAATAGTGGAATATGAGAGCACAGAGGGAGCCCTAAGTGTAAAGGAAGATAACAGAAGAGAGGAAGATGAGAGAACAGAGGAAGCCATGAGAGCAGACTCAGAGGAAGATGAGAGAACAGGGGAAGCCATGAGAGCAGACTCAGAGGAAGATGAGAGAACAGGGGAAACCATGAGTGCAGACTCAGAGGAAGATGAGAGAACAGGGGAAGCCATGAGAGCAGACTCAGAGGAAGATGAAGAAGAGACTGTTGTGTCAAATGATCCTGGTTTGTGGCCAGCAAAAATTAGCAATGCAGACAGAGAAAAAATTGTGGAAAAAATAGCTTCTTCTAAAGATAAAGAACAAGAAATTCCACATGATTCAAAAGGTAAAGCCTTCCCCGAATACCTCAAGTACACAAAGCCAGGAAATTGCAGGGAAAAGATTAAGAGAGACTGGGTCATTTACAGCCAAAGCACAAATGCACTATTTTGTATTCCTTGTGTATTATTTGGTCATCAGCTAAAGAAACCTTGTATGAGCGCACTAAGCAGTCAACATGGTTATAAAATCAAAGACATAACATGGTGTCGAATGTATGATAAATTCCATAACCACGAAAGCAGCAAAGCACACGGAGTGCTACTTAAAATGGAAACCCTTACAACAGTCTGTAATGGCAGCTGTCCCTGGGGGAATAGACAGCAAGCTGAAGAAGCTCATACAAACAGAAATAGACAAAAATAGAGCTATTCTGAAGAGGATACTAGATGTAACCTTGTTCTTGGCCTCTCGAAATTTACCCTTTAGGGGTAAAACAAAAGACCTGGGGGACATTCATAATGGCAACTTCTTGGGCACCCTTGAGCTCCTGTCCCATTATGACCCACTACTCAACGAACATCTACAAAAAGCCAGAGACAAAAAAACAGGAACAAGATTGACACACTATTTAAGCTCAGATATTCAGAACGAATTTATTGAGTTATATGGAAAACGAGTGTTAAGTAGTATTCTTAAGGAAAGGGAGGAATCAGTCTATTATTCAGTCATTTGCGATGCTACTCCTGATATTTCACATACAGAGCAAAATGTATTACTCTTACGATATGTAGGTTTTGATCAAGAAAACAGGAAATGGGAGGTTGTTGAAAGGTTTTTGGAGTTTAAAGATTTTCACAAAAAAACAGGAAGTGAGATTGCAGACATGATTGTAAATGTGCTTAACAGTCATGGCATAGATCTGAATGACTGCAGGGGCCAAGGCTATGATAATGGGGCAAACATGTCTGGAAAAATCAAGGGGGTTCAAGCCCAATTATTAAAAAAGAATAAGCTGGCTACTTTTTCCCCTTGTGCGTCTCATACTCTGAACCTTGTTGGTGTGCATGCAGCTCAATCAAGTCCAGAGGTTACCAACTTTTTTGGCTTTGTCAATCGTCTTTATGCACTTGTTAGTGCCAGCCCAGAGCGATGGGCCATCTATAAGGCAAAACGGGTTGCACTTTACATCGTCTGTCAGACACTCGGTGGAGTGCAAGGGTTAAGGCTGTTCAACCTATAGCCAAGCACCTGCCCAGTGTCCTAGAAGCTCTTGATGCCATCCTCTCAACCTGCAGTCTGACACCAGAGGCTCGGTCTGAAGCCAGCGGCCTAAAAAAGTATTTTGAAACTTTTGATACTGTTTTTCTGTTGACTGTTTGGGTCAAAGTTCTGCAAGCCATTGACAAAAGGAATATTATTCTCCAGTCAGGGAAATTAACTCTTGAGACAGAGGCAGAAAATATCAGAGCATTGCAGGAAGAGATGCAACATCTGAGGGATGAATGGGAGAGTTTCTTTTCTGAAGCATCACTTGTTGCCCAACAGATGAGCATTAACCCTCTGTTCAGGTCAGGATTCAGCCGCCAGAGGAAAAGAAAACGGTTTCACGATGAGACAGAGGTAGAGGGAGCAAGGGAGCACAGTGCAGACACCATATTCAGAAACACTGTGTTTCTTCCCATGATGGACCACATAATCAATGACTTAAGTACCAGGTTTGCCACAACAGCTGAGATCTTGGATCAGTTTTCTGTAGTTGTAAAAATGGGTCAGTTACGTGATGATCAAATCCATTCTGTATGCCAGCCATTGATTTCAAAATACAACACTGATCTGACTTGTGAATTTGAAGATGAAGTCAGACACCTCAACTCTGTATATAGGGCCACTTTCCCAGGGTGTATGTCACCAATTTATCTGCTCAACAGCATTTACAAGATGCAGCTGCAGAGTATTTTTGGGCAGGTCTGCATAGTTTTGCGAATATTTTGCACACTGCCTGTGACCGTTGCTGGTGGCGAGAGAGCATTCAGTAAGCTGAAACTGATAAAAAAAATTATCTGAGGTCTGCTATGTTGCAGGATAGACTTTGTCACCTTGCCATACTATCCATTGAAAGCAAACTGGCAAGAAAGCTGAACTTTGATGATTTGATACGTGATTTTGCCAGCAGAATGGCACGCTGCTGGGCCATTATAAAGTGATGTTGAACATAACTTTGTTAGACCTGGATAACAAACAGTTGATGTCTGGTTCAGTACTTGTTTAGTCCTGGACTGGTTTAGGCCTGGCATTACTCCTGGTGTGTCTTCATTTTGAGCCCTTTTGGCCTAGCTAGTTTTATTCCTGGACTGATTTAATTATGGGTTAGTTCTAACTGATGTTTCCTGATTGAGCAGTTTGACCCAGCTAAAGCTTCTTCATGTAAAGTATATGTCAATATGTGTACATTATGTTCTGTTGTGCTTGCAATTGCAATTGAGATAATAAATGTTCTCCCTTTTATGTAAACAAGTACATATTTCTATATTTTTTTCTTGTTTTTGTAGGCTTTGTACGCATCTTTAGACATTTTAACTATGCAATGTGCTAAGTATCTTTTTAAAAGTATACTGGGCATGTTTATTGGGTTAAATTTTATCTGTAAAAAATGTAGGAGGCCCAGAAATTTTGGTTTCCATAGGGCCCAGAATTTCTGGCGGCACCCCTGACAGTAGGGTTCGCGCTCCTATGATAATCTAATGCTGCTGCTGATCTGACAGGAGGCGGAGCTCAAACGGTAATGTGAGCGATGGGGAGCGGCTGTAAATACAGATGATGAAGCTTCACTCGCTCGCCTCCTGCTGTGCGGCCCGGGCCACGGACCGGTACCGGAACCGGTCCGTGGCCCGGGGGTTGGGGACCCCTGCCCTCGACAACGAAGTTAAGCCTAATTTGCATAATTACATGTACATAATTCCATAAATTTGCATAATTGTATAGAATTACACATTTTACATTGTATTTTCACGATTGTTAATACACCCCTAGATAACGAAGCCAGGCCGAATTTAAATTAGCATACTATAATACAATTTCATGATTTTTTTCAAGACAATATATACAACAAGCACCCTCAAGTGGCAGCTGCCTCTGTGTGGCATAAGGTGGTCCTGCACCAGCCTGCATGTGGGCATGAATCTGTTAATAGGGGGCGATGATTGATGTGTAATCTCAGTTGTGTATTTTGTGGGTAATGTTTCGAATTTGCCAAATTTTTACCACAACGCCAGCATACAATCGCATACTCATTGTAAATGACACAATAGTATGTTTTAGAATCAGATGTTAAGAAGACGGTGCATATTTGTAATTAATGTTCCTGGACTAACCAGGGATGCCTGTCGGATTTGAAGCTTGAACCTCTGCAACAAAAGGAGAATACAATACCACTTGGCTTCCTTTAATCTGAGTACTGCAGTTGTAGGCCTCATCTGACAGAGATCAACTTCTTGTAAATACGATATAACACGATGAAGTACATTTCAGTGCAGTAATTACATTTTGTCAATATGCCTATCAATAATTTAGAATGAAATGTAATGAATACTTGTCTGATTGTGTGCGTACATGTAACATTTTGTTTATAAGGGTCAAACATGGAACACATGTTTGTAGGAGAAAGTGTGTGTTTTGGAAGTCACCTGTACAGATAAATCACGTGAGAGCTGTTGTTCTTGTGATACGGGTCAACTGGTATTTTTCGTGATTCAGGAAGCATCTGCCTCTGGAACAAGTCATTGTCTTTGAAATAAGGAACATTCGCATCATTCATCAGTTACAAGGCATACCACTTAAAAGTTACGTATAGGAGACACATTCTCCACAACACTAATTATAACGTTGTCATACGTGTGTGGCAGTCAGAGTGATAGCTTTGGGGAGCAGGGTGTTTCTTAGATTGGGGAGAAGCGAGGGACTCGCGGGGGTGGCTTTGTGTGAAAGTGGTTGCAGGTGCGTGGTATTGGATTGGCTCGTGCGCACGGGGGTTTGGACTCGTGGGCACGCCGTGCCAATCAAATGGGGGGAAGGACCCAAGGGTGTGATTCAATAAAAGGCCCCGCTATGGGGAACCAAGAGGAAGGGGCGGGGAATTTCATTACGCTCCTGATCCGGCTCAAGGTGGCCTGCTGAACTGGCTCGAGGTGGCTGGGACTGATCTGGCTCCAGGTGGCTGGGGCTGATCGGCTCGAGGTGGCTGCGATCGATCCACTGAGGTGGTGTAAGGAGCCTTTTTTTTTGTTTGGTCTTTTCCAGAGCCGGGTGGTGCGTCGTGCGTGCCTTCGGAGTTTTGCTCGGCGGTTTTCTCCCACTAGCATTCGTGGTGGAGTAAGTCGGTGAGGCCGTGGTTGTCGGGTTGTTGTGTGACTGTGTTGGTTTTTGTGTTATTGCGAGGGTCATTTGGGTTGGTATAGTGGCTTGTGATGCGTGCACTCCTCCGGAGAAGTAGTAACCCTGTTGCCCTTTAACAATGTTGTAAGATTTGTGTAGAGATTCTATTCTAAGTAAACACTATACATCGAATATACAATGAGGGGAAAAAAAGTATTTGATCCCCTGCTGATTTTGTACGTTTGCCCACTGACAAAGAAATGATCAGTCTATATTTTAATGGTAGGTTTATTTGAACAGTGAGAGACAGAATAACAACAACAAAAATCCACATGTCAAAAATGTTGTAAATTGATTTGCATTTTAATGAGGGAAATAAGTATTTGACCCCTCTGCAAAACGTGACTTAGTACTTGGTGGCAAACCCTTGTTGGCAATCACAGAGGTCAGACGTTTCTTGTAGTTGGCCACCAGGTTTGCACACATCTCAGGAGGGATTTTGTCCCACTCCTCTTTGCAGATCTTCTCCAAGTCATTAACGTTTCGAGGCTGACGTTTGTCAACTCGAACCTTCAGCTTCCTCCACAGATTTTTTTTTGGGATTAAGGTCTGGAGACTGGCTAGGCCACTCCAGGACCTTAATGTGCATCTTCTTGAGCCACTCCTTTGTTGCCTTGGTCGTGTGTTTTGGGTCGTTGTCATGCTGGAATACCCATCCACGACCCATTTTTCAATGCCCTGGCTGAGGGAAGGAGGTTCTCACCCAAGATTTGACGGTACATGGCCCTGTCCATCGTCCCTTTGATGCGGTGAAGTTGTCTTGCCCCCTTAGCAGAAAAACACCCCCATAGCATAATGTTTCCACCTCCATATTTGACGGTGGGGATGGTGTTCTTGGGGTCATAGGAAGCATTCCTCCTCCAAACACGGCAAGTTGAGTTGATGCCAAAGAGCTCCATTTTGGTCTCATCTGACCACAACACTTTCACCCAGTTGTCCTCTGAATCATTCAGATGTTCATTGGCAAACTTCAGACGGGCATGTATATTTGCTTTCTTGAGCAGGGGTACCTTGCGGGCGCTGCAGGATTTCAGTCCTTCACAGTGTAGTGTGTTACCAATTGTTTTCTTGGTGACTATGGTCCCAGCTGCCTTGAGATCATTGACAAGATCCTCCCGTGTAGTTCTGGGCTGATTCCTCACAGTTCTCATGATCATTGCAACTCCATGAGGTGAGATCTTGCATGGAGCCCCAGGCCAATTGAGATTGACAGTTTTTTTGTGTTTCTTCCATTTGTGAATAATCGCACCAACTGTTGTCACCTTCTCACCAAGCTGCTTGGCAATGGTCTTGTAGCCCATTACAGCCTTGTGTAGGTCTACAATCTTGTCCCTGACATCCTTGGAGAGCTCTTTGGTCTTGGCTATGGTGGAGAGTTTGGAATCTGATTGATTGCTTCTGTGGACAGGTGTCTTTTATACAGGTAACAAGCTGAGATTAGGAGCACTCCCTTTTAAGAGTGCTCCTAATCTCAGCTCGTTACCTGTATAAAAGACATCTGGGAGCCAGAAATATTTCTGATTTGAGAGGAGGTCGTACTTATTTCCCTCATTAAAATGCAAATCAATTTATAACATTTTTGACATAAGTTTTTCTGGATTTTCTTGTTATTCTGGCTCTCACTGTTCAAATAAACCTACAATTAAAATTCTAGACTGTTCATTTATTTGTCAATGGGCAAACGTACAAAATCAGCAGGGGATCAAATACTTTTTTCCCTCACTGTATCGGGACTAATAAGAGTACTCCACGAGTTATCCTTGTGTTTCACCCATTGAGTTACGTAGGTACGGTCGTTTAGAAGTATTTTAGTCATTCTTTTTTGTTGCATAATCTGTACAAATTAATTAAGTGATGAAACTAAACATTTAGAAAAATCTATGTTACGAATCTACACATTCACAGGGAGACTATTGTGTTGAAATCTTTCTTTTGATCACAGAATCTTGCCCGATTAATTTATTGAAGCCTTGGCCAATGGATAAACATTTGCTGAAGCAGGCACACTGCCGCACACCATTGTTCCAAGACATTTTATTAATTGCATAATCATACCAATGAATTTATTGAGGTCTACTTTTGCTTTCGGGACATGTTTATTTATTGCTGTTTGTATGAATATTGTCACATTAATTTTTAAGGACTTTTTCCTATCGCCATGTATGCTCGCTTTACCCAGTTTAACAAACGTAATAATTGAGGATTAAATGTACGGATCAATGAGTAGGACATCTCGAGGAGTACTGTGTTGACAATTCCTAGCATAAGAGTTAGCATATTAGCGTGTTATCTTTTTGTTTAGAGATAAAAGTTGCTTAACACAAGAGTCTGAGTGGTGCCTTCCAAAGTTAATGCATAAACACATTCCTGCGGAGGGAGCTGGTAGGAACGTTGGGTTGCTCGGTCAATGGCCAGGGTCAACGGCGGCGTTGTGTATTCCACAAATATGCCCAACTGTGAGGGCGGGCACAAGCCGGCGTGAGTAGGTTAAACGTTGAGTTTTATAAGGGCACCACAGGGTTACCAGCCCCTCCCCACCCAGCCCCACCCTCCCCACCCAGCCCCTCCCCATCCAGCCCCACCCCTCCCATTTTTGGATGTACGACAGATGGACGGACACAATAAGCCCCTTGGGCAGGTGTAACCAGGAGGTTCCTACCAGTATAATCTTAATTATAAGAACTGTATCCTGCGGTGAGATCTGAATTTTGAGACCTGACATAAAACACACTAAGACATAATCGGTGAAAGTTAAAGTGAGAATCATTGTCTTATCCCGATTGATAGACAACGAAGCTGAGCTTAATCAGCATACTTACATCACACTTGCATAACTTCAAACAATTCATTGTATTATCCCGATTGATAATACAACCCTAGACAATGAGGCAGAGCCTAATGATCATAATTGCATAAATTAGCATACTCGTATACACTTGCATAACTTAATACAATTAAATCATCCTAATCAACATAACATTATTTGCATAATTACACCCACTAGCATAATTTCGGATAATTACACTTCTAAATTTTCATTTATTTTTTATTATTTTTATAAATGTTTCAAGACCCAATATATACAACACCCTCCCCCAGGACTTCACAAAAATGCTCACCAAATCTGTAAACCTGTTCCTGGGGGTCGGAGATTGGATCACCGTTTTTTCCCCTAATGATGGCAATAGGTGTGGCGCTGCAGGTTACTTTTTTGATGGAGTTAAACGGGGATTTGTGATCGCGGGCCATTGATGCAGACTCCATCTCCACAGCAACCCGCGGCCACTACCCATCCTTGCAGCGCCTCACGGCTCTCCGAACCTCCGAGCGAAGGCTGCGGTAAGCCTCCTCATTTTCAGAATCAGAAAGGGTTTTATTCGTCATGAAAGTTCGCACAGACAAGGAATTTACTTTTGTAGGAAGGTGCATACATTCAACATATAGGAATCTTAAATAAGTGGTATACAAGTCTAACTATACTAAAGGTACAAAGTCTAACTAACACTAAGGGGCTAAAGTATGTAATTTTTTAAATAAATATTGAATATAAGATATAATCTAAAAATAAAAAAATACAAAGAGGGTAATGTTGTATATGCCCCTTTTTCCACAATATCAATAATAATATTTGCCAATGTAATAGTAACCTAAATAAATAAATAAATAGACACCTGCTACCTCATCCCAGCTACCAGCAGATGGAGGTCATAAAAAGGCCATTAAAAATAAATAATAAATTCCGGGGCCCTCCCCTCGAACACCACGCCGCCAGTAGATGAACCATAAAAGGTAATGAACGAAGTCAAAAGGAGACGGGGGGGGGGGGGGGGGGGAGTAAACACTCCAAGGGAATTCCAGGCGCCAAGGACTCCATTTTGGAAATCCTAGACAGTGTGACACCACGCGCACAAGCGAGTTTAAACAATTTTCCTCTTCTTTGCTATTAAAACAACGGGGATAAGCTAACATTATCAATCCTCACACTCACTCCAATTAAAAACCAGGCCACAATCTACATCAGTGAATCATTACCCATTTATTAATTCGAAACAAAATGTTATTTTCACCTTTTAATAATTTTCTACATGACCTGACCGAAGCATCAAGAATAGTTCTGGCAATCAGAGTTATTCCTAAGTCAAAACGAATTCTCTAACCTCAGGACATCAGGAATAAAAGTGAATAAATGATAACGCAAACATAACAGCACGGACCCTCGGATACAGACGAGGAGCAAAAGTTAATACAATGTTAAATCACAAATCTTGGGGAACATAAACAATAATAATGATGCAGTGTTAAATCGAGGGTTGTCCAGAAGAGATGAGGCAAACGGGTCAAGCTTACGAAACCAGGATAAACTGTGTTCCAGAGAGACCCCAGCCGCCTTTGTCTTCCCGCAGCACGAGAGAGCAGGAATTAACACCAGAGCGAAAAAAAATACTCTTTATCGCGGGGATCCATCTGTGCCCACGGAGGACGCTGATCACAGGAAGGAAAACAGATGGCTTAATAAACACACACACAACAACAACCGCCATTTGCCACTAAGTGGTGGTGACATCACCATGACGCTTGTGCCAGGCCATGTGCACCTTGAGGCCACGTGAATTGTCGAACGCCCGCTGGCAGGAGGTCACGGGGCAGACCCAGGTGCCACGGGTCGACTGACTGAGATGACTGGCTGATGCACCACCTGTGCCCCCTACTGTGCCAATCTGCTGTGCTTTAGCCACCCGGCGCTCCGCTCGTTGTTGTGAGCGTCGCTGCTCCCGCTCTCCGTTGTTGTTGGAGGGCGACTGCCTCCAACTGCCCAGTAGCATCCTTCATGAGCCTCCTCCACAGAGGCCGATCTTGACACCGCTGATACCAGTCATCGGCAAGTCCACTCAGCTCCACGTCCTCCTGTACCACATCACTCCATCTCTTCTCTAGCCCGTGCGCGCCCGTTTAGCCCCCTCGATCCGGCCGAACAAAAGCTGTTTGGGCATGCGGTGGCTGGGCATGCGGGCTACATGACCCAGCTATCGCAGCCTTGCCTGCCGGAGGAGCTCACCGATGGGACCTTGCCCAGATCTTTCAAGGATTTGTGAGCTCACAGTCCAGTCTGGTTAAACTCAGGATGGATCGTAGGCAGGCCAGCCTAAATGTTTCTAACCGGCGAAGATGTTGCATTAGGGGGGTCCACGTTTCGCAAGCGTAGAGAAGGGAGGGAATGACCGTGGCCGAGAAGACCTGAAGCTTAGTGCCGAGTGACGGACCAGGTAGCTTCCACACAGCGTTACGCAACCGATGAAAAGATATTGCCGCTCGACTGATTCGGAGTAAGACCTCTGCTGTTAAACTGGAGCCAGTCATAAGCACACTTCCCAGGTATTGAAAACTCTCCACTCTCTCCACAACTGCCCCATCACCGATTGGGAGTTGTGGGGGTGGAGTGTCCGATGGTACAAAATACCCAAGCAGGTGCTTAGTTTTGGTGGGGCTGATGGTAAGGCCCCATCTCTTAGTGGCACGCTCCAGTCTCAGCAGCAGCGTCTCCAACTCCTCCTCTGAATGAGCAGCTATTACCAAATCATCGGCATACATAACGTGGTTGAGCAATAGGGAGCCATCCCTTGACCGCACCCGGGCATCGATCAGCCTCCCATTATATCTGTACCATATGGAGATTCCCCCGGTACTGCTATTGAGGCTTCACGAACTACGTGGTCACAATAGATGTTAAATAATGTGGGAGCCAGAGGACATCCCTGTTGCACCCCAAGGTGTACAGGGAATGGCTCTGACTCCCGGCCACGTAGTTTTACCCGGGCCTGCTCACCATCATGAAGGTCCTTAATGATCGTGAGCAGAGGGTCAGGGACTCCAAAAGCACGAAGAACAACCCAGAGCCCAGGCCTACTGATGGTATCATAGGCCTTGACCAGGTCAATAAAGCAGAGATGTAGGTCGTGTGGGAATTCCCTACACCTCTGCTGTAGCAGACGGACAGAAAATATGGCATCTGTGCAGGACCGCCCTTTCCTGAAACCGCATTGGGGCTCCGCAAGCCTCTCCTCAGCGTGCCTGGCAAGGCGATGTTTAATAATCCTTGCCAGGACCTTTCCCGGCACGCTGAGGAGTGAGATGCCCCTGTAGTTGTTACAGTCTGTGCGGTCCCCCTTCTTACCACCCTTCTTAAAGAGGGGGACCACCAGGGCATCCTTCCAATCCTGCGGAACCCGTCCAGTGGTCCAGACTGTTGTTATGATGTCATATAGGGCAGTCTGTGCACAAACGCCACCCTCCCTCAGCATTTCGCTTGGGAGATCATCTCTGCCCGCTGCCTTTCCTGGTCTCAGACTCCGGATCGCCTTCAGTACTTCCTCAACAGATGGCACCTCAGCCAGCCACTCACAGGGGGTGACTTCTTCCAATATTTGAGGCACCGCAGCCTCAGCAGGGTCATCCCCACTTTGTGCCACGATGGTTTCCTGGTTGAGGGATTTCCCCTCCCCCAGGACCTCGCAGAAATGCTCAGCAAATCTGCAAACCTGTACCTGGGGGTCGGAGATTGGATCACCGTTTTTTCCCCTAATGATGGTAATAGGTGTGGCGCTGCAGGTTACTTTTTTGATGGAGATAAATAGAGATTTGTGGTCACGGGCCACTGAGGCAGACTCCATCTCCTCAGCAACCCACGACCACCACCCATCCTTGCAGCGCCTCACGGCTCTCCGAACCTCCGAGCAAAGGCTGCGGTAAGCCTCCTCATTCTCTGACGTGGGATTCTGTAGCCGATGACAGTGGGCCTGTCGCTTTTTCTCAACTATCCTGAACACCTCCTCTGTCAGCCAGGGTCTCTGGGGAGGTCTGGACCACGTACCCAAAGCAGCCATTGCAGCTGCATGAGTCACAGTCCTAAACCTCGCCCATTTACCCTCGACATCAGGAGGAGTGGGGGACGATGCCAACCCCAGCCGCAAGCGATGATGAAATTCTCATCAGCTAGTTGAGACCCGGCCACCTTAGGTTGGAATGGGGTCCTGGGTGTACACCCACCACCGGAGTGGAAGAATGGCAGGCGCATCTTACAGATGACTAGTCGATGGTCAGAGGACAGATCAGCTCCACGGTAGGTCCTGGTGTCAAGGACATGGGCTCGCATCCGCTGGTCCGTCACTATGTAGTCCAGCAGATGTTCTTGCTTGGACCCGGCATGCATCCATGATGTTGTGTAGATGCGCCGATGCCGGAACAGCGTGTTGGTAATTTCAAGCCCATGGGCTGCACAAAAATCTAGCAGCCTCCTACAGTTGTTATTGAGCTGATCTGACCCATGCCCTCCAATCACTCCAGACCAGGTGCCAGCATCATGACCAACTCGGGCATTGAAGTCACCCAACAAGATGACTCTATCCCGAGGGGCCACTTTAGCCAGCACCTATGACAGGAGGTCATAGAAGGCATCTGACTCATCGGCTTTGCCTGCATCCCTCCACGGATGTTCGTCTTCGGTGGGGGCATAAGTAACCACGACCACCACTCCTCGCCTCTGGTTGATGGGAAGGCGAGCCCAAAGTAGCCTGGGGCTTACAGCTTCCCACACCTCACCGCCACGCTCCCACACCCCCTTCATTCTTTTGTTCAAAAAGAAGAGCCACACCCTGTTGTTTGGCAGTCTGCTGCCCCGAGTAGAGGACTGTCCACCCCTCATGGTGGCAGGAGCCAGAACCGGTCCACCGGACCTCCTGAATGCCACAGAGATCCAGGCTGTACCGGTCCAGCTCCCGACAGAGGAGTGGCAGCCTCTCCTTCACAGTGAGCGTTCGAACATTCCACGTGGCCATCTGTAGTGGCTTTTCGTTGTTTCTGGAGGAGCCCCGAGGGTAGAGATTCAATCTCCTGGCTCCGCCAATTGGGGTTTGGCCAGGAGACGTCATAGACGCCTGTCCCCCTGGGGCCTCCGGCACAAGCTTAATAGTGAAATTTTGTATTCGTAGTTTAGTGGTAATTAATTGAAGGTGGAGGGGTTACCAGCCCCTCGCACCCATCCAGAACCCCCGTTTAGCCACTGTGGAGGACACAGATGCCATGAGGGGAGGAGCCAATCGGAATTGGACCTCCCCCCACAGCACTGTCCACAACAGTTGCCCGTCCGGCACCGCGAGGAGGACACACACACGGACACACGGACCATACCCCACCCCCACCAACGCAGAGCGGAGATTTTTCAGATATAACAACAGCACGACACACACTATTCAGTTCAACAAGGCACAGCTCGGCGAGCGCCAGAAGAGGGCGGCGAGCGGCAGGCTCCAAGGGGCCCCGCGATCAACCGAGGATGGCGAGGCTGGCAGAGTAGCGATGTGCCACCGAGTGTGAGTTCAAAGCTGAAAGACGAAGTATCGCTCAAAGACTTTTATTCTACATCGAGTGCCAGCTGCCAGCACCAAGCATTGTGCCGACTTGGCTCATCCAGCAGGGGAAAGAGGCTGACCAGCCGCCGTGAGTAAAAGAGTCAGCGAACCAGCGAAGACAACGTTTGAGCATCTCCACAGAGAGAGCGCGTGCGGCGCAGCTACTACAGCAGTGTAAAGAGCCTGCTGCTGTCAGCGAACCAGTGGTGAGTGCATTCGAGCATCTCCACAGAGAGAGCGCGTGCGGTGCAATCCTCCAGCAGCGGGAAGAGCCTGTATCTGTCAGCACGAGCAGCCAAGCCAACGCCCCGAGTAAGAGAATGAAGCAGTTCGTATAACCCTCCCCCACACTCACTCCCTCATGAAGCATTACCCGGCGTCTGCTTCACGAGGACACACAACACGCATATCGGGACAATCAAGAAGAGTGACATTCCATGGTGGTGCATTAAATATCAACTAATTGTGAAGAATATTGCTGCCCATTGAGTTACGTGGATACGGTCATTTAGATAATCTTGCCAATGAATCTATTGACGTATACTTCTGCCTTTGAGAATAATAATTGTTTTGACTGCCTTTTCGCATGAATATCACCGCATAATATTGAGGGCGTTTTATTCGTATTTGCCGCGTATGCTCGTGGTACTCTGAAGTAATCAATTGTTCTGTTATCCAATTAACAACGTGATTATTGAGGGTTGAAGAGATGGATGAATGTACTACTGTGTTGACAATTTCAAGTATAATAATTAATATTATAGTGTTAAGGATTTTGTTTAGAATATCGTGCATGCAGGTTTTAACGACTCTCTCTATCACCAATTGAGCTCGCGTTACGCGGGGAATTAATCAAATGTGCAGTTGCTAAAGTGAAACAACGCAATCATTGATGGTTACTGTGTTGGTACTGTGTTGATAATTCCAAGCCTGAGAGTTTGCATATTATAAAGTTAAGGTTTCGTTTAGAATAAATTGCTTAGCACAGAAGTGTCTGCGTGTTTCTTTCCGGACTTCATGCGTAATAATCTTATTTATAAGAACTGTATTCTGCGTTGAGATTTGAATTTGGAGACCTGACAAAAACACACTAATACATTCTCAGTAAATGTTAAAGCTAGAATAATTGTACTACGGAGCGTTAATACGAACCGAGACAACTAAGCCGAGCTTACTCTGGCATACTTGCATCACACTGGCATAACTTCATACGATTAATTTTATGATCCCGATTGATAATCCGACCCTCGTGAGCGAGGCGGGGCCTAATTATCATAACGGCTTACATTAGCATAATCACACCCACTCGCATACATTAATACAGTTATCTCTCGAATTAGCATAATTTAAGTGCAAAATTGCATCAATTAACATAATTTCGGATAATTACGCAAATTCCAAATTTCATCTAATTTTTATTATTTTCATCAAAATTTTCACAACCAACATATACAACAGTAACATAGTGTAAATATGGCAAGGTGTCATTTTGTATATAAAATGTTAAAGTCAGTGTAAGCCCTTGGCCTTGTTGAAGAGGCCAGCAGCGGATGGGAAGAAACTGTTTTTGTTGCGTGAGGTTTTGGTCCTGATGGACCGCAGCCTTCTGCTGGAGGGGAGTAGCTGGAACAGAGAGTGTCCAGGGTGGGAGGAATTGGCCACAATCTTCCTCACTCGCCTCATGGTTCTCTAGGTGTGCAGGTCCTCGAGGGTTGGTAGATTGCAGAAAATCACCTTCTCAGCAGTGTGGATGATACGCTGCAGTCTGCTCTTGTCCTTGGCAGTGACAGCAGCGTACCAGACAGTTATGGAGGTGAGGATGGATTCAATGATTGCTGTATAGAAGTGCACCATCATTGTCTTTGGCAGGTTGAATTTCTTCAGCTGCCGTAGGAAGTACATCCTCTGTTGAGCTCTCTTGGTGAGGGGGCTGATGTTCAGTTCCCACTTGAGGTCCCGGGAGAGAATAGTGTCCAGGAAGCGGAAGAACTCTACAGTTTTGACTGGGGAGTCGCACAGGGTGAAGGGGGTGAGTGGGGCTGTATTCTTCCTGAAGTCCACAACCATCTCAACTGTCTTTAGAGCATTTAGCTCTAAGTTGTTCTGGCTACACCAAGTCACCAGGTTGTCAACTTCCCACCTATAGTCAGACTCATCCCCACCAGAGATCAGCCCAATGAAGGTGGTGCCGTCCACAAACTTTAAGAGTTTGACGGACAGATGATTGGAGGTGCAGCTGTCGGTGTACAGGGGGAAGAACAGTGGGGAAAGGACGCAACCCTGAGGAGTTCCAGTGCTGATGGACCTGGAGTCAGAGACTTGTGTTCCCAGCTTAACGCACTGCTTCCTGTTAGACAGGTAGTCTGTGGTGGAGTCGGGCACGTTCAGCTGGAAGAGCTTGTCCTGAAGCAGGGCAGGGATGATGGTGTTGAAGGCAGAGCTGAAGTCCACAAACAGGATCCTGGCGTAGGATGCTGGTGAGTCCAGATGCTGTAGGGTGAAGTGGAGGGCCATGTTAACTGCGTCATCCACAGACCTGTTGGCTCTGTAGGCAAACTGAAGGGGGTCCAGGAGAGGGTATGTGATGGCTTTGAGGTGTGCCAGAACCAGGCGCTCAAATCATTTAGTCCTGTTGGCCTTAGCTTTTTGGGCACAGGGATGATGGTGGAAGACTTGACAGGCTGGTACATGGCATGTCTCCAGGGAGGTGTTAAAGATGTTGGTGAACACTGGAGACAGCTGGTCAGTGCAGTGCCTGAGGGTGGCTGGAGAGACAGAGTCCGGCCCAGCTGCTTTGCGTGGGTTCTGCCTCTTGAAAAGTCTATTCTCCCTCCTGAAAGGAGAGAGTCGTCTCTGTAGTAGGAGTGGGGGATGGGGTTTCTTGGGTGGGAAGGGGTAGTTCAGGACAGTCCAATTGTCTTTCAAATCTGCAGTAGAACTCGTTCAGGTCGTTGGCCAGGCGGGAGTCGTTAGTGGTGTGGGGGGCTCTGGGTTTTGTAGTTGGTGATCTGCCTGAGCCCTGTCCAGACAGACGCAGAGTCATTAGCAGAGAACTGGTGTTTTAGTCTCTGAGTACAGTTGTTTAGCCTCTCTCACCACCTTGCTAAACCTGTTCTTCGACTCCTTGAATCTGTCTCTATCCCCACTCCTAAACGCTTCCTCCTTCTCCAACATCAACCTTAGCTTTGCTGAGAACCAAGGCTTGTTGTTGAAGTTCACCCTGGTACGTGTTGGAATACAGCAGTCCTCACAGAAGCTGATGTACGACGTCACAGCCTCTGTGAGTTCATCCAGACAATTGGTAGCAGTCGTGAACATATCCCAGTCAGTACAGTCCAAGCACGCCCGTAAATCCTCCACAGCCTCACTGGTCCACTGTTTAGATGTCCTCACAGCAGGTTTACAGAGCTTTAGTTTCTGCCTGTATGCAGGAATCAGGTGGACCATGGCATGATCAGAGTGTCCCAGTGCTGCTCGGGGGATGGCGTGGTAGACTCTGCGGACTGTAGTGCAGCAGTGATCCAAAGTGTTCCCTTCTCTGGTAGGGCATTTAATGAATTGTATGTATTTGGGGAGTTCGTGGCTGAGGTTACCTTTGTTAAAGTCGCCAAGTACGATAACCAGCGAATCTGGATTTGCTCGCTCCACACTCAGAATATGGTGGGCGAGCATGCGTTGGGGCTCTTTAACCTGAGGACCCGGCGGCAAGTAAACTCTGACCAAAATGAGCGACGCGAACTCACGAGGTGAGTAAAAAGGTTTACAGTTTATAAAACATTATTCAAGGAGCGGAGAACAATATTGCAGAATCACTGTGACATCTACACACCAGCCACTGTTAATGTAAAAACAAATACCACCACCTTTCGTCTTGCCGGAGAGTGCTATGTCACGATCCGATCTTACAAGATGGAATCCTGCCAGTTGTAGCGCAGTGTCCGGAATCAAATCACACAGCCATGTCTCCGTGAAGCACAAAACGGAAGATGAAAAAAAGTTCTAGATTTAAAGCTTTCGTGACTGCAAGGATCCATACTCTTTGGTTCTATTCGGTAAAGTCACGTAGGTAAAAAATAAAACAACAAAAATCACGACGTTTTGGCCACAACACAAGCGGCCTTCATCAGGTGAAGGGATCAGGCTGTCTTGAGGACAGCGCTGGAGTGAAACACAGCCACGCTCAGACCGCGACCTTTAAGCTGTGTGCGGGGAAACAAGGTGCCTTGACGAAGGAATTAGCATAAAAATTAGCATTTGATTGGCCGACTTAGCATAGAGGTGTTGTACGGGTGCACATGCCGGTTGGCACGGGGGGGGGGGGGGGGGAGTTTACATCTTGATGGTGTGAAAAGGGAATTTTAAGAGCTGCGAAAGTTTGGGGTACCACTACTTGAAAAATATACTGTACCATTGAAATTAGTTTAATGTTTGGTTCGATTTAGAACATCTTTCCAATGGTTGCTTAATTTGAAACCATCTTCTCGGTTGAAATTGTGTCCGTGCTTGTAGATCTGAATTGCCTCATGAACAAATCTCTGACAAAAACCCGTGGGTTTGCAAAGAACCTTGGTATCGCAGAAAATTATATCGTGATCACCCACAGCATTGTAACAATAATCAGCTACGGCAGAAGAATTAGTTTTGCCATGTTTCAAATCTGATTTGTGCTCGCGAATTCGGTCAGAGACATGTCGCTTTGTCTCCCCGATATAGCAATCACCACAGGTACAACTCAATTTGTAAACCCCGGGGTACAGTAAGTCAGGAATGACATCCTTCACGGATGGGATCAGATCACGAATTTTGTGTACTGTATTGAACCGGACCTGGATCTTGTGTTTGTTTAGAATTTTGGAAATCTTTTTAGTAACGCCTGCTATATATGGTAGTGTGATGGTTTTGACCGGACAGACACAATTTTTTTTCTAGATGTTAGTTTTGATGAGATAATTCTTTTGGGCTGGGTGGTGGTGGGAATCAGGTTTCAAGTAGGAATCTGTATGGGTGGGTTTCCTCTAGACAGAATGCCCCAATGAGCGATCAGGTCTCCTCTCAAACAGAACATCCAAGAATGGTAGTTTGCCATCTTTCTCCACCTCCATGGTGAATTTGATGGCGGGATGTCTGGAATTGATGTGGTGTAGGAAAAGGTTCAGAGCTGGGAGGCCATGTGGCCAAATGACGAAAGTGTCATCCACATATCTCTTCCACAGGAAAGGTCTGAGGGTGGAAGTCTGGATGGCGTCTGATTCAGATTTCTCCATGAAAATATTGGCTATCACTGGTGACAAGGGGATCCCATGGGGGTACCCTCATTTTGTTTGTAGAAGCAGCCATTCCAAGTAAAGTAGGTATTGTTGAGGCAGTGCCTAACCAGTACAGGTGTATCGGGGTCTAGTCCATGTTGGACCAAATTTTCAATTATTTCAATGGTATCAGGTACTGGGACCTTGGTGAACAAAGAGACGACATCGAAGCTGACAAGGATATCGTCAGGGGACAGTACAACGTCTTTGACCATAGAGACCAATTGGGCTGAGTTAAGTACTGCTGAGGCGGTCTTGCCAGTGAAAGGCAGCAAGGTATCTGACAGAAAACGGGCTAGTCTATAGGTAGGGGAGTTGATCGTGGATACGATGGGTCGTAGTGGGGTGCCTTCTTTACGAATCTTGGGAAGACCATAGAATCTAGTGGGTCTTGCAGCAGGTTTTAGGGAGGGAGGTTTAGTTGGGTCGATTAGGGAGGTCGAACTTGTGATGACCTTGTTGGTTTTTATCGCTAGGCTATTGGTAGGGTCATTTTTAATTTTTGATTAACTTCCATCGTTGAGCAGATTCTGGATTTTGTCGTATGAATCTTTATCCATAATTACAGTAGCATTGCCTTTATCGGCTGAGAGGATGACTATATCACTTCTGTTTTTTAAATTCGCGAGTTGAGAGCGTTCATTTTTGCTGTTGCTAATGGGTTTCTTAGCATTCTTAAGAATAGTGGCTATTTCAGCTCTCGCAACATCTGCTTGGATGTGTCCTACGCCTTTGAGGGCTACATCGACCTGAGAGATGATATCATCTATTAGTATGTGTTTTGAGGTAACAGCAAAATTCAGTCCCCTAGCCAGTACTGTTTTCAAATTGTCCGAAATCGGGGTCCTACTCTGATTAATGACGATTTTGTTGACGTCTAGTTTTGTTATATGTGGAACTGGGTTCTTCTTTGATAGGTGGTTGAATTTAGAAATCAGGTTAGCTTTACATTTGACTGACAGTGAATCAGCAGAAGAAGCAGTCATGTTGTCTACGTGATTCCAATCAGAAGGTGACATTTTTTGTGTTAACATTAAATGAGCTTGTAGGAGAGTCCTGTCTAAAATATCGAGTTCAAATCGGAGTAGCCTTATCCTCTCTGAGATTAAAGATAGGCTGGCCTTAAACAGAATCTCTTTAGAATTCGGAGAAGATACAGCAGTAGGAGTGTGAAAGCGATGGGTATTACCTTGTGATTGCGGCATCTTTTGAGGAAGGTCAGCATCTCGATGAGCTGTGACTTCTTGTCCCATTGTCTGTTAAAAGCTCTAACAGATAGGTGAAAGCCCTCCCCGTAGAGGTTATCAATTCTAGATTTAAAGCTTTCGTGACTGCAAGGATCCATACTCTTTGGTTCTATTCAGTAAAGTCACGTAGGTAAAAAATAAAACAACAAAAATCACGACGTTTTGGCCACAACACAAGCGGCCTTCATCAGGTGAAGGGACCAGACTGTCTCGAGGACAGCGCTGGAGTGAAACACAGCCACGCTCAGACCGCGACCTTAATGCTGTGCGAGGAAACAAGGTGCCTTGACAAAGGAATTAGCATAAAAATTAGCATTTGATTGGCCGACTTAGCATGATGAACGGTGTAGAGGTGGTGTACATGCGGGTGAACATGCCGGTTGGTGAGGGGGGAGTTTACCTATTGATGGTGTGAAAAGGAAATTTTTAAGAGCTGCGAAAGTTTGGGGTACCACTACTTGAAAAATATACTGTGCCATTGAAAATTAGTTTAATGTTTGGTTCGATTTAGAACATCTTTCCAATGGTTGCTTAATTTGAAACCATCTTGGTCCAACATTGATTAAATCCTGATGTACCAACTTTGGTAAGGCACTGCCTTACCAACACTTACTTCACCTGGAATGGTACATTCTACAAACAAAATGAAGGTACCTCAATGGGTTCTTGCTTATCGCCAGTGGTAGCAAATGTTTTCATGGATAAATTTGAGACAGATGCCATCCAGACAACCACCCTACGTCCTTCCTTGTTGAAGAGATACGTAGATGACACGTTCATCATCTGGCCACATGGCCTTCCGGCACTGAAACAATTCTTCAACCACATTAATTCCATACACCCATCAATCAAATTCACCATGGAAGTGGAAAATGATGGCAAGCTACCATTCCTGGATGTTTTGATCAAGAGACCTGATTGCTCGTTGGGACACTCTGTCTACAGGAAAGCCACCCACATGGACTCCTATCTGAAGCCTGATTCTCACCACCATCCAGCCCAGCACCACCTAGCCAGTGAACTGGAGCATGTATACCGTGACTTGATCCCATCTGTGAAGGATGGGATTCCTGACATGCAATACCCTGGTGTCTACAAACTAAGTTGTGTCTGCAGCAGCAGTTGCACTGGGGAAACGAAACGACATGTCTCAGACCGTGTTCGCGAACACAAGGCAGATCTGAAACACGGCAGCACCAATACCTCTGCTGTGGCGGGTCACTGTTTTAACGCTGTGGGCACACACAAAATGTATTTTTCAAGACCGAGGTGCTCTGCAAACCTTCTGGCTACCATCAAAGATTTGTTCATGAAGCCATCCAGATATACAAACATAGACATAACTTCATCCGAGAAGATGGATACAATTTGAGCAATCATTGGAAGGAATTGATCAACCAGGTAAAGTTTTAACTATTGTATTGGCCGACTCTCTGAGTTGCATTGCCTTGTTAAGTTTTTTCTAAGTTTGATGTCTCAGCTTTCTTCTCTCTCTTATCTAAGCCCTGGTGGGATTGCACTCTCTTTCTCACATGCCCTCATTTCATTGCACACTCCTTTAGTCTCATTTTATTGCACTCTCTCATTCTCACAAGACCTTTGGATTGCACTCTCATTGTCACATTCCCTACATGCTAATCCCTCAATCTCTAGCCCCCACCCTCTGGCCCGATGCGGCAACCACCTCCCTCCCCCCCTCTCGGGTCTATATAATGCCTCGTCCACAGCAGTCCGTTTCTTTCACCTGAAGACAAACGCTTGTTGTTGCGATCGAAACGTCGTGATCTTTTTTTATTTTTTTTAACTCTCCATGTACGTAACTTTACCGAAAGAACCAAAGAGTATGTGTATACTGTTTATAAACTGTGTATACAGTGTGTGTGTGTACAAACTGTGTTTACACTGTGTGTACAAACTGTGTACACATTCTTTGGGTCTTTCGGTAAAGCCACGTAGATAGAAAAAATGCAAAAATCTAAATCACGACATTTCGATCGCAACACAAGCAATCGTCGTCAGGTGTGTATGCAGTGTACACACTGTATATACACCGTGTGTGTACAAACTGTGTATACACCGTGTGTGTGTACAAACTGTGCATACACATATTCTTTAGGTCTTTCGGTAAAGCCACGTAGATATAAAAAAAGAATCAAAATAATAACAATATCACGTATTGATCGCAACACAAGCAATCGTCTTCAGGTGAGAAAAGAGGGTGGAATCTTCCGATTCAGGCTATTTATAAAGGTTTAGAGATGGGTGGGGCAGCTAATGTTAATGTACAGTGAGGAAAAAAAGCATTTGATCTCCTGCTGATTTTGTACGTATGCCCACTGACAAAGAAATGATCAGTCTATAATTTTAATGGTAGGTTTATTTGAACAGTGAGAGCCAGAATAACAAGAAAATCCAGAAAAACTTATGTCAAAAATGTTATAAATTGATTTGCATTTTAATGAGGGAAATAAGTTTTTGACCCCGTCTCAATCAGAAATATTTCTGGCTCCCAGGTGTCTTTTATACAGGTAACAAGCTGAGATTAGGAGCACACTCTTAAAGGGAGTGCTCTAATCTCAGCTTGTTACCTGTATAAAAGACACCTGTCCACAGAAGCAATCAATCAATCAGATTCCAAACTCTCCACCATGGCCAAGACCAAAGAGCTCTCCAAGGATGTCAGGGACAAGATTGTAGACCTACACAAGGCTGGAATGGGCTACAAGACCATTGCCAAGCAGCTTGGTGAGAAGGTGACAACAGTTGGTACGATTATTCGCAAATGGAAGAAACATAAAAGAACTGTTAATCTCCCTCGCCATGCAAGATCTCACCTCGTGGAGTTGCAATGGTCATGAGAACGGTGAGGAATCAGCCCAGAACGACATGAGAGGATCTTGTCAATGATCTCAAGGCAGCTGGGACCATATTCACCAATAAAACAATTGGTAACACACTACGCCGTGAAGGACTGAAATCCTGCAGCGCCCGCAAGGTACCCCTGCTCAAGAAAGCAAATATACATGCCTGTCTGAAGTTTGCCAATGAACATCTGAATGATTCAGAGGACAACTGGGTGAAAGTGTTGTGGTCAGATGAGACCAAAATGGAGCTCTTTGGCATCAACTCAACTCGCCGTGTTTGGAGGAATGCTGCCTATGACCCCAAGAACACCATCCCCACCGTCAAACATGGAGGTGGAAATATTATGCTTTGGGAGTGTTTTTCTGCTAAGGGGACAGGACAACTTCACCGCATCAAAGGGACGATGGACAGGGCCATGTACCGTCAAATCTTGGGAGAGAACCTTCTTCCCTCAGCCAGGGCATTGAAAATGGGTCGTGGATGGGTATTCCAGCATGACAATGACCCAAAACACGTGTCCAAGGCAACAAAGGAGTGGCTCAAGAAGCACATTAAGGTCCTGGAGTGGCCTAGCTAGTCTCCAGACCTTAATCCCATAGAAAATCTGTGGAGAGAGCTGAAGGTTCGAGTTGCCAAACGTCAGCCTCGAAACCTTAATGACTTGGAGAAGATATGCAAAGAGTGGGACAAAATCCCTCCTGAGATGTGTGCAAACCTGGTGGCCAACTACAAGAAACGTCTGACCTCTGTGATTGCCAACAAGAGTTTTGCCACCAAGTACTAAGTCATGTTTTGCAGAGGGGTCACATACTTATTTCCCTCATTAAAATGCAAATGAATTTATAACATTTTTGACATGCGTTTTTCTGGATTTGTGTTGTTGTTATTCTCTCTCTCATTGTTGAAATAAACCTACCATTAAAATTATAGACTGATAATTTCTTTGTCAGTGGGCAAACATACAAAATCAGCAGGGGATCAAATACTTTTTTCCTTCACTGTATGCGTGTACACAGTGTGTGGGTGGTCCTAATCAGTCGGGCAGCATTATCTTTTCATCAGCTGTGCAATGCTGTGTGGAAGCTACCTGGTCTGTCGCTCCGCATGAAGCTTCAGGTCTTGTTGGCCACAGTCATGCCCTACAATCTCTAGGCATGTGAAACGTGGACCCCTCTAAATGGAACATCTGCGCTGGTTAGAAACACTGGCTGGCATGCCTACACTCAGATTGAGGGAAGCCAAGTGGTAGCGCATTCGCTATTTATTGCAGAGGTTCAAGGTACAAATCCGACAGGCACCCCTGGCTACTCCAGTAACATTAACCCTAATATGCACCATCTGCTTAACAGTGGATGTAAAACATACTATTGTGTCATTCAAAACACATAGGACTTTGCATGTTGGTGTCATTATCAAAATTTGTGTAATTCCAAATATTATCCAGAATTTGCACAACTGAGATTACAAATCAATTATTGCCCCCGACTGACAGACTCATGCCCATGTGCAGGCTAGTGCTGCGCTAACCTTATGCCACACAGAGGCAGCTGCCACTTAGGGGTACTCTTCGAGTGTTTGTGATGAGATATGATACAAAACTCCGAATTGCTGAGGCAATTAAACATGTTTAAAGCATAGGCTTTCACGAACAATATCATCCATAAGAGTTTTTTCGTGTTAGATCGCGTGCATATAAATGTGCTCTCTCTAGTCGTCTAAGCCAGCCTAAACACAACCCTGACCGTGTAACACCGATGGCGCTGACCGAGACAGCCAACAACTATCCGGCCGCGCAATATCTAGCGAAGGCGACAGCGACGACAATACGAGCCCACTCCAGAACCGGCAGCCCTGCGCTCCCGCTCTCAGCTGCTTTTATGGAACCCAGCGTGGCCTGGCTCCGTGCCTGTCTTCAGGTTCCAGGGGCTTCCAGATAGGGTCTTCCATGACCCTTGCCCCAGTTCCTCCACCCTGCCGACACACCCGTGTATATGCTCACCGGCGTGTGTACTGTTTTCCCACCGCAGTTGCCGTTGCTGGACAAGTCGGCTGACATCCAGAAACTGCAACCGCTGGGCAGGCAGAGCAACCCCAACCTCCGAGAAACACCAACACAAACATTTTTTTACCAAAAAAAACCTTGGTTGCAACACGCGAACCGCCAACATGCAGCGCAACCGCGGCATGTGCAAGAACCCCGTCAGGGACCGTCCAACCGCGACACCCCCCCTCCCCCATAGAGCCGATAACGTAACCCAAACAAAATACACAACCCCCACCCCCGCATTTCACCTGACAAGGGAGATTCCGCCTTTACCAGAACGTAGCTCACGTGAGCCGGTCCTTGACACTGGTCACCCCCACTTTGGCAGGGTCTTGCATTCCTTGGGATTCCGAGGAATGGGGACAAAAAGACAATTGCCTGAATTCAGCAGTAGCATCTAATCGGATCCAGCCCCTGACACTTCACACACGGCAGTCACGGAAAGCATCAGAGACTCGGATCCGGTGGAGCTTGGGAAGATGCTGCCGGCAAGTCGGAGTGCGTCGGTGGCGCTGCCGGCACCCTGCTGACACCCCAGCATTCTATAGCGATGTGGCCCAGCTGACCACACCTGAAACACTCGGCTGTGGGACCCCAGGGTGGAGGGGGCTGCCCCTGTTGGCAACCCACCCGCGGGGGCCTTCTCTCGTGCGTCCCCAGGTCGCACACCACAGCCACTATGTCCTCCTCCCGCTACAGCCGAGCCTCCACTTTGGGCCAATGCTGGCAGGCCTCGTGGCCCTGAATTTCCCGGGCCACCTTCAACGACGTGATCCCCGACTCCCGCGCCAGCAGTCTTTCCGCCACCAAGGAGTCGAGTGCCGTCTCACCCATCTGTGGGTACGCCTGTTGTATATGTAGGTTATGAAAATTTTATGAAAATAATTAAACTTAATGGTAATTTGCATTTTGCATAATTTATCTGAAATTATGTTAATTAGTGTAATTATGCACATAAATTATGCTCATTCGAGATATACTCGTATTAATTTATGCGCATGGGCATGGTTATGATAATGCAGGTCGTTATGATGATTAGGGTCCAGCCTCAGTGACGAGGGTTGATTCATTGGAATAATGTAATTAGCCGTATGCAGTTGATTAGGTGTTGTGAGCGTGAGAGTCAACACGACTTCGTTGTTTAACTCCGTATTATCAATAAGGATATGATTATCTTCGATTTAACGTTATTGATTATATTATGGATTATGTGCTTAGTGTGCTTATGATAAGGTCCCCAGACTTCAGATCTCAATCGCAGATCAATTATTATGCACAATCACGGAAAGACTCACACACAACCTTCTGCTTTAATAAATTGTATTTTCTAGCTAAAATTCAATTTTTGGATAATATAAGAACTCTCAATCTCGGAATTTCAACACAGCATTAACACGGTAACCATCACGATTGCGTTGTTTCACTTCGATAACGGCACCTGTGGTTAATTCCCGACGCGTAACGCAATCAATCGGTTGTTAAGAGAGAGATTAAACATGCATAACTATTCTACCAACACCTTGACTCTATCATATGTAAATTCGTATACTTGAATTGTTACCAACACGACACTCGGTCATTGCGACCCTTAATGCACATTACGCGACCCTTAATGCACATTCTTGTCACGTTAACCAGTAGGACGATTATTATGCAACTCAATGACATGAAAAGACACTCAAACCGTTATTATTCCTCAAGGCACAAATATGCGTTCATGGATTTGTTATGTTCATTCATGGATACCAGCAAGATTATGCAATAAAAAAACGAACGACTCAAATACTCCCAAGTGACCGTATTCCCGCAACGTTTTCCTTTGAGATTCTTATCTTGGACCAATCTTTTAATTGTGTCCGGATCCCTGACAGGGAAACCAGTTGAACATGCTATCCACTCCCGTGGGTGGCGCTCCGTTGAAGGTGCCGAGAATTAATCCGTATTGATGGATTAGTTGGTAACTTATGCGAATAGAAGTACAGCCCCAACAAAATATTAACGAGGAAATTATGAACACTCTTATAAACGACGGATTGTTCACTCGGTCGTTGCGTCGGTGGTGGCTGGTCTTCTGCTGAGATGAGTTAAGACGAGTCTTCTTCTGTTGAGCTGGTCCCGCGGCTGATGAGTTTTTCAATGCTGAAACGGCTCATTTTTATGCAAAAAATCTCTCCTCTTAGCTCCTCCTCACGAGGCGGAGCTACCTTTTGATCTGGTTGTGTGTCGGTGGTGGGGGTTCGTGTGTCAGTGGGTATGTCTGTGTGTGTGTCATTCATCACATGGTTCTGTTCTGGTCTTCCTCAAGCTATAAACCATCAAGGGAAACAGATGCTTCGATTCATCTTGAAGGCGTCTGTCTGTCTACCCTGTCCATCCAGAGGGAGGGCGGGTCACCCCCCCCCCCCCTTTTGTACACGTTTCCGACGTACAAAGAAATGGTTAGTTTTTAAAGTTTAACATTTCTCATCTGACAGCGTATCGTACCATACACATATATGAGTCTGTTTGTGATTCGGGGTATTTGATTTTATTTCCAAGTGAAGACGCTCTACCTGAGCGCTCTACCGAGCGTCTGCATTTTTTTACCACGTGCTGCAGGGAGAGACAAAGGTGGCCGGGATCTTTCTATCTCTCTATACTTTAGGTTGACATTGCTCAAATATCATTTGATTTTATATTCAACCAGTTTGATCCACCCCGTTATCTTGGCTCTTACTTAGTTTATTAATTTTCGTCATTCTGTGTCTTATCACCATATAGATGTATTGCGATTTTCTTTTAACTTAACTTGTTCGCCTGGCTTTCGCTGGCATGGTTGTGGGGTGGGGCCATTATTAAGCCTGCGTTGGTGTGCAGATGGCCTTTGCGATAACGATCTTTTTGCTCTGGCGTGAAATTCCTTCCTCGCGCTCTGCAGGAGATACAAAGGCAGCCAGGAGTACCTCTATCTCTGGCTGCTTTCGGTTTAATGTTTCTCAAGTACCATTTGGCCTTATGTTCACCAAGGCAAGTGGTTTGTAACTCTTTCCTCCCGACGCACCTCTCGGGTTACCGAGATTCGCATTGTTATGATGGAGTTATTAAAAATAATTTTTATCCTGAGTTTAATGGTCCGTTTCTTGATTGTCTGTGACCTATTCCTTGGTTCTGTAAGGTTCTATAATGGAATATCGTTTAAGGTTAACGCGTTATTATTGATGTTGTGTGATTTGTATTGCAGTTTCTTTAACTTAAAGCGTGTTCGCGGGCTGTTGGGTGTGGGGTGGGGTGTGTCTTCTCATTAAACCCGTATGCTCGCTCCAGATTGGTCCTTGTGATGAGGTGTAATTCCTGTTTCTCCGCGCTGCGAGAGAGACAAAGGTGGTCGGGGTTTATTGGGATATTGTTTTAAACTTGTTTCGTAAGTTTGCCCGTTCGCATCATTCCTTCTCGAAAACCTTTGACGTGACTCGGTATTTCTGTACCCAAGCTTGTGATTTAACAGTAAAAGTATTAAAGGTGAAAATCATTTGATAGCGAATTAATTATTGGATAATAATTCACTGATGTATCTGGTGACCTGGTCTTAATTGGAGTGAGCGCGAGGACCGCTAACTTTAGCTTATTCTTGTTGCCCTTTTAAATTTTAACCGTTGTTTCAATAGCAAATAAGAAAAAATATATGGTTTAACCCGTTGGCATCAACGTGTCTGGCTTGGTGGATCTGACCCGAGAGACCCCCCTTCCTTAGGGCACATCAACCTCTTGTTCATCTGGAGATTTTCGCAGATAGCTGTTACATCCTCGCCTTGAGAGTTTTATTATTTCTTTATACTGGTAGGAACGAAGTTGTAAACTGAGTGTACTAGCCTGCAATAGATTAATGTGTCCGTCCACTTTCAATACTTTAACGAAGTGAAATCTCGTGCTGTTAGGGTGTAAAAATAATATTGCACAAAATTCCAATGTTCCTACCAGCCCACCCTGCAGGGACCTGTTTTATGGCCTGTTTATGATCGACATCTGGCTTCTTCTTTGGTTCTTTCGGTAAAGTCACGTAGAATGATAATAAAATAATAAATTGATAAAATAAAATAACACAATAATATTCTCACGACGTTTCGGCCACAACACAAGCGGCCTTCATCAGGTGAAGGGGGCGAGACTGTCTGGTAGGACAGCGCTGGAGTGAAAGAGCCACGTTCAGATACGGCCTTTAAGCTGTGTGAGAGGAACAAAGCGCCTTGACAAAGGAATTAGCATATAATTTAGCATTGAAATGGCTGAATGATTAGCTTGTGACTGGTAACAGAAATAGCTATGTTAAAAGTTAAAGCATACACACCCACAGAGGCACCCATTGTTAAAGCAATTAGCATAGAATTTAGCATTGAAATAGCTAAGTTAAGGCATACACATCCGCAGAGGCACCCCTTGACAATGGAATTAGCATAGAATTTAGCATTGAGATAGCGGAGTGATTAGCTTGTACCTGCTGCAGAAATAGAGCTTGTACCTGCTGCAGAAATAGCTACGTTAAAGTCAGAGCATACACATTCACCGAGGCCCTTAGTTCGTTTGTCAAGGCGCTTTGTTCCTCTCACACAGCTTAAAGGCCGTATCTGAACGTGTCCGTCCGTCCACTTTCAATACTTTAACGAAGTGAAATCTCGTGCTGTTAGGGTGTAAAAATAATATTGCACAAAATTCCAATGTTCCTACCAGCCCACCCTGCAGGGACCTGTTTTATGGCCTGTTTATGATCGACATCTGGCTTCTTGTGCGCCTTACGTGTTTCTTTATTTATTAAAACAAAAAAACATATCTATAAGCAAATATTATGAATATCAATTTTGGAAAAGCCTTATATATCCAACACGCCTTCTGCCCCAGCACCAGCAGAGCCTACCGGAAAGTGAAGGGCGTCTTGGCCTCTCCTCGCTTCCGCTGGAAAAGTCTCGTGCGGGCGTCGCACAGTAGGCCAAAAATTTCCCCTTGCAGCGCCATTACTCCGCCACCCCTCCAGCGCTGTCCCGCGCTCTTCGCAAAATGGCACCCGCCAGTCATGCCAAGCCCTCCATGGGCAAGATGGCGCCCACCACATGTGCGGTCTCCGGCCGAGGCTCCTCCACTCTCCCGCACCGACGGGGACCACCGCCAGGGTCCCCTCATGACTCCTTTCCGCGCCGCTGGCTGTGGCGCGCCTCCCACGCCGTCCCGCACTCCCCTGCGATCTCCTCAGCACGGTGGTCCTTGGCCATGCCGTGTGCTCGGCGCGTGACCGCGGAGGATTGGGCTCCTCTCTCGCCAATTCGCCGCCGCTCTCCCGCCGATCCGCAGCTGCTCTCTCTCCGCCAATGGGCTTTGTAACCAGGGTCCCGGGGCTGCCGGACGGATTCATGTTTCGCCGCTCCCATCCTCCGATGACACTATAGGTGGGTTCTTTCTTCACCCCACTCCTAACACCAGTTGTAGTGTCATCGTAGTGGGAGACAAGGTTCACCATCGCACTCCCTCGTTGTCTAACCTAGCATAAACACAACCCTAATCATGTAACACCGATGGCGCTAACCGAGACAGCCAACAACTATCCTGCCGCGCAATATCTAGCGAAGACGGCATTAATGAAGGCGGCAAAGATGACAGCGACGACGAGACAAGCCCCCTCCCAAAACCGACAGCCCTGAGCTCCCACTCTCAGCTGCTTTCATGCAACCCAGCGCGGCCTGGCTCCGCCCTGGCCATGCCACACCTTCTCGAACCCACTAGCAGGTTCCAGGGGCTTTCAGATGGGGTCTTCGGTGACCCTTGCCCCGATTATTCTGCCCTGCCGACACACCCGTGTATATGCTCACTGGCGCGTGTACTATTTGTCCACCGCAGTTGCCGTTGCTGAACAACACTACACTAGTACAGCACACCGGTGTGCTGGAGAACAAATCACGTGGTGGCGGGTTCCACCAAACATTTAAATTAAAGTGATATAACCCAAAAAAACTCTTATCATGGGCAATTAAGCACCACGCAAATAATATTATCATAACAGAGTGAATGCTTGGGAGCTTATTGGCTCTCACTCCTGGTTAGAGGTCTACCCAACCCACAGAACTGCAAATACTGGCTGCTCTTACTCTGCAGGTTGAATATAGGAATTGAGTGTTCAACTTCACGTTATTTTAATTAAAGGTCTGTGACAAAGGTGCATCTATTGGAGCTTCATTGTCTCAAGCTTATACATCTACCAGGTCTCCATTTGATTTTGTATTGTCTAAGAAGTCCACCCACACCTCTACTTGCACAAACTGCTGGGAGTTGCCTCGCTCTGCCTCACAGTCAGAATTCTCCTCCTGTTTCACGTTGCCTACATCGATGTGAAGGTCCAATTTTGGAGTTGAATCTTCATCTTCACATTTTACCATCACTTCTTCGTTCTTCATCACTTCTTCACATTTCACCTTCACTTCTTCGCTCTTCACCATCCCTTCTTCATATTTCACCTTCACCTCTTCAAAATTCACCTTGATACATTTCATAGTGTCCAAGCTGGAATTTACTTCTGGTTCTTTTATCAGGAGGGATGGGCTCATTGCAGAACTTTGACTTTCACAAGTCGATTTCAGACTACACTCCTTGGGGATCTTCTGATGCCTGTGTGTCCTCTGGTGTCTATGAAGCTGTGGTGACTGTGCAAACGCCTTCCCACACAGAGTGCACTTGAAGGGTTTATCTCCTGTGTGTATTCTCTGGTGTTTTTTAAGATGTGATGACTCTGTAAATGCCTTCTCACACATAGTGCACTTGAAGGGTTTTTCTCCTGTGTGTGTTCGCTCGTGTCTCTGAAGAACCAATGACTTTGCAAATGCCTTCTCACACACACTGCACTTGAAGGGTTTCTCTTCTGTGTGTGTCCTCTGGTGTCTATGAAGCTGTGGTGACTGTGCAAACGCCTTCCCGCACAGAGTGCACTTGAAGGGTTTATCTCCTGTGTGTATTCTCTGGTGTTTTTTAAGATGTGATGAATCTATAAATGCCTTCTCACACATAGTGCACTTGAAGGGTTTTTCTCCTGTGTGTGTTCGCTCGTGTCTCTGAAGAACCAATGACTTTGCAAATGCCTTCTCACACACACTGCACTTGAAGGGTTTCTCTTCTGTGTGTGTCCTCTGGTGTCTATGAAGCTGTGGTGACTGTGCAAACGCCTTCCCGCACAGAGTGCACTTGAAGGGTTTATCTCCTGTGTGTATTCTCTGGTGTTTTTTAAGATGTGATGAATCTATAAATGCCTTCTCACACATAGTGCACTTTAAGGGTTTTTCTCCTGTGTGTGTTCTCTTGTGCCTCTGAAGATGTGATGACTGTGCAAATGCCTTCTCACACACACTGCACTTGAAGGGTTTCTCTTCTGTGTGTGTTCTATGGTGGCTCTGAAGATTTGATGACTTTGCAAATGCCTTCTCACACACACTGCACTTGTAGGGTTTCTCTCCTGTGTGCATTCTCTGGTGTTCTTTAAGATGTGATGACTCTGTAAATGCCTTCTTACACACAGTGCACTTGAAAGGTTTCTCTCCTGTGTGTGTTCTCTGGTGTCTCTGAAGAACTGATGACATTGCAAATGCCTTCTCGCACACACTGCACTTGAAGGGTTTCTCTCCTGTGTGTGTTCTCTGGTGTTTTTGAAGTTCTGATGGCTTTGCAAACGCTTTATCGCACAAAAGGCACCTGAAGGGTTTTCTTCCTTTGTGTGTTTTCTTGTGGCTCTGAAGATCTGATGACTTTGCAAATGCCTTCTCACACACACTGCACTTGAAGGGTTTCTCTCCTGTGTGCATTCTCTGGTGGTTTTTAAGATGTGATGACTCTGCAAATGCCTTCTCACACACAGTGCACTTGAAAGGCTTCTCTCCTGTGTGCATTCTCTGGTGTTTTTAAAGATGTGATGACTCTGTAAATGCCTTCTCACACAGTGCACTTGAAGGGGTTCTCTCCTGTGTGAGTTCTCTGGTGCTGTGTCAAACTTCCAGTACGATCCGTGCTGTTTGCATCCTGGTCGCATTGTTTCCTTCTTGTACCGAGCTGCGCTGAGTGCCTTTGCTCCATCAGACCAATTCTGCAGAGGAAGTGTCAGCTGCAATCAGAAAAAGTATTCACACCATATAAACACAGTCACATATGACTTACACGTCTATACTTATTTATATATTCATGATATAGTGAAAGGTATTCTCCAATTCATCACACAGGCTGATAAGGCACAAAATGAGAGGGCCAATGGTCATAAATATGCCTGGATGCCCTAGTATCTTCAAAATGAATGTTTACCCAAAACTCCAAGCACACAATTTCGGCTGTCTAGCGACGAAAGGAAAATTAATATGTATTGAAGAAAAATTCAGCTAACATAGCAGAGGGTAGTGAAAATAATACTATTTGTATTATGCAGATATGCATAAATTAATGTTCAATCGAAACTTCGAGGTGTGAAGCCAGGCTCAGATTTGCTTGAATGCTCGGATGAACAGATCTAACTTCAGCTGCATATGTGCTGAGATATTTTCCTGACTGTTTCCATTCTTATAAAAAGTCGCAGAGGAAAACTAATATAAACTATTGTTTTGATTCAACCTCCCTTTTCAATAGTTAATATACACGGTGTTTCAAAAAGATTGATCGGATTTGAAATCGCTATATCTCTGCAACCACGAACCGCCCATGAATGAAACTCTTACCACTTGAAAGGGCGGGGCATAGAATTTCAAATTAATAACGCTAGATGCCTCTCCTAGCGCACAAACAGCCTCGAGCCTCAGTCATTCGCAAGATGGCGACCCCGCAACACAAGGCGTTTTGCGTTCTGCAGTTCAGCAGACTGAATCCGTAATTGCGGTGCAGCGTGCATTTCAACGGCGTTTTGGCATTGATCCGCCAATGTCAAGGAGCATTCGTCGTTGGTACCGACAATTTGAGGAAACAGGCTGTTTATGTAAGGGGGAGAACACAGGGCGACCACGCACCTCAGAGGAAAACGTGAGAAGAATTCAAGAGAGTTTTCTGCCTAGCCCGCGCAAGTCGACTCGCCATGCCAGCCGAGAACTTGCGACTTGTCATGCGACTGTCTGGCGTGTGTTGAGGCAACGCTTAATCATGAGGCCATACCGGTTGCAAATGGTACAGGCTCTTCGTGCAGGTGACAAAGGAAAGCGAGTATAATTTTGTGATGCCATGTTACAGACTTCTTACCGCGTTTGATTTCTAATGCAAAAAAAAATACACGCAACGCTGAGGTAAAGTCATCAAAGTGCCACGTCCTCTTCTCTCCCCCCCCAACCCCAATGTGTGCACTTACTATTATAGGGTCGGTAGATACTAAAAATATAGCGTTTATACAGGATTATTGTAGCTATAGAGTCGATATATGCTGCTCCTCGCGGGAAATACCCAGCATTGCCCGAGGCAAAAATAGATTTAAAAACGTCAGAAAACTTAAAAACATAACATACAAATGAAAAGAAAACTCATTAATTAAAATTTTTACCCAAGTGTGCCAAGAATCGATTCTTTAAATCGTGCAAAGGAATCGAAGGTTGTAGATTACTTTAGAATCGCCCTATTCCCATTTAATATAACTTGGTTGCATGTCGCAAAGTATGCTTAACATTTCGAACAGACACACATTCACAAATTTACTTTTTAGATATAAGATACATAGCGTCAGCATGTACTACTGCAGTGATAGCAGGTACAAGCACAATATGCACTGCTGTAATCATAGCAGGTACCACCGCCACAATATGCACTGCTGTAATCATAGCAGGTACCACCACAATTTTCACTGCTGTAATCATAGCAGGTACCACCACAACAGTATGCACTGCTTTAATCATAGCAGGTACCATCACAGCAGTATGCACTTCTGCAATCATAGCAGGTATCAGTCAGTATGCACTGCTCTAATCATATCAGGTACCGCAGTATGCACTGCTGTGATCATAGCAGGTACCACCACAATATGCACTGCTGTAATCATAGCAGGTACCACCACCACAATATGCACTGCTGTAATCATAGCAGGTACCACCACCACAATATACACTGCTGTAATCATAGCAGGTACCACCACAATATGCACTGCTGTAATCATAGCAGGTACCACCACCACAGTATGCATTGCTGTAATCATAGCAGGTACCACCACCACAATATGAACTGCTGTAATCATAGCAGGTACCACCATCACAGTATGCACTGCTGTAATCATAGCAGGTACCACCACCACAATATGCACTGCTGTAATCATAGCAGGTACCACCATCACAGTATGCACTGCTGTAATCATAGCAGGTACCACCACCACAATATGCACTGCTGTAATCATAGCAGGTACCACCATCACAGTATGCACTGCTGTAATCATAGCAGGTACCACCATCACAGTATGCACTGCTGTAATCATAGCAGGTACCACCACAGTTATGCACTGCTGTAATCATAGCAGGAACCACCACACTCAGTATACACTGCTCTAATAATAGCAGGTACCACCACAGTCAGCATGTACTGTTGTAATCATAGCAGGTACCACCACAGTATGCACTGCTCCAATCATAGCAGATACCACCACAGCAGTATGCACTGTTGTGATCATAGCAGGTACCACCACAATATGCACTGCTGTAATCATATCAGGTACCACAATTTTCACTGCTGTAATCATAGCAGGTACCACCACAACAGTATGCACTGCTGTAATCATAGCAGGTACCACCACAATATGCACTGCTGTAATCATAGCAGGAACCACCAGTCAGTATGCACTGCTGTAATCATAGCAGGTACCACCACAGCAGTATGCACTGCTGTAGTGATAGTAGATACTGCTATCGAGTTGGTAGATACTGCTATATAGAGTTAGAAGATACTAAAACAGTTTGTATATACCACTACGGCCAGTAAATACTGCTACAGTCAGTAAATACTACTACACAGTAAATACTACTACGGTCAGTAGCTACTGCTATAGAGTTAGTAGTTACTACTATAGCCAGTGGATACTGCGATAGAGTCAGCAAATACTACTATAGAGTTAGTCTTTACTACTATAGAGTCGGTAGAGACTACTGTAGGGCCAGTAGATACTCCTACGGTCAGTCATTACTAAAGTCAGTAAATACTACTATACAGTCATTAGCGACTACTGGCTCAGTAGTACTACTGTACAGTCAGTAGGTACAACTGCAGAGTCAATAGATACTACTTACTCTATTGTATGTAGTGTGTGTAGGTATATATACCTACGCGGGGATGAATATATTTTTGAGGGGGTGGGTCGACAATTTTCGGAAAACTTTGAGATCAACTATTTATCACACACTTTCTATAACTTTTTAGACTTTTCTAAGCTTCTTTAATATTTATTTAAAGCTTTCGTGACTGCAGGGATTCATATTCTTTGTTCTTTTGGTAAAGTCACGTAGACGGGAAACAATAAAATAAGAAAAATATAAAACAATAAAATTATCACGACGTTTCGACTACAACACAAGCAATCATCATCAGGTGTGAAAACCACAGCAAGAAAATTTGAAAAAAGTTGCGTTTTTTTAACGTTAGCACAACGGAGAGCGATTTGGCAGTTATTCAGATGGACGAGTCCATCTATGTTCGGAAAAAGAGGGGGGAGACGAAAATGATGGATGCGGTCTGAAAGCCACCGTAAGCGTGAACAATCAATTAAGACCCGATTGTTCACCCTTACGGTGGCCGGGTACTTCTCGCTAGTCTTATATATAAAAGTCTCCACGCGCGCTTGAGAGGAATTTGGCACTCGAAGGGTGGGGTTGACGTCCAAAAAAATTCGACAGCCAGCACGCCCTAAGCCCTGCGGTGGGAATAGGCTATTCCTTTTTCACGTCCGTCACCTTTAAATGAGTTAAATTATAGATCTAGTGGGATTTCGATATATTTATTTATTTAATGCGTGCTACCGGCCGTACCAACTCACGCCAATTGGGTGGCGTGAGTTGGCACTGCCAAGTGATGCGCGTTCGGTCGAGCTCACGGGGGACATTCTCTTTTACACGTTTAACATGCAATAAATATACACATAACGCTGCGGCTATTTCTTCAGTGTGATGTCCTCTTCGCCCCCACCCCCCCCAACACGATGCGTGCAGTTGCTGCTATAAAGTCCGTTGATATTAATATTATTACAGCACTTACATAGCATTATTGTAGTATTCATGTTTACTATTAAACAAATACGTTCGCAGATATTACAATAATGTTTGTGTGCACAAAACTGATTTTCATTATTAGGTTGCTAAATATTCCCTTTTTTTTAGCTGTGCTTTTATGACGCTGGGATGGTCTACTGCCAGTCTGTGATGTAGCCTGCTGCATGCTGATTAATGTCAGTGCACTGACATTCGATGATCTACACTGCTAATTTTCCTTTTTACCATTATGAGTGTATGCCAGTCTATAATCTGTTGCCTGTTTCTTTACCTCACTCAGTGTACTGCCAGCCTTTCATGTGGACTGTATTCTGCATTTTCAGCTGCTGCCCGTATTGCCAGCTTTGAATGTCGCCTGTCGCAATGCTTATGTCATTGAGTCGGCGTACTGGCAGTCTATAATCTAAACTGTAGCCTGCTTCTCAACTTACCTGTGCGTACTGCTGCTCTTTAATTTACACTTATTTCTGCTTATTTCTTCAATGCATTTCTATTGTTTCGATTGCTCACGTCACGCTATTAACTCATACGCAGTACTGCGATACTGATAGCTGTCATCATCAGGGATTGCTGTGTGTATGTGTGTGTAAGTCCATGTGTGTGTGTCTTAGTCGATGTGTGTGTATGTAAGTACACGCGTTCGGTGGGGGTGAGGGGAGAATTCTCTTTCGTGTGAACACTGCGCAAGGTAACTTGCACAGATTCACAGCTCCCTTCACACATGTATTACCATGACTGTTTACTCATTACAAATTGCCTTTTAAATGCTACACATTAACTGACATGGATGAACCAATGTTGTTGAAGAATAGCCTTATTCTGGACTCTTGAGGCATAAGCAGTCAGGCAATATCACTTACTGCACAGATGGCAAACCAATAAATATACTCAATTAAGTCTTCATTCTATAGTTACACTTGCCCCCCTCAGTAGGGGGTTTGAGTAGTGACGATATGTCAATTACGCTTGATTGGTGCGCATCTGTTCATAGTTACAGGGAGGTTAGGTTCATTTTGGCCATGTTTTTGTTTATTGTAGTACGGAGTTAGACTGATGGCCTTAATCTTAGTTGTCTTGTGGTTGTTGTTGTTATTTGACTTGCATCCCACTGGGATTTTTTGCACACAGCGTTGGTGTACGGTGCTATTTCAGGAATATTTGGATTTTTTTCCTGTATTTTGTTTGCGCAGTCACATAATCACTTTAAGATGTTTTCTTGTTCATGTTTTTTGTTTGTTGCGGTTGCACCCGATTCAAGAGCCGAATGGCTCACAGGGCTATACCAAATAAATGAACTATGAACTATTTTGTATTCGTTGACTTTCAGTAATTTGCTGCTCTTGCTCGCGGCAAATGCACCAAAATGTCGGAACACCCTCGCAGTCACTCCTGATTACTTACTTATTATACACGCGTGCATTTCCCCTCTCCCTTGCTTCTTTCCCTAAAGTCATGTACATAGAAAACTATTACTTTCAAACTCATTTCGTCAATATAAAAGTGAGAGTGTGCGTGTACGTCCATGTGGGCGTGTGAGTCCATGTATGTGCGTTGTGTCTGTGCGAGTCCGTGTGTGTATGCGTCAATGTGTGTGTATGCGTCAATGTGTGTGCGAGTCAATGTGTGACAGTCACTGTTTGTTTGTGTACGTCCATGTGTGTGTGCAGTGTGTTTACGTCGATGTGTATGTCAGTCAATGTGTGTAAGTCCATATGTGTGTGCGTAGTTCCACGTGTATGTCTGTCGATGTCTGTGTATGTATACGTCGAAATGTGTGTCTGCGTGAGTGTATGTGCATGTGTAAGTCAATGTGTGTGTATATATAAGTCAATGTGTTTGTATGTGTGTCGATGTGTGTCAATGTGTGTGTGCATCGATATCTGTGCGAGTCCATGTGTGTTAGTCGATATGTGTTTGTGTAAGTACATGTGTGTGTGTGGGTCCATGTGTGTGTGACTCTATGAATGTGTGTGTTTAAGTCCACGTGTGTGTGAGTCGCTGTGTGTGAGTCCGTGTGTGTGTAGGTCTATGTGTGTGCGAGTCTATGTATGTGTGTGTGCATCGATGTGTGTGTGTGCGTCGATGTGTGTGTATGTCCGTTTGTGTATGCAAGTCAGTTTAACTCGTGGTTTAGTGGTTGTTGTTGGAGGGCAGTCGCCCTCCAACAACAACGGAGGGCGGAGGAGCGACGCTCACAACGAGCGGAGCGCCGGGTGGCTAAAGCACAGCAGGTTGCCACAGTAGGGGGCACAGGTGGTGCATCAGCAAGTCATCTCAGTCAGTCGACCTGTGGCACCTGGGTCTGCCCCGTGACCTGCCAGCGGGCGTTCGACACTTCACGTGGCCTCAGGGTGCACATAGCCTGGCACAAGCATCGTGGTGATGTCACCGCCACTTAGTGGCGAATGGCGGTTGTTGTTGTATGCAAGTCGCTGTGTGTGTGCGCGATTCGATGTGTGTGTGTCAGTCGATGTGTTAATAAATGTGTGTGCGTCGTATGTGTGTGTAGACAACTAATATTTATCTATTAAGTTCGTAATTTTTACAATCATGTGTGTGTCTAAGTCCATGTGTGTGTGTCAGTCTATGGGCGTGCGTGAGTCGATGTGTATGTGTAAGCTGATGTGTGTGTGTGTCTTTTTCGCCCGGGCAATGCCGGGTACTGCCCGCTAGTATTATATAAACAAAACATCGACCATTCATGACGAATTGGAAGTAATCTTATCACAATGCTAATACCATGATAGGTGCAATTTAATACCATGTAAGTGCGGATTCCTTGTCAGCAGGTAATGGTAATGATACAGGTGTCAAGGGATGACTGACAGATGAACCAGCTGTGCTCGCCACTGTCTTGCTGGGTTTGAGGAACCCAGCGTTCCACCCATTCATGTGGGCGTCACTCTTCCGACCTCATCGTTGTTGCAAAGCAAATATCTCCAACTGCCCTGCAGCATACCTCACGGGCCTCCTCCACAAAGGCCGATCTTCACTCCTGGCAACAGTCATCGGAAGGTCCTATCACCTCCACATCCTCCAATCTCTTCTCTAGCCAATGCCATGCCTGTTGAGCCCCTAATGTCTGGACAAACAAAAGCTCCTTGAGCATGCAGTGTCTGGGAATGTGGGATTCATCACCGAACCAATGCAGCCTCGCCTGCTAAAGAGACTCATTATTATATTCTATATTGATATCTTAAGGATCTATAAGCTTATAATACAACATAGTCTGGTTGAATAGAAAATGAATCATAGGCAGGCCACCCTTCATTGTATAAGCCAGCACAGATGGTAATTTAAATAAGTTCATATTTTGCATCCACAGAGTAATATCTTATTCATATTCTTAGCTCTTTCGGTAAAGTCACGTTGAAGCGAAAGAGTTCCAGGGGGAGTAATATTTGTGGCCATAAGAATAACAGCTGTGTTCGTTAATTTCTGAAAACGCTTGTCCTGGTGAGGGTCGTGGTGGCAGCATGCTGAGGGCGGTCCAGGTCTCCCTTTTCCTGGAGACAGACTCTAGCTCATCCTGGGGAATTCCGAAGCGTTTCCAGACCAGCCGAGCAGCATAGTCTTGGGCCAGCCCGGGGTCTCCGCCCAGTGGAACGTATCTGGTAGAGCTCCAAGGGGAGTCTATTGGGAGGCATCCTTACATATATTCTATATTGTTATCACCCCTAGAGCCAGGCCCAGGGGCTGCGTTCACCAACAAGCACCTCGTGGCCGCGTGACCAATGGAACTTGAATTGGCTAAGTGGTGCCATCCTGTGCGTCAAACATCCGCAGGATGAAAGGTGAGGGGCAGGTGCGATGCCAGTATGGCAGGGAGAGGGATGGTCTCAGATGGACTAGACCTTGGCGATGGACACAAAGCTTTGTATGGAGCAAAAGTCCAGGCACCTTCCACACAGTGTTACAATCTAATGATAGAATGCTGCTCGACTAATTTTAAGTGAGACTTTGGCTGCCAAACCAGAGCTGGTCGTGAACACATTAACCAGGTATGGGAACTCCTCTAACACTTGTAGAACTGCCTGATTATTCATGGAGAGTTGAGCAGGTGCAGTGTTGTATGATATTAAATTCCCAGGCAGGTCATTATTTTGTTGTAACATTTTCAAGGCCCCATTTCAAGATGGAATTATCAATGCACAGAACAAGATTCCCTAATTCCATCTCACTGAGTAGCCATTACCAAATCATCAGCAGATGTAACATGGTTGACCAGCAGGGAACGCTCATTTAACTATAACCAGGCATTGATTAGCGCATCATTGTAACCGTAACGAATGCAATGGTTTTTATATAACCATTGGGAGCTTCTCAAACTACATAGTTATTAAAGATGCTATGTAATGTAATGCATGGGGCCAGAGTGAATTTCTGTCACAAGCCATGTTGAACAGGAAATGGCTCGGACTCCTGGTCACGCAGCGTTAGACCATCACTACTTCCGGTTTGCCACACATGCAAACACATTTTGACATTTCATCTACTACAATTCCACGCACTCACCATAACATAAGTGTCTCCACTGCACTGCTAAATTTGTTCTCAGATCTACTTGCATGTCTGACAATACTAGACAGGCTCACCAGCATTGCAAAAATGTCATCAACACCAAGATGCCAATCCTGCAATGTGATGATGGCTACCATTTCCTACTCCGCCAAGCTGACCCAGCAACAGGCTTGCCAAAACAAATTAAAATTTCCGCCATGGACGTCTTTGCCTTCAGGATCATGGTACGAAACTGCAGCTTCAATCTTTTCTTGAGATGCAAAGGGCTCTTCCACTAATTTGCTGTCGACATGTATGCCAAAATTTAAGCTTCATTCGATTAAACCCACCAGATGGCAAAACATCCAACATTGTCTATCCTTAAGCTCTCCAAGGGCAACGAATTTAAAAGCTGTCCTCATTATGAACAAACAAGCCCTGTGATTGTATAACACAACCAAGAAACCGTGACAATATACACACATTTACAGACTTCATTGGCAGAATTCAATAATTCAAATAAAGCCAGCATTGCAAGACATTACTCTTAATATTTGATTACTGAGACTTGTGCGAAGCCAGGTAACTTAGTTATTACCGAATAAATACGATACTTCTGATGATCATGTTTGTGCCTGAGTGGGGAGCGGTAGTGCAATGGTTAGCATGCTGCGCTATAAACCCAGCGAGACGATTTATATTCCCACAGAGCCAAGCCACAACATTTGGCTGTCGCCTGATGAAGCTGGTTGTAATTACTGGCGAATGTCGTACTCAGATTGTAAATGTTGTGGCTTGGCTCTCCAACACACAACCGGTGTAGTGCTGTACTAGTGACGAATTGGCCACGTTCTGTTTAGGTGACAAACCTTACTAGTTGGCTGTATCGGGTGGTGGCGGGTTTAACGACACAATTATATATTTACGCGATCTAACCCAAACAAACCTGTATTACTGCTGTATATTTGGAGTTTGCGTGTCTCTCTCCCCGTGGTCGCGTGGAATTTCCCCCGGATCCTCCGGTTTTCCCCTGCACATTTAGAGTCAACATCACCACGCGTTTAGAGTATTTGACCGACAGACATTTCCACACGTTGATAAGCCACTTTGTTGTGGGGAGGTCGCTTCTGAAAAAGAGCGGTACAGCAGCTCAAGTGGGCTTGGCCTTGGTAAGATTTAAAAAAACTGTAGAAATAAATCAAAGAAACAAAGTTTCAAAGTAGCGAGCCAGTTGAAGACAAATTAAACTTAAGCAGAGAATTAAAGCAAATGCAATCAGGCGAGGGCAGGAGGCAAGGCCCCGCATGGCTAGGCCCCGCGTTGTAATGTTCCAACCTGGACATCGATTCCATACTCGCTGCTACTCAATTGATATCCCTACGAGATAGAGAGACCGAGCGAGGCTCTACCTGGGTAAACAACAACAACCACCACAACAACAACCACCACAACAACAACAACCACCACCACAACAACCACGATGTGAACTTCTCACCTCGGATCCAAGTGAGCGCGCGCGCGCGGATAGGCAGCTTCCTGGTATCTCGTGACGTCATGCGACAACAGGAGGTGACATGACGTCACTAGCGGGCACCTCCCCCTCGCGTCTCACGCCGATGAGGTAATGCAGTGGTGACATCAGAGAGAGGGGTTAGAGTTTAATTTGATTTAAATCTTGACTTCAGTCGGGTGCGACCGCAACAAACAAACTATGAACAGAGAACATCTTAAAGCTACGACGCGCAACAAAAAAACATCCTGGTATGAAGCAGCAAATCTTCCAGAAAAAAATCACCGTATTACAACGCTGTGTGCAAAAATCCCAGTGTGATGCAAGTCAAACAATAACAACAACAATAAGACATCTTCTTTGGTTCTTTCGGTAAAGTCACGTAGAATGAGAATAAAATAATAAAATAAAAATAAGACAATAAAATTCTCACGACGTTTCGGCCACAACACAAGCGGCCTTCTTCAGGTGAAAGAACAGAACTGTCGGGACGACAGTGCTTCAATGAGTGCTGCTGAGATTCGTGGCGTCTTTTAAGCCCGGTGATAGGTGTGAAGCACCTAGAAAGCAGGAGAATTTAGCACTGAATTAGCTAGGGATTAGCTTGTGATAAAAATAGCTGTGTTAAAGTCAAAGTTTACATATCAACAGATGCATTTAGTATATGGACGAAAAAGGGCATGCAACTACCCAACCATCACACAGTAAACCAATGTGAGAAAAAAACTAAGTCTTTATTACATCAATGTAATAATTGTACTTAATATATTCTTAAATAAGCTGAGCTATTAATCACAAAGCAACTGGGTATACACTATACTATATAAAAATACCATATGGTAAAACCAATGAAAACCAAAATATAAACTACCTCAATGTAATCAATAAACACTATATACTATACCCTTTGGTTCTATTCGGAAAAGTCACGTAGGTAAAAAATAAAACAACAAAAATCATGACGTTTTGGCCACAACACAAGCGGCCTTCATCAGGTGAAAGGACCAGGCTGTCTCGAGGACAGCGCTGGAGTGAAACACAGCCACGCTCAGACCGCGGCCTTTAAGCTGTGTGCGAGGAAACAAGGTTCCTTGACAAAGGAATTAGCATAAAAATTTGCATTTGATTGGCCGACTTAGCATGATGAACGGTGTAGAGGTGGTGTACATGCGGGTGAACATGCCGGTTGGCGCGGGGGGGAGGGTGAGTTTACCTATTGATGGTGTGAAAAGGGAATTTTTAAGAGCTGCGAAAGTTTGGGGTACCACTACTTGAAAAAGTATACTGTACCATTGAAAATTAGTTTAATGTTTGGTTCGATTTAGAACATCTTTCCAATGCTTGCTTAATTTGAAACCATCTTATCGGTTGAAATTGTGTCTGTGTTTGTAGATCTGAATTGCCTCGTGAACAAATCTCTGATAAAAACCCGTGGGTTTGCAAAGAACCTTGGTATCGGAGAAAATTATAACGTGATCACCCACAGCATTGCAACAGTGATCAGCTACGGCAGAAGAATTCGTTCTGCCGTGTTTCAAATCTGATTTGTGCTCGCGAATTCGGTCAGAGACATGTCGCTTTGTCTCCCCGATATAGCAATCACCGCAGGTACAACTCAATTTGTAAACCCTGGGGTACTGTAAGTCAGAAATGACATCCTTCACGGATGGGATCAGATCACGAATTTTGTGTACTGTGTTGAACCGGACCTGGATCTTGTGTTTGTTTAGAATTTTGGAAATCTTTTTAGTAACGCCTGCTATATATGGTAGTGTGATGGTTTTGACCGGACTATCAAGTGGTTGTTTCTGTATGGAGGGAGAAACAGCTTGGCGGATGGTACGGTCAGAGTATCCATTCCTTTTGAGGGCCAGGTGTACATGTTTTCATTCACTGATCAGGTGGTGTTGGTCCGAAATGCAATGAGCCCTATGTTATAAAGTTTTGATGAGATAATTCTTTTGGGCTGGGTGGTGGTGGGAATCAGGTTTCAAGTAGGAATCTGTGTGGGTGGGTTTCCTTTAGACAGAATGCCCCAATGAGCCATCAGGTCTCCTCTCAAACAGAACATCTAAGAATGGAAGCTTGCCATCTTTCTCCACTTCCATGGTGAATTTGATGGTGGGATGTCTGGAATTGATGTGGTGTAGGAAAAGGTTCAGAGCTGGGAGGCCATGTGGCCAAATGACGAAAGTGTCATCCACATATCTCTTCCACAGGGAAGGTCTGAAGGTGGAAGTCTGGATGGCGTCTGATTCAGATTTCTCCATGAAAATATTGGCTATCACTGGTGACAAGGGGGATCCCATGGGGGTACCCTCATTTTGTTTGTAGAAGGAGCCATTCCAAGAAAAGTAGGTATTGTTGAGGCAGTGCCTAACCAGTGCAGGTGTATCGGGGTCTAGTCCATGTTGGACCAAATTTTCCATTATTTCAATGGTATCAGGTACTGGGACCTTGGTGAACAAAGAGACCACATCGAAGCTGACAAGGATATCGTCAGGGGACAGTACAACGTCTTTGACAATAGAGACCAATTGGGCTGAGTTAAGTACTGCTGAGGCGGTCTTGCCAGTGAAAGGCAGCAAGGTATCTGACAGAAAACGGGCTAGTCTATAGGTAGGGGAGTTGATCGTGGATACGATGAGTCGTAGTGGGGTGCCTTCTTTATGAATCTTGGGAAGACCATAGAATCTAGGGGGTCTTGCAGCAGAAGGTTTTAAGGAGGGATGTTTAGTTGGGTGGATTAGGGAGGTCGAACTTGTGATGATCTTGTTGGTTTTTATCGCTAGGCTATTGGTAGGGTCATTTTTAATTTTTGAGTAACTTCCATCGTTGAGCAGATTCTGGATTTTGTTGTTGTATGAATCTTTATCCATAATTACAGTAGCGTTGCCTTTATCGGCTGAGAGGATGACTATATCACTTCTGTTTTTTTTAAATTCGCGAGTTCAGAGCGTTCATTTTTGCTGATGTTACTAATGGGTTTCTTAGCATTCTTAAGAAAAGTGGTTATTTCAGCTCTCGCAACGTCTGCTTGGATGTGTCCTACGCCTTTGAGGGCTACATCGACCTGAGAGATGATATCATCTACTGGTATGTGTTTTGGGGTGACAGCAAAATTCAGTCCCCTAGCCAGTACTGTTTTCAGATTGTCCGAAATCAGGGTGCTACTCTGATTAATGATGATTTTGTTGACGTCTAGTTTTGTTATACGTGGAACTGGGTTCTTTTTTGATAGGTGGTTGAATTTAGAAATCAGGTTAGCTTTACATTTGACTGACAGTGAATCAGCAGAAGAAGCAGTCATGTTGTCTACGTCATTCCAATCAGAAGGTGACATTTTTTGTGTTAACATTAAATGAGCTTGTAGGAGAGGCTTGTCTAAAGTATCGAGTTCAAATCGGAGTAGCCTTACCCTCTCTGAGATTAAAGATAGGCTGGCCTTAAACAGAATCTTTATAGAATTCGGAGAAGATACAGCAGCAGAAGTGAGTGTGAAAGCGATGGGTATTACCTTGTGATCGCGGCATCTTTTGAGGAAGGTCAGCGTCTCGATGAGCTGTGACTTCTTGTCCCGTTGTCTGTTAAAAGCTCTAACAGATAGGTGAAAGCCCTCCCCGTAGAGGTTATCAATTCTAGATTTAAAGCTTTCGTGACTGCAAGGATCCATACTCTTTGGTTCTATTCGGTAAAGTAACGTAGGTAAAAAATAAAACAACAAAAATCACGACGTTTTGGCCACGACACAAGCGGCCTTCATCAGGTGAAGGGACCAGGCTGTCTCGAGGACAGCGCTGGAGTGAAACATAGCCACGCTCAGACCACGGCCTTTAAGCTGTGTGCGAGGAAACAAGGTGCCTTGACAAAGGAATTAGCATAAAAAATAGCATTTGATTGGCCGACTTAGCATGATGAATGGTGTAGAGGTGGTGTACATGCGGGTGAACATGATGCCGGTTGGCGCGGGGGGGGAGGGGGAGTTTACCTATTGATGGTGTGAAAAGGGAATTTTTAAGAGCTGCGAAAGTTTGGGGTACCACTACTTGAAAAATATACTGTACCAATGAAAATTAGTTTAAGGTTTGGTTCGATTTAGAACATCTTTCCAATGGTTGCTTAATTTGAAACCATCTTCTCGGTTGAAATTGTGTCTGTGTTTGTAGATCTGAATTGCCTCGTGAACAAATCTCTGATAAAAACCCGTGGGTTTGCAAAGAACCTTGGTTTCGGAGAAAATTATATCGTGATCACCCTTGTTATAAACCATACCATTAACCGTGGTGTGAGAGTTATTAAGAGGCAATGTCAGCGAAAGAGCTGCGGTCTGACGGTAACAGTAAAATACAATTAATTACGAACCGAAATGGTTTAAAACATCTTTCCAATGGTTACTAAGCCAGAATCCATCTTCTCGGTTGAAATTGTCTCTGTGCTTGTATATGTAGAGGTGTTAACTACGTGCTGTTGTGTAACCTGCATTGCCACCAGGGCGGTGCAGCATTACCCCTGGGTACAACGGTTGGGGTCAGTCGAGGTGAAACTTATCGTAGCCAGGGTTTGGTACGAACCAATCAGACGGTTCCACGTGGCAATGTATGATTGGTTCTACCTGGCCACGAAGGAGTATAAGACGGGTGACCCAACGGACCTCGGGGAGTGCTCTCCCTACACGAAGACAGAAGACTGGGCTGGAGCCTAGCAGGACCCTGGACCAGCCTTCCAGCCCTTCTAAGGGCTAAGGTTCGGCATACCCAGTGGTCAGGACCCACCGGGCCAGCGGTGGGTCAGATAGCCTCCCCTAGGTCCTAGCCGGAGGACTAGGATAGCGGTAGACATGTGAGTCCCGCCAAGTCCGGAGGCTGTACCTCCTTAGGTATCAAGGAGGTTAGCGGTAGACGTGTGAGTCCCGCCAAGTCCGCAGGCTGTACCTCCCTAGGGTATCGGGTGAGGGGACCGAATATCCCTCTGTGTGTGTTAAGCATTGTATAAGGAAATAATACAATAAACAGAGTGTGCCTCCTAAGAAGTCTGCTCGTCCTTACAACACTACAACTGGAGTCAGAAGTGGTTGGAAATTGAAACCAGAAGTTCAGCCCACGTGCGGAGCCAGAACGAAGATAACGCTGTATCACCTGCAAGCACCGCCAGCTCCGCTGAAAATGCTGCCGCGTTGACGGCCGCCCAGCCACCGGTTGAGCAGCCGGTCGCTCCCCCTGCCATGGGGGACGGACTCAGGGCAGCACATGGCCGTCTTGCTCAACGCCTACACGCCGCGGCCTCCATTCTCGAAGAGATCAACTTGGAGGTCGCGGGCAGGCCGAGTCAACCGCCGGCAGACGTTCCCGCCATCGGCCGGGGCGGACATTTTTATTTTCCCGCCGGGGAACCACGTGATCCCGCCGGAAGCGGAAGCCAGGGGCATCCTGGGAACGTGGGGGGCCAATCACAACCCGCAACGTCATCAGCACACGACGCTGCGAATTCAAATTCCTCAGCGGACGCCGCGTCATCACTGTACCGACACGGTACAGTAGACTCTATCGGCCGGGAAATCATCGATCTCCGGCTCGAGATGGTGCAATGGTGCAAGCTGAGGGGGAGACGACGTCCGCCCTCCAACAACGCCTGCCCATCTTCCGAGAATTCACATCTGAAGGGGGCGACTGGGCGGCGTTCCAGCGTCGTTTCCTGAGCCACCAAGAGATGGTGGGCTGGTCGGACGCCCAGGCGCTCCAAGCGCTACCGGCCACTCTGGACGACGATGCTCTCGCCTCGCTCCTCACCATCCCCAGGCACCAAACGGCGACTCTTCAATCGGCCCTCCGACGGATGTCCGACGTCTACGGGCCTCTATCCGACGTCCGCAGCCGATTTTACGACAGGCGACGCCGCCCTAAAGAGTCTCCGTTGGCATTCCGGACCGCTCTACTGGCGATGGCAAGAACGGGTTACCCTCGCATGGATGACGAGGCCATCGACGCCATTGTTCTCCAGAAGATACTGGAGCTGGTACGCGAGCTGCGCAGTGTCATCCAAGCGGTGGACGACGACAGTATGTGCTCGCCACGAGCCGCTCGGTGCATCCACGCACATCTGCTGCTCCACACGAAATCGACCATCGCCGCCTCGGCTTCGACGTCGGAGCCTGCCAGCAGGGACACTGAGTTCTCCCCCGACCGGGCCTTCATGGCGACCAGGTCAACGGGCCGGCAATCGTCCGACCACGCTGGTCGCCGCAACGACCAGCAGCGGGGACGGCCTTCTCCACGCGGCGACATAACGTGTTTCAACTGTGGCCGACGAGGCCACATCTCCTCTGACTGCCGTACGCCTCGATGACGCCCCTCCGCATCCCGGGGCCAGGACTACAGGACGTCCACAGCATCGCGGCAAAACCAGGCAAGTTGCGACGCCTCTCACGCTCGGCCCTCATTCACACCATACACACCGCAACGCACCATAAGAAGGGCTCGCGATTTGGCGTGTGATGGGGGGTATTCTGGCGTTTTTTCACAGCCACTCGGACCTGGGCAGTGGTCTGAGTTGGCCCATAGGGTAGTCGCGGCGACGGCAGGTTCGTCCGTGGTTGTCGGATCAATCGAGGGTGTGGAATTTCGCGTGTTGGTCGATACTGGTGCGTCGGCTACGATCATTTCGGATTTGATTTACAATATACTGTCCGTACGATGCCGCCCCTTGGAACGGGTTTCTATCCCGTGTTTCGCCGCTAATGGCAGTTCGCTGGGCATTATCGGGCAAATTCAGGCGCAAATTTCGATTGGAGACATTAAATTGGCAGGGCCTATTTTGGTCTCTTCTTCCCTCGCTGTGCCGTGTTGGAGCTTCCGAAGGAGGGGGTGATGTAGAGGTGTTAACTACGCGCTGTTGCGTAACCTGCATTGCCACCAGGGCAGTGCAGCATTACCCCTGGGTACAACGGTTGGGGTCAGTCGAGGTGTAACGGATCGTAGCCAGGGTTTGGTACGAACCAATCAGACGGTTCCACGTGGGAATGTATGATTGGTTCTATCTGGCCACGAAGGAGTATAAAACGGGTGACCCAACGGACCTCGGGGAGTTCTCTTCCTACACGAAGACAGAAGACTGGGCTGGAGCCTAGCAGGACCCTGGACCAGCCTTCCAGCCCTTCTAAGGGCTAAGGTTCGGCATACCCAGTGGTCAGGACCCACCGGGCCAGCAGTGGGTCAGATAGCCTCCCCTAGGTCCTAGCCGGAGGACTAGGATAGCGGTAGACGTGCGAGTCCCGCCAAGTCCGGAGGCTGTACCTCCCTAGGGTATCGGGTGAGGGGACCGAATATCCCTCTATGTGTGTTAAGCATTGTATATTGAATAATACAATAAACAGAGTGTGCCTCCTAAGAAGTCTGCTCGTCCTTACAACACTACATATATATGGATGGCCTCATCCATATGGATGACGTGATTGCTAAGCTCCAGGGTGATTTCAACAAACTACAACATCAGATTGTTGCTCTTAAACCAGTCCTGAATACCTCCAAAACCAAGGTGCTATGCTTCTCACCAGGACTAAAACAGGAAGTAAAATTTCCCCAATTATATTCCTTAAATAATCAAATGAAAAAAGTTAAGATCGATAAGTATCTTGGGGTCATATTTGATTCAAAACTGAATTTTCATGATCACATTGACTATATTGGTAAAAAGACAAAATAAAAATTGGTTTTCTGTATCCACACAAGCACTGCTTCCCTCCCTATGTTCCGCTTGGAATTGATAAAAGCTACCGTACTGCCATCGTATATAAATCAGCCCCCAGTACTTTACTGAAGAAGCTTGACTCAATGTATCACTCGACCTTTAAATTTGCATTGAACTGCCCATATAGGACCCACCACTTCGATCTCTACATTGGGTCAAACTTAACTTCTCTTAATGATCGACGGCTTGTGCATCAGATCTTATTCATCAGCAGACTACCTGTTGGATCTGCTCACTGTTTCGAAGAACAAATGTGATCAAAGGTCTTCGCTCATTTACTAGCTTCACATTCCTTATTGCCATACAAATACTGGAGAAAAGGCCTTTTCTATTGGTGCCCCCAGGGTCTGGAATGCCTTCGCCAATAAACTGCAACTTGGATCACTACTTGTGAGATCTTCACTCAAAACTGCTCTTAGAGAAGTTACACACCCCTAGCTGCCACTGCTATTCTGAATGGCCTGAAATCAAATGTATCATTCCGGATGACCGCTGCAAAGTATGATCTTGAGTTTTGATTATAGTGTGCTGATCTTTAAAGGTGTATTGAATTTTTTTGATTCTGCTCTTGTTAAATTTGAATCACAGTTCCTATGATCACTGTTACATTGTTTTTAAAGCTTTATTTTGGTGATTTTGCAAACTTCTTGGTTTAGCCATGTTTCTTTGTTGTAGCACAGAGTCAGCCTGATAGCTTTAATCTACATTGTCTTAAGGTTGTTATTGTTTGACTTGCATTCCACTGGGATTTTTACATACAGCTTGAAATAGTGTTTTTTTTCTGGAAGACTTTGCTGTTTTTTCCAGGATTTATCTGTTGCGTGTAGTCACTTTAAGATGTTTTCTTGTTCATGTTTTTGTTTTGTTGCAGATGCACCCGAGTCAAGAGCCGCATGACTCACAGGGTTATCTACTCATTGTTTTTTTCGGTAAAGTCACGTACGTAGAAATACAATAAAATTATATTAAAACAAAAAACAATCACGACGTTTCGATCACAACGCAAGCGATCTTCATCAGGTGTCGAGAACAAATCACGGAGGTAAATACAGCAAAAATATGAGAGACGAGAATTCAACAAACCTGAAAAAAACATTACGTGAAGCACATCCAGTCAGGCCAACAACACAGTTAGACACTTCCTGGCGGACCACGAATTTCAGAAGAGTGTTAAATTTCGTGTTCAACCTTTGGATTGCACATACCAGCATAGATAGAATGAAAAATACGAGGTACACGGTCAATAGAAATACATACACAAGTCCACCAAGAGGTAAGGAGGGAGGAAAGACGGACAGGGAGGCAGAGAGAGAGGGGGCAGCTCAAAAAAGGACCACCTCTTGTAAATACAAAACGGCAGCTCAAAGAAGGGCACATCTTACACATAATTACAACGGTGTTGTAATTACAACGGTGTTGTAATTATGTGTCACGTTTCGATCGCAATAAAAGCAAAGAAGATGGTGGCGGCGGCGTGTGAGTTGTGCTGCGTATAAACTGTGCGTGATGAGTGAGAATGAGGTGAGTGTGAGTGAGCTGTGTGAGTGAGCTGTGTGTGTGTTTAAATTGAGATTGGCGAGTGCAGGGGGGGGGGGGTTAAATCGTTTTACTCGGGTTTAATCGTGTGTTCTTTTTCCATATGTCCGGAATCATCACTTTCCTTCATCTCTTTCGTGTCAGTGTAAATGTACATGTCTCTATTCATTACGGTATTCATTACAATACAAATGAATGTTAATTTATTCTAATTGTAAGGTTTATTAACTACGTTTATTTAATGTTAATGAGTTTGAATCTGATTTAGGGCCTAGTCCATAAGCGGCTTGCCTAAAGCCCTCGGCTTTTTGATTATTATTTTAAATAGTTTGTAAATTTGTGTAAATTTATGCACAATACATCGTACTCAGGTCACCGGGTTCATAATGCAACAAGATACAAACACACGTATATTTATTCTAATTTAAGATTTATTCACTTTGTATATCGAGTTGAAATGTGATAAAGGCTTAGTCCGTCAGCACCTTGACTAAAGCACTCAGCTTTTGTATTGTTTTTTTTCTGTTTAATTTGTGTACATTCATGCACTTTCAAATATAAATGTGTCTATATTTATTATAATACAAATACAATATTTATTTAAATTTAGGGTTTTTTGTTTGTTTATTGAGTAAAAAAGTATCAAGACCTAAATTTTGATTTAAAGCTTTCGTGACGGCAGTGATTCATATTCTTGAGAGATTCGTTCATGAGGCTATCCACATATACAAACACAGAGACAATTTCAACCGAGAAGATGGATTCTGGCTTAGCAATCATTGGAAGGATTTGATAAACCATTTCGGGTCTTAATTGATTGTTCACGCTTACGGTGGCTTTCAGACAGCATACATTAATTTTTCGTCTCCCCCCTCCTCTTTTCCGAACATAGATGGACTCGTCCATCTAAACAAACTGTCAAATCGCTATCCGTGGTGCTAACGTTTAAAAATAAATCAATACAAACCGCCACTTCTTTCAAATGTTCTTGCCGTTGGTTTTCACACCTGATGATGACTGCTTGTGTTGCAGTCGAAACGTCGTGAGAATTTTATTGTTTTATATATATATTATTATTTTATTGTTTCCCTTCAACGTGACTTTTCCGAAAGAACCAAGAATATCAAGACCTAGTTCGCCAGCGCATCGTCTAAAGCCCTAGGCTTCAAGCTTTTCATATTGTGTATTTATTATCCTTCACGGTTTATGAATATGAGGAAGCCACTGGGGCAGATTGGAAAGATTTTATTTAGAACAGTTTTTTTGCGTATTTAGTTTATCCTTCACCCACACCTCCGATTATCGCGGTCGGCTGTGTACAGTGCGAAAGTTCAACGTAGGTCTGTGAGCTGCTCACACGAGATGGCCTGGTGACACCCAGGACGGGTCGTAGGCAGGACTCCCGGGACGTTAAAAAAAAGCGCAGATATTCAACTCAACACTCACAAAAACCCACACGCAAACGGTGACAACAAAAAACGCAATTTGCCACTGAGTGACGGTGACGTCACCACGACGCTTGCGCCAGGCTATGTGCACGACCCAGGTGCCACGGGTCGACTGACACACAACCACACTCAGACGAAGAACCCCATTTAGCCTTAACGTGCTTTTGGGGTAAGTGCTGTTCCCAAGCAGTATAAATGGGGGCCGCCATACCACAGGAGGAGGTGTGTGGGTAGCACCAGGCCCAGCTGCCTTTGTCTCCCGAGTCACAGGGAGCAGCATCCAGGGCCCTGCGGACCACTGTGGTCGTGGTGGTGAGAAGTGACGAGTCGCTCATGCTCGTGTGAAGTGCACGGAGAGTCTGTGGCGGAGTGCTTGAGAGAGCCACGGCAGAAGGACTACGACGCCATAGCGGAGGTGACGGTGGTGAAGAAGGGCTGGCTCTACAAGCGTGTTGCAAGCATATGACTCGGGCGATGAGAAATCAGGCACACAGGCCAACAAAGAGGGAACTGCAGACCACGCTCTGCTCGCTGTCCTACAAACCTGAGGATATGAGCACATGCAACGACCTGATCGGCAAGCACGGAGCCGCTCTCCAGCGCTCGCTCAACGACCTGGAAAACCTTAAGCTGCAGCCCGAGTGCAGCGAGAAGCTAAAGACCATCAATGAGCGTGCCACCCTCTTCCGCGTCAACTCCAATGCTGTGACCAATAGTGATCTCTTGCTCGGATGTCACATTGAGGGCGGTGCTCATCTCCAAAAACTCTAGCACACGGACGAGAAGCCGTGCATGTGTGACGAGTGCGGCAAGACATTTCTCGTGCTCGGCCTACAAGTATATATATTTTATTTGCTTGTGTGTTAAACTGTGTGATATTTTAAATATGCCAATTATCCTGCTGTGTATCCTACTGCTGTCCCTCCCGGCCATATCTCGTGCCACACTCAAGTCGACAAACGGCTACTCTCGTTACTTCGCGTCCATACTTGTTGCTCAATTTGCCACTACACCTGCTAATTAAACAGCTTATAGAAACTTCTACACTCCATCATTGTATCATTTTAAACCCTATCTTTGTCCCATTACTTCACCAGCACTCCTTCCAAACTTAATTCTGCTCTCAAAAATATCACCATCTGCAAGCTGCTATGATTTGTCTAAGGTTCGTCGCTCTTCATCCTTTCACAGAAAATACTTGTGCAAACTATTAATTCTACTTTTCTTATGTCTGGGTGGTATTGAGCTTCATCCTGGCCCAAATGTAAAGAACTAGTATAATTCTGTAGATTTTTCTGGCAGAAAAGGTGTTGGTGTTCTACATGTCAACATCAGAGGACTTGTGATTAAATTAAGTCAACTAAAACTAGAAGTGACAAATCTGGACCCAGACATTTGTGCCTAACAGACAAATTTCTCACTCCTGCCGTAAATGACTAGCAGATTATGATTGACATCTACAACCTTTTTTTGGTTTGACCGAGGGTCTAAAGGAGGTGGAATTGCAATCAATGTTCGTAATACTATTGCATGTTCACCAACTCATTCCTTGTTTGAAAATGTTGCTTTTAAGGTCTGGCTCTCAGAATAACTCTCCCAAATAATCAACAGATATTGGTAGTGTGCTGCTATAGACCGCCTAGTGGTAAGGATGTTGAAGTTGCATCTGCACTGAGGGAGCTTCTTTGGGGCCTCCATAAACGTGAAATAGTTTTAGTGGGTGATCTAAGATTTGGCTAAACCCACCAGCCGTGGCCACAAATTTTGCAGATGAATTTAACCTATTTCAATCAATAAATTTCCCCACAAGACCCAACCTAAAACATCCGGGACAGTCATCTCTGCTTGATGTCCTATTGACAAATGCCCCTCACAATTTCGCACTGATTGGTGTTCCGGGTAATAACCTTAGTGATCACTCCTTCATATTTGGGGTGAGATCATCAGCCAGACCCAAAGCCCCCCTAAATTGGTTGAGAAGCACTCCATGAGGCACTTCAGCATTCAGGCATTTACTAATGATGTGCTTTACTCGGATATTGACAAGGTCTGTGATATCCTCAACCTGACTATGGCTTGGGAGATCTTCAGGTACACGTTTCTCCAAATTCTTAACAAACATGCTTCGTAGGTTAGATTTAAAACTAAAGGCAACCGCCCACCATGGTTTGATTCTTTGAATACTAAGCTCATGAAAGCTATGGACAAGGCTTGGGCATGTGTTAAGAAAAGTAATTTGGTCAATGACTGGCTAGAATACAGGATTTTAAGGAATAGATGCGTCAAAAAAATACGGCATGCAAAAAATGCTTACTTTTCCTCCACTCTCCTGGAATCACATGGAAATTCCAGGATCTTCTGGAAAACAATCAAATGTATCGAAAAGGCATCCAAAACAGATAATCTGCCCATTGAGCTTAACCAAAATGGGGACTATTTTTCAGAGCCCCAAAAAATAGTTGACAATTTTAACCTTCATTTTTCTGAAGCTAGTGACCTTTTTGATAATAAATTGGGAGTCACCCCTGCGCATGCAAATTCCTACAACCCTCTCCAAACATTAAACGAATTTGGTTTCCAGCCAATCCACGAAAGTAATGTTCTGAAACAACTGTCCTACCTCAAAGGGTCCTCCCCTACCGGAGCAGATAGTATTCCCGTTTTTGCTCTGCTAACTGTTGATCACCTAATATACAAACCTATAGCCCATATTTTCAACCTGTCCATCACTGAAGCATCAGTACTTTTAGAATGGAAACATTCCTATGTTCGTCCACTTCACAAAGGGGGCCCTAAATATGATCCAAATAACTACCGACCTATCTCAATTTTGTCCCCATTGATGAAAAATTTTGAAAAATTATAACTACCAGATTAGCAGTTTCCTGTCCAACAACAATCTATTACATCAAAAACAATCTGGTTTCCGAAAAAAATACAGCACCACATCTGCTGCATTAAACACTCTGAATCACATTTACAGTAGCCTTGATAAAAATCAGTACTGCGCCAGTCTTTTTCTTGACTTGTCCAAAGCCTTTGATACAGTGGACCACAACATCCTGCTTAGTAAACTAAGTTGCCTCCGTTTCTCCAAGCATGCAGTAGAATGGTAAAAAAAAAATTACCTCTCTTCTCGCATCCAAACTGTATTCACAGATGGTTGGAGGTCACTGTTAAGATAACAAAATGGATTCCACAGGGTTCCATCCCCGGCCCTCTCTTGTTTTCTCTTCATGTCAAAGACTTGGGCACTGACCTACATCATTCCAGGGTAAATCTTTTTGCAGATGACACGATACTGATTACTACTGGCCGCTCTCCGGATGACGTGATGGCTAAGCTCCAGGGTGATTTCAACAAACTGCAATATCAGCTAGTTGCTCTTAAACTAGTCCTGAATACCTCCAAAACCAAGGTGCTTTGCTTCTCACCAGGACTAAAGCAATAAGTAATTTTTCCCCAATTACATTCCTTAAATAATGATAAAATGGAGCGAGTCAAGATCTATAAGTATCTTGGGGTCATCCTTGATTCAAAACTGAATTTTGAAGATCACATTGATTATATTGGTAAAAAGACAAAAAATTATGTATCGACACAAGCACTGCTTCCCCCCTATGTTCCGTTTGGCATTGATAAAAGCTACCATACTGCCTCTACTTGATTACTGTGACATCGTATATAAATCAGCCCCCAGTACTGTACTGAAGAAGCTTGACTCAATTTATCACTCGGCCTTAAGATATGCATTGAACTGCCCATATAGGTTTCGATTTAAAGCTTTCGTGACTGCAATGATTCATCTTCTTTGGTTCTTTCGGTAAAATCACGTAGAATGATAATAAAATAATAAATTGATAAAATAAAATAACACAATAATATTCTCACGACGTTTCGGCCACAACACAAGCGGCCTTCATCAGGTGAAGGGGGCGAGACTGTCTGGTAGGACAGCGCTGGAGTGAAAGAGCCACGTTCAGATACGGCCTTTAAGCTGTGTGAGAGGAACAAAGCGCCTTGACAAAGGAATTAGCATATAATTTAGCATTGAAATGGCTGAATGATTAGCTTGTGACTGGTCACAGAAATAGCTATGTTAAAAGTTAAAGCATACACACCCGCAGAGGCACCCATTGTTAAAGCAATTAGCATAGAATTTAGCATTGAAATAGCTAAGTTAAGGCATACACATCCGCAGAGGCACCCCTTGACAATGGAATTAGCATAGAATTTAGCATTGAGATAGCTGAGTGATTAGCTTGTACCTGCTGCAGAAATAGAGCTTGTACCTGCTGCAGAAATAGCTACGTTAAAGTCAGAGCATACACATTTACCGAGGCCCTTAGTTCCTTTGTCAAGGCGCTTTGTTCCTCTCACACAGCTTAAAGGCCGTATCTGAACGTGGCTCTTTCACTCCAGCGCTGTCCTACCAGACAGTCTCGCCCCCTTCACCTGATGAAGGCCGCTTGTGTTGTGGCCGAAACGTCGTGAGAATATTATTGTGTTATTTTATTTTATCAATTTATTATTTTATTATCATTCTACCTGACTTTACCGAAAGAACCAAAGAAGATGCCCATATAGGACCCACAACTGTGATCTCTACATTGGGTCAAACTTAACATCTCTTAATGTTCCACAGCTTGTGCATCAAATCTTATTTATTCACGATGTACTTACAAAAAAATCCGCAGACTACCTGCTGGAACTCCTCTCTGTTTCGAAGAACAAATGTGACCTCATTTACTAGCTTCACATTCCTTATTGCCATACAGATACTGGAGGAAAGGCCTTTGCTATTGATGCCCCCAGGATCTGGAATGCTATCGCCAATAAACTGCAACTTGGATCACTACCTGTGAGATCTTCACTCAAAACTGCTCTCGAGGAGTTGTACACCCCTAGCTGCCACTGCTATTCAGTGGCCTGAAATCAAATGTTTCGCTCCGGATGACCGCTGCAACGTATGATCTTGTGTTTTGATTATAGTGTGCTGATCTTAAAGGCGCATTGAAAAATGTTGATACTCCTACTGATACTCCTGTTATGGAGTGATTCGTGCAGCCAGCTATAGCTGCAAAGTTTGGTAGTACATGATATGTATATCGTTTATTGTCAAATTTCAATCACAGTTCCTATGATAACTATTACATTGCTTTTATAGCTATATTTTGGTGATTTCTAAAACTTTTTGGTTTAGCCTTATTTGTTTCTTGTAGTGCAGAGTTAGATTGTCTTATGGTTGTTATTGTTTGACTTGCATCCCACTGAGAATTTTGCACTTTAAGATGTTTCTTGTTCATGTTTTTTTGTTTTGTTGCGGTTGCACACGAGTCAAGAGCCGCATGGCTCACATGGTTATACCTAATAAGTGAAACTGAAAACTGAAAAACATAGCCTGGAATAAGCGTCGTGGTGACGTCACCGCCACTTAGTGGCGAATGGCAGTTGCTGTGTCTTCTTGCTAACATGAGTTAGCAGCTTCCGAGGTGCTGCGTTCCTTGTATCGAAAATACCTCAGGTCCCCAACAGGGGCGCTGGGTCGGCGTGTGTTGAACACGGTGTTCTCGGCTGTTTTGTCAGTCTCTCTCCACCGCTGGGGTGGTTGCCGAGTCGGCACGCTGGTCACTCTGTCGGCGGTGCCTGTACTGGCAGGTGTTGGATATATAAGGCTTTTCCAAAATTGATATTAACAATAATATTTGCCATTATATATATCACATTTTTTAACAAACGAAAAAAATGTAATTCATAAAACCCGTAAGCCAGGCACACGAAAAGCCAGATGTCGATCATAAACAGGCCATAAATATATAAAGAAATAATAAAACTCTCAAGGCGAGGATGTTAACAGCTATCCGCGAAAATCTCCAGATGGACAGGAGTTGATGTGCCCCTAAAAGAAGGGTCACCCAGAGGCGAGCCTCACAGGCAGACACGGAGGCGCAGCCAGTTAAACCAATTTTTCTTATTTGCCATTAAAACAATGGTCAAAATTTAAAAGGCAACAACAAGAATAATATAAAATTAGCGGTCCTAACGCTCACTCCAATTAAGAACAGACCACCAGACACATCAGTGAATCATTATCCAATTATTAATTCGAGATCAAATGATTTTCACTTTTACTGTTAAATCACAAACTTGGGGACAAAATACAGTCACATCAAAGGTTTTCGAGAAGGAATGAGACAACGGGCAAACTTGCTAAAGAGTTTAAACTATCCCAAGGAACCCCGACCACCTTTGTCTCTCCCGCAGAGCGCGAGAGGAATTTCACGCCAGGGCAAACAGATCGTTATCGCAGGAGCCATCTGCCCGCACACAGGCTTAATAATGGCCCCACCCCACAACCACGCCAGCGTAAGCCAGGCGAACGAGTTTTAAGTTAAAAAGAAATCGCAATACATCTATATGGTGATAAGACAGAATGACGAAAATAAATAAACTAAGAGCCAAGGTAACGGGGTGGATCAAACTAGTTGAATATAAAATCGAAATGATATTTGAGCGATGTCAACTCAAAGTATAGAGAGAAACCCCAACCACCTTTGTCTCTCCCCGCAGCACGTGATAATATATACTCGAGAGAACATCTTCACTTGGAAATAAATCAAATACTATGAATCACAAGCAGGATCATAACTGTGTATGATAAGATACCAACTGTGATGTGAAATGTTAAACTTAAAAAATCTTAACCATTTCTTTGTGCGTTGGAAACGTGTACGAAAAAGGGGGGGGGGGGGAAACCCGCCCCTCTCTCTGGATGAACAGCGTCGACAGACAGACGCCTTCGAGATGAATCGAAGCGTCTGTTTCCTTGATGGTTTATGGCTTGAGGAAGACCCAAACAGAACCATGTCATAAATGCCACACACACGCACACACACACAGACCACGCCCCCCCCCCCTTCACTGCACAGAGAGAAGAATGTCTTTGACTATAACGGCTTGGTATCTTTCAAAAAAGTTCAGTCAGTGCAGTCCAGCCGAAGGAGGCAGTCAAGACTGATCAGCGATTCAAGACGTCGACAAGGCACGAGCAGTCGCAGCGAGCGGCTGGCTCGAAGGAGCGCTAGCCTCGCTGAGTAGCGAGGATCGCTGAGTCGCGATGTATCAATGAAAGTGACCTTAGAGCTGAAAGACAAAGTATCGCTTAAAGACCCTTATTTCTACGTCGAGTCCAGCTGTAGCGCGACCGACGCACCAAGCAAGAGTTTCTGCAACAAGCGGCCAAGCGTGCGCCGACTCGACTCATTCAGCAGAGGAAAAGCTTGGCCAGCCGCCAAGCAAGAGCACGCAGCCATCCAGCAGCGGAAAAAGACCGCCAGCACCGCCAAGCAAGCACGTGCAACGTGGCTCAACCAGCAGTGGAAAAGCTTGGACAGCCACCAACAACTTCAGCAAACCAGCGACCAAGCGCGTGCGACTTGAGTCATACAGCAGTGGAGGAAACCTGCTGTCAGCGAACCAGCACGGGCGCGTTCGCGCAGCTCAACAGAGAGAGCACGTGCGACTCAACTCACGCAACAGAAGAAAAAGCTTGGGCAGCCGCATCTTCAAGGAGAAAGAGCGCGGTCAGCAACGCCAAGCAAGAGCGTGCGCAGCTCATCCAGCAGTGGAGAGAAACTGCTGTCAGCGAACCAACACGGGCACATTCGCGCATCTTCAAGGAGAGGGAGCGCGTGCCACCAGCGTGCCATCAGCACGAGCATCAGCACCAGCGCGAGCCAACAGCGTGCCACCAGCGTGCCACCAGCACCAGCACCAGCGCGTGCCAACAGCGTGCCACCAGCGTGCTACAGCGCGCAACTTCGCGTCACCAGGGCTGAGAGGGCAGCGGGCCCGCACTCGACACCCATCATCGTGCGACGACGGCGAGCGTCGCGCTGACTCATCCAGCCAGCGATGGACAGAAACTGTGACAAAGCCGTTCGTATGCCCCCCCTCCCCCACACTCTCCCCCTCACTCCCCCACCGCAACACACAGGAAACACATTTTGGACACAAGAGATGCTAACCTCGGCGTCTGCTTTACGCAAAAAATTGAACAAGTGATAAATAAGACACACGATACGCATATCGGGATAATCAAGAAGGGTCGCCACTCCAAGGTGGTGCATTAAAAAAATCAATTCATAACGAAAAATACTGCTGTCATTGAGTTGCATAATAACCAATCGTCCTACTGTTAACGTGATAAGAATTGACTTGAAGGTCGATGAATGGATGTGGTACTGTGTGGGCAATGTTTAAACACGAATTTACATATTATAAGGTTAAGGTTTTGAAAGAATAGTTTACATGTCTTAATCTCTCTCTCAACCGATTGATTGCGTTACGCGTCGGGAATTAACCACAGGTGCCGTTATCGAGGTGAAACAACGCAATCGTGATGGTATCATGTTAACGCTGTGTTGAAATTCCAAGATCGAGAGTTTTCATATTATCCAAAAATTAAAGTTAGCTAGAAAATAAAATTGATTAAAGCAGGTTTGTGTGTGATTCTTGCTGAAATTCTGCGTAAAATTGTTCTGCGTATGAGATCTGAACCTTGAGGGGACCTATCATAAGCACACTAATCACTAATCCAGCACATAATCAATAAACGTTAAATGGGAGTAATCGTATCCTTATCGATAATACGGAATTAAATAGCAGAGTCCAATCGACTCTCTCTCATTTATGCTCACAACACCTACAGAACTGCATATGATCAATTGCATTGTTCCAATTAATAACCAAACCTCGTCACCGAGGCTGGACCTAATTATCATAACGACCTGCATTATCATAACCACGCCCACTCGCATAAATCAACACGATTATCTCTCGAATCAGCATAATTGATGCGCATAATTACACTAATTAACATCATTATGCAAATTTAAAATTTCATTCAATTTTCATTATTTTCATCAATTTTCATAACACCCATATATACAACACAGGGATGATGGGTCCGGCTCTGTCTGCATCAATGTGCGCGATGATCCCGTCACCAGAAACCACTCGCAACACGTCCGCTGGTTGCCGCGCATCACCCCCACTGTGAAGCGACTTGGAGAGACAGCGCCTATCGTCTTCCCCCCCCTCCGCTCCCTTTTCAAAAGAGTCCTCTTCCAGTTGTCTGTACGACTCGTGTTGCACAGAGGACACGCTACAGATCAAGTTATATCATTCCGTGCCAGTCTCTGATCCGACCCTCAACTAAATTTCACCTGTGGGTTGCGATTTCAAGGGGCACTCTCACGAATAGTGGTTGCACCAGCTTTCCCTTGAAGGGTTGACTTTGATCGAAGCATAATCAGAACTATTGTCACTATGGTCGTAATGGTTGGCTGTACACAGCGACCTCGCCACCGGGAATAGTAATGCTAGGCACTCTTCCCCAGGTTTGTATTGTAATACTGTGAGCACCAGCCTTGGCTGGCAGCCTCTCTCAATGACGCAACAAAAAAACCTCTACGTGATGTGTGGCTTCTGCCGATACAGAGCTCCCTATCAAATTGCCAGTCACGAGGGCAATCCCCGGAGCCTACCACTCGCAGTTCTTCTTCTTTAGTATGGCATTGTGAAAAGCAACAGTTTTTATTTTTAATGATCGTCATAAAGAAATGACGATCAGCTGTTTTTCGTTTAAAGTCGCTTCGGCTGTTTGTTGTCCGGATGTCTTTATTACCGCCATGTTTCTGTTCAAGTTTTGGGCAGCATTCCCCACGCTTCCATCACGGGCTGGAAGTGTTACATTTTTTTGCGCATCAGACTTGCAGACTCTCTCAAAAAGGGGCGCTGTGGCCTTTGAACTCGTGACCTATTGTGCCTGGGTGTGCTTGATGTTGCCATGTATTCTGTCCTCTCATCACGGGTTGGAAGTAAAAAAAATGGTATACCTCTTATAGCCTGGTACCGTACCACTTTCTGCAGTTTTGACTCTGCAAGTGACTCAAAGTACGTTTTGAGCAGCGTTCACAGCACTGACGTTGCAGTTTTTAATTATTGCATGGTATTTGATATATTAGGGGGAGGTGCCCCCTGCATACGTAATTTACTGCTACCATGTGCTGTTAGCTACTGGAAGACAAAGGCGGTTGATGAAGCTCTGATCCCGTGGAATACATATTATCTTGGTCGTGTGTGATTGACATATTTCGCATTGTATATCTTCTGAATGACCCTAGGTCTAACACTTTCATAATTATTATTTATTTCATGCTTAACCAAGATTTGTGGTATACCATAGTTGTTACCAAGGGTATTCCGAGGGGTGTATTAATCTTCGTTCCCCGTCTGTATCGCCAGGGATCCGTACTTCTTATTCAAGTTATATTTTGATATCCTGAGGTTGAATATATAGCTAAGCTTCGGACTTTACTGTTGCATTTTAAAAAATCCCCAGTCAGCTCAATTATTAACTGCCCTTGGATGGATTTTGCTGTCCAAGGGAGGTTTGTGACCCCTGATGTTTCCGTCTTATGTTTGTTTTATTGTGGGTTGTTTCCTTTATGGCGGCCTTCCCTTGAAGTCAACTGGGGATTTCCGGCAGAATCTCATGATCACCCCATTGGGTTTGCTGTTTATTATTACCATTTATGACTTCCCAAACAGGCTTGTAAGTAATTATCCTCCAGCTGTCTTTTGTGTGGCAAGGCAGGAGGCAGCGGCGAGGACTCACCCTTTCTGTGCCCCAGCGCTCCATCCCGATTAAAATTATTACAAAAAAAAGTTAGACTCACTTTCAATATATATTTTTGGAAAAGTTATATATATAACATTTTCTTTGAGTGTTTGTGATGAGATATGATACAAAACTCCGAGTTGCTGAGGCGATTAAGCAAGCACCATATAAATGCTAATATTATTATAACATAGTGAATGCTTGGGAGCTTATTGGCTCTCACTCCTAGTTAGAGATATACCCAACCCACAGGTCCGCAAATACTGGCCGCTCTTACTCTGCAGGTTGAACCTAGGAATGGAGTGTTCAACTTCACGTTCTTTTCATTAAAGGCCTGTGACGAAGGCGAATCTACTGGGGCTTCATTGTCTCAAGCTTATATATCTACCGGGTCTCCATTTGACTTTGTATTGTCTAAGAAGTCGACCCACACCTCCACTTCCACAAACTGCTGGGAGTTGCCTCGCTCTGCCTCACAGTCAGAATTCTCCTCCTGCTTCACGTTGCCTCCATCGATGTGAAAGTCCGATTTTGTAGTTGAATTTTCATCTTCACATTTCACCTTCACTTCTTCGCTCTTCACTGTCACCTCTTCACATTTCACCTTGATACATTTCATAGTGTCCAAGCTGGAATTCACTTCTGGTTCTTTTTTCAGAAGGGATGGACTCATTGCAGCACTTTGACTTTCACAAGTCGATTTCAGACTACACTCCTTGGGGATCTTCTGATGCTTGTGTGTTCTCTGGTGTCGATGAAGATGTCGTGACTGTGTAAATGCCTTACCACACACACTGCACTTGAAGGGTTTCTCTCCTGTGTGCGTTCTCTGATGTATTTTAAGATGGGATGACTCTGCAAATGCCTTCTCACACACAGTGCACTTGAAAAGTTTCTCTCCTGTGTGTGTTCTATGGTGTTTTTTTAAAGATTTGATGACTGTGCAAATGCCTTCTCACACACAGTGCACTTGAAATGTTTCTCTCCTGTGTGTGTTCTATGGTGTTTTTTAAGATTTTATGACTGTGCGAATGCCTTCTTACACACACTGCACTTGAAGGGTTTTTCTCCTGTGTGTGTTCTTTGGTGTTTTTCAAGATCTGATGACCATGCAAATGCCTTCTCACAGACAGTGCACCTGAAGGGTTTCTCTCCCGTGTGTGTTCTCTGGTGTATTTTAAGGGCGGATGAATCTGAAAATGCCTTCCCACACACACTACACCTGAAGGGTTTCTCCCCTGTGTGTGTTCTCTGGTGTTTTTTTAAGAACAGATGAATCTGAATATGCCTTCCCACACACACTACACCTGAAGGGTTTCTCTCCAGTGTGTGTTCTCCGGTGTTTTTGAAGAACTGATGACTATGCAAATGCCTTCTCACACACAGTGCACTTGAAGGGTTTCTCTTCTGTTTGAGTTCTCTGGTGCCGTGTCACACTTCCAGTACAATCCATGCTGTTTGCATCCTGGTCCCATTGTCTTTTTGTACCGGGCTGCGCTGAGTGCCTTTGCTCCATCAGACCAATTCTGCTGAGGAAGCGTCAGCTGCAGATAGAAAAAATATCCATACCATCTACGTCAGTATCAAGGCACAGAGGAATACATATATACATAGTCACACGTGACTTACACGTCTATATTTATTAATATATTCAAGATATTCCCCAATTCATCACACGGGCTGTTAAGGCATGCAATTTAGAGGGCAAATGGTTATAGATATGCCTGGACGCCCTAGTATCTTCAACATAAATATTAACCCAAAACACCAAGCATACAATTTTGGCTGCCTGGCAACAAAAGCAATATTTATGAAAGCAAAATTCAGCTAACATAGCAAAGGCTGTAGAAAATAATACTATTTTTATTATGCAAAAGTGCATAAATTAATGTTCAATCACAACTTAGAGGTGTGAAGCCAGGCTCAGATTTGCTTGAATGCTTGGATGAACAGAGCTAACTTCAGCTGCATATATGCTGTGTTAATTTCCTGACTGTTTCCATTCTTACAAAAAGTTCCAGAGGAAAACTAAAATAAGCTATTGTTTTGATTTAACCTCCATGTTGAATAGTTAATATACTTTACTGCAAATACAAACTTGACACTGTCACACACTGGCATGGTACAAAGGTGGTGGTGTGTCCAGAAGCATGCCTGGCCACCTTCATCTGCTCAGTATTAACGCTTCCCCACTTCACCATGTAATTAATTTAAGATCAATCAACATAGCAGAGGACCACAATAAGTTCAGCTTTCACTTATCAATCATGTTTGCTGTCGGCAATCAAACTTACTGTTGAGTTCATAGCTACCCACAAAGATAAACTCTTTAAAACATATACATTTCACATGGATCATTACATCTTACCTATACAAGTCATTTTTGTCTGTCTGACTGTCCGTCGGTCTGTGGACGAAACTTGTGACGGATTTGACTCACGAACCGTGGGGTTTTTTGGTAAAAAAAGTGCCCAAGTACCATGCGATAAGCCCCGTGGTGAGTACTATTTGTATTTCACGTCCGCCAACTTTAAAGTAGTTAAATTAACAATTTAGTATAAGAATAGGTTTTCCCCTTTTTTCTGGCAACAAAACGGGTGTTAAGATGTTAAAACACCAAACTTAAACCTTTTGCAAGGAATCATGTCTGCATTAACCACATATACTTGTGGTCAAAATGCAAAAAAACATGCTCTGATAGTACAGTATATGGATTGTCTTTGAAACTGATTGGTCCACACCAGAGACAGCTTTCTTTCGAGCCTCATCTCAAACAGTGTTAGACCAGCGGACGCCAAAAGGCAAAGGAGGTCCCATGATATAACAATTTAGTACTATTAATTATTATATTACTATGCTGAGCACGCGCCAAAGCACACATCTGCGCATGTGCAAGACAGCTGACCCGTGGTTGCCCCTAACAATACACACACGCTATCAGTGGAGGGGGGAATTTTGCATTCGCGTTCAAAATTGACAAAAATAATACACAGAACTGAGGTAAAATTTTCACACTGTGATGTCCTCCCCCCACCCCAGGTGTGCATTTACTACGATAGTCGGTTGATGATACTACTATAGTCCGTAGATAACTACTGCCGAGCAGGCGGGGGGATGGTGGGGGACGGGGGGAGGGGTAGCAGCCCAGCCCCAGCCTGCCAAGGTGCCACCTCGGCCGGCTGGGAAATCTAGGTGAGGCCGGGGCCCCTGCATGGGAATAGGCCTTACCACGACACTGTTAGGTAAGTACTATATTCTTGGTTCTTTTGCTAAAGTCACGTAGATAGAAATAGTAAACATAATATAAAAATAATCTAGATTTGAATATAGAATTGGTTGATTCCCACCACCATCTGGCACAGAAGAATTCCCTCATCAAACACTACACCATAGGGCCCACTGCATTTCTGACCTACACCACCTAGCCAGTGAACTGGATCACATACACCAGGCCCTTGAAATGAATGGGTACTTGGACCGCATTATTCGCAAAGCTGTTTCTCCAAACATGGAGAAACAACCCCCTGAGACGCCGATCAAAACCATCACGTTATCATACATAGCAGGCGTTACCAAAAAGATTTCCAAAATCTGAAACAAACACAAGATCCAGGTCCGATTCAGTACAGTACACAAAATCCGTGATCTAATCCCATCTGTGAAGGATGTCATTCCTGACATGCAATATCCCGGAGTCTACAAACTAAGTTGCACTTCTTCTTGGTTCTTTCGGTAAAGTCACGTAGAAGGGAAATAATAATAATAAAATAAAAAATGAACATAATAAAATAAAATTATCACGACGTTTCGGCCACAACACAAGTAGCTGTCCTCAGGTGAAGAAACAGAACTGTCGGAAAGACAGCGCTCATTGGAGCGCTGTCTTTATTTTATTATTTCCCTTCTACGTGACTTTACCGCAAGAACCAAGAAGATGAATCCCTGCAGTCACGAAAGCTTTATATCCAAATTTAAGTTTCACTTGTGGTAGGTATTACATTGCGGAAACGAAACGACATATCTCGGACCGTGTTCGCGAGCACAAGTCAGATCTGAAACACGGCATAACTAATACCCCCGCCGTGGCTGACCATTGCTATAACGCTGTGGGCTCTCATGATATTGTGTTTTTTCCGAGACCAAGGTACTCTGCAAACCTTCGGGCTACTATCAAAGGTTTGTTCATGAATCCATCCAGATATATAAACATAGACATAACTTCAACCTAGAAGATGGATACAAATTGAGCAATTATTGGAAGGATATTATGAACCAGGTAAAACCTTAACTGCTTTACGGTGTTGCCTTCATATCCGCATCTCCAGTTTCTTCAGCCTCCCACTCCCAGCCCTGCTCACTTCCCCGCCCCCCCCCCCCCCCGGCATTTTGCCTTGCTCTCCTTGCTCGCCCTACCACACACCCCCCCTCTCTATCTCTCCTCCCTGGCTCCTCCCCCCTCTTACCTATATAGACTCTTGTCACAGCAGCTCTCTTGCCCACTTCAGCAATTGTCTCTTGCTGTGGTTGTCCCACTTGATGACGAATACTTGTGTTGTGCCAGAAACGTGATTTAATTTATTTTATACCTACATGACTTCACCGAAAGAGCCAAAGAGTGATATAAAAATAATAAACAAAAAAACACTAATGCAGATAGGCCTGGTTCTTAATCAGAGTTAAGTGTACTGGCAGTTTATAATGTAGACTATGTTTAGGGCTAGCCTAGCTCTAATCTCAGAGAGAATAAGATTGCTCCGATTTGAACTTGATAATTTAGATAAGACTCTGTTAGCATTAACAGATAAAATGTCCACATCTGATTGGGACCATGTAGATAACATGACAGTTTATTCAGCTACTTCAATGTCAACTAAATGTAAAGTTAATTGATTGGTAAATTCAACCTCCTGTCAAAAAGAAGCCAAAGCCACACATTAAAAAGTCAGATGTTAACAAGATTGTTATCAATCAGAGTAACAGCCCAATTTCCGACAGCCTAAAATCGGTACTAGCTAAAGCAGGGGTGGGCAAATTTTTTGACTCGCGGGCCACAATGGGTTCTAAAATTTGACAGAGGGGCTGGGACAGGAACAGATGGATGGAGTGTTTGTGTGAACTAATATAAATGACATGTAAAAATAATTACATGAAAGGATTTGGCCTTTAACAGCATTTATTTGCAAGGCAATTTAACAAATTGCACGAACATGAACAATACAAAAACATGTCGTAACTCCCGGTCAAAGTGCACCATCTAATGGGGAAATGGGGGCATTACAGGAGAAAGGTAAAAATTAATTTAATAATAATATTTGGACAAGTTTGGCGGGCCAGATTAAAAAGCCCAATGGGCCGTATACGGCCCGGGGGCTGTAATTTGCCCATGTCTAAGCTAAAGGGTTGAATTTCGCAGTCTCCCCTAAACACATCCCAGTGAGTGATATCATTGCGCCAGGTCGATATAGCCCTCAAAGGTTTGGGACACATCCCGGCAGACGTTGCAAGATCTGAAATAGCTGCTATCCTCAAAAACGCAAAGAAACATGTGAGCAACATAAGCAAGGATGAGCGTTTTGAACTCGCTCAATTAAAAAAGAGAGATGACATTGTCATCCTCTCAGCCGACAAAGGCTATCTCACGGTCATCATGGATAAAACCACTCACAACAACAAAATGCAGGACCTTCTAAATGATGGCAGCTATACCAAAATCAATAGAGATCCCACCAACCACCTAGCCAAGAAAACCAACAATATCATCACTAATTCGACTTCTCTAATTGAACCGACCAAGCAGCTCTCTAAAACCTTCGGCTGCTAGACCACCCAGATTTTATGGCCTTCCAAAAATCCACAAAGAAGGTACCCTGCTCCGTCCTATCATCTTCACCATGAACTCACACACCTACAAACTGGCCCGATTTCTGTCCGAGGCCCTGCTTCCTTTCACGCGTAAGACCACCTCAGCTGTACTTAACTCAGCTCACTTTGTTTCTCTAATCAAGGACATCTCACTGTCTCCAAATGATTTGCTTGTCAGTTTCGATGTAGACTTCCTGTTCACCAAGGTACCTGTACCTGACACCATTGCAATCATTGAAGACTTGGTCCAACAGTGACTGAATCCAGATGTACCAACTTTGGTAAGGCACTGCCTTACCAACACTTACTTCACCTGGAATAGTTCATTCTACAAACAAAATGAGGCTACCCAAATGAGTTCTACCTTACTACTACAGCCAGTACACACTGCTATAGAGTTAGTATAGCTACTACTACGGCCAGTACACACTGCTATAGAGTTAGTATAGCTACAATTACAGCCAGCACACTCTGATATACATATAGTATAGCTACTACTACAGCCAGTACACACTGCTATAGAGTTAATATAGATAATACTATGGCCAATACACTGATATAGAATTAGTATAACTACTACTACGGCCAGTAGACACTGCTATAGAGTTAGTCGAGCTACTACAGCCAGTACACACTGCTGGCGAGTTAGTTTCGCTACTATTACAGACAGTACACACTGCTACAGAGTTAATATAGCTACTACAGCCAGTACGTACTGCTATAGTTAGTATAGCTAATACAGCTAATACATACCACTGGAGTGATAGCTACTACTACAGCTAGTACATACTGCTGTAGTGATAGTAGCTACTACTACAGCCAGTACACACTACTGTAGTGATAATAGATACTACTACAGCCAGTACATACTACTGTAGTGATGGTAGCTACTACTACAGCCAGTACATACTACTGTAGTGATAGTAGCTACTACTACAGCCAGTACAAACTACTGTAGTGATAGTTGATAGTGCTATCGAGTCGGTATGTACTACTATAGAGTTAGTAGATATTACTAAAGTCAGTATTTCCTACTATAGAGTTAGTAGCGCCTGCTATAGTGTCGATATATACTATTATAGAATCGGTAGACACGACTGCAGTCAGTATAAACTACTGTAGATTCACTATATACTACTATAGTCAGCAGTTACGACTATAGAGTTGGTAGATACTACGGTGGAGTCGGTAGATACTACTGTAAAGTCGGGAGATACAGCTGCAGAGTCAGTAGAAGCTACTTTTATAGAGTAAGCAGATACTACTTTCGAGTTAATAGTTACCACTATAGTCGGTAAATACTACTATAGCAGTGGTTCTTAACCTGGGGTTCAGCACGCACCCCCTGGGGGTGCGAGATGCCCTTTCTGGGGGTGCGAGACACGGCCAGATTTTTTCGAAGGCAAATGATCGAAAACACATCAAGCATGGGCACGTTAAGTACAACTTACTTTGTTTAATCAAACCAATGCATTTATTCACATTATATCTTTTTATTATTGAGAACCAAAGGGGGCGCAGGCTGCAGTCAAGGTTAAGAACCACTGTACTATAGTCAGTAGATACTAGCCAGTAGATACCACTACAGTCAGTAAATACTGCTAGTCAGGGTATACTACTATAGTCGGTAGATACTACTATAGAGTCGGTAGATAGTACCGTAGAGTCAGTAGATACCACAATAGTCAGTATACTGCTATAGAGTTTACAGATACTACCATAAAGTCAGTAGTTACTGCTATAGAGCTAGTAGTTACTACTATTGTAAGTGGTTACCACTATACAGTCAATAGATACGACTATAGATTAAGTAGATACTATAGTCATATTCTTTTGGTCTTTCGATAAAGCCACGTAGATATAAAAAGTAATACAAATAATCACAATATCACGACGTTTCGATTGCAACACAATCGTCATTAGGTAGGTAAGAGCTGCTGAAGCAAGAAAAAATATATGGTGGGAGCGCCGCTAAGACAGGGAGTTATAGAGGTTTAAGATGGGTATAGCCCCTCGGTCAGTGCGTGGGGCTAGAGATGAAATTTGCATGTAAATGTAAGATAGGAGAAATCTTGATAAACGCAGCTGTGGGAGTGGCCATTGTATTGTGAGAGATTAGCACGTCAATGTAAGAAATTTGCTTGTAAATGTAAGCAAGAGAGAGCTCGGAAAGGAACATCACCACATGGAGGTGGAAAAGGATGGCAAGCTGCCATTTACTAATACAGCTAACGGTGGCTATGTTAGTGAATGGAACTCAGAGATTCGAAAATAACTGCTAACATAGGTAGTAGGTAGGAAGGGAACAACACAGCCAGTTATGACCAAATAATAACCTCCTTCCAATGATTTCTCAGTTTGTACCCATCTTCTTGGTTGGAATTGTGTCTGTGTTTATATCTTGGCAAAATAAATTTTGCGTGTGCCCACAGCTTTAAAATAATGATCAGCCACGGCTCAGGTATTGGTCCTAACATGTTTCAGATCTGCCTTATGTTCACGAATCCGGTCCGAGACATGTTGCTTAGTTTCCCCAATGTAACTGCTGCCGCAGACACAGCTTAGTTTGTAGACACCAGGGTATTGCATGTCAGGGATCACATCCTTCACAGATGGGATCAATTTATGAGTTTTATGTACTGTGTTGAATCGTACCTGGATTTTGTGTTTGCTCATGATTTTGGAAATATTTTTGGTGACCCCTGCTATGTATGGCAAGGTGATGGTTTTGATTGGGTCCTCAGATAGTTCTTTCCCAATGGTTGGGGTGATAGCTTTACGGATTGTGTAGTCCGAATACCCATTCATCTTGGCTTGGCGTACGTGCTCCAGTTCACTGGCTCAGTGGTGATGGTCGGAAATACAAGCTTCATGGTATAGAGCTCTATGGTATACTACTATAGTAATTAGATACTACTGTAGTCAGTAATTACTACTATAGAGTTGGTTGATACTACTATGAAGTCAGCAGATACTCCTATAGAGTCAGCAGATACTACTAAACAGTTAGTAGTTACTATAGAGTCAGTAGATACTACTGTTGAATCAGTAGATAGTACTGTAGGGTCAATATATACTGCTATACAGTCAGTAGATACTACTGTAGAGCCAGATACTACTATAGAGTCACGAGATACTACTCACTCTATTGTATGTAGCATGTGTAGGTATATATGCCTACGGAGGGGTAAAACATTTTTTGAGGTCGAAATTTTCAGAAACCTTTTAGATCATCTATTTACCCGCTACTTTCTACTACTTTTGGATTCAGGACTTTTTCAAACCTCTTATAATTTTGTTGATGGACAAATGGACAGACAAACGGAACGCCGGGCTTTCACAATAGCTTAGTACTTGTGTATGAATGTTATGTTTTAACAGAAGTTTTGAAATAGATTTTTCACCCGGGCAACGCCGGGTACTTCCTGCTAGTATTATATAAACAAAACATCCACCATTCCTGACGAATTGCAAGTAACCTTATCGCAGTGCTAATGCCATGAAACGTGCAATTTAAGGCCATGTAAGTGTGGATTCCTTGTCAGCGGGTAATGGGAATGATCCAAATGTCAAGGGATGACCGACAGATGAACCAGCTGTGCTCCCCACTGTCTTGCTGGGTTTTAGAAACCCAGCGTTCCACCTATTCATGTGGGCGTTGCGCTTCCAACCTCATCGTTTTTGCAGAGCAAATATCTCTTATCTGCCATGCAGCATACCTCACGGGCCTCCTCCACAGAGGCCGATCTTCACTAGCACCAGTCATCGGCAGGTCCGATCACCTCCACATTCTCCAATCTCTTTTCTCGCCAATGCCATGCCTGTTCAGCCCTTAATATCTGGACAAATAAAAGCTGCTTGAGCATGCAGTGTCTGGGACTGCGGGATTCATGACCGAATCAATGCAGCCTCGCCTGCCAAAGAGACTCTAGATTAGAGGCCAACCGAAACTGAATTTCTGGTTTCGGCTGAAACCAAACTGAAAGTTAAAAATTTTATTTCGGCGAAACCGAAATTTTTACTCCACTTTCGGCCGAAACCGAAGCCGAAACCGAAAGTTTAACTCCACTTTCGACCGAGACCGAAACAGAAAGGTATATAACCGAAGTTACCGAACACAAGATTTATTAAATATGTTATGATGCAATGCTACTTTAAAAATAAATCTAGAACTCATCATTCAGAGCCTACAGTAAGAGTCGCTAAATGGCAAATCTTTAGGTATTGCTTACCTAGTAATTATATCCAAACAAACGAATGTTGTAGTTAAGAAACAACAGTTTTTCCGCATTTTCGCCCAGCAGGTTGCTGCGCCGGTCTGCATACAACTGTCCTGCTGCACTAAACAACTGTTCACTGGCCACGCTGATCAGCGGTGCAGACAAGTATTTTTGAGCAGCGGCTTCCAGAAGTGGGTATTGACTGCAATGCCAGTACGCACATATGCCCGTGGTCATTCGAGGCAAACGCAGTTCCTTCAAGTAATTGGTCAACTGCTGTTCGAACGGCGGTATGGCGTCAGTTTGAATGTCGACATTTTGTGATGGATTCACATTAGCAGGTTGGCTGTCATGCGCAGCCCAGGGATCATCCTCCTCTTGAGCATCGGATTCGGAAGTCTCGCTGCTCTCAAGTCCTGGCTCAACGTTGTCAATTGGCGAAGCTGCGGATGGCGCAGTCATATTTTTCATAGCGCTTTCTTGGACTGAGCGTATAAAGTTCAGAACCACTTTCTTCGCTGCCACTGCCTTCAGCACATTGAAATAAGTATCCTTGAAGCGTGGGTCAATCAGCGTCGCAGCAAGGGTGCCGAGGAACTGATATCAGAGAATCGACAGCACATTGCATCACGCAGCGCCACTTTCATTTGCTTGAGGCCCTGGTCTGCTGCTGTAGTGTTGAGCATGTTATTCAAATTTGAGACGAGCAGGATAACAACAGAAATACATGCATCGTCAACACAAATCTCCAGCGTTGCAGTGTAAAATGGTTTAAGAATTTTAACAACTCTTCCTGCCAGTTCCCACTCTGCGATTGAGAGACTGTCGATTCCACCACGCTGCACACTGTACAGATTAACCGCCTTGCGCTGTTCGACCAGCCGCTCCAGCATAAGATACATACCATTCCATCTCGTCTCGACGTCTTGCAGTAGTGAATGTTCTGGGGGTTTAACCGTTTGCTGGTGTTCCACGAGATGACGGCAAGCCTGCTCACTATGCTTCAAGTGAGTGACAATCTTGCGAGCCTTTTTGATGACAACTTCTACTGATGTCTGCGTGAACAGGGCATCACGCAAAACCAACTGTAATGCGTGGGACATGCAGCCAATATCAGTGACGCCTGCGAGTCTCATTGCCAGTTTCATGTTGGCGGCATGGTCTCGCACTCCAACGTGAATCTTCTCCGCAATCTCCCATTTCGTCATGGCTTCACAAAGTTTCGATGCAAGATATTTTCCATCATGATCTTGTTCCAGCACCGTCACACTCAAGATAACTTTGCGCCACACAGCATCATGAATGAAATGACCCGTGAAGCTGAGTAATGAGCATGATTTTGTTGGATTGCTCCATCCATCTGTAGTAAACGATATCCATGTGGCCTCCTGCAACAGATTTGACACGTGTTTCACGACTTTGCCTTATGTGGCAGGCATCAGCGTTGTTCCGTAGTATTTTTCGCATTTCACCTTATAGCGATGAGCGCTGAGTGGATCACCAATGTTCAGTCTTTTGAATGCTTCACTTTCAACAACTGAGTAGGGTAACATGTTGACAACGATCAAGTCCATGATGCACTCATCAATTCGCTGAACTGCAACGTGGTCATCAGGCCAGACGATTCTGCTCTCGGCCATTGATGTCAAGGATGTCTGCACAAAATTTGGTAATGCATGTTTAGTCGCTTTCTCTTCTATCATCATCTAACAGTTTGTTGCATTCTTTGCACTGCGCCTTGCTTGCATCAGAATCAACTTTAGTGAAGTAATCCCACACCGCATGTTTCGACATTCTTCACGGTGATTAACTGCTCCGTTTATTAACTTTAATTTTCTACTTCACTGAGATTTGTAATTTCGTTATCACTAATTCACTGTGGAACTATTAACTAACTGAATATCAATATTGTCAGACTTCGAATCTCAGTATCAACATGCGTGTAGACTGAAGTGAACGCAACACATAAGCCAAGGCGGGCAGGCGGCTGGAACAGAAAATGGAGGCACTTTGTTGTCTTCCCGCCAAAGAGACTCCACCCACAGATGTAGATGCAGGCTGCCGTCTGTTGACCGGTCGTATATACATTAGCAGAGGGGCCGCCCATAAATGACGTCACGCGATTTTGGACGATTTCCCCCCCCCTCCCCTTCGTTATACGGCGTGACAAAAAGTCAGACCCCCCCTCAAATATGATGTCACAAAGCTCTGCTCCCCCCTGCCCCCAAATAAAAAACATGCTTCAAATCCCTTTAAACTAGTGTCATAGGGCGTACTTTATGTGACGCTGCACTCTGATGTTGTAGGAGAAAATATTTATTAAAAAGTCTACTTAATTAAGTAGAACGTGTTGTCTATATTTATTTAAAGTTGCGCATTTTGATGTGACATCACATTTCTCAACCCCCCACCCCCCTCGTCACACATCGTCACAAATGTCTTACCCCCCAGAGCATGGTTGCGATTGTAACCTCGCTCCCAAGCTGCTGCTGACGTGTTTGCAGCCTATCGCATAAGATTGCCTAGTGCCGACTGACCGGCTGATAGACGTAGCACTGTTGTATATGAGCCTTTTCCAAAATTGATATTAACAATAATATTTGCCGTTATATATCATATTTTTTTAACAAATGAAAAAAAATCAATACAACCCGTAAGCCAGGCACACGAAAAACCAGATGTCGGTCATAAACAGGCCATTAATAAATAAAGAAATAATAAAACTCTCGAGGCGAGGATGTTAGCAGCTATCTGCGAAGATCTCCAGATGAACAAGAGTTTGATGTGCCCTAAGGGAGGTCATGCAGAGGGAAGCCCTCCGCAAGCCAGAAATGAGGACGCCCACGGGTTAAACCATTTTTTTTTAAAACAACGGTTAAAATGTAAAATGCAATAACAAGAATAAGCTAAAGTTAGCGGTCCTCGCGCTCACTCCAATTAAGACCAGGCCACCAGATACATCAGTGAATTATTATCCAATAATTAATTCGCTATCAAATGATGTTCACCTTTAATACTTTGACTGTTGAAACAAAGCTTGGAGACAAAATACAGTCACATCAAAGGTTTTCGAGAAGGAATGAGGCGAACGGGCAAACTTACGAAAGAGTTTAAACAATATCCCAAGCAACCCCGACCACATTTGTCTCTCCCGAAGAGCGCGAGAGAGGAATTTCACGCCAGGGCAAACAGATCGTTATCGCAGGAGCCATCTGTACACACACACGAACTCACACACACAGACCCCGCCCCCCCTTTTCCACTGCGCAGAGAGAATTGTCTTTGAATATAACGGTCAGCCGCATTTTCAAAAGTCAGTGAAGTTAAGTCAAGAGTCAAGACAGATCAGCGAGTCAAGACGTCCACAGGACGAGCAGTCGCATGGAGCGGCTGGCTCCGAGCCTCGCTGAGTAGCGAGGATCGCTGAGTCGCGATGTATCAACAAAAGTGAGTCATACAGCAGTGGAGAGAAACTGCTATCAGCGAACCAGCACGGGCGCGTTCGCGCACTTCAACAGAGAGAGCACGTGCGACTCGGCTCACTCAGCAGAAGAAAAACTTGACCTGTCGCCCGCGAGCGCAGTGTCAGATACTACAGCAGCGGAAAGAGCGCGCACCGGCGCAGCTCATCCAGCAGTGGAGGAAACTGCTGTCAGCGAATCAGCACGGGCGCGTTCGCACATCTTCAAGGAGAAAGAGCGCGGCCAGCAACGCCAAGCAAGAGCGTGCAGCAGCTCAGCCAGCAGTGGAGAGAAACTGCTATCAGCGAACCAGCACGGGCGCGTTCGCGCATCTTCAAGGAGAGGGAGCGCGCGCCACCAGCGTGCCATCAGCACCAGCATCAGCACCAGCGTGCCACCAGCACCAGCGCGTGCCAACAGCGTGCCACCAGCACCAGAGCGTGCCAACAGCGTGCCACCAGCGTGCTACAGCGCGCAACTTCGCGTCACCAGGGCTGAGAGGGAAGCGGCCCTGCAACTCAACACCCATCGGCGCGACGACGGCGAGCGTCGTGCTGACTCATCCAGCCAGCGGTGGACAGAAACTGGCAGTCGTTCGTATGCTCCTCCCCCACACTCCCTCCTCACTCCCCCACCGCTACACAACGAACAAACATTTTTTTTGACAAGGAAATCAACATAGGCGTTTGCTCAACGCAAGAAATCAACAACCTTCCCATTAAACATACAAGACTCATGATAACTGCGTCAACTATTAGCTGATAACGAAAAACATCGCCACCCATTGAGTTACGTTGATGAGGCAATCAGAATTATTTCAGTCGAACGCTTTAATTGCATAATCATTGATGAATCAATGAACGAACATCGCCGTGGTACTGTGCTGACGATTTCAAGCATAATAATTTCGCATATCAGAATGTGTTAAGGATTGGATACGAATCAAAGACCGAGTGCTGTGTTGTGTAATCATTCAAGAATACGAGTTTGCATATTATAAGGTTAAGGTTTGATAGCATAGTTCGCTTGTTTTTAATCTCTCTCTCAACAACCGATCGATTGCGTTACGCGTCGGGAATTAACCACAAGTGCCGCTATCGAGGTGAAACAACGCAATTGTGATGGTATCATGTTAACGCTGTGTTGAAATTCCAAAATCCCGAGATTGATTTTTCATATTATCCAAAAATTAAAGTTAGCTAGAAAATAAAATTGATCAAAGCAGAAGGTTTGTGTGTGATTCTTCCTGAAATTCTGCATAATATTGTTCTGTGTATGAGATCTGAATCCTGGGGACCTATCATAAGCACACTATCACCACACATAATCCATAACACACATAATTCATAATGTTCAATCGAGAGTAATCGTATCCTTATCGATAATACGGAATTAAAGAGCAGAGTCGAATCGACTCTCTCTCATTCACGCTCACAACGCCTGCGTCACTGCATACGATTAATTGCGTTATTCCAATTCATAACACAATCCTCGTCACCGAGGCTCGACCTGATAATCCATAACGACCTGCATTATCATACCCACGCCCACTCACATAAATTAATACGATTATCTATCGAATCAGCATGATTTATGCGCATAATTACACTGATTAACATAATTTCGGATAAATTATGCACATTTCAAATTTCATTTAATTTTCATTATTTTCATCAATTTTCATAACACCTATATATATACAACAGCACTAGCGTTATATTCTAAAAATAGATCTTCGGTTGATGACCGAAAGTCAATATCAATTTCGGCCGAAACCGAAACCAGACCGAAAGTAAAAAATTGACTTTCAGCCGAAACCGAAAGTATGCCGAAAGAGGCCACTTGCCAAATTTCAGCACCGAAACCTAATTTCAGTCAGCCTCTACTCTAGATTATATTCTGTATTGATATCTTAAGGATCTATAAGCTTCTAAAACAATATAGTCTGGTTGAATAGAGGATGAATCATAGGCAGGCCAGCCTTCATTATATAAGCCAGCACAGATGGTAATTTAAATAAGTTTATACTTTTCTTCCACAGAGTAATATCTGTGGCCAAGAAGAATCACAGCTTTGTTCGTTAGTTCTAAAAACGCTTGTCCTGGTGAGGGTCACGGTGGCAGCATGCTGAGTAGGGCAGTCCAGGCCTCCCTTTCCCTGGCGACAGACTCTAGTTCATCCTGGGGAATTCCCAAACGTTCCCAGGCCAGCCGAGCGACATACTCCCCCCAGCGTGTCCTGGGCCAGCCCTGGGGTCTTCGCCCAGTGGGACGTGTCTGGTCGAGTTCCAGGGGGAGTCTATTCGGGGGCATCCTTGGTGGTGCCATTCTGTGCGTCGAACATCCGCAGGATGAAAGGTGAGGGGCGGGTGCGATGCCAGTATGGCAGGGAGAGGGATGGTCTCAGATGGACTAGACCTTGTCGATGGACACTCAAAGCTTTGTATGGAGCATAAGTCCAGGCACCTTCCACAAGTGTTACACAGTCTAATGAAAAAATGCTGCTCGATTAATTTTAAGTGAGACTTTGGCTGCCAAACCAGCGCTGGTCGTGAACACATTAACCAGGTATGGGAGCTCCTTCAACACTTGTAAAACTGCCTGATTATTCATGGAGAGTTGAGCAGGTGCAGTGTTGTATGACATGAAATTCCCAGGCAAGTGATTTATTTTTGTGGAACATTTGCAAGGCCCCATTTCATGATGGAATTAATTATCAAGGCACAGAACAAGATTCCCTAATTCCATCTCATTGAGTAGCCATTACCAAATCATCAGCAGATGTAACATGGTTAACCAGCAGGTAAATATCCTTTAACTATAACCAGGCACCGATTAGCATATCATTGTAACCGTAACGAATGCAATGGTTTTCATATGACCATTGGGAGCTTCTCAAACTACATAGTTATCTAATATGCTATGTAATGTAATGCATGGGGCCACAGTGAATTTGTATCACAAGCCAAGTTGAACAGGAAATGGCTCCGACACCTGGTCACGCAGCTTGAGACCGTCCCACCCAAAATCATACAAATCCTAAAATAATGTGAGCAGAGGCATAGCTTTGAAAACAAATAACAGTCCAAAGCCCGAAGCCTCTTTATGTTACTATAGGCCTTTATTAAATAAAGAATGCAGAGATCTAGTTTCTGTTGAAAATCTGTACGCTGTAGTTAATAGACAAAAAATAAGCAGCCCCTTGCATATCGCAGAGTAATGTTCTTGGAAATTTCCGCGCGAAAGCTAAAAGTGTGATATTCAATACCTTACCTAAGTAATGGCGTTAGGTAAACGTAGACTAAAATTGACAATATCACAATTGAAATAAGTACTGTACTGTATTCCAAATAAACTAAACAATTGACATGAGCACGGAGAAACTGTATACAAAAAATATTCCAAGACAAAAAATAATATAAATCTATTAAGATAAAGCAGACTTTGCGCTTGTGTAGACTTTTTTGTGAACCAAATGGCGCCAACACAATCCAAACTTTCCATGCGTACTCACGGGTGAGTTTGTGTTTTTCTCACTATTTTTAGCTTACCTGCTCACCTTCAACACCTGTACCACCTGCACCCACCCCGCTCCTCAACTCCCCCCTCTCTTTCTCTTGCCATGTGTTAACGCCCGGGAGCATTCTCACTACTTACGGTTTTCCACACATGCTAATACATTATGACATTTCATATACTATAATTCTACACACTCACCATGACAAGGTGCCTCCACTGCACTACAATATTTGTTCTCATATTTACCACGTTATCCTTCCCTATTATCAGCCCTGCGTTTTTGCCGCCAAATTCATCCACCTCCGGCTCATTACTATCCTCTCTGCACGTGCACGGCTCACCTCTAACACACTGCAATATTTATATTAAAAACATGTACTATTCTAAAATATTTACATCTACGTACCAACACTACCGACCTCCTTCTACATAACATAGATGCTATACAACAGCTACGACTAAAATACATCGTCTACATCGCCTGGTAAGGAATAAAAAGCATGCAAATACACGCACTAGCATTAAAATAATTATATATGTACACACCACCACACACATACTATTAATACCCACATCTATCACTATAAACAATGACTTCGTTCCTTTGCGGCTTATGTCTTCGCCTTCCTACAACGATTACACAATCAACTATCATTTCCTTAATCTCTAAATAGCATTCACTCACACACTCACTATTTACTCTTTTTTATGCTTATTAACTTTGACCTCCACCTATAATGTTCCTCGCGGAAAACGTGCACCTCTCTTCACCAAAGCCGATTACAATAATTGATGCCATTCGCACAAGTGCTGCAATGGCTGCACCTACAGGTAATGAATCTCCTTAACACAGAGTTAGACAGCGTGCTGCCTGTGCTGCACCTACAGCTAATTAATCTCCTGAACACTAAGAAGCAAGAGCATGTTGCCAGGGCTGCCATGGCTGCACCAACTCCTCAACAGCAATGAGCTTCACAGAAAACCAGCACAGCACAAATGGCTGCTGCCACAGCTAATCAAACTCCAGTCCACCAACAAGCAAGGCAGCTTGCAAACAGCACAACAATGGCTGCAACCAGGTGCCTACCCTGCTGCCAAACGGAAAAGTCTTTCTTTTCCACACATTCCTCACTTAATTTACACTTCTGATTCAGTAGTTGCCATTGGTTCCATGTCTACTTCATGCAGCTACTGCCATGCAATGACATGAAAAGGAGACCCTCCAGGGATATGCTGTAACTGTACCAATTAATGACCATCCCGAGCCTATTCATGTATTGATACCTGTAAACACTACCTATGCAAGCCAATTCCGAAACAACAGTAGAACTCATGCTTAACGTGGCCTCAACGTGCACGTAGCCTGGCACAAGCGCCGTGGTGACGTCACCGCCACTTAGTGGCGAATGGCGGTCGTTGTTCTTGTTAAAGTGTGTTTCTGTATACAGTGTATGCACCAGGAAAGGTCCTGGCAAGCATTATTCAAAGTCGCCTTGCTAGGCACGCTGAGGAAAGGGCAGTCCTGCACAGATGCCATATTTTCTGTCCGTCTGCTACAGCAGAGGTATAGGGAATTCCAACAAGACCTACATCTTTGCTTTCTTGACCTGGTCAAGGCCTATGATACCATCAGTAGGCCTGTGCTCTGGGTTGTTCTTTGTACTTTTGAAGTCCCTGACCCTCTGCTCACAATCATTAAGGACCTTCATGATGGTGAGCGGGCCCGGGTAAAACTACGTGACCGGGAGTCAGAGCCATTCCCTGTACACCTTGGGGTGCGACAGGGATGTCCTCTTGCTCCCACATTATTTAACATCTATTTTGACCGTGAAGCCTTCAATAGCTGTACCAGAGGAATTTCCATCTGGTACAGATACAATGGGAGGTTGATCGATGCCCAGGTGCGGTCATGAGATGGCTTCCTATTGCTAAATCATGTTATGTATGGCAATGATCTGGTAATTGCTGCTCACTCAGAGGAGGAGTTGGAGGCGCTGCTGCTGAACCTGGAGCTTGCCACTGAGAGATGGGGACTTACCATCAGCCCCACCAAAACTAAGCCCCTGCCTGGGTATTTTGTACCATCGGACACTCCACCCCCACAACTCCTAATTGGCGATAGAGCAGTTGTGGAGAGTGGAGAGTTTCCCATACTTGGACAGTGTGCTCATGACCGGCTCCGGTTTAACAGCAGAGGTCTCACTCCGAATCAGTCAAGCGCCATTATCTTTTCATCGACTGCGTAACGTTGTGTGGAAGCTACCTGGTCTCTCGCTCCGCATGAAGCTCCAGGTCTTCTCGGTCACGGTAATTCCCTCCCTTCTCTACGCTTGCGAAACGTGGACCCCCCTAATGGACCATCTTCGCCGGTTACATTTAGGCTGGCCTGCTAACGATCTATCCTGGGTTTAACCATGTGTGTGCGTCTAAGTCGTTGAGTTTATGTGTGGGTCGATGTGTGTGTAAGTCCATGTGTGTGTCTGCCCTTTTCACCTGGGCAACGACGGGTACTTAACGCTAGTCTAACCTATAAAAGGCATTTTTTGTCTGTCCGTCTGTCCCTCTGTGTACACTCGCTTGGGGGGGATTTGGCCCTCGGACCGTGGGGTTCGCGTCAAAAAAAATTTGCCGGGCAGCACACCCCAGGCCCCGCGGTGGGAATAGGCTATTTCGTTTTCCCATCCCTAAACTTTAAAGTGGTTTAATTAACGATGTAGCGCGATTCCTCTTTATTTATTTCCTTTTGCCGACAAAGGCGGTCGGGCGTGGTGCTGGCCACCCACCCCCTCATGTACTGTTACCGGCCTTCATAGGTGCTCGCTAACAGCACTTGCCCCTACAGTCTGTTATGGCTATATGGGGGATCTTTGTCTTTTGTATTTTCTTGACCTGGTCAAGGCATATGATAACATCAGTAGGCCTGGCCTCTGGGTTGTTCTTCATGCTTTCGGGTCCCTCACCCTTTGCTCACGATCCTTAAGGACCTTCATGATGGTGAGTGGCCCCACGCCAAACTACGTGTCCGTGAGTCAGCCATTCCCTCTACACCTTGGGGTGTGACAGGGATGTCCTCTGGCTGCCACATTAGTTAACATATCTTTTGACCACGTAGTTTGTGAAGCTTTCAATGGCTGTCCCGGAGGAATTATCATATGGTACAGATACAATGGGAGGGTGATCGATGCCCGGGTGCGGTCAAGCGATGGCTTCCTATTGCTCAACCATGTGATGTATGCCGATGCTCTGGTGGTTGCTGCTCACTCAGAGGAGTTGGAGGCACTGCTGCTGAACCTGGAGCATGGCACTAAGAGGTGGGGCCTTACCATTAGCCCCACCAAAACTAAGCACCTGCCTGGGTATTTTGTAACATCGAACAATCCACCCCACAACTCACAATTGGTGATGGGACAGTTGTAGAGAGATTGGAGAGATTCCCATACCTGGCCAGTGTGCTCATGACTGGCTCCGGTTTAACAGCAGAGGTCTCACTCCGAATCAGTCGAGCGCCATTATCTTTACATCGACTGCGTAACGTTGTGTGGAAGCTACCTGGTCTCTCGCTCCGCATGAAGCTCCAGGTCTTCTCGGCCACGGTAATTCCCTCCCTTCTCTATGCTTGCGAAACGTGGACCCCCCTAATGGAACATCTTCGCCGGTTACAAACATTTAGGCTGGCCTGCCTACGATCCATCCTGGGTTTAACCAGGCTGGATTGCGTGAGCTCACAAATCCTTGAAAGATGTGGACAAAGTCCCTTCGGCAAGCTCCTCCGGCAGGCAATACTGCGTTGGCTGAGTCATGTAGCCCGCATGCCCAGCGGGCTACATGACTCAGGGGCTAAACGGGCATGGCACGGGCTAGAGAAGAGATGGAGTGATGTGGTACAGGAGGACGTGGAGCTGAGTGGACTTGCCGATGACTGGTACCAGCCATGGCAAGATCGGCCTCTGTGGAGGCTCGTGAAGGACGCTACTGGGCAGTTGGAGGCAGTCGCTCTCCAACAACAATGGAGGGCGGAGGAGCGACGCTCACAACAACGAGCGGAGCGCCGGGTGGCTAAAGCACAGCAAGTTGCCACAGTAGGGGGCACAGGTGGTGCATCAGCCAGTCGTCTCAGTCAGTCGACCTGTTCCATCTGAGTCTGCCCTGTGACCTCCTGCCAGCGGGCGTTCGACACTTCGTTGCCTCAAGATGCATATAGCCTGGCACAAGCGTTGTGGTGATGTCACCGCCACTTAGTATCAAATTGCGGTTGTTATTGTTCAGTTGTTATTGTTACATTAACAGGCTAAATTTCTCACTAACATAGCTGCTGCTCCCTTTTCCTCGATGCGGCGGTGGCGCTCGTTTAATAGGCTGAATGTCTCCCATTCACATAGCCGCTGCTGCTGCAGGAGCCGTCTCACATTGACATGCTAATCTCTAATCTCGAGCAATACAATGGCTTCTTCAGCACCGTAGCCGTGGGGTTACATTAACAGATTGACATGCTAATCTCTAGCAACACAATAGCCGAGGTATACCTAGCTCTGCGATCTTACATTTACTTGCAAATTCCATCTAGCCCCAGCCCACTTACCCTTGGGTTGTACCCATCTCAAACCTATATAACCTTTGGCTGCAGTAGCTCTCTCGCTATATTTCTTCCTGCCTCAGCAGTCCGTCTGCTGTATTTTTTTCACCTGAAGACGATTGCTTGTTGCGATCGAAACGTCGTGACTTTTTAAAATTATTTTTCTATCTACGTGACTTTACCGAAAGAGCCACAGAGTATGAATTCCTGCAGTCATGAAAGCTTTAAGCAAAGTTTCTAATGGTTCTTGTGTTGCAAGCTATGGGCTTATTGTGGCAATTGGAATTTCACACCTCGAATGCAGGCTCTGCTCCTTATTGATCTCCTTACGCGTGTTTCAGTTTCAAAACACTTCAAAGGCCTTCAAACAGTGTACTTGATGGGGTTTTTAATGTGTCCCCTGGCGGTTGTGTAGATTTGATGACCGTGCAAACGTCTTACCACACAAAGTGCACCTGATGGGCTCCTCTTCTGTGCGTGTTCTCTCTTGTCGGTCAAGATTTGATTACTGTGCAAATGAATTCCAATACTCAGTGCACAGTCGTCACGTCCCGTGGACGAGGGGAGTTCTGCTCTTGGTGGGGTCACAAACCAGAGATAGGGAGGCTCTGACATCACCCACTCGTGACTTTGAGGTGATGTCTCCAGAGGCGGCTTTTACATATTTAAGTAAACATGTGGTAAGCAGTGGGATACCGATGGACACCGTTATTTAAGTTTTATTTAAAGAGATTAAAATTCAATAAATCCTAGACGAGAAGACAAATCTGTAACAAAAATTCATGATGCATTTGAAATGTGCTCTTTAAATTACCTCCTTGCTATGAAACAGATCAGCAGACATGACGTCTCTTTCATTTATTGGTCTCTCCACGAAACAAATAAATGTTTTACACAAACTATAAATAGCACAGCCTTCTGGGAGTGCATAATTGATTCAGTGCAAGCCACCTGTGGACCGGTATTCGTGTACAATGTCTGAACAGTAGTCAGGCTGCCTTCAACCGATGGTTACAAACATCCCGATGTTAATCAGCAAGGAGCATTTCTAGTTCTAGTTCGACAAAATCTAAAAAACACAATACAAAATTCTAATTCGTGTTGTGGAGAATGTATCCCCTATACGTAACTTTTAATCGGTATGTCTTATAACTGATGAATGATGCGAATGTTCCTTATTTCAAAGACAATGATTTGTACCAGAGGCAGATGCTTCCTGAATCAGTCCAGATGTTAATCGGCAAGGAGCATTTTTAGTCCTAGTTCGACAAAATCTATTTAAACACGTAATACAAAATAATTTGTGTTGTGGAGAATGTATACCCTATACGTAACTTTTAAGTGGTATGCCTTGTAACTGATGAATGATGCGAATGTTCTTTATTTTAAAGACAATTTGTACCAGAGGCAGATGCTTCCTGAATCACGAAAAATATCAGTTGACCCGTATCACAAGAACAGCTCTCACGTGAGTCATCTGTACAGGTTACTTCCAAAACACACACTTTCTCCTACAATCACGTATTCCATGTTTGACCTTATAGACAAAATGTTACATGTACGCACAAATCAGACAAGTATTCATTAAATTATAATTCTAAATTATCAATACACATATTGACAAAATGTAATTACTGCACTGAAATGTACTTCATCATGTTATATCGTATTTACAAGGAGTCTGTCGGATGAGGCCTCCATCTGCAGCACTCAAATTGAGGGAAGCCAAGTGGAAGTGCATTCTCTTTTTGTTGCAGAGGTTCAAGGTTCACATCCGACAGACATCCCTGGTTAGTCCAGGAACATGAATTACAGCTGATTCTAAAACATACTATTGTCATTCAAAACGTGTATGCGATTGCATGCTGGCGTTGTGGTTAAAATTTGGCAAATTCTAAACATTATCCACAAATTACACAACTGAGATTACACATCAATCATCGCCCCCTACTAACAGACTCATACCCACATGCAGGCTGGTGCAGGACCACCCTATGCCACACAGGGGCAGCTACCACTTGGGGGTGCTTGTTGTATAAATTGTCTTGAAATATTTTTTAATGAAATTTTTATTAATTAAGATAATTTAAATGAGGCTCGGCTTAGTTATTTAGGGGTGTATTACCAATCGTGATAATACAATGGAAAATGTGTCATTTTATGAAATTCTGTAAATGTATGCAATTATACCAATAAGGCTCAGCTTCGTTGTCATGGGTGTATTACCAATCGTGATAATACAATGATTCTCGCTTTAACTTTTACTGATTATGTTTTAGTGTAATTCTATCAGGTCTCAGAATTCAGATCGTGCCGTGGAATACAGTTCTTATAATTAAGATTATTTAGCATGAACTTGGGAAGGAACCACTCAGACTCATCTATGTTAAGAAACTTTAATATCTAAAAACACTCTATGTGAACACGCTTGTGATCGGAATTGTCAACACCGAGCTCCTGAAGATGTCCTACTCATTGATCCGTACCATTAACCGTCAATGGTTACGTTTATTAAAACTGAGTAATAGAACAATCGGCTAACTCCTCCGAGGAGCGGGACCATACAAGGCAATAGGAAAAGTCCATTAAAAAATTACAATATTCATACGAAACAATCTAAAGAAACACGTGCCCAAAGGCAAAAATAGACATCAATGAATTCATTGGTAAGATATGCAATGAACGAAATGTCCTGAAACAAGAGTGTGAGTGCTAGTGTGCCTGTTTGGCTAACATATGCTTATAAATTGGCGAATGGGACATAAATGAATTCGCGGACAGGATTCTGTGATCAAAATAAAAATCTCAACACAATAGTATTCCTGTGTGTAGATTTGTAACACAGATGCTGACAAATGTTAAGTGTGTCATCAATTAATTCATTGGTAAGGTTATGCAATTAATGAAACTAAATGACTAAAATACTTATAAATGATCGAATTCATGTAACTCGAGGGACAGAACAATGCTTTTCACGAACAACTAATAGTTAACACACCACCTTGGGATGGAAACCCTTTTCGAAACACAAAGGCAACTTTTTGGAACAATCTTATTAGTACCAATATGCGCGTTGTGTGTGGGTGTGTGTTGTCTTCTTGCAAACTGTTCAGTTAGCCGCTTCCGAGGTGCAGCGTTCCTTGGACCGAAAATCCCCAGCAGGGGCGCTGGGTCGGCGTGTCTGTCGAACACACGGTGCTCTCGGCTGCTTCGTCAGTCTCTCTCCACTGCTGGGGTGGTTGCCGAGTCGGCACGCTGGTCACGCTGTCGGCGGTGCCCGTGCTGGCAGAGATGATGGGTCCAGCTCAGTCTGCGTCGATGTGCGCGATGATCCCGTCGCAAGACACCGCTCGCAGTTCGTACGCTGGTTGGCGCGCATCACAACCCCTTGGCACCAGACACTGTTGATCCTTGTCGACTGTGGAACGACTTGGAGAGACAGGGCCTGTCGTCTCCCCCCCCGCTCCCTCTTCAACAGAGTCCTCTTCAGTTGTCTGTACGACTCGTGCTGCACAGATGACATGCTAGAGATAAAGTTATATCGTTCCGTGTCAGTCTCTGATCCGACCCTAAACTAAACTTCGCCTGTAGGTTCCGATTTCAAGGGGCACTCTCACGAGTAGTGGTTGCACCAGCTTTCCCTCGAAGGGTTGACTTTGATCGGAGCATAATTGGAACTATTATCACTATGGTCGTAATGGTTGGCTGTACACAGCGACCTCGCCACCGGGAATAGTAATGCTAGGCACTCTTCCCCACGTTTGTATTGTAATACTGTGAGCACCAGCCTTGGCTGGCAGCCTCTCAATTATGCAAAAAATAACTCTGTGATGCAGAGCTCCCTATCACTCTCAGTACTTCTTTTTCTTTCATATGGCATTCTGAAAAGCAACAGTTTTTATTTTTAATGATCGTCATAAATGAATGCAAAGGTTCATCGAGTCCAATGATGCGGTTGACGCAGTGTGGAATTCAGCGATACCGCCAGGATGTGCATGGATGGAGCAATTATTTGAGCAGTACTGATTTATGGTCTTGCATTCTTGCTTATATCTGAATTTTTCCACGTCAGGCACTTTCTTATAAAGGGGCAGCTTTTTCCTTTTGAAGTCGCTTGAGCTGTTTGTTGTCCAGACGTCTTTATTACCGCCATGTTTCTGTTCACGTTTTGGGGACCATTCCCCACTCTCCCACCACGGGCTGGAAGTGTTTAAAAAAATTCGCATCAGACTTGCAGTCTCTCTCAAAAAGGGGCGCTGTAGCCTTTGAAGTCGTGACCTATTGTGCACGGGTGTGCCTGCTGTCGCCATGTATTCCGTTCTCTCATCACGGGTTTGAAGTAAAACATATTATTCACCTCTTATAGCTTGGTACCGTACCACGTTCTGCAGTTTTGACTCTGCAAGTGACTCGAAGTACGTTTTGAGCAGCGTTCACAGCACTCACGTCGCGGTTTGGAATTCTGGCATGGTATTTGACATATTAGGGGGAGGCACCCCGCTGCATACATAATTTACTGCTAACATGCGCTGTTAGCCTCCCCAAACAGGTTTGTGAGTAATTATCCTCCAGCTGTCTTTTGTGTCGCATGGCCGGAGGCAGCGGGTGGGGGGGGGCTCACCCTTTCCATGCCCCAGCGCTGCATCCCGATCAATATTATTACAAAAAAACATGGGCAGAATCACTCAATATAACATGCTCATTCGAGTGAGAATAGGGTTTCTCCTTTTTTATGGAAACAGGTGTTGAGATGTTAAAACACCAAACTGAAACCTTTTTACAAGGAATCATGTCTGCATTAACCACAATACTTGAGGTCAGAATGCAAACAAAAAACACTGATAATATATTGTCTTTGAAACAGATTGGTCCACACCAGAAACAGCTTTCTTTCGAGCCTAGTCTCAAACGGTGTTAGACCAGAGGACGCTAAACGGCGTGCTCTTCGAGTGTTTGTGATGAGATGATACAAAACTCTGAGTTACTAAGGCGATTAAAGCAAGCACCATATAAATGCTAATATTATTATAACAGTGAATGCTTGGGAGCTTATTGGCTCTCGCTCATAGTTAGATCTACCCAACCCACAGGTCCGCAAATATTGACCGCTCTTACTCTGCAGGTTGAACCTAGGAATGGAGTATTCAACTTCACGTTCTTTTCATTAAAGGCCTGTGACAAAGGTGAATCTATTGGAGCTTCATTGTCTCAAGCTTACACATCTACCAGCTCTCCATTTGACTTTGTAATGTCTAAGAAGTCCATCCACACCTCCACTTCCACAAACTGCTGGGAGTTGCCTCGCTCTGCCTCACAGTCAGAATTCTCCTCCTGCTTCACGTTGCCTCCATCGATGTGTAGGTCCGATTTTGGAGTTGAATCTTCATCTTCACATTTTACCTTCACATCTTCGCTCTTCACCATCATATCTTCACATTTTACCTTCACTTCTTCGCTCTTCACTATCGCCTCTTCACATTTCACTTTCGCCTCTTCAAATTTCACCTTGATACATTTCCTAGTGTCCAAGCTGGAATTAACTTCTGGTTCTTTGTTCGGGAGGGATGGGCTCATTGCAGCACTTTGACTTTCACAAGTCGATTTCAGACTACACTCCTTGGGGATCTTCTGATGCCTGTGTGTTCTCTGGTGTCTATGAAGCTGTGGTGACTGTGCAAATGCCTTCCCGTACTGAGTGCACTTGAAGAGTTTATCTTCTGTGTGTATTCTCTGGTGCACTTTAAGATAAAATGAACTTGAATATGCCTTCCCACACACAATGCACTTGAAGGGTTTCTCTCCTGTGTGCGTTCTCTGGTGTATTTTAAGATTTGATGACTGTGAAAATTCCTTCTCACACACACTGCACTTGAAGGGGTTATCTCCTGTGTGTATTCTCTGGTGTATTTTAAAATAAAATGAACTTGAAAATGCCTTCCCACACACACTGCACTTGTTTGGTTTATCTCCTGTGTGCGTTCTCTCGTGTATTTTAAGATTTGATGACTGTGAAAATGCCTTCTCACACACACTGCACTTGAAGGGTTTCTCTCCTGTGTGTGTTCTCTGGTGGACCTGAAGACCTGATGCCCATGCAAATGTCTTCTCACACACAGTGCACTTGAAGGGTTTCTCTCCTGTTTGAGTTCTCTGGTGCTGTGTTAAATTTCCAGTACTATCTATGCTGTTTGCATACTGGTCCCATTGTTGTTTTTTACCAAGCTGCGCTGAGTGCCTTTGCTCCATCAAAACAATTCTGCAGAGGAAGCGTCAGAAGAAGGGTCAGCTGCAGACAGAAAAAAATATCCACACAATCTACGTCAGTATTGAGGCACAGAGGAATGAATATATACACAGTCACATATGACATACACGTCTATATTTATTTATATACTAGCGGTAAGTACCCGGCATTGCCCAGGTCAAAAAATATTTTAAAACTACTATTAAAAACCTTCCATATACATACACAGATACTAAGATATTGTGAAAGCCCGGTGGGCCATTTGTCCATATCACCACCAACAAAATTATAAGAGGCTTGCAAAAGTCTAAAAAGTAATAGAAAGTGTGGGGTAAATAGTTGATCTAAAAGGTTTCCAAAAATTGTGGACACCCCCCCCCCTCCCCCAAAAAAATATATTTACCCCCACGTAGGTATCTATACCTACACACCATACATACAACAGAGTAAGTAGTATCTATTGACTCTATAGTTGTATCTACTGACTGTACAGTAGTATCTACTGAGCCAGTAGTAGCTACTGACTGTGTAGTAGTATTTGCTGATTGTAGCAGTAACTACTGACCGTAGTAGTATTTACTGGGCCTGCAGTAGTATCTACCGAATCTATAGTAGTAACGACTAACTGTATAGTAGTATCTGATGACTCTATAGTAGTATCCACTGACTATAGTAGTAACTACTAACTCTACAACAGTATCTACTCACTCTATAGTAGTATATACTGACTGCAGTAGCTACTCACCGTAGTATGTGCTGACTGTATAGTAGTATATACTGACTGTAGCAGTATTGGCTGACTGTAGCGGTATATACTGACTGTTTTAGTATCTTCTAACTGTATATAGTAGTATCTACCAACTCGATAGCAGTATCTCCTATCACTACAGAAGTGCATACCGACTGAGGTGGTACCTGCTATCACTACAGCAGTGCATACTGACAGTGGTGGTACCTGCTATGATTACAGCAGTGCATACTGTGCTGGAACCTGCTATGATTACAGCAGTGCATATTATGGTGGTACCTGCTATTACAGCAGTGCATACTGCTGTGGTGGTACGTGCTATGATTACAGCATTGCATACTGACTGGTGGTACCTGCTATGATTACATCAGTGCATACTGTGCTGGAACCTGCTATGATTACAGCAGTGCATATTGTGGTGGTACCTGCTATTACAGCAGTGCATACTGACTGTGGTGGTACCTGCTATGATTATAGCAGTGCAAACTGCTATGGTGGTACCTGCTATGATTACAGCAGTGCATACCGACTGTGGTGGTACCTGCTATGATTACAGCAGTGCATACCGACTGTGGGGGTACCTGCTATGATGACAGTAGTGCATACCGACTGTGGTGGTACCTATGATGACAGCAGTGCATACCGACTGGTGGAACCTGCTATCACTAGAGCAGTGCATACCGACTGTGGTGGTACCTGCTATGATAACAGCAGTGCATACCGACTGTGGTGGTAGCTATGATTACAGCAGTGCATACTGTGGTGGTACCTGCTATGATTACAGCAGTGAATACTGACTGTGGTGGTACCTGCTATGATTACAGCATTGCATACTGACTGGTGGTACCTGCTATGATGACAGCAGTACATACTGATGGTACATATGATGACAGAATTACATAGCAAGTGTGGTGGTAACTGCTATGACAGCAGTACATACTGTGGTGGTACCTGTAATTACAGCAGTGCATACTGACTGTGGTGGTACCTGCTATGATTACAGCAGTGCATACTGCTGTGGTACCTGCTATGATGACAGCAGTACATACTGTGTGGCACCTGCTATGATGACAGCAGTGCATACCAACTGTGGTGGTTCCTGCTATGATTACAGCAGTGAATACTGTGGTGGTACCTGCTATGATTACAGCAGTGCACACTGCTGTGGTGGTAGCTGCTATGATTACAGCTGTGCATACTGACTGTGGTGGTACCTGCTATGATTACAGCAGTGCATACTGCTGTGGTGGTACCTGCTATGATGACAGCAGTACATACTGTGTGGCACCTGCTATGACAGCAGTACATACTGTGGTAACACCTGCTATGATGACAGCAGTACATACTGTGGTGGTACCTGCTATGATGACAGCAGTACATACTGATGGTACCTATGATGACAGAATTACATAGCGAGTGTGGTGGTAACTGCTATGACAGCAGTACATACCGTGGTGGTACCTGCTATGATCACAGCAGTAAATACTGTGGTGGTACCTGTTATGATAACAGCAGTACATACTGTGGTGGTACCTGCTATGATGACAGCATTACATACTGAGTGTGGTGGTACATGCTATGATGACAGCAGCACATACTGTGGTGGTACCTGCTATGACAGCAGTACATACTGTGGTGGTACCTGCAATGATGACGGCAGTACATACCGAGTGTGGTGGTACCTGCTATGACAGAATTACATACCAAGTGGGGTGGTACCTGCTATAATGACAGCAGTACATACTGTGGTGGTGGTACCTGCTATGATGACAGCAGTACATACTGTGGTGATGGTACCTGCTATGATGACCTCATTACATGCTGTGGTGGTGGTACCTGCTATGACAGCAGTACATACTGTGGTACTTGCTATGATGACAGCAGTACATACCGAGTGTGGTGGTACCTGCTATGATGACGGCAGTACATACCGAGTGTGGTGGTACCTGCTATGATGACAGCAGTACATACTGTGGTGGTGGTACCTGTTATGATGACAGCAGTACATACTGTGGTGGTACCTGCTATGAGAGCAGTACATACCGAGTGTGGTGGTACCTGCTATGATGACAAGTACATACCGATTGTGGTGGTACCTGCTATGATGAGAGCCGTACATACTGTGGTGGTGGTACCTGCTATGATGACAGCAGTACATAATGTGGTGGTGGTACCTGCTATGATGACGGCAGTACATACCGAGTGTGGTGGTACCTGCTATGATGACAGCATTACATACTGAGTGTGGTGGTACATGCTATGATGACACCAGTACATACTGTGGTGGTACCTGCTATGATGACAGCAGTACAAACTGTGGTGGTCACTGCTATGATGACAGCAGTACATACTGTGGTGGTGGTACCTGTTATGATAACAGCAGTGCATATTGTGGTGGTACCTGCTATGATGAAAGCAGTACATACCGATTGTGGTGGTACCTGCTATGATGACAGCATTACATACTGAGTGTGGTGGTACATGATATGATCACAGCAGTACATACTGTAGTGGTTCCTGCTATGACAGCAGTACATACTGTGGTGGTACCTGCTATGATGACGGCAGTACATACCGAGTGTGGTGGTACCTGCTATGATGACAGAATAACATACCGAGTGTGGTGGTACCTGCAATGATGACAGCAGTACATACTGTGGTGATGGTACCTGCTATTATGACAGCATTACATGCTGTGGTGGTGGTGGTACCTGCTATGATGACAGAATTACATAGCGAGTGCGGTGGTTCCTGCTATGACAGCATTACATACTGTGGTGGTGGTACCTGCTATGATGACATCAGTACATACTGTGGTGGTGGTACCTGCTGACAGCATTACATACTGTGGTGGTACCTACTATGATGACAGCATTACATACTGTGGTGGTGGTACCTGCTATGATGACAGCAGTACATACTGTGGTGGTGGTACCTGCTATGATGACATCAGTACTTACTGTGGTGGTGGTACCTGCTATGACAGCATTACATACTGTGGTGGTACCTGCTATGATGACAGCATTACATACTGAGTGTGGTGGTACATGCTATGATGAGAGCAGTACATACTGTGGTTGTACCTGCTATGATGACGGCAGTACATACCGTGTGTGGTGATACCTGCTATGATGACAGAATTACATACCGAGTGTGGTGGTACCTGCTATGATGACAGCAGTACACTGTGGTGGTGGTACCTGCTATGATGACAGCAGTACATACCGAGTGTGGTGGTACCTGCTGTGACAGCAGTACATACCGAGTGTGGTGGTACCTGCTGTGACAGCATTACATACTGTGGTGGTACCTGCTATGACAGCGGTACATACTGTGGTGCTGGTACCTGCTATGATGACAGCAGTACATACTGTGGTGGTGGTACCTGCTATGATGACCTCATTACATGCTGTGGTGGTGGTACCTGCTATGACAGCAGTACATACTGTGGTACTTGCTATGATGACAGCAGTACATACCGAGTGTGGTGGTACCTGCTATGATGACGGCAGTACATACCGAGTGTGGTGGTACCTGCTATGATGACAGCAGTACATACTGTGGTGGTGGTACCTGTTATGATGACAGCAGTACATACTGTGGTGGTACCTGCTATGAGAGCAGTACATACCGAGTGTGGTGGTACCTGCTATGATGACAGAAATACATACCGATGTGGTGGTACCTGCTATGATGAGAGCCGTACATACTGTGGTGGTGGTACCTGCTATGATGACAGCAGTACATACTGTGGTGGTACCTGCTATGATGACAGCAGTACATACTGTGGTGGTGGTACCTGCTATGATGACGGCAGTACATACTGAGTGTGGTGGTACCTGCTATGATGACAGCAGTACATACCAATTGTGGTGGTACCTGCTATGATGACAGCATTGCATACTGAGTGTGGTGGTACATGCTATGATGACACCAGTACATACTGTGGTGGTACCTGCTATGATGACAGCAGTACATACTGTGGTGATCACTGCTATGATGACAGCAGTACATACTGTGGTGGTGGTACCTGTTATGATAACAGCAGTGCATATTGTGGTGGTACCTGCTATGATGAGAGCAGTACATACCGATTGTGGTGGTACCTGCTATGATGACAGCATTACATACTGAGTGTGGTGGTATATGATATGATCACAGCAGTACATACTGTAGTGGTTCCTGCTATGACAGCAGTACATACTGTGGTGGTACCTGCTATGATGACGGCAGTACATACCGAGTGTGGTGGTACCTGCTATGATGACAGAATAACATACCGAGTGTGGTGGTACCTGCAATGATGACAGCATTACATGCTGTGGTGGTGGTGGTACCTGCTATGATGACAGAATTACATAGCGAGTGCGGTGGTTCCTGCTATGACAGCATTACATACTGTGGTGGTGGTACCTGCTATGATGACATCAGTACATACTGTGGTGGTGGTACCTGCTATGATGACAGCAGTACATACTGTGGTGGTGGTACCTGCTATGATGACATCAGTACTTACTGTGGTGGTGGTACCTGCTATGACAGCATTACATACTGTGGTGGTACCTGCTATGATGACAGCATTATATACTGAGTGTGGTGGTACATGCTATGATGAGAGCAGTACATACTGTGGTTGTACCTGCTATGATGACGGCAGTACATACCGTGTGTGGTGATACCTGCTATGATGACAGAATTACATACCGAGTGTGGTGGTACATGCTATGATGACAGCAGTACACTGTGGTGGTACCTGCTATGATGACAGCAGTACATACCGAGTGTGGTGGTACCTGCTGTGACAGCAGTACATACCGAGTGTGGTGGTACCTGCTGTGACAGCATTACATACTGTGGTGGTACCTGCTATGATGACAGCGGTACATACTGTGGTGCTGGTACCTGCTATGATGACAGCAGTACACTGTGGTGGTGGTACCTGCTGACAGCATTACATACTGTGGTGGTACCTACTATGATGACAGCAGTACATACTGTGGTGGTGGTACCTGCTGACAGCATTACATACTGTGGTGGTACCTGCTATGATGACAGCATTGCATACTGAGTGTGGTGGTACATGCTATGATGACACCAGTACATACTGTGGTGGTACCTGCTATGATGACAGCAGTACATACTGTGGTGATCACTGCTATGATGACAGCAGTACATACTGTGGTGGTGGTACCTGTTATGATAACAGCAGTGCATATTGTGGTGGTACCTGCTATGATGAGAGCAGTACATACCGATTGTGGTGGTACCTGCTATGATGACAGCATTACATACTGAGTGTGGTGGTATATGATATGATCACAGCAGTACATACTGTAGTGGTTCCTGCTATGACAGCAGTACATACTGTGGTGGTACCTGCTATGATGACGGCAGTACATACCGAGTGTGGTGGTACCTGCTATGATGACAGAATAACATACCGAGTGTGGTGGTACCTGCAATGATGACAGCATTACATGCTGTGGTGGTGGTGGTACCTGCTATGATGACAGAATTACATAGCGAGTGCGGTGGTTCCTGCTATGACAGCATTACATACTGTGGTGGTGGTACCTGCTATGATGACATCAGTACATACTGTGGTGGTGGTACCTGCTATGATGACAGCAGTACATACTGTGGTGGTGGTACCTGCTATGATGACATCAGTACTTACTGTGGTGGTGGTACCTGCTATGACAGCATTACATACTGTGGTGGTACCTGCTATGATGACAGCATTATATACTGAGTGTGGTGGTACATGCTATGATGAGAGCAGTACATACTGTGGTTGTACCTGCTATGATGACGGCAGTACATACCGTGTGTGGTGATACCTGCTATGATGACAGAATTACATACCGAGTGTGGTGGTACATGCTATGATGACAGCAGTACACTGTGGTGGTACCTGCTATGATGACAGCAGTACATACCGAGTGTGGTGGTACCTGCTGTGACAGCAGTACATACCGAGTGTGGTGGTACCTGCTGTGACAGCATTACATACTGTGGTGGTACCTGCTATGATGACAGCGGTACATACTGTGGTGCTGGTACCTGCTATGATGACAGCAGTACACTGTGGTGGTGGTACCTGCTGACAGCATTACATACTGTGGTGGTACCTACTATGATGACAGCAGTACATACTGTGGTGGTGGTACCTGCTGACAGCATTACATACTGTGGTGGTACCTGCTATGATGACAGCGGTACATACTGTGGTGCTGGTACCTGCTATGATGACAGCAGTACATACTGTGGTGGTGGTACCTGCTGACAGCATTACATACTGTGGTGGTACCTACTATGATGACAGCAGTACATACTGTGGTGGTACCTGCTATGATGACAGCAGTACATACTGTGTTGATACCTGCTATGATGACAGCAGTACATACCGAGTGTGGTGGTACCTGCTGTGAAGACAGCAGTACATGCTGACGTTATGCATCTTAAATGTGAAAGGTAAATTTGCGAGTATGTGTGTGTTCGAAATGTTAAGCATACTTGGCGACATGCAAGCAAGTTTTGAAATGGGGAATAGCGCGATTCTAAAGAAATCCACAACCTTTGCACGATTTAAAGAATCGATTCTTGGCGCGCTCTGGTTTTATGTTATTCTAAATTAATGAGTTATCTTTTCATTTGTATGTTGTTTTTAAGCTTTCAGACGTTTTTAAATATATTTCCCCGCTAGTAGCAGTATATATACATCGACTTTATTGCACAAAGTACTCACCTGACAGATTGCCGTGACGAGGCCTAGTCCCGTGCAAAGCCTCCGGCCTCGCCTAGATTGCCCGGCCGAGGCTGGGGCCTGGGCCGCTACCCCCCCCCCCCGCACTACAATAATCCTATTTAATCGCTGTAATTTTAGTATCTACCGAGCCTATAATAGTAAGTGCACAACATTGGGGTGGAGGGGGAGAGAAGAGGACGTGACACTTTACACTTTGATGAATTTACTTCAGCGTTGCGTGTAAATTGTTTTGCGTTTTGAATGAGCAATGGCGTCCACCCTGCAGCGGCGGCGTCTGTGCGTTGCCAGGGGCAACGGCGTTTCGCGCATGCGCAGCAGCGAGCCGGGCGGTAAAGTAAATAAATAAATAAAGAGGAATCGCGCCGAATCGTTAATTGAACCACTTTAAAGGTGACGGACGGCAAAACGGAATAGCCTATGCCAAGCAGGGGGCCCGGGGCGTGTCGCCCGGCAAAATTTTTTTTCGCGAACCCCACGGTCCGAGAGCCAAATCCCTTGCAAGTGTGAGCGCGCGGAGACTTTTATATAAAAGGTTCAAGATATTCCCCAATTCATCACACGGGCTGTGAAGGCACACAATGAGAGGGCAAATGGCTATAAATATGCCTGGAAGCCCTAGTATCTTCAAAATAAATGTTAACCCAAAAACACCAAGAACACAATTTCGGCTGCCTGGCTGCAAAAGGAATATTTATAAAAGCAAAATTCAGCTAACTTAGCAAAGGCTGTTGAAAATAATAAGATTCGTATTATGTAGAAATGCATAAATAAATGTTCAATCGCAACTGAGAGGTATGAAGCAGTCTCAGATTTGCTTGACTGCTCGGATAAACAGATCTAACTTCAGAGGCATATATGCTGTGTTAATTTCCTGACTGTTTCCATTTAAAAAAAAAAGTTCAAGAGGAAAACTAAAATAAACTATTGTTATGATTTAACCTCCATGTTCAAGAGTTAATATACTTTACTGCAAATACAAACTTGACATTGTCACACACTGGCATGGTAAAAACGTGGTGGTGTGTCCAGAACCATGCCTGGCCACATTCATCTGCTCAGTATTAATGCTTCCTCACGTCACCATGTAATTAATTTAAGATTAATGAACATAGCAGAGGCCCACAATAAGTTCAGCTTTCAACTTATCAATCATGTTTGCTGTCAGCAAAAATCCAACTAATTGAGTTCATAATGCAGTGAAATAACTGCACCACTGCTCCCCACAAAGAAAAAACTCTTAAATACACACAGATTTCACATGAATCATTAACATATATAAACAAAACATCCACCCTTCCTGACGAATTGCACGTAACCTTATCCCAGTGCTAATGCTGTGATAGGTGCAATTTAAGGCCATGTAAGTGTGGATTCCTTTCAGCAGGTAATGGGAATGAACCAGGTGTCAAGGGATGACTGACAGATGAACCAGCTGTGCTCCCCACTGTCTTGCTGAGTTTTAGGAACCCAGAATTACACCTATTCATGTAGGCATTGCTCTTCCGACCTCAGTTGTTGCAGAGCAAATGTCTCTTATCTGCCATGCAGCATACCTTATGGGCCTCCTCCACAGAGGCCGATCTTTACTCCTGGCACCAGTCATTGGCAGGTCCGATCACCTCCACATCCTCCAATCTCTTCTCTAGCCAATGCCATGCCCGTTCAGCCCCTAATATCTGGACAAGCAAAAGCTGCTTGAGCATGCAGTGTCTGGGAATGTGGGATTCATGACCGAACCAATGCAGCCTCGCCTGCCAAAGAGACTGAAGATTATATTCTATATTGATATCTTAAGGATCTGTAAGCTAATTACAATATAGTCTGGTTGAATATAGGATGAATCATAGGCAGGCCAGCCTTCATTGTATAAGCCAGCACAGATGGTAATTTAAATAAGTTCATATTTCGAATCCACAGAGTAATATCTGTGGCAAAGAAGAATCACAGCTTTATTCGTTAATTTCTAAAAACGCTTGTCCTGGCGAGGGTCGCGGTGGCAGCATGCTGAGTAGGGCGGTCCAGGCCTACCTTTCCCTGGCGACAGACTCTAGCTCATCCTGGGGAATTCCCAAGCGTTCCCAGGCCAGCAGAGCGACATAGTCCCGCCAGCGTGTCCTGGGCCACCCCCGGGGTCATCGCTCAGTGGGACGTGTCTGGTAGAGTTCCAGGGGGAGTCTATTGGGGGGCATCCTTACATATATTCTATATTGATATCACCCCTAGAGCCAGGCCCAGCGGTTGTGTTCGACCAACAAGCGCGCCGTGGCCGCGTGACCCACGTAACTCAGTCGGGTAAGCTCAAAATGGCTAAGTGGTGCAATCCTGTGCGTCGAACATCCGCAGGATAAAGGGTGAGGGGCAGGTGCGATGCCAGTATGGCAGGGAGAGGAATGGTCTCAAGATGGACTAGACCTTGGCAATGGACACTCCAAAGATTTGTATGTAACGTCCAGGCACCTTCCACACAGTGTTACACAGTCTAATGAAAGAATGCTGCTCGACTAATTTGAAGTGAGACTTTGGCTGCCAAACCAGAGCTGGTCATGAACACATTGACCAGGTATGGGAGCACCTACAACACTTGTAAAACTGCCTGATATTCATGGAGAGTTGAGGAGGTGCAGTGTTGTATGACATGAGATTCCCAGGCAGGTGATTTATTTTTGTGGAACATTTGCAAGGCCCCATTTCATGATGGAATTATCAAGGCACAGAACAAGATTCCATAATTCCATCTCATTAAGTAGCCATTACCAGATCATCAGCAGATGTAACATGGTTGACCAGCAGGGAATGATCCTTTAACTATAACCAGTCATCGATTAGCGTATCATTGTAACCGTAACGAATGCAATGGTTTTATATGACCATTGGGAGCTTCTTAAACGACATAGTTATTTCTTGATTTAAAGCTTTCGTGAGAGAGAAAGCTGCTGAGACAAGGTCTTATATAGGCCTGAGATGGGTACATCAAGGTAGGTGGGTGGAGCTAGAGATGGTCCAGCCACAGAGGCTGGGGCAGAGGCCTTTGTATTGTGAGAGATTGGCCTGTCCTGAGATGGGTGCATCATTGGAAGGACGTGATTAACCAGGTCAAGTCTTAACTTGCTATGATGTTTCCATCCTGTCTACCGATGTTAATTGACTCTCTGAGTTTCATTACTAGCTTGGATGTCTTTGTATTGACAGGCTGGGTGTCCACTGCCACAGCCTCTGTGGTTGGACCATCTCTAGCTCCACTCACCTACCTTGATGTACCCATCTCAGGCCTATATAAGACCTTGTCTCAGCAGCTTTCCCTCTCTCTCACCGTACGATGATTGCTCGTGTTGCGATCGAAACGTCGTGACCTATTGTTTTAGATCTACGGAACTTGACCGAAAGACCCAAAAAGTACATAGTTATTGAAGATGCTATGTAATGTAATGCATGGGGCCAGAGTGAATTTCTGTCAGAAATGGCTCCGACTCCAGGTCAAGCAGCTTTAGACCATCCTGCCCAAAATCATACAAATCCTCAAATAATGTGAGCAGAGGCATAGATTTGAAAACGAATAACAACCCAAAGCCCCAAGCCTCTTTATGGTACAATAGGCCTTAATTAAATCAATAGTGCAGAGATCTAGTTTCTGTTGAAAATCCGTAAGCCTCTGCTGTAGTCAACAGACATAAAATTAATTGCCGCGCGAAAGCTAAAAGCGCGATATTCAATAATTAAGCCTGACCTAAGTAATGGCGTTAGGTAAACGTCAACTACAATTCACATCACAATTAAAATAAGTACTGGACAGTATTTCAAATAAATTAAGCAATTAAAATAAACACGGAGAAACCGTATGCAAAAAAAAATATCCCAAGACAAAAAATAGCACAACTCAATAAATGATAAAAGAGGAAAAGCTCTTCTTATATTTTGATACTAAAGTAGTGAGCCAGGTGAAGACAAATTAAACTTTAGCAGAGAATTAAAGCAAATGCAATCAGGCGAGGGCAGGAGGCAAGGCCCCGCAAGGCAAGGCCCCGCGTTGTAATGTTCCAACCTGGACATCGATTCCATACTCGCTGCTACTCAATTGATACCCCTACGAGAGAGAGAAGGAGCGAGGCTCTACCTGGGTAAACAACAACAACCACCACCACCACAACAACCACGATGTGAACTTCTCACCTCGGATCTCAGTGAACGCGCGCGGTGCAGCAGTTTACGAATATATCGTGACGTCACGCGGCAGCTGGAGGTGACATGACGTCACTTGCGGGGTTCCAACACAGAATCCCCTTCCCCAACGAGCGGCGGTGTAACTGAATAAATTATGTTAATGAGACGGTCCCATGTACAGTGATGAGGCGTGGATGCTGAACCCGTCGCAAGAACGCGCGACGGTCTTTATTAATAAATTATGTTAATGAACCGCCAGTGACAGTTTCATTTATTAGGTACTAGCGGGAAGCACCCGGCGTTTGCCGGGGGAAAAATTGATTGAAAAACTTCTCAAAACTTAAAAACATAACATATACAAATGAAATTTTTTTCATCATTATATCAATTTTTTTTAAATAAAACCCAAAACGCGGTGGAAAAAAAACTTACGCTCGCGCGCCAAGATTCGATTCTTTAGATCGCGAAAAGGAATCGAAGGTTGTAGATTTCTTTAGAATCGGCCTATTTCTCTTCTTTGGTTCTTTCTTCTTTGGTTCTTTCGGTAAAGTCACGTAGAATGAGAATAAAATAATAAATTGATAAAATAAAATAACACAATATTCTCACGACGTTTCGGCCACAACACAAGCGGCCTTCAGGTGAAGGGACGAGACCTATTCCCGTTTAATCGATAACACAAACGCTCACCAGATATCGATTCTCGCCACGCACTTTTTTTCCAGTTTCAGTTTATTTGGTATAGCCCTGTGAGCCATTCGGCCATTCGGCTCTTGAATCGGGTGCAACCGCAACAAACAAAAAAACACGAACAAGAAAACATCTTAAAGTGACTATGTGACTGTGCAAACAGAAAATCCATGAAAAAACAGCAAAATATTCCTGAAAAAGCACCGTACACCAACGCTGTGTGCAAAAATCCCAGTGGGATGCAAGTCAAACAACAACACCAACAACCACAATACAACTTATCATCAGTCTAACTCCGTACTAAAACAAACAAACATGGCCAAACCAAAAAACTTTTTCGAAATCACCAAAATAAAGCCATAAATGTGTGGTGCCACAACAAGTGAAGCCGCTCCGTCGAAACCTGGGCTGTCGCTGTGCTGCTGCGACCGAGAAGCCACCCGGCTCCCATCACAGCAACCCTCCCCCCCACCCCGCATAAACACACACACTCAAGTAGGGCCTCATGGGGAGGGGGGGCACTTGCCCTGAGTTTTTACCCGAGAGGCCCCCTCGTGGGGGTGCTCCACGGTTTCTCAGGGTCAGGGAATTGGCAGGCCCCCCCAGGCCAAATGGCACTGCGGCGCCGTGGCTTAACTTAGAATTAAATGACCACGGCGCACCCACACTGAGAGCGGCCACTGCTGCAGCGGCCTCACGACTGTGCAGGGGGCCCAAAACGCGGACGTCTGAGAAGGCACCGGCCCCGGGAGAGTGGCAGAAAATCCGCGGCATCGGTGATGGAGCCGCGGTGGTGGGCGCGGTTCCTCTGGAGCGGCTCCGTCTGCGGCGGCGGCGGCACCACAGGTGCTGGGCGTTATTGTTGGTGGCTCAGCTAATTGGAGAGTATATAGAGTTTATTGATAACATTGAGGTGGTTTATATTTTGGTTTTACTATATGGTATTTATTACATAGTGTAGTGTATACCCAGTTGCTTTGCGATTAATAGCTCAGCTTATTGAAGAATATATTAAGTACAATTATTATATTGATGTAATAAAGACTTAGTTTTTTTCTCACGTTGGTTTACTGTATGATGGTTGGGTAGTTGGAGGCCCTTTATCGTCCATATACTAAATGCCTCTGTTGATATGTAAACTTTGACTTTAACACACAAGCTAATCCCTAGCTATTTCAATGCTAAATTCTCCTGCTTTCTAGTTGCATCAGACCTATCACCGGGCTTAAAAGACGCCACGATTCTCAGCAGCACTCATTGAAGCACTGTCGTCCCGACAGTTCTGTTCTATCACCTGAAGAAGGCCGTTTGTGTTGTGGCCGAAACGTCGTGAGAATTTTATTGTCTTATTTTTATTTTATTATTTTATTCTCATTCTACGTGACTTTACCGAAAGAACCAAAGAAGATGTCTTATTGTTGTTGTTATTGTTTGACTTGCATCACACTGGGATTTTTGCAGACAGCGTTGTAATACGGTGATTTTTTTTCTAGAAAATTTGCTGCTTTATACCAGGATGTTTTTGTTTCGCGTCGTAGCTTCAAGATGTTCTCTGTTCATAGTTTGTTTGTTGCGGTCGCACCCGACTGAAGTCAAGATTTAAATCAAATAAAACTTTAACTCCTCTCTCTGACGTCACCAATGCATTACCTCATCGGCGTGAGACGCGAGGGGAGTTGTGCCCGCTAGTGACGTCATGTCACCTCCTGTTGTCGCATGACGTCACGAGATACCAGGAAACTGCTTATCCGCGCGCGCGCTCACTGAGATCCGAGGTGAGAAGTTCACATCGTGGTTGTTGTGGTGGTGGTGGTTGTTGTTGTTTACCCAGTTAGAGCCTCGCTCCTCTCTCTCTCGTAGGGATATCAATTGAGTAGCAGCGAGTATGGAATCGATGTCCAGGTTGGAACATTACAACGCGGGGCCTAGCCATGCGGGGCCTTGCCTCCTGCCCTCGCCTGATTGCATTTGCTTTAATTCTCTGCTAAAGTTTAATTTGTCTTCACCTGGCTCACTAATTTGAAACTTTGTTTCTTTGAATTATTTCTACAGTTTTTGTTATCTTACCAATGCCAAGCACACTTGAGCTGTACCGGTCTTTTTCAGAAGCAACCTGCCCACAACAAAGTGGATTATCAACGTGTGGAAATGTCTGTCGGTCAAATACTCTAAACGCGTGGTGATGTTGACTCTAAATGTGCAGGGAAAACCGGAAGATCCGGAGGAAAATCCACGCGACCACGGGGGGTGAGACACGAAAACTCCAAATATACATCCTTAATACAGGTTTGTTTGGGTTAGATCGCGTATGGTGGAGAGCCAAGCCACATTTACAATCTTGAGTACGACGTTTTTATAATAATTACAACCAGCTTCAGCAGGCGACAACCACATGTTGTGGCTTGGCTCTGTGGAAATATAAATCGGCTCGCTGGGATTATAGCTCAGCATGCTAACTGTTGCACTACCGCTCCCCACTCACGCACAAACATCATTGAAAGTATAGTATTTATTCAGTACTAGCTAAGTTACCCGGCTTCGCACAGGTCTTAATAATCAAACATTATGAGTAATGTCTTGCCATGCTGGCTTTGTTAGAATAATTTATTTCTGACAATAAAGTCGGTAAATGTGTGCTTTTTTGTAACGATTTTTCGGTTGTGTTATGCAATTGTAGGGCTTGTTTTCATAATGAGGACAGCTTTCAAAACCTTTGCCCTCAGAGAGCTTCAATATAGACAATGTTGGATGTTTTGCCATCTGATAGGTTCAATCGAATGAAGCTTAAATTTTGGCATACATGTCGACAGCAAATTAGTGGAAGAGCCCTTTGCATCTCAAGAAGAGATTGAAGCTGCAGTTTCGTACCATGATCCTGAAGGCAAAGACGTCCATGGCGGAAATCTTAATTTGTTTTGGCAAGCCTGTTGCTGGGTCAGTTTGGGGGAGTAGGAAATGGTAGCCATCATCACATTGCAGGATTTCCATCTTGGTGTTGATGACATTTATGCAATGCTAGTGAGCCTGTTTAGTAGTGTCAGACATGCAAGTAGATCTGTGAGAACAAATATAGCAGTGCAGTGGAGACACTTATGTTATGGTGAGTGCGTGGAATTGTAGTAGATGAAATGTCAAAATGTGTTTGCATGTGTGGCAAACTGGAATTAGTGATGGTCTAACGCTGCGTGACCAGGAGTCCGAGCCATTTCCTGTTCAACATGGCTTGTGACAGAAATTCACTCTGGCCCCATGCATTACATTACATAGCATCTTTAATAACTATGTAGTTTGAGAAGCTCCCAATGGTTATATAAAAAACATTGCATTCGTTACGGTTACAATGATACGTTAATCAATGCCTGGTTATAGTTAAATGAGCATTCCCTGCTGGTCAATCATGTTACATCTGCTGATGATTTGGTAATGGCTACTCAGTGAGATGGAATTAGGGAATCTTGTTCTGTGCATTGATAATTCCATCTTGAAATGGGGCCTTGAAAATGTTCCACCAAATAATAATCTGCCTGGGAATTTAATATCATACAACACTCACCTGCTCAACTCTGCATGAATAATCAGGCAGTTCTACAAGTGTTGGAGGAGTTCCCATACCTGGTTAATGTGTTCACGACCAGCTCTGGTTTGGCAGCCAAAGTCTCACTTAAAATTAGTCGAGCAGCATTCTTTCATTAGACTGTTACATTGTGTGGAAGGTGCCTGGACTTTTGCTCCATACAAAGCTTTGTGTCCATCGCCAAGGTCTAGTCCATCTGAGACCATCCCTCTCCCTGCCATACTGGCATCGCACCCGCCCCTCACCTTTCATCCTGCGGATGTTCGATGCACAGGATGGCACCACTTAGCCAATTCAAGTTGCGTTGGTCACACGGCCACGTGGTGCTTGTTGGTGAATGCAGCCCCTAGGCCTGGCTCTAGGGGTGATATCAATATAGAATATATGTAAGGATGCCTCACAATAGACTCCCCCTGGAACTCTACCAGACACGTTCCACTGGGCGAAGACCCCGGGCTGGCCCAAGACTATGCCGCTCAGCTGGTCTGGGAACGCTTCGGAATTCCCCAAGATGAGCTAGAGTCTGTCTCCAGGAAAAGGGAGACCTGGACCGCCCTCAGCATGCTGCCACCACGACCCTCACCAGGACAAGCGTTTTCAGAAACTTACGAACACAGCTGTTATTCGTATGGCCATAGATATAACTCTGTGGATGCAAAATATGAACTTATTTAAATGACCATCTGTGCTGGCATATACAATGAAGGCTGGCCTGCCTATGATTCATTTTCTATTCAACCAGACTATATTGTATTATAAGCTTATAGATCCTTAAGATATCAATATAGAATATAATCATGAGTCTCTTTAGCAGGCGAGGCTGCATTGGTTCGGTGATGAATCCCACATTCCCAGACACTGCATGCTCAAGGAGCTTTTGTTTGTCCAGACATTAGGGGCTCAACAGGCATGGCATTGGCTAGAGAAGAGATTGGAGGATGTGGAGGTGATCGGACCTTCCGTTGACTGTTGCCAGGAGTGAAGATCGGCCTCTGTGGAGGAGGCCCGTGAGGTATGCTGCAGGGCAGTTGGAGATATTTGCTTTGCAACAACGATGAGGTCGGAAGAGTGATGCCCACATCAATGGGTGGAACGCTGGGTTCCTCAAACCCCGCAAGACAGTGGCGAGCACAGCTGGTTCATCTGTCAGTCAACCCTTGACACCTGTATCATTACCATTACCTGCTGACAAGGAATCCACACTTACATGGTATTAAATTGCACCTTTAATGGTATTAGCATTGTGATAAGATTACTTCCAATTCGTCATGAATGGTCGATGTTTTGTTTATATAATACTAGCGGGCAGTACCCGGCATTGCCCGGGCGAAGAAGACACACACACACATCAACTTACACATACACATCGACTCACGCACGCCCATAGACTGACACACACACATGGACTTAGACACACACATTATGATTGTAAAAATTACGAACTTAATAGATAAATATTAGTTGTCTACACACACACACGACGCACACACATTGACTAACACACACATCGACTGACACACACACATCGACTGACACACACACATCGACTGACACACACACATCGACTGACACATACACATCGAATCGCGCACACACACAGCGACTTGCATACACACATCGACGCACACACACATACATAGACTCGCACACACATAAACCTACACACACATGGACTCACACACACAGCGACTCACACACACATGGACTTAAACACACACATTCATAGTCACACACACATGGACCCACACACACACACATGGACTTACACAAACACACATATCGACTAACACACACATGGACTCGCACACATATCGATGTACACACACACATTGACTGACACACATCGACACACATACAAACACATTGACTTATATACACACACACATTGACTTACAAATGCACATAGACTCACGCAGACACACATTTCGACGTATACACACAGACATCGACAGACATGCACATGGAACTACGCACACACATATGGACTTACACACATTGACTGACACACACATCGACTTAAACACACACTGCACACACACATGGACGTACACAAACAGTGACTGTCACATTGACTCGCACACACATTGACGCATACACACACGGACTCGCACAGACACAACGCACACACATATATGGACTCACACGCCCACATAGATGTACATGCACACTCTCACTTTTATAGTGACTAAATAAGTTTGTAAATAATAGCTTTCTATGTACATGACTTTAGGGAAAGAAGCAAGGGAGAGGGGAAATGCACGCGTGTATAATAAGTCATTAGGAGTGACTGCGAGGGTGTTCCGCAATTTTGGTGCATTCATTTGCCGCGAGCACGAGCAGAAAATTACTGAAAGTCAACGAATACAAAATGAACCTAACCTACCTGTAACTATGAACAGATGCGCACCAATCAAGCGTAATTGACATACTGTCACTACTCAAACCCCCTGCTGAGGGAGGCAAGTGTAAATATAGAATGAAGACGTAATTGAGTATATTTATTGGTTTGCCATCTGTGCAGTAAGTGATATTGCTTGACTGCTTATGCCTCAAGAGTCCAGAATAAGGCTATTCTTCAACAACATTGGTTCATCCATGTCAGTTAATGTGTAACATTTAAGAGGCAATTCGTAATGAGTAAACAGTCATGGCAATACATGTGTGAAGGGAGCTGTGAATCTGTGCATGTTACCTTGCGCAGTGTTCACACGAAAGAGAATTCTCCCCTCACCCCCACCGAACGCGTGTGACTTGGTAGGGGCCCGCCCCCCCCCCCACCGAACGCGTGTGAGTTGGTATGGTCGAACGCGTGCTATGTAATAAATAAATAAAAATGCAATCGCTAATTAAACTACTTTAAAGGTGACGGACGCGAAATTGGAATAGCGCTTGCTCATCACGGGGCTTGTGGCATGGTACCTGGCTACTTTTTTTTTTACCTAAACCCCACGGTTTGAAAGCCAAATCCTTGGCAACTTTCGGCCGCACACAGATACATAGATACGCACACAGACAATGACAGCGGGGAAGTACCCAGCGTTGCCCGGGCGAAAAATATATTTCAGAGCTTATTATTTTCATTTTGTTTTATTTTTCTACCTACCGAAAGAACCAAAGAGTATATTTATAAACTTTTCTTAAAAACATTACATATGCATACACAGATACTAAACTATTGTGAAAGCCCGATGGGCCGTTTGTCCATTTCTCCACCAACAAAATTATAAGAGGCTTGCAGAAATCCAATAAGTTATAGAAAGTGGGGGGTAAGTAGCTGATATAAAAGGTTTCCGAAAATTGTCGACCTCCCCCCCCCTCAAATATTTTTACCCCCGCATGGGTACCTGCTTTCACTACAGCAGTGCATAGTGACTGGTGGAACCTGCAATGATTACAGCAGTGCATACTGACTGTGGTGATGCCTGCTATTATTACAGCAGTGCATACTGTGGTGGTGCCTGCTATGATTACAGAAGTGCATACTGACAGGTCGTACCTGCAATGATTACAGCAGTGCATACTGACTGTGGTGGTACCTGCTATGACTATAGTAGTACAAGCTGACTCTTTAGCAGTATATATGGACTCTATAGCACAAAGTAACAACCTGACAGAGTGATGTGGTGAGGCCTAGTCCCGCGCAGAGCCCCCGGCCTCGCCTATATTGCCCAGCCAGCTGAGGTGGCAGCTTGGCAGGCTGGGGGCTGGGCCGCTAGCCCTCACCCCCCCACCCACGATCCCCCTGCCCGCTGTGCAGTAATATCTATGCCTATAGTAGTAGCATCCACCGACTATATTAGTAACTGCACGCATCGGGGTAGGGGTGGGAGGACATCACACTGTGAAGAATTTACCTCGGCATTTAGGGTTTTTTTAAAGCATGTTTAACGCTAAAGCAAATTTCCCCCTCACCCCCACCGAACATGTGTGACTTGGTAGGGCCTTTCCCCCCCACCAAACGCGTGTGAGTTGGTATGGTCGATAGCGCCACTGTTAAATACATAAACAGAAAAGTGCACTAAATCAAAGGGCTTGCTCACCGCGGGGCTTACAGCGTGGTACCTAGCTATTTTTTTTTATACGTAAACACCACCGTTTGAGAGCCAAATTCCTGCAAGTGTGCGCACACACACAGACACAAAAAATGACATTTATACATAAGACTAGCGGTAAGTACCCGGCGTTGCCCGGGCGAAAAATACAGACACACACATCGACCTACACAAACAGACATTGACCCACACACACACAAAGACATCGACTTACACACACACACATAGATAGACTCACACACACATGGATCTACACACTACACACACACATGGACTGTCACACATACACACATTGGCGTACACACATTGACTCACACACAAACACACATCGACTCACACAACAAAGACAAAGATCCCCCATATAGCCTTTGCAGACTGTAGGGGCAAGTCCTGTTAGCGAGCACCAATGAAGGCCGGAACAGTACACGAGGGGGTGGGTGGCCAGCACCACGCCCGACCGCCTTTGTCTCCCCAGTGGCGATGTTTACACACCGCACCAGGTACGCATTTTAGGCTGAGTCGACCTAGGGGAGGCCCGGGACCGGTTCAGATAATCGTTACTGGTGTTGGCCGTGAGCGGGAATCGAACTCGGGTCATAGGGTTCACAGTGCAGCGCGCTAACCGCTAGACTACCGCTCCCCACAATGTACGTACACACACACAACAACCGGCATTCGCCACTAAGTGGCGTTGACGTGACCACGACGCTTGTGCCAGGCTATGTGCACCTTGAGGCCACGTGAAGCGTCGAACGCCCGCTGGAAGGAGATCACGGGGCAGACCCAGGTGCCACGGGTCGAATGACTCAGATGACTGGCTGATTCAGGACCTGTGCCCTCTAATGTGCTAACTTGCTGTGCTTTAGCCACCCTGGCGCTCCGCTCGTTGTTCTGAGCATCGCTCCTCCGCCCTCCGTTGTTGTTGGAGGGCGACTGCCTCCAACTGGCCAGTAGCGTTTTTCACGAGGCTCCTCCACAGAGGCCGATCTTGACACCGCTGGTACCAGTCATCGACAAGTCCACTCAGCTCCACATCGTCCTGTACCAAATTAGCCCCCTCGATCTGGCGGAACAAAAGCTGTTTAGGCATGCGGTAGCTGGGCATGCGGGCTACATGGCCCAGCCAACGCAGCCTTGCCTACCGTAGGTCACCAATGGGACTTTGTGCAGATATTTGAAGGATTTGTGAGCTCATCACACAATCCAGCCTGGTTAAACCCAGGATGGATCGTAGGCAGACCAGCCTAAATGTTTCTAACCGGTGAAGATGTTCCATTCGGGGGGTCCAAGTTTCGCAAGCGTAGAGAAGGGAGGGAATGACCGTGGGCTAGAAGACCTGGAGCTTCGTGCGGAGTGAGAGAGCAGGTAGTTTCCACACAGTGTTATGCAGCCGATGAAAAGATAATTCTGCTCGACTGATGGGGAGTGAGACCTCTGCTGTTAAAGCGGAGCCGGTCATGAGCACACTGGCCAGGTATGGGAAACTCTGTGCACTCTCTCCACAACTGCCAAATCACCAATTGTGAGTTATGGGGGTGGATTGTCCGATGGTACAAAATACCCAGGCAGGTGCTTAGTTTTGGTGGGGCTGATGGTAAGGCCCCACCTCTTAGTGGCAAGCTCTAGGTTCAGCAGCAGCGCGTCCAACTCCTCTTCTGAGTGAGCATCAATTACCAGATCATCGGCATACGTAATTTGGTTGACCAATCGGGAGCCATCTCTTGACCGCACCCGGGCATCGATCAGCCTCCCATTGTATCTGTAACAGCTGGTAATTCATCAGGTACAGCCATTGAAGGCTTAACGAACTACTTGGTCCAACTATATGTAAAAGAATATGGGAGCCAGATGACATCCCTGTCGCACCCCAAGGTGTAGAGGGAATGGCTGTGACTCACGGCCACGTAGTTTGACGTGGGGCCGCTCACCATCATGAAGGTCCTTAAGGATCATGAGCAGATTGGCAGGGACTCCGAAAGCATGAAGAACAACCCAGAGCCCAGGCCTACTGATGGTATCATAGGCCTTGAGCAGGTCAATAAAGCACACACATGGACTAAGACGCACACATGGACCTACAGACGCGCAAAGAAATGGACTTACAATGACTCACATGGAGCCACGCACACAAAGCGACTAACACGCCCATGGACTGACACACAGACATATCGACTCACACACACAAACACAGGGACTTACACACACACATATGGACTCACACACGCATAGGCATCCACTTTAGGTACACACACATGGAGTTGCACACACACATCGACTCGCACACAGACATACGTGGACTCAAACACACGTTGACGTAAACACACATGTACTTACAAAGAAAAAAGATCTTTGTGTGTATGTAAGTACACACATGTACTTACATACACACCGACTAAGACACACACACATGGACTTACACACACACAGACATCTACTTTAGATACACATGGATCAGCACACACATATCGACTTACACACACGCATTGACTTACACACACACATCGAGTGACACACACATGTATGGACTTACACACACACATATGGACTGACACACACATACACATCGACGTACACGCACATTGACTTACACACTCAGATGGAGCCATGCACACACCGACTAACACAAACACATGGACTAATACACACACAGCGACTGATACGCACACACATGGACTGACACACACAAACACTTCGACATGCACACAGACATCGGGCGTTGTCCGTTCATAAAAGAAAGAGACACACATGGACTTAAACACACGCATGGACCTACAGTGAGGGAAAAAAGTATTTGATCCCCTTCTGATTTTGTACGTTTGCCCACTGACAAAGAAATGATTAATTTTAATGGTAGGTTTATTTGAACAGTGAGAGACAGAATAACAACAACAAAATCCAGAAAAATGCATGTCAAAAATGTTATAAATTGATTGGCATTTGTACACGCACAGACATATGGACTCGCACACATCGAATCACACACACACATCGACGTGCACAGCAATCCCTGATGATGACACAGCAATCAGTATCGCAGTACTGCGTATGAGTTAATAGCGTGACGTGAGCAATCGAAACAATAGAAATGCATTGAAGAAATAAGCAGAAATAAGTGTAAATTAAAGAGCAGCAGTACATACAGGTAAGTTGAGAAGCAGGCTACAGTTTAGATTATAGACTGCCAGTACGCCGACTCAATGACATAAGCATTGCTACAGGCGACATTCAAAGCTGGCAATACGGGCAGCAGCTGAAAATGCAGAATACAGTCGACATGAAAGGCTGGCAGTACACTGAGTGAGGTAAAGAAACAGGCAACAGATTATAGACTGGCATACACTCATAATGGTAAAAAGGAAAATTAGCAGTGTAGATCATCGAATGTCAGAATGTCAGTGCACTGACATTAATTAATCAGCAGGCAGCAGGCTACATCACAGACTGGCAGTAGACCATCCCAGCGTCATAAAAGCACAGATAAAAAAGGGAACATTTAGCAACCTAATAATGAAAAATTAGTTTTGTGCACACAAACATTGTAATATCTGCGAACGTATTTGTTTAATAGTAGTAAACATTAATACTACAATAATGCTATGTAAGTGCTGTAATAATATTAATATCAACGGACTTTATAGCAGTAACTGCACGCATCGTGTTGGGGGGGGTGGGGGCGAAGAGGACATCACACTGAAGAAATAGCCGCAGCGTTATGTGTATATTTATTGCATGTTAAACGTGTAAAAGAGAATGTCCCCCGTGAGCTCGACCAAACGCGCATCACTTGGCAGTGTGCCAACTCACGCGCACCCAATTGGCGTGAGTTGGTACGGCCGGTAGCACGCATTAAATAAATAAATATAGCGACATCCCACGAAATCTATAATTTAACTAATTTAAAGGTGATGGACGTGAAAAAGGAATAGCCTATTCCCACCGCAGGGCTTAGGGCGTGCTGGCTGTCAAATTTTTTTGGACGTCAACCCTACTCTTCGAGTGCCAAATTCCTCTCAAGCGCGCGTGGAGACTTTTATATATAAGACTAGCGAGAAGTACCCGGCCACCGTAAGGGTGAACAATCGGGTCTTAATTGATTGTTCACGCTTACGGTGGCTTTCAGACCGCATCCATCATTTTCGTCTCCCCCCTCCTCTTTTTCCGAACATAGATGGACTCGTCCATCTGAATAACTGCCAAATCGCTCTCCGTGGTGCTAACGTTAAAAAAAACGCAACTTTTTTCAAATTTTCTTGCTGTGGTTTTCACACCTGATGATGATTGCTTGTGTTGTAGTCGAAACATCGTGATAATTTTATTTTTTATATTTTTCTTATTTTATTGTTTCCCTTCTACGTGACTTTACCAAAAGAACAAAGAATATGAATCCCTGCAGTGACGAAAGCTTTAAATACATATTAAAGAAGCTTACAAAAGTCTAAAAAGTTATAGAAAGTGTGTGGTAAATAGTTGCTCTCAAAGGTTTCCGACAATTGTCGACCCACCCCCTCAAAAATATATTCATCCCCGCGTAGGTATATATACCTACACACACTACATACAATAGAGTAAGTAGTATCTATTGACTCTGCAGTTGTATCTACTGACTGTACAGTAGTACTACTGAGCCAGTAGTCGCTAATGACTGTATAGTATCTTCTTTGGTTCTTTCGGTAAAGTCACGTAGAATGAGAATATTATTGTGTTATTTTATTTTATCAATTTATTATTTTATTCTCATTCTACGTGACTTTACCGAAAGAACCAAAGAAGATTAATCATTGCAGTCACGAAAGTTTTAAATCGAAACTGTATAGTAGTATTTTACTGACTTTAGTAATGACTGACCGTAGGAGTATCTACTGGCCCTACAGTAGTCTCTACCGACTCTATAGTAGTAAAGACTAACTCTATAGTAGTATTTGCTGACTCTATAGTAGTATCCACTGGCTATAGTAGTAACTACTAACTCTATAGCAGTAGCTACTGACCATAGTAGTATTTACTGACTGTGTAGTAGTATTTGCTGACTGTAGCAGTATTTACTGGCCGTAGTGGTATATACAAACTGTTTTAGTATCTTCTAACTCTATATAGCAGTATCTACCAACTCGATAGCAGTATCTACTATCACTACAGCAGTGCATACTGCTGTGGTGGTACCTGCTATGATTACAGCAGTGCATACTGACTGGTGGTTCCTGCTATGATTACAGCAGTGCATATTGTGGTGGTACCTGCTATGATTACAGCAGTGCATACTATTGTGGTGGTACCTGCTATGATTACAGCAGTGAAAATTGTGGTGGTACCTGCTTTGATCACAACAGTGCATACTGCTGTGGTGGTACCTGCTATGATTGGAGCAGTGCATACTGTGGTTGTACCTGCTATGATTACAACAGTACATGCTGACTGTGTTGGTACCTGCTATTATTATAGCAGTGTATACTGAGTGTGGTGGTTCCTGCTATGATTACAGCAGTACATACTGCTGTGGTGGTTCCTGCTATGATTACAGCAGTGCAAATTGTGGTGGTGGTACCTGCTATGATTACAGCAGTGCATACTGTGGTGGTACCTGCTATGATTACAGCAGTGCATACTGTGGTGGTGGTACCTGCTATGATTACAGCAGTGCATATTGTGGTGGTACCTGCTATGATTACAGCAGTGCATATTGTGGTGGTGGTACCTGCTATGATTACAGCAGTGCATACTGCGGTACCTGATATGATTAGAGCAGTGCATACTGACTGATACCTGCCATGATTACAGCAGTGCATACTGTGGTGGTGGTACCTGCTATGATTACAGCAGTGCATACTGTGGTGGTACCTGCTATGATTACAGCAGTGCACACTGTGGTGGTGGTACCTGCTATGATTACAGCAGTGCATATTGTGGTGGTGGTACCTGCTATGATTACAGCAGTGCATACTGTGGTGGTGGTACCTGCTATGATTACAGCAGTGCATACTGTGGTGGTGGTACCTGCTATGATTACAGCAGTGCATATTGTGGTGGTGGTACCTGCTATGATTACAGCAGTGCATATTGTGGTGGTGGTACCTGCTATGATTACAGCAGTGCATATTGTGGTGGTGGTACCTGCTATGATAACAGCAGTGCATACTGATTGTGGTGGTACCTGCTATGATTACAGTAGTGCATATTGTGGTGGTGGTACCTGCTATGATTACAGCAGTGCATACTGTGGTGGTACCTGCTATGATTACAGCAGTGCATATTGTGGTGGTGGTACCTGCTATGATTACAGCAGTGCATATTGTGGTGGTGGTACCTGCTATGATTACAGAAGTGCATACTGCTGTGGTGGTACCTGCTATGATTGGAGCAGTGCATACTGTGGTGGTACCTGCTATGATTACAACAGTACATGCTGACTGTGGTGGTACCTGCTATTATTAGAGCAGTGCATACTGAGTGTGGTGGTACCTGCTATGATTACAGCAGTACATAACTGTGGTGATGGTGCCTGCTATGATTACAGTAGTGCATATTGTGGTGGTACCTGCTATGATAACAGCAGTGCATACTGATTGTGGTGGAACCTGCTATAATTACAGCAGTGCATATTGTGGTGGTACCTGCTATGATTACAGCAGTGCATATTGTGCTTGTACCTGCTATCACTACAGTAGTACATGCTGGCGCTATGTATCTTATATCTAAAAAGTAAATTTGTGAATGTGTGTCTGTTCGAAATGTTAAGCATACTTTGCGACATGCAACAAAGTTATATTAAATGGGAATAGGTCGATTCTAAAGTAATCTACAACCTTCAATTCCTTTGCGGGATTTAAAGAATCGATTCTTGGCACGCTTGGGTAAAATTTTTAATTAATGAGTTTTCTTTTCATTTGTATGTTATGTTTTTAAGTTTTCAGACGTTTTTAAATCTATTTTTGCCCCGGGCAACGCTGCGTATTTCCCGCGAGGAGCAGCATATATCGACTCTATAGCTACAATAATCCTGTATAAACGCTATATTTTTAGTATCTACCGACCCTATAATAGTAAGTGCACACATTGGGGTTGGGGGGGGGGGAGAGAAGAGGACGTGGCACTTTGATGAATTTACCTCAGCGTTGCGTGTATTTTTTTGCATTAGAAATCAAACGCGGTAAGAAGCGTTCGGCCTCCATGTTCTGTAACATCGCATCACAAAATTCTACACGCTTTCCTTTGTCACCTGCACGAAGAGCCTGTACCATTTGCAACCGGTATGGCCTCATGATTAAGCGTTGCCTCAACACACGCCAGACAGTCGCATGACAAGTCGCAAGTTCTCGGCTGGCACGGCGAGTCGACTTGCGTGGGCTAGGCAGAAAACTCTCTTGAATTCTTCTCACAGTTTCCTCTGAGGTGCGTGGTCGCCCTGTGTTCTCCCCCTTACATAAACAGCCTGTTTCCTCAAATTGCCGGTACCAACGACGAATGCTCCTTGACATTGGCGGATCAATGCCAAAACGCCGTTGAAACGCACGCTGCACCGCAATTACGGATTCAGTCTGCCGAACTGCAGAACGCAGAACGCCTTGTGTTGCGGGGTCGCCATCTTGCGAATGACTGAGGCTCGGGGCTGTTTGTGCGCTAGGAGAGGCATCTAGCGTTATTAATTTGAAATTCTATGCCCGCCCTTTCAAGTGGTAAGAGTTTCATTCATGGGCGGGTTGTGGTTGCAGAGATATAGCGATTTCAAATCCGATCAATCTTTTTGAAACACCCTGTATATTAACTATTGAACATGGAGGTTAAATCAAAACAATAGTTTATTTTAGTTTTCCTCTGGGACTTTTATATAAGAATGGAAACAGTCAGGAAAATATCTCAGCACATATGCAGCTGAAGTTAGATCTGTTCATCCGAGCATTCAAGCAAATCTGAGCCTGGCTTCACACCTCGAAGTTTCGATTGAACATTAATTTATGCATATCTGCATAATACAAATAGTATTATTTTCACTACCCTCTGCTATGTTAGCTGAATTTTTCTTCAATACATATTCATTTTCCTTTCGTAGCTAGACAGCCGAAATTGTGTCCTTGGAGTTTTGGGTTAACATTTATTTTGAAGATACTAGGGCATCCAGGCATATTTATGACCATTGGCCATCAGCCTGTGTGATGAATTGGAGAATACCTTTCACTATATCATGAATATATAAATAAGTATAGACGTGTAAGTCATATGTGACTGTGTTTATATGGTGTGAATATGTTTTTTCTAATTGCAGCTGACGCTTCCTCTGCAGAATTGGTCTGATGGAGCAAAGGCACTCAGCGCAGCTCGGTACAAGAAGGAAACAATGCGACAAAACTTCCAGCACGGATCGTGCTGGAAGTTTGACACAGCACCAGAGAACTCACACAGGAGAGAACCCCTTCAAGTGCACTGTGTGTGAGAAGGCATTTGCATGGTCATCAGTTCTTCAGAGACACCAGAGAACACACACGGGAGAGAAACCCTTCAAGTGCACTATGTGTGAGAAGGCATTTACAGAGTCATCACATCTTAAAAAACACCAGAGAATGCACACAGGAGAGAAACCTTTCAAGTGCACTGTGTGTGAGAAGGCATTTACAGAGTCATCACATCTTAAAGAACACCAGAGAATGCACACAGGAGAGAAACCCTTCAAGTGCAGTGTGTGTGAGAAGGCATTTGCAAAGTCATCAAATCTTCAGAGCCACAAGAAAACACACACAGGAGAAAAACCCTTCAGGTGCCTTTTGTGCGATAAAGCGTTTGCAAAGTTATCAGATCTTCAAAAACACCAGAGAACACACACAGGAGAGAAACCCTTCAAGTGCAGTGTGTGTGAGAAGGCATTTGCACAGTCATCGGTTCTTCAGAGCCACCAGAGAACACACACAGAAGAGAAACCCTTCAAGTGCAGTGTGTGTGAGAAGGCATTTGCACAGTCATCAAATCTTCAGAGCCACAAGAGAACACACACAGGAGAAAAACCCTTCAAGTGCACTATGTGTGAGAAGGCATTTACAGAGTCATCGCATCTTAAAGAACACCAGAGAATGCACACAGGAGATAAACCCTTCAAGTGCAGTGTGTGCGAGAAGGCATTTGCAACGTCATCAGTTCTTCAGAGACACCAGAGAACACACACAGGAGAGAAACCCTTCAAGTGCACTATGTGTGAGAAGGCATTTACAGAGTCATCTTCTCTTAAAAAACACCAGAGAATGCACACAGGAGAGAAACCCTTCAAGTGCACTGTGTGTGAGAAGGCATTTACAGAGTCATCACATCTTAAAGAACACCAGAGAATGCACACAGGAGAGAAACCCTTCAAGTGCAGTGTCTGTGAGAAGGTATTTGCAAAGTCATCAACTCTTCACAGCCACCAGAGAACACACACAGGAGAGAAACCATTCAGGTGCCTTTTGTGCGATAAAGCGTTTGCAAAGTCATCAGATCTTCGAAACCACCAAAGAACACACACAGGAGAGAAACCCTTCAAGTGCAGTCTGTGTGAGAAGGCATTTGCACAGTCATCGGTTCTTCAGAGCCACCAGAGAACACACAAAGGAGATAAACCCTTCAAATGCACTATGTGTGAGAAGGCATTTACAGAGGCATCACATCTTAAAAAACACCAGAGAATGCACACAGGAGAGAAACCTTTCAAGTGCACTGTGTGTGAGAAGGCATTTACAGAGTCATCACATCTTAAAGAACACCGGAGAATGCACACAGGAGAGAAACCCTTCAAGTGCAGTGTGTGTGAGAAGGCATTTGCAAAGTCATCAAATCTTCAGAGCCACAAGGGAACACACACAGGAGAAAAACCCTTCAGGTGCCTTTTGTGCGATAAAGCATTTGCAAAGTCATCATATCTTCAAAAACACCAAAGAACACACATAGGAGAGAACCCCTTCAAGTGCCGTGTGTGTGAGAAGGCATTTGCACAGTCATCGGTTCTTCAGAGCCACCAGAGAACACACACAGAAGAGAAACCCTTCAAGTGCAGTGTGTGTGAGAAGGCATTTGCACAGTCATCAAATCTTCAGAGGCACAAGACAACACACACAGGAGAAAAACCCTTAAAATGCACTCTGTGCGGGAAGGCGTTTGCACTGTCATCACATCTTCAGAGCCACCAGAGAACACACACAGAAGAGAAACCCTTCAAGTGCAGTGTGTGTGAGAAGGCATTTGCAAAGTCATCGCTTCTTAAGATACACGAGCGAACACACACAGGAGAAAAACCCTTCAAGTGCACTATGTGTGAGAAGGCATTTGCAGAGTCATCATCTCTTAAAAAACACCAGAGAATGCACACAGGAGAGAAACCCTTCAAGTGCAGTGTGTGTGGGAAGGCATTTTCAAGGTCATCTGATCTTAAAAGACACCAGACACCACACACAGGAGATAAACCCTTCAAGTACACTCTGTGCAGGAAGGCGTTTGCACAGTCACCACAGCTTCATCGACACCAGAGGACACACAGTCATCAGAAGATCCCCAAGGAGCGGAGTCTGAAATCGGCATGTGAAAGTCCAAGTGCTGCAATGAGCCCATCCCTGCTGAAAAAAGAACCAGAATTTAATTCCAGCTTGGATGCAATGAAATGTATCAAGGTGAATTTTGAAGAGGCGAAGGTGAAATATGAAGAAGTGATGGTGAAGAGTGAAGAAGTGAAGGTGAAATGTGAAGAAGTGATGAAGAGCGAAGAAGTGATGGTAAAATGTGAAGATGAAGATTCAACTCCAAAATTGGACCTTCACATCGATGTAGGCAACGTGAAGCAGGAGGAGAATTCTGACTGTGAGGCAGAGCGAGGCAACTCCCAGCAGTTTGTGCAAGTAGAGGTGTGGGTGGACTTCTTAGACAATACAAAATCAAATGGAGACCTGGTAGATGTATAAGCTTGAGACAATGAAGCTCCAATAGATGCACCTTTGTCACTGACCTTTAATTAAAATAACGTGAAGTTGAACACTCAAGTCCTAGGTTCAACCTGCAGAGTAAGAGCAGCCAGTATTTGCGGTCCTGTGGGTTGGGTAGACCTCTACCCAGGAGTGAGAGCCAATAAGCTCCCAAGCATTCACTCTGTTATGATAATAATATTTGCGTGGTGCTTAATTGCCCATGATAGTTTTTTTTGGGTTATATCGCATTAATTTAAATGTTTGGTGGAACCCGCCACCATGTGATTTGTTCTCCAACACACCGGTGTGCTGTACCAGTGTAGTGTTGTTCAGCAACGGCAACTGCGGTGGACAAATAGTACACGCGCCAGTGAGCATATACACGGGTGTGTCGGCAGGGCAGAATGATCGGGGCAAGGGTCACCGAAGACCCCATCTGAAAGCCCCTGGAACCTGCTAGTGGGTTCGAGAAGGTGGCATGGCCAGGGCGGAGCCAGGCCGCGCTGGGTTGCATAAAAGCAGCTGAGAGTGGGAGCTCAGGGCTGTCGGTTTTGGGAGGGGGCTTGTCTCGTCGTCGCTGTCATCTTCGCCGCCTTCATCAATGCCGTCTTCGCTAGATATTGCGCGGCAGGATAGTTGTTGGCTGTCTCGGTTAGCGCCATCGGTGTTACATGATTAGGATTGTGTTTATGCTAGGTTAGACAACTAGGGAGTGCGATGGTGAACCTGTGAAGGCGTTAATAAAGGTGCCCCTTTAGAAACCTTGTCTCCCACTACGATGACACTACAACTGGTGTTAGGAGTGGGGTGAAGAAAGAACCCACCTATAGTGTCATCGGAGGATGGGAGCGGCGAAACATGAATCCGTCCGGCAGCCCCGGGACCCTGGTTACAAAGCCCATTGGCGGAGAGAGAGCAGCTGCGGGTCGGCGGGAGAGCGGCGGCGAATTGGCGAGAGAGGAGCCCAATCCTCCGCGGTCACGCGCCGAGCACGCGGCATGGCCAAGGACCACCGTGCTGAGGGGATCGCAGGGGAGTGCGGGACGGCGTGGGAGGCGCGCCACAGCCAGCGGCGCGGAAAGGAGTCATGAGGGGACCCTGGCGGTGGTCCCCGTCGGTGCGGGAGAGTGGAGGAGCCTCGGCCGGAGTCCGCACATGTGGTGGGCGCCATCTTTCCCGTGGAGGGCTTGGCATGACTGGCGGGTGCCATTTTGCGAAGAGCGCGGTCCCGCGCTGGAGGGGTGGCGGAGTCAATGGCGCTGCAAGGGGAAATTTTTGGCCTACTGTGCGACGCCCGTACGAGACTTTTCCAGCGGAGGCGAGGAGAGGCCAAGACGCCCTTCACTTTCCGGTAGGCTCTGCTGGTGCTGGGGCAGAAGGCGTGTTGGATATATAAGGCTTTTCCAAAATTGATATTAATAATATTTGCTTATAGATATGTTTTTTTGTTTTAATAAATAAAGAAACACGTAAGGCGCACAAGAAGCCAGATGTCGATCATAAACAGGCCATAAATAAAGAAATAATAAAACTCTCAAGGCGAGGATGTAACAGCTATCTGCGAAGATCTCCAGATGAACAAGAGGTTGATGTGCCCTAAGGAAGGGGGGTCTCTCAGGGGTCAGATCCGCCAAGCCAGACACGTTGACGCCAACGGGTTAAACCATATATTTTTCTTATTTGCTATTGAAACAACGGTTAAAAGTTAAAAGGGCAACAACAAGAATAAGCTAAAGTTAGCGGTCCTCACGCTCACTCCAATTAAGACCAGGCCACCAGATACATCAGTGAATTTTTATCCAATTATTCACTGTCAAATGATTTTCACCTTTAATACTTTTACTGTTAAATCACAAGCTTGGGTACAGAAATACCGAGTCACGTCAAAGGTTTTCGAGAAGGAATGATGCGAACGGGCAAACTTACGAAACAAGTTTAAAACAATATCCCAAGAAACCCCGACCACCTTTGTCTCTCTCACAGCGCGGAGAAACAGGAATTACACCTCATCACAAGGACCAATCTGGAGCGAGCAGACGGGTTTAATGAGAAGACACACCCCACCCCACACCCAACAGCCCGCGAACACGCTTTAAGTTAAAGAAACTGCAATACAAATCACACATACCATCAATAATAACGCGTTAACCTTAAACGATATTCCATTATAGAACCTTACAGAACCAAGGAATAGGTCACAGACAATCAAGAAACGGACCTTTAAACTTAGGATAAAAATTATTTTAAATAACTCCATCATAACAATGCGAATCTTTGTAACCCGAGAGGTGCGTCGGGAGGAAAGAGTTACAAACCACGAGCCTTGGTGAACATAAGGAAATGATACTTGAGAAACATTAAACCGAAAGCAGCCAGAGATAGAGGCACTCCCGGCCGCCTTTGTATCTACTGCAGGGCGCGAGGAAGGAATTTCACGCCAGAGCAAAAAGATCGTTATCGCAAAGGCCATCTGCACACCGACGCAGGCTTAATAATGGCCCCACCCCACAACCACGCCAGCGTAAACCAGGCGAACAAGTTAAGTTAAAAGAAAATCGCAATACATCTATATGGTGATAAGACACACAATGACGAAAATTAATAAACTAAGTAAGAGCCAAGGTAATGGGGGATCAAACTGGTTGAATATAAAATCGAAATGATACTTGAGCGATGTCAACTCAAAGTATAGATAGAAAGATCCTGGCCACCTATGTCTCTCCCCGCAGCACGTGATAAAAAAAAATGCAGACGCTCGGTAGAGCATCTTCACTTGGAAATAAAATCAAATACCCCGAATCACAAACAGACTCATATATGTGTATGGTACGATACGCTGTCAGATAAGAAATGTTAAACTTTAAAAACTAACCATTTCTTTGTGCGTCGGAAACGTGTACAAAAGGGGGGGGGGGGGAACCCGCCCTCCCTCCCTCTGGATGGACAGGGTAGACAGACAGACGCCTTCAAGATGAATCGAAGCGTCTGTTTCCCTTGATGGTTTATGGCTTGAGGAAGACCAGAACAGAACCATGTCATGAATGACACACACACAGACATACCCACTGACACACGAACCCCCACCACCGACACACAACCAGATCAAAAGGTAGCTCCGCCTCGTGAGGAGGAGCTAAGAGGAGAGATTTTTAGCATAAAAATGAGCCGTTTCAGCATTAAAAAACTCATCAGCCGCGGGGCCAGCTCAACAGAAGAAGACTCGTCTCAACTCATCTCAGCAGAAGACCAGCCACCACCGACGCCGGAGACGCCTCTACAAACTCGCCAAATTGGCGAGTGTCGCCGATTGGCGACACGCTGCCCACTGCAGGGCCAGCGCAACCACGAACGAATCATGAGCCTGCAATCTACAACCGCGCCGACACCAGCGTGCCAGCTGCTCGTAGACGTACTGCGAGTGAAGGGACGAGACTGTCTGGTAGGACAGCGCTGTCCTACCAGACAGTCTCGTCCCTTCACCTGATGAAGGCCGCTTGTGTTGTGACCGAAACGTCGTGAGAATATTATTGTGTTATTTTATTGTATCAATTTATTATTTTATTCTCATTCTACGTGACTTTACCGAAAGAACCAAGAAGATGAATCATTGCAGTCACGAAAGCTTTAAATCGAAAAATACAACAACGTATCAACCTGTCCACTCGTCAACCGATGTCAGCCGAGTCCGAACCAACTACTGAAAGGAGAATCAACTGATACGTATGATACACTGCCCCCCCACTACACGACAAACTAGACGTCTGCTTGATGCAAAGAATCGATTCCGAACATTGGCCTACTCTTTCATCATTCATATCACTAAACACACACGGGTCATTAACAAAAGCCTAGAACCTCAAGTCATTAAACCATCCGTGACTGTGAGAACATCGCAACGACCGAGTGAACAATCCGTCGTTTATAAGAGTGTTCATAATTTCCTCGTTAATATTTTGTTGGGGCTGTACTTCTAATCGCATAAGTTACCAACTTATCCATCAATACGGATTAATTCTCGGCACCTTCAACGGAGCGCCACCCACGGGGGTGGATAGCGTGTTCAACCGGTTTCCCTGTCAGGGATCAGGACACAATTAAAAGATTGGTCCAGGATAAGAATCTCAAAGGAAAACGTTGTGGGAATACTGTCACTTGGGAGTATTTGAACATACCGAAATCCATGAACACATATTTGTGCCTTTAGGAATAATAACGGTTTGAGTGTCTTTTCATGTCATTGAGTTGCATAATAATCAATTGTCCTACTGGTTAACAACGTGACAAGAATGTGCATTAAGGGTCGTGTATGATCAATGACCGAGTGTCATGTTGGTAACAATTCAAGTATACGAATTTACATATGATAGAGTCAAGGTGTTGGTAGAATAGTGATGCATGTTTAATCTCTCTCTCAACAACCGATTGATTGCATTACGTGTCGGGAATTAACCACAGGTGCTGTTATCGAGGTGAAACAACGCAATCGTGATGGTTTCCGTGTTAATGCTGTGTTGAAATTCCGAGATTGAGAGTTCTTATATTATCCAAAAATAAAATTTTAGCTAGAAAATAAAATTGATTAAAGCAGAAGGTTGTGTGTGATTCTGCATAATCTGCGATTGAGATCTGAAGTCTGGGGACCTATCATAAGCACACTAAGCACATAATCCATAATATAATCAACGTTAAATCGAAGATAATCATATCCTTATTGATAATACGGAGTTAAGCAACGAAGTCGTGTTGACTCTCACGCTCACAACACCTAATCAACTGCATACGGCTAATTGCATTATTCCAATTAATCAACCCTCGTCACCGAGGCTGGACCCTAATCATCATAACGACCTGCATTATCATAACCACGCCCACGCGCATAAATTAATACGAGTATCTCGAATGAGCATAATTTATGTGCATAATTACACTAATTAACATAATTTCGGATAACTTATGCGAAATGCTAATTTCCTTTAATTTTCATTATTTTCATCAAATTTTCATAACCTACATATACAACAGGCGTACCCACAGATGGGTGAGACGGCGCTCGACTCCTTGGTGGCGGAAAGACTGCTGGCGCGGGAGTCGGGGATCACGTCGTTGAAGGTGGCCCGGGAAATTCAGGGCCACGAGGCCTGCCAGCATTGGCCCAAAGTGGAGGCTCGGCTGTAGCGGAAGGAGGCCATGGTGGCTGTGGTGTGCGACCTGGGGACGCACGAGAGAAGGCCCCCGCGGGTGGGTTGCCAACCGGGGCAGCCCCCTCCACCCTGGGGTCCCACAGCCGAGTATTTCAGGTGTGGTCAGCCAGGCCACATCGCCATAGAATGCTGGGGTGTCAGCAGGGTGCCGGCAGCGCCACCGACGCACTCCGACCTGCCGGCAGCATCTTCCCAAGCTCCACCGGATCCGAGTCTCTGATGCTTTCCGTGACTGCCGTGTGTGAAGTGTCAGGGGCTGGATCCGATTAGATGCTACTGCTGAATTCAGGCAATTGTCTTTTTTGTCCCCATTCCTCGGAATCCCAAGGAATGCAAGACCCTGCCAAAGTGGGGGTCACCAGTGTCAAGGACCGGCTCACGTGAGCTACGTTCTGGTAAAGGCGGAATCTCCCTTGTCAGGTGAAATGCGGGGGGTGGGGGTTGTGTATTTTGTTTGGGTTACGTTATCGGCTCTATGGGGGAGGGGGGGGTGTCGCGGTTGGACGGTCCCTGACGGGGTTCTTGCACATGCCACGGTTGTGCTGCATGTTGGCGGTTCGCGTGTTGCAACCAAGGTTTTTCTTTGGTAAAAAAATGTTTGTGTTGGTGTTTCTCGGAGGTTGGGGTTGCTCTGCCTGCCCAACAGTTGCAGTTGCTGGATGTCAGCCGACTTGTCCAGCAACGGCAACTGCGGTGGGAAAACAGTACACACGCCGGTGAGCATATACACGGGTGTGTCGGCAGGGTGGAGGAACTGGGGAAACGGTCATGGAAGACCCCATCTGGAAGCCCCTGGAACCTGAAGACAGGCACGGAACCAGGCCACGCTGGGTTCCATAAAAGCAGCTGAGAGCGGGAGCGCAGGGCTGCCGGTTCTGGAGTGGGCTCGTATCGTCGTCGCTGTCATCTTCGCTAGATATTGTACGGCTGGATAGTTGTTGGCTGTCTCGGTCAGCGCCATCGGTGTTACACGGTCAGGGTTGTGTTTAGGCTGGCTTAGACGACTAGAGAGAGCACATTTATATGCACACGATTTAACACGAAAAAACTCTTATGGATGATATTGTTCGTGAAAGCCTATGCTTTAAACATGTTTAATTGCCTCAGCAATTCGGAGTTTTGTATCATATCTCATCACAAACACTCGAAGAGTACCCCTAAGTGGCAGCTGCCTCTGTGTGGCATAAGGTTAGCGCAGCATTAGCCTGCACATGGGCATGAGTCTGTCAGTCGGGGGCAATAATTGATTTGTAATCTCACTTGTGCAAATTCTGGATAATATTTGGAATTACACAAATTTTGACAATGACACCAACATGCAAAGACCTATGTGTTTTGAATGACACAATAGTATGTTTTACATCCACTGTTAAGCAGACAGTGCATATTTTGGTTAATGTTACTGGAGTAGCCAGGGGTGCCGGTCGGATTTGGACCTTGAACCTCTGCAATAAATAGAGAATGCGCTACCACTTGGCTTCCCTCAATCTGAGTGTCGGCATGCCAGCCAGTGTTTCTAACCAGCGCAGATGTTCCATTTAGAGGGGTCCACGTTTCACATGCCTAGAGATTGTAGGGCATGACTGTGGCCGAGAAGACCTGAAGCTTCATGCGGAGCGACAGACCAGGTAGCTTCCACACAGCATTGCACAGCTGATGAAAAGATAATGCTGCCCGACTGATTCGGACCACCCACACACTGTGTACACACATACAGTGAGGGAAAAAAGTATTTGATCCCCTGCTGATTTTGTACGTTTGCCCACTGACAAATAAATCAGTCTATAATTTTAATGGTAGGTTTATATCAACAATGAGAAAGAGAATAACAACAACAAAAATCCAGAAAAACGCATGTCAAAAATGTCATAAATTGATTTGCATTTTAATGAGGGAAATAAGTATTTGATCCCTCTGCAAAACATGACAGTACTTGGTGGCAAAACCCTTGTTGGCAATCACAGAGGTCAGACATTTCTTGTAGTTGGCCACCAGGTTTGCACACATCTCAGGAGGGATTTTGTCCCACTCCTCTGCATATCTTCTCCAAGTCATTAAGGTTTCGAGGCTGACGTTTGGCAACTCGAACCTTCAGCTCCCTCCACAGATTTTCTATGGGATTAAGGTCTGGAGACTGGCTAGGCCACTCCAGGACCTTAATGTGCTTCTTCTTGAGCCACTCCTTTGTTGCCTTGGCCATGTGTTTTGGGTTATTGTCATGCTGGAATACCCATCCACGACCCATTTTCAATGCCTTGGCTGAGGGAAGAAGGTTCTCTCCCAAGATTTGACGGTACATGGCCCCGTCCACCGTCCCTTTGATGCGGTGAAGTTGTCCTGTCCCCTTAGCAGAAAAACACTCCCAAAGCATAATGTTTCCACCTCCATGTTTGACGGTGGGGATGGTGTTCTTGGGGTCATAGGCAGCATTCCTCCTCCAAACACGGCGAGTTGAGTTGATGCCAAAGAGCTCCATTTTGGTCTCATCTGACCACAACACTTTCACCCAGTTGTCCTCTGAATCATTTAGATGTTCATTGGCAAACTTCAGACGGGCATGTATATTTGCTTTCTTGAGCAGGGGTACCTTGAGGGCGCTGCAGGATTTCAGTCCTTCACGGCGTAGTGTGTTACCAATTGTTTTCTTGGTGAATATGGTCCCAGCTGCCTTGAGATCATTGACAAGATCCTCCTGTGTAGTTCTGGGCTGATTCCTCACCGTTCTCATGATCATTGCAACTCCACGAGGTGAGATCTTGCATGGCACCCCAGGCCGAGGGAGATTGACAGTTATTTTATGTTCCATTTGCGAATAATCGTACCAACTGTTGTCACCTCACCAAGCTGCTTGGCAATGGTCTTGTAGCCCATTCCAGCCTTGCGTAGGTCTACAATCCTGTCCCTGACATCCTTGCAGAGCTCTTTGGTCTTGGCCATGGTGGAGAGTTTGGAATCTGATTGATTGATTGCTTCTGTGGACAGGTGTCTTTTATACAGGTAACAAGCTGAGATTAGAGCACTCCCTTTAAGAGTGTGCTCCTAATATCAGCTTGTTACCTATATAAAAGACACCTGGGAGCCAGAAATCTTTCTGATTGAGACGGGGTCAAAAACTTATTTCCCTCATTAAAATGCAAATCAATTTAGAACATTTTTGACATAAGTTTTTCTGGATTTTCTTGTTATTCTGGCTCTCACTGTTCAAATAAACCTACCATTAAAATTATAGACTGATCATTGCTTTGTCAGTGGGCATACGTACAAAATCAGCAGGGGATCAAATACTTTTTTCCCTCACTGTACATTAACATTAGCTGCCCCACCCATCTCTAAACCTTTATAAATAGCCTGCCTCGGAAGATTCCCCCCTCTTTTCTCACCTGAAGACGATTTCTTGTGTTGCAATCAATACGTGATATTGTTATTATTTTGATGTTTTTTATATCTACGTGGCTTTACCAAAAGACCTAAAGAATATGTGTAAGCACAGTTTGTACACACACACGGTGTATACACAGTTTGTACACACACGGTGTATATACAGTTTGTACACTGCATACACACCTGACGACGATTGCTTGTGTTGCGATCGAAATGTGATTTAGATTTTTGCATTTTTTCTATCTACGTGGCTTTACCGAAAGACCCAAAGAATGTGTACACAGTTTGTACACACAGTGTAAACACAGTTTGTACACACACACACTGTATACAGTTTATAAACACAGTATACACATACTCTTTGGTTCTTTCGGTAAAGTTACGTACATGGAGAGTTAAGAAATAAAAAAGATCACGACGTTTCGATCGCAACAACAAGCGTTTGTCTTCAGGTGAAAGAAACGGACTGCTGTGGACGAGGCATTATATAGACCCGAGAGGGGGGAGGGAGGTGGTTGCCACATCGGGCCAGAGGGTGGGGGCTAGAGATTGAGGGATTAGCATGTAGGGAATGTGACAATGAGAGTGCAATCCAAAGGTCTTGTGAGAATGAGAGAGTGCAATAAAATGAGACTAAAGGAGTGTGCAATGAAATGAGGGCATGTGAGAAAGAGAGTGCAATCCCACCAGGGCTTAGATGAGAGAGAGAAGAAAGCTGAGACATCAAACTTAGAAAAAACTTAACAAGGCAATGCAACTCAGAGAGTCGGCCAACACAATAGTTAAAACTTTACCTGGTTGATCAATTCCTTCCAATGATTGCTCAAATTGTATCCATCTTCTCGGTTGAAGTTATGTCTATGTTTGTATATCTAGATGGCTTCATGAACAAATCTTTGATGGTAGCCAGAAGGTTTGCAGAGCACCTCGGTCTTGAAAAAAAACTTTTTGTGTGTGCCCACCGCGTTAAAACAGTGACCCGCCACAGCAGAGGTATTGGTTCCGCCGTGTTTCAGATCTGCCTTGTGTTCGCGAACACGGTCTGAGACATGTCGTTTCGTTTCCCCAGTGTAACTGCTGCTGCAGACACAACTTAGTTTGTAGACACCAGGGTATTGCATGTCAGGAATCCCATCCTTCACAGATGGGATCAAGTCACGGTATACATGCTCCAGTTCACTGGCTAGGTGGTGCTGGGCTGGATGGTGGTGAGAATCAGGCTTCAAATAGGAGTCCATGTGGGTGGCTTTCCTGTAGACAGAGTGTCCCAACGCGCAATCAGGTCTCTTCTCGATCAAAACATCCAGGAATGGTAGCTTGCCATCATTTTCCACTTCCATGGTGAATTTGATTGATGGGTGTATGGAATTCATGTGGTTGAAGAATTGTTTCAGTGCCGGAAGGGCATGTGGCTAGATGATGAACGTGTCATCTACGTATCTCTTCCACAAGGAAGGACGTAGGGTGGTTGTCTGGATGGCATCTGTCTCAAATTTATCCATGAAAACATTTGCTACCACTGGCGATAAGCGAGAACCCATTGAGGTACCTTCATTTTGTTTGTAGAATGTACCATTCCAGGTGAAGTAAGTGTTGGTAAGGCAGTGCCTCACCAAAGTTGGTACATCAGGATTCAATCCATGTTGGACCAAGATGGTTTCAAATTAAGCAACCATTGGAAAGATGTTCTAAATCGAACCAAACATTAAACTAATTTTCAATGGCACAGTATATTTTTCAAGTAGTGGTACCCCAAACTTTCGCAGCTCTTAAAAATTTCCTTTTCACACCATCAATAGGTAAACTCCCCCTCCCCCCCTCGCCAACCGGCATGTTCACCCGCATGTACACCACCTCTACACTGTTCATCATGCTAAGTCGGCCAATCAAATGCTAATTTTTATGCTAATTCCTTTGTCAAGGCACCTTGTTTCCTCGCACACAGCTTAAAGGTCGCGGTCTGAGCGTGGCTGTGTTTCACTCCAGCGCTGTCCTCGAGACAGTATTGTCCCTTCACCTGATGAAGGCCGCTTGTGTTGTGGCCGAAACGTCGTGATTTTTGTTTTATTTTTTACCTACGTGACTTTTACCGAATAGAACCAAAGAGTATGGATCCTTGCAGTCACGAAAGCTTTAAATCTAGAATTGATAACCTCTACGGGGAGGGCTTTCACCTATCTGTTAGAGCTTTTAACAGACAACGGGACACGAAGTCACAGCTCATCGAGACGCTGACCTTCCTCAAAAGATGCCGCGATCACAAGGTAATACCCATCGCTTTCACACTCACTTCTGCTGCTGTATCTTCTCCGAATCCTAAACAGATTCTGTTTAAGGCCAGCCTATCTTTAATCTCAGAGAGGATAAGGCTACTCCGATTTGAACTCGATACTACAAGCTCATTTAATGTTAACACAAAAAATGTCACCTTCTGATTGGAATCACGTAGACAACATGACTGCTTCTTCTGCTGATTCACTGTCAGTCAAATCTAAAGCTAACCTGATTTCTAAATTCAACCACCTATCAAAGAAGAACCCAGTTCCACATATAACAAAACTAGACGTCAACAAAATCGTCATTAATCAGAGTAGCACCCCGATTTCGGACAATGAAAACAGTACTGGCTAGGGGACTGAATTTTGCTGTCACCCCAAAACACCAGTAGATGATATCATCTCTCAGGTCGATGTAGCCCTCAAAGGCGTAGGACACATCCAAGCAGACGTTGCGAGAGTTGAAATAGCGACTATTCTTAAGAATGCTAAGAAACCCATTAGTAACATCAGCAAAAATGAACGCTCTGAACTCGCGAATTAAAAAAAACAGAAGTGATATAGTCATCCTCTCAGCCGATAAAGGCAACGCTACTGTCATTATGGATAAAGATTTATACAACAACAAAATCCAGAATCTGCTCAACGATGGAAGTTACTCAAAAATAAAAAAATGACCCTACCAATAGCCTAGCGATAAAAACCAACAAGATCATCACAAGTTCGACCTCCCTAATCGACCCAACTAAACATCTCTTCCTAAAACCTTCTGCTGCAAGACCCCATAGATTCTATGGTCTTCCCAAGATTCATAAAGAAGGCACCCCACTACGACTCATCGTATCCACGATCAACTCCCCTACCTATAGACTAGCCCGTTTTCTGTCAGATACCTTGCTGCCTTTCACTGGCAAGACCGCCTCAGCAGTACTTAACTCAGCCCAATTGGTCTCTATGGTCAAAGACGTTGTACTGTCCCCTGACGATATCCTTGTCAGCTTCGATGTGGTCTCTTTGTTCACCAAGGTCCCAGTACCTGATACCATTGAAATAATTGAAAATTTGGTCCAACATGGACTAGACCCCGATACACCTGCACTGGTTAGGCACTGCCTCAACGATACCTACTTTACTTGGAATGGCTCCTTCTACAAACAAAATGAGGGTACCCCCATGGCATCCCCCTTGTCACCAGTGATAGCCAATATTTTCATGGAGAAATTTGAATTAGACGCCATCCAGACTTCCACCCTCAGACCGTTCCTGTGGAAGAGATATATGGATGACACTTTCGTCATTTGGCCACATGGCCTCCCAGCTCTGAACCTTTTCCTACACCACATCAATTCCAGACATCCCGCCATCAAATTCACCATGGAAGTGGAGAAAGATGGCAAGCTACCATTCTTAGATGTTCTGTTTGAGAGGAAATCTGATGGCTCATTGGGGCATTCTGTCTACAGGAAACCCACCCACACAGATTCCTACTTGAAACCTGATGCCCACCACCACCCAGCCCAAAAGAATTCTCTCACCAACACTTTATACCATAGGGCTCATTGCATTTCGGACCAAGACCACCTGACCAGTGAATTAAAACATGTACACCTGGCCCTCAAAAGGAATGGATGCTCTGACCGTACCATCCGCCAAGCTGTTTCCCCCTCCATACAGAAAGAACCACTTGATTCTCCGGTCAAAACCATCGCACTTCCATATATAAAAGGCGTTACTAAAAAGATTTCCAAAATTCTAAACAAACACAAGATCTAGGTCCGGTTCATTGCAGTACACAAAATTTGTGATCTGATCCCATCCGTGAAGGATGTCATTCCTGACTTACAGTACCCCGGGGTTTACAAATTGAGTTGTACCTGCGGTGATTGCTATATCGGGGAGACAAGGCGACATGTCTCTGACCGAATTCGCGAGCACAAATCAGATTTGAAACACGGCAGAACGAATTATTCTGCCGTAGCTGATCACTGTTACAATGCTGTGGGTGATCACGATATAATTTTCTCCGATACCAAGGTTCTTTGCAAACCCACGGGTTTTTTTTATCAGAGATTTGTTCACGAGGCAATTCAGATCTACAAACACAGACACAATTTCAACCGAGAAGATGGTTTCAAATTAAGCAACCATTGGAAAGATGTTCTAAATCGAACCAAACATTAAACTAATTATCAATGGCACAGTATATTTTTCAAGTATTTTGTTTTATTTTTTACCTACGTGACTTTACCGAATAGAACCAAAGAGTAAGTCTTCCATGATTGCAATGGTATCAGGCACAGGTACCTTGGTGAACAGAAAGACTACATCGAAACTGACAAGCAAATCATCTGGAGATAGTGAGATGTCTTTGATTCGAGCAATCAAGTGAGCTGAATTAAGTACAGCTGAGGTAGTCTTGCCCGTGAATAGAAGCAGGGTGTTAGACAGAAATCGGGCCAGTTTGTAGGTGGGTGAGTTAATTGCGGAGACAATAGGAGGGAGTGGAGTACCTTTATGTATTTTAGGAATGCCATAAAATCTGGGTGGTCTAGCAGCCGAAGGTTTTAGAGAGAGCTGCTTGGTCGGTTCGATTAGAGAAAAAAAATCGTGGCCAGGCGGTTGGTAGGATCTCTACTGATTTTAGCATAGCTTCCATTAAGAAGGTCCAGGATGACAATGTCATCTCTCTTTTTCAATTGAGCGAGTTCAAAACGTTCGTCCTTGCCGATGTTGCTAATGGGTTTCTTAGATTTTTGTATATACTTTTTTAATTCTCTATCTACGTGACTTTACTGAAAGAACCAAAGAGTTTGAATTTGTGCAGTCACGAAAGCCTCAAATCACAGTATACACAGTTTGTACACACAATGTTCACGTTGTTGTTGTTGAGCTCACGCACCCAAGGGGTCAATGTTCAAGAGAGGGAGCAATGGAATAGAAGCTTAAACTTAAACCTCGTTCGATGACGTCACCACTGCAATACCTCATCAAAGTGAGACGCAAGGGGTGGTGTACCCCACGAGTGACGTTATGTCACTCGTGCTGCCGCGTGACGTCACGAGATACCAGGAAGCTGCCGATTCGCGCGCGCGCTCACTGAGAGCCGAGGTGAGAAGTTCACATCGTGGTTGTTGTTGTGGTGGTGGTTGTTGTTGTTTACCTAGGTAGAGCCTCGCATCTTATTTCTCTCGTAGGGATATCAATTGAGTAGCAGCGAGTATGGAGTCGATGTCCAGGTTGGAACATTACAACGCGGGGCCTTGCCTCCTGCCCTCGCCTGATTGCATTTGCTTTAATTCTCTGCTTAAGTTTAATTTGTCTTCACCTGGCTCACTAAGTTTGAAACTTTGTTTCTTTTAAATATTTCTACAGTTTTTTTCTACCTCACCAGGCCAAGCCCACTTGAGCTGCTATACCGCTCTTTTGCAGAAGGAACCTGCCCACAACAAAGTGGCTTATGAACGTGTGGAAATGTCTGTCGGTCAAATACTCTAAACGCGTGGTGATGTTGACTCTAAATTTGGAGGGGAAAACCGGAGGATCCGGAGGAAATTCCACGCGACCACGGGGAGAGAGACACGCAAACTCCAAATATACATCGTAATACAGGTTTGTTTGGGTTAGATAGCGGAAATATATAAATGTGTCCTGAAACCCCCAACCACCTGACACAGCCAACTCGTAAGGATTGTCACATTAAGAGAACGTGGCCACTAGTACAGCACACCGGTTGTGTGTTGGAGAGCCAAGCCATAACATTTACAATCAGAATACGGCGTTCGCCAGTAACTACAACCAGCTTCATCAGGCGACAGCCAAATGTTGTGGCTTGGCTCTGAGAATATAAATCGGCTCGCAGGGTTTATAGCGCAGCACGTAAACCATTGCACTACTGCTCCCCACTCATGCACAAACATCATCGGCAGTATTGTATTCAGTAATAACTAAGTTACCCGGCTTCGCACACGTCTGAGTAATCAAACATTAAGAGTAATGTCTTGCAATGCTGGCTTTATTTGAATTATTGAATCCTGCCAATGAAGTCTGTAAATGTCTGTATATTGCCACGGGTTCTTGGTTGTGTTATACAATCACAGGGCTTGTTTGTTTCATAATGAGGACAGCTTTTAAATTCGTTGCCCTTGGAGAGCTTAAGGATAGACATCTGATGGATGTCATCGAATGAAGCTTCAATTTTGGCATACATGTCGACAGCAGTTTGGCGAGGTAGGAAATTGTAGCCATCATCACCTTGCCAGAAAATCAGTAGACATTGAAGAGCATCATAGGATCGAAGTGTTTCATTTTTGTCTAGGGTATTGGTCCTCAGTTGCAAAGCGATGCCTTGAGTGACATGTTGTTCAGCAGTCAGAAAGATAGTGACTTAAGATGTGAATGCTTTTAAGCGGTACTCATGTTGACCATGTGGAGTTTAGTCGACATGAATGACAACATTGTACTCTGAAGTCATCTTCTCCATGGCACACTTGAAACTGTGAACATAAAAGTTTTCTGATTTAAAGCTTTCGTGACTGCAGTAATTCATATTCTTAGCTCTTTCGGTAAAGTCACGTTGAAGAGAAACAATAAAATAATAATATATATAAAACAATAAAAATTCTCACGACATTTCGACCATAACACAAACGGTCGTCATCAGGTGTGTCGGTCCGCATTAATTTATTTATTTTTAAACGGTGTATTTATAAAAAAACGTCAGCGCCACGCGCAGCAATTTGGCAGTTTATTTAGAAGGACTAGTCCATCTATGTTCAGAACAGTTTATTTAGAAGGACTAGTCCATCTATGTTCAGAACATAGATGGACTAGTCCTTCTAAATAAACTGCCAAATCGCTGCGCGTGGCGCTGACGTTTTTCATAAATAAATACACCGTTTAAAAATAAATTAATGCGGACCGACACACCTGATGACGACCGTTTGTGTTATGGTCGAAACGTCGTGAGAATTTTTATTGTTTTATATATATTTTATTGTTTCCCTTCAACGTGACTTTACCGAAAGAGCTAAGAATATAAGAGTTTTCCTTATGGACCATGTCTTGCCACAGCAATAGGACTTGCATCTTGGTGTTAATGACACTTTTTGAAGTGCTGTTGAGCCTGTCTAGTATTGTCAGACATGCAAGTAGATGTGTGGTAATGTAGGTAGGTCATTAGCAACTGGCAGCAGACTGCCAATGCGATTATGTACCTCGCCCTACATTTTAAATGTTGGCATGTAGCCAGATGTCGGGATGGGTTGGTTGGTGCCAAAACATATAACTTATCCTTCGGAAATGGCTTGCATAGGTAGTGTTGGCAGATATCAATACATGAATATGCTCTGGATGGTCATTCATTGTAGGCATCTGAACCATGGTACAATTGCAGCATAGCCTTGGAGGGTCTCCTTTCCATGTCATTGCATGACAGTAGCTGCAAGAAGTAGACATGGAATCAATGGCAGGAAATTATTTAGCTGTCGGTGCAGCCATTGCAGCACTGGCAGCATGCCGTCTTGCTTCTTGGTGTTCAGGAGTGTCATCAATAGGTGCAGCCATCGCAGCCCTGGCAACATGCTCTTCTTAGTGTTCAGGAGATTCATTAGCTGTAGGTGCAGCACAGGCAGCATGCTGTCTAACTTTGTGTTAAGGAGCTTCATTACCTGTAGGTGCAGCCATTGCAGAACTTGAATGGTATAAATTATTGTAATCGGCTTTGAAGAGAAGCGCACGTTTTCCACGAGGAACATTGTAGGTGGAGGTTGAAGTTAATAAGCATGAAGAGTAAATAGTGAGTGTGTGAGTGAATGCTCGAGATAGTAAAGGAAATTACAGTTGAATGTGTAATCGTTGTAGGAATTTGAAGATATAGCCACAAATGAACGAAGTAATTATTAATAGTGCTTGATGTGGGTATTAAAAGTGTGTGTGTACATGTATTCATATTTTAATGCGAGTGCATGTATTTTCATGCTTTTTATTCCTTACCAGGCGATGTAGGCTTGATGTATTTAGTCGTAGCTGTTGTATAGCATCTATGTTGTGTAGAAGGAGGTCGGTAGTGTTGGTACGTAGATGTAAATATTTTAGAATAGAACATGTTTTTAAAAATAAATATTGCAGTGTGTGTTAGAGGTGAGCCGTGCACGTGCAGAGAGGACAGTAAGAAGCCGGAAGTGGATGCATTTGGCGGCAAAAACGCAGGGCTGATAATAGGGAAGGATAACGTGGTAAATATGAGAACAAATATAGCAGTGCAGTGGAGACACTTATGTTATGGTGAGTGCGTGGAATTGTAGTGTATGAAATGTCATGTGTTTGCATGTGTGGCAAACCGGAAGTAGTGAGAATTCCCCGGGCTTTAAAACATGGCAAGAGAAAGAGAGGGGGGGGGGAGGTAAGGAGGGGAGGGTGTGCAGGTGGTACAGGTGTTGAAGGTGAGCAGGTAAGCTAAAACTTGTGTGAAAAAAACACTAACTCACCCGTGAGTACGCATGGAAAGTTTGGGGTGTGTTGGTGCAATTTAGTTCACAAAAAAATCTACACAAGCGCAAAGTCTGCTTTATATTTATAGCTTTATACTATTTTTTGTCTTGGAATATTTTTTGGATACAGTTTCTCCGTGTTTATTTCAATTGTTTAGTTTATTTGGAATACAGTACTGTACTTAATTCAATTGTGATGTGAATTTTAGTTGACGTTTACCTATCGCCATTACTTAGGTAAGGCTTAAGTATTGAATACGCGATTTTAGCTTTCGCGCGGCATTTTCCAAGAACGTGTAGTGTACTAATTCACAGACAATAGTAGGAGGTTCTCTCTATTTTATTCCGGCCTTCACAGCCATAGGGGATAACTACATACCGGGTCGGGACAGTCAACATGCTTCCCGACCTACAGCTGGAAGAGGGTGAAGATCACGACGACGGCAGCACGACGATTTCACTCCAGATCGCAGCAGCCCCGACTGAGTGGGAGCTCGCCTTTTATCCTCCCCAGCGTGGCCGGGCTCCTCCCTCGGCCCCGCACCCCTCTGGATCCCCCAGAAGGCTCCGTGCCTTGCCCACAGGTCCAGCTGGTAGTACGGGCTGCTACCCCAATCCCATTGTCTACCAATCTCCCTGCGGCACGCGCTACAGTGACTCATTCAATGTCACTACAAACGTAACCTCCGCGATATGCAAGGGGCTGCTGTTTTTTCTGTCGATTGACTATAGCAGAGGCGTACGGATTTTCAACAAACTAGATCTCTGCATTCTTTATTTCATTAAGGCCTATAGTACCAAAAAGAGCCTTGGGGCTTTGGGTTGTTATTTGTCTTCAAAGCTATGCCTCTGCTCACATTATTTGAGGATTTGTATGATTTTGGGCAGGCCCATCTAAAGCTGCGTGACCAGGAGTCGGAGCCATTTCCTGTTCAACTTGGCCTGTGACAGAAATTCACTCTGGCCCCATGCATTACATGACATAGCATCTTCAATAACCATGTAGTTTGAGAAGCTCCCAATGGTCGTTTGAAAACCATTGCATTCATTAGGGTTAGAATGATATGCGAATCGATGCCTGGTTATAGTTAAAGGATCGTTTCCTTCTGGTCAACCATGTTACATTTGCTGATGATCTGGTAATGGCTACTTAATGAGATGGAATTAGGGAATCTTGTTCTGTGGCTTGATAATTTCATCATGAAATGGGGCCTTGCAAATGTTCCACGAAAAATGCACCTGCCTGGGAATTGAATGTCATCAACACTGCACCTGCTCAACTCTCCATTAATAATCAGGCAGTTCTACAAGTGTTGGAGGAGCCCCCATACTTGGTTAATGGGTTCACGACTAGCTCTGGTTTGGCTGCCAAAGTCTCACTTAAAATTAGTTGAGCAGCATTCTTTCATTAGACTGTATACCACTGTGTTTGGTACTGGCAAAGGAGGTCCCATGATGTAGATGTAGATACTCACCCCGAGCTCTCATTACTCTGGTGCGTTGTCTTTGTGCTGTACGCCTTTTGGCGTCCTCTGGTCTAACACTGTTTGAGACGAGGCTCAAAAGAAAGCTGTCTCTGGTGTGGACCAATCAGTTTTAAAGACAATGCATATATTATCAGTGTTTTTTTTGCATTCTGACGACAAGCATTGTGGTTAATGCAGACATGATTCCTTGTAAAAGGTTTCAGTTTGTTGTTTTAACATCTTACCACCTGTTTTGTTGCCAGAAAAAAGGGGACAAACCTATTATCATGTGTGGAAGGTGCCTAGACTTTTGCTCCATACAAAGCTGTGAGTGTCCATCGCCAAGGTCTAGTCCATATGAGACACATTTAAGGCCACAAACATGGTGTTAAATTGCACCTGTCATGGTATTAGCACTGATAAGATTACTTTCAATTATTCATGAATAGTGGATTTTTTTATATGTTAATGATCCATGTGAAATGTACGTGTATTTAAGAGTTTTTCTTTGTGGGGGAGCGGTGGTGCAGTTATTTCACTGCATTATGAACTCAACAAATAGATTGATTAAACATGATTGATAAGTGAAAGTTGAACTTATTGTGGGCCTCTGCTGTGTTGATTGATCTTAAATTAATTACATTGTGAAATGAGGAAGCATTAATACTGAGCAGATGAAGGCGGCCAGGCATGGTTCTGGACACACAACCACCTTTTTACCATGCCAGTGTGTGACAGTGTCAAGTTTGTATTTGCAGTAAAGTATATTAACCATTGAACAAGGAGCTTAAATCAAACGAATAGTTTATTTTAGTTTTCATCTGGAACTTTTTGTCAGAATGGAAACGGTCAGGAAAATATCTCAGCACATATGCAGCTGAAGTTAGATCTGTTCCTCCGAGCATTCAAGCAAATCTGAGTCTGGCTTCACACCTCAAATTTTTGATTAACCATTAATTTATAAGTTTCTGCATAATACAAATAGTATTATTTTCAACACCCTTTGCTATTTTAGCTGAATTTTTCTTAAATATTCTTTTCGTCGCGAGACAGCCGAAATTGTGTACTTGGAGTTTTGGGTAAAAATTTATTTTGAAGATACTAGGGCATCCAGGCATATTTATGACCATTGGCCCTCTCATTGTGTGCCTTAACAGCCCGTATAATGAATTGAGGAATCGTTTTCACTATATCATTAATATATTTATAAGTATAGACGTGTATTTCTAGATTTAAAGCTTTCGTGACTGCAAGGATCCATACTCTTTGGTTCTATTCGGTAAAGTCACGTAGGTAAAAAATAAAACAACAAAAATCACGACGTTTCGGCCACAACACAAGCGGCCTTCATCAGGTGAAGGGATCAGGCTGTCTCGAGGACAGCGCTGGAGTGAAACACAGCCACGCTCAGACCGCGGACCTTTAAGCTGTGTGCGAGCAAACAAGGTGCCTTGACAAAGGAATTATCATAAAAATTAGCATTTGATTGGCCGACTTTAGAAAAGAGGTAGTGTACGTGCCGGTGGACTTGCCGTTTGGTGCGGGGTGGGGGAAGGGGGAGTTTACCTATTGATGGTGTGAAAAGGGAATTTATAAGAGCTGCGAAAGTTTGGGGTACCACTACTTGAAAAATATATTGTACCATTGAAATTAGTTTAATGTTTAGTTCTATTTAGAACATCTTTCCAATGGTTGCTTAATTTGAAACCATCTTCTCGGTTGAAATTGTGTTTGTAGATCTGAATTGCCTCGTGAACAAATCTCTGATAAAAACCCATGGGTTTGCAAAGAACCTTGGTATCGGAGAAAATTATATCGTGATCACCCACAGCGTTGTAACAGTGATCAGCCACGGCAGAAGAATTCGTTTTGCCGTGTTTCAAATCTGATTTGTGCTCGCGAATTCGGTCAGAGACATGTCGTTTTGTCTCCCCGATATAGCAATCACCACAGGTACAACTCAATTTGTAAACCCCGGGGTACTGTAAGTCAGGAATGACATCCTTCACGGATGGGATCAGATCCAGGTCCGGTTCAACACAGTACACAAAATTCGTGATCTGATCCCATCCGTGAAGGATGTCATTCCTGACTTACAGTATCCCGGGGTTTACAAATTGAGTTGTACCTGCGTTGATTGCTATATTGGGGAGACAAAACGACACGTCTCTTACCGAATTCGCGAGCACAAATCAGATTTGAAACACGGCAAAACGAATTTCTCTGCCGTGGCTGATCACTGTTACAACGCTGTGGGTGATCACGATATAATTTTCTCCGATACCAAGGTTCTTTGCAAACCTACGGGTTTTTATCAGAGATTTGTTCATGAGGCAATTCAGATCTACAAACACAGACACAATTTCAACCGAGAAGATGGTTTCAAATTAAGCAACCATTGGAAAGATTTTGATTTAAAGCTTTCGTGACTGCAGTAATTCATAATCTTAGTTTTTTCGGTAAAGTCACGTTGAAGGGAAACAACAAAATAATAAAATATATATAAAACAATAAAAAATTCTCACGACGTTTCGACCATAACTCAAACGGTCGTCTTCAGGTGTGTTGGTTTGCATGAATTTATTTTTAAACGGCGCATTTTGTATTTATAAAAAACGTTAGCGCCACGCGCAACGATTTGGCAGTTTATTTAGGACTAGTCCATCTATATTCTGAAAAGAGGAGGGGGGAGACGAAATTTTTTATAATGTATGCTGTCTGAAAGCCACTGTAAGCGTGAACAATCAATTAAGACCTGAAATAGTTTATCAAATCTTTCCAATGATTGCTAAGATAGAATCCATCTTCTCGGTTGAAATTGTCTCTGTGCTTGTATATGTGGATAGCCTCATGAACGAATCTCTCATGGAAGCCAGATGGCTTACAAAGAACCTCTGTCTTGGAAAAGTCAATGGCATGTGAGCCTACTGAATTAGAACAATGATCTGCCACGGCCGAGGTGTTGGTCCTACCGTGTTTAAGGTCTGCTTTGTGTTCACGAATGCGGTCCGAGACATGGCGTTTGGTTTCTCCAATGTAACTACTACCACAGAGGCAACTTAGTTTGTAGACACCAGGGTATTGTATGTCCGGAATCACATCTTTTACAGACGGAACCAGATCACGGATTTTATGTAATGTGTTTGATGTTCTAAATCGAACTAAACATTAAACTAATTTCAATGGTACAGTATATTTTTCAAGTAGTGGTACCCCAAACTTTCGCAGCTCTTATAAATCCCTTTTCACACCATCAATAGGTAAACTCCCCCTTCCCCCCCGCGCCAAACGGCAAGTCCACCGGCACGTACACCACCTTTTTTCTAAAGTCGGCCAATCAAATGCTAATTTTTATGCTAATTCCTTCGTCAAGGTACCTTGTTTGCTCGCACACAGCTTAAAGGTAGCGGTCTGAGCGTGGCTGTGTTTCACTCCAGCGCTGTCCTCAAGACAGCCTGATCCCTTCACCTGATGAAGGCCGCTTGTGTTGTGGCCGAAACGTCGTGATTTTTGTTTTATTTTTTACCTACGTGACTTTACCGAATAGAACCAAAGAGTATAGACGTGTAAGTCATGTCTGACTGTGTCCGGCAAAGCAACCCCCTTACCTCCTCGTGGTGCCGGACTGGCAACCCTGTCATGGGCAGTGCTGTGGGCGGGAGGGCCAATTCCGATTGGCCTTTCCCCTCATGGCGTTTGTGACCACCACAGCAGCCAATAGGGGCCTTTGGACGGGTGCGAGGGGCTGGCAACCCCTCCACCTTCAATTAATTACCGCTAAACCACGACGGAAAATTTTAATTTATTCATTCCTCTGCCTCGATACTGACGTAAATGGTGTGGATTTGTTTTTCTGTCTGCAGCTGACGCTTCCTCTGATGCTTCCTCTGCAGAATTGGTCTGATGGAGCAAAGGCACTCAGGGCAGCTCGGTACAAAAAGGAAACATTGCGACCAGTATGCAAACAGCACGGATCGTACTGGAAATTTGACACGGCACCAGAGAACTCACACAGGAGAGAAACCCTTCAGGTGTAGTGTGTGTGGGAAGCCGTTTGCTGTGTCATCACATCTTCAAAGACACCAGAGAACGCACACAGGAGAGAAACCCTTCAAGTGCACTGTGTGCGGGAAGGCGTTTACACAGTCATCACATATTAAAAAACACCAGAGATCACACACAGGAGAGAAACCTTTCAACTGCAGTTTGTGTGAGAAGGCATTTTCAACTTCATTTAATGTTAAAATACACCAGAGAATACACACAGGAGAGAAACCCTTCAAGTGCAGTGTGTGTGGGAAGGCATTTTCAATTTCAATTCATCTTAAAATGCACCAGAGAACACACACAGGAGAGAAACCCTTCAGGTGCACTCTGTGCGGGAAGGCGTTTGCGCAGTCATCAGGTCTTCAGAGACACCAGAGAACACACACAGGAGAGAAACCTTTCAAGTGCACTCCGTGTGAGAAGGCATTTGCATGGCCATCAGGTCTTCATAGACACCAGAGGACACACAAGCATCAGAAGATCCCCAAGGAGTGTAGTCTGAAATCGACTTGTGAAAGTCAAAGTGCTGCAATGAGCCCATCCCTCCTGATAAAAGAACCAGAAGTATATTCCAGCTTGGACACTATGAAATGTATCAAGGTGAAATTTGAAGAGACGAAGGTAAAACGTGAAGAAGTGATGGTGAAGAGCGATGAAGTGAAGGTGAAATGGGAAGAAGTGATTGTGAAGAGCGAAGAAGTGACGGTAAAATGTGAAAATGAAGATTCAACTCCAACATCGGACCTTCACATCGATGGAGGCAACGTGAAGCAGGAGGATAATTCTGACTTTGAGGCAGAGCATGGCAACTCCGAGCAGTTTGTGGAAGTGGAGGTGTGGGTGGACTTCTTTGACAATTCAAAGTCAAATAGAGTCCGGTTAGATGTGTAAGCTTGAGATGAAGCTCCAATAGATTCATTTTTTCACAGGCCTTTAATGAAAATAATGTGAAGTTGAACACTCAATTTCTCGGTTCAAACCTGCAAAGGAAGAGCGGCCAATATTTGCGGACCTGGGGGTTGGGTAGATCTTTATCCAGGAACCAGAGCCAATAAGCTCCCAAACATTCACTATGTTTTCGGAATAATATTAGCATTTATCTGGTGCTTGCTTAATCGCCTCAGCAACTCGGAGTTTTGTATCACATCTCATCACGAACACTTGAACAGCATGTTTTTATTAAGAGTGATTCTGATTTTTTTATATATATAATTTTGATCGGATGTAGCGCTGGTGCACGGAAAGGGTGAGTTACCCTCACCCCTCCCCTGTTGCCTCCTGCCTTGCCACACAAAGACAGCTAGACGATAATTACTCACAAGCCTGCTGGGGAAATTAAATGTAATAAAAAACGGCAAACCCAAAGGGGGGCTAATGAGATTCTGCGGGAAATCCCCAGTTGACTTCAATAGAAGGCCGCCATAAAGGAAACAACCCACAATAAAACAAACAAAACGGGAATAGCAGGGGTCAAGAACCTCCCTTGGACAGCGAAATCCACCCAAGGGCAGTTAATCATTATGAGCTGACTGGGGTTTTTAAAATACAACAGCAAGGCTTGAAGCTTAGCTATATATTCAACCTGAGGATATCAAAATATAACTTGAGAATAAGAAGCATGGATCCCTGGTAATACAGACGGGGAAGAAAGGTTAATAAAACCCTCGTAATATCCTCGGTAACAACTATGGCATTGCACAAAAATGTGTTAAGCATGAACCAAATAATAATTATGAAAGTATTAGACATAGGATCATTCAGAAATCCACACTGCGTCAACCACATCATTGGACTGGATGAGGAACCTTTGCATTCATTTATGACGATCATTAAAAATAAAAAAAACTGTTGCTTTTCATAATGCCATATGAAAGACGAAGAACTGCGAGTTGAAGGCTCCGGGGATTGCCCTCGTGACTGGCAAATTGATAGGGGGCTTTGCATCGGCAGAAGCCACGCATCACCGAGAGGTTCTTTTTTGCGTCATTGAGAGGCTGCCAGCCAAGGCTGGTGCTCGCAGTATTACAATACAAACGTGGGGAAGAGTGCTGTAGCATTACTATTCCCGGTGGGGAGGTCGCTGTGTTTACCCAACACTTACGATCATAGAGAAAATCGTTCTGATTGTGCTCTGATCAAAGTCAACCCTTCGAGGGAAAACTGGTGCAACCACTTCGTGAGTGTCCCTTTAATTGCAACCCACAGGCCAAGGTTAGTTGAGGGTAGCATCAGAGACTGACACGGAACGATATACAAATCTGTTGAAGAGGGGGGGGGCGGGGGGGGGAGACAACAGGCGCTGTCTCTCCAAGTCACTGCACAGTCTACAAGGATCAACAGTGTCTGGTGCCAAGGGGGGTGACGCGTGGCAACCAGCGGACGAGCTGCGAGTGGTGTCTGGCGACAGGATGATCGCGCACATCGACGCAGATGGAGCCGGACCCATCATCCCTGCCAGTACGGGCACCACCGACAGCGTGATCAATGTGTCGACTCGGCAACCACCCCAGCGGTGGAGAGAGACTGACGAAGCAGCCGAGAGCACCGTGTGTTCGACACACACGCAGATCCTGCGCCCCTGCTAGGGACCTGAGGTGTTTTCGGTACAAGGAACGCTGCACCTAGGAAGCTGCTAACTCAACAGTTAGCAAGAAGACACTACACACCCACACACAACGCGCATATTGGTGCTAATATGATTGTTCCAAAAAGTTATCTTTGTGTTTTTCGAAAAGGGTTGCCATCCCAAGGTGGTGTGTTAACTATTAGTTGATCATGAAAAGCATTGTTCTGTCCCTTGAGTTATATGAATACGGTCGTTTAGAAGTATTTTAGTATTTTTTTTGTTAATTGCATAACCTTACCAATGAATTCATTGACACACTAAACATTGATAAGCATCTATGTTATAAATCTACACACTCACAGGAATACTATTGTGTTGAGATTTTTCTTTTGATCACAGAATCTTGCCCACGAATTCATTGATGTCCCATTAGCCAATTGATAAGCATCTGTTAGCCAAACAGGCACACTAGGACTCACACTATTGTTTCAAGACATTTCGTTAATTACATAATCTTAAATCTTAATTTGAAGCTTTCGTGACTGCAGGAATCCATACTCTAACTACGTGACATTACTGAAAGAACCAAAGAGTATACATAATCTTACCAATGAATTAATTGATGTCTACTTTTCCATTAGGCGCATGTTTCTTTAGCACGTTTCGTATGAATATTGTAAATTTTTAAAGGACGTTTCCTCTCGCCGTTTTAACAAACGTAACCATTGAGGGTTAATTTATGGATCGATGAGTAGGAAATCTTCAGGAGGACGGTGTTGACAATTCCGATCATAAGTGTGTCCGCATATTAGAGTTTTTAGATATTAAAGTTGCTTATAGAAGAGCCTGAGTGGTTCCTTCCTAACTTCATGCGTAATAATCTTAATAATTAGAACTGTATCCTGCGGTTAGATCTGAATTCTGAGACCTGATAGAATTACACTAAAACATGATTAGCAAAAGTTAAAGCGAGAATCATTGTATTATCATGATTGGTAATACACAGGCAATTAAGCTGAGCCTAATTTGCATAAGTGCCTACATTTACATAATTCCATACATTTGCATAATACCAACACACGGGGTAACTGGCCCTTAACAGGATAGCAACCTATGGTGTTGGACCACCAGGCTAACTGCACTCATTACGAGAATTTGCGCAAAAGCGCCCTCAACTTCCCCCTCTGGACCTCGGACAATTCCGCATTTTCCGAACAATGCACATCCATCTACCCCTCACCAGAACTTTTGTGCGGCCGCATGTTGGATGCGGCCCCCACACTGCCAATGATGCTTCCCGCACGAAATGCTGGCGACGCATGAGCTAGCACGGTACCCTCCTGAATGACCGACGTTTTTAACCCTGCGTTAAGGGCCTGAATGAAGGGTTCCTGATCGTTGGATACCAAAGTCTGGGCCCCAACTAATGTTAACCCACGAACGGCTTTATTAGAGGGTCCCAAGATAATTTCTCCTGCCATCGCATCCTGGTGTAGCGGCTTCCGCAATCGCAAGGTGACCAACATTTGTGCGCCAGGGGGAATCTTAACTGTTTTATGTGCAAGTGCTTGCACGGTAGCATTGGCTGTGCACAAGCGACGATGGACGCCGCACCTTGGAGGAGCTCTGTGAGGCGGGAGTGTGCGGAACAGAGTTCCCTCCCTGACGGCGGTGAGCTATTGCGTGCCCGTTCGTACGAGCTGCTCTGCCGACGGCGCCTCGCCTCCCTTCTCCGGGGACGCCATCCCCTGAGTTGTTTGAGAGATGAGGTCTTCGTTCTCGTCATCTGACGTCCTGGTATGTGGTCTGCTTTGAGCAAACAGAACCTAAGACGGCGAGCTTACTAAATAAAGTTTGGCCACTTCCGACACCAGTTGTAGTGAATTCAACTGAGTCGCAGACATACTCTTTGGAGGCAACACATTTATTAATACCAACACACGGGGTAACAACCCCTTTACATAACACCAATGGTGGTGAACCACCAGGCTGACTATGGTAATTATACTTAACTAGCTTCAATGTACCGGACCCCAGCTTGGGTCCAGGTCCACGTGTTGGAGACTCTATAGGACGTAGAACGTAGATTCTTCAGGATGAACAACAGCAGCTGGTCCCTCTCGGGGACCCGGCTTATGTCTTCTGTGGCGTGGCTGGCTGCGACCTTATCTACGACCACCTTCTGGAATCCTCTAGCTGCATCTCGACCCTGACACATGACAACCCCTAGACCACACCCTATCCTGTGGGGGTCGGCACTGCACGCGGAGCGTGGTGCCATCCACCGCTGTCAGCGCTCACCGAGCCCCTCTGGGGCCAGTACTGCACCCACATAAGTGGTGTCCGCAATGTCAATACATCGCACGCCGTGCCTCTCTAGGGCCGGCATTACACAGTGCCATCCGCGATGTCACTACATATACACTACATTTGGTGTCAGAAGTGCTGAAGATCCTTCGCCGTCATGTCCAAGGCAGCGGTAAAGTGCAGAAAACCATCTGTTGCATCTTCTGACGACTACACCGAGCAAGACGTTTTTACGAAAGCTCCAGGTGTCGGGGCCCTGATTACCCGTTCCAACGACGCGCTGCCATCTGCCCAAGAGTGCGTGGCGACCGCAGCTCAGCCACCTCCTCCGCAAAGCTGGCTGGAGATCGCCGGTCACCTTGGAAAATTGCTGTCAGCTGCCGCTTATCTCTACGAGCGAATGACAGCTGCAACTTACGCGGGACGTCAAGACGTAATTCCCGCTGCTGTCGCGGCCGAGGTGATGGGCGCTGGACCTTCCCGCCATTTCTGTGGCTGCAGCCACGCTCTGCTCGTCCGCTGTTTCGAGTAATCCGCCCGCGCCGCAGCAGCCAGCCACCATATCCCCGCAGCAGCAGCTGCCGACATCTAAGGTTGAAGCCACCTCATCACTCTTGCTGGGCGCTTCCAAGTCTCCGCGGCTGCCACCAGTTCGCCAGTTCACCGCTGCAGGAGGAGATTGGATGGCTTTTCATCATCGATTCGAGGCTTCCACACCTCTGTGGGATGGACATCCCATGAGGCGCTCCAAGCTCTTCCCACGGCCCTCGACGACGACTCTTTGGCCGCTTTTTTTGCCATCCCCGAGTCGGATAGAGCGACCCCTGAGCGCGCCTGCGCCAAGATTGCTGCTGTTTTTGATCCACCGTCTAATGTTCAAAGAAGATTCATGCTGAGGCGACGGGGAGAGAACGAGACGCTGCTGGCTTATCGCAGTGCACTCCTTGCCTTGGGGCGCATGGCCTACCCTCACATGGACAGGGTCCCCCTGGATTCCCTCGCCTTGGAGCGGCTTCTCTCCTCGGCTCGTGAGTTGGGGGTTGCCCCGTGCAGTGGGTTCCTGAACAATCATGGGGTTCATTCAGGGGATCCAGGTTTGTTTGCTGGTAGACACAGGAACCTCGGCGACCATGGTTTCCGAGGCTGTGTTTCACATGTTACCTTCGTCGTCCAGTCATCTTGCCCCCGTAGAGAGTGCTTGTGTGGCGGCTAATAGGGAGAGTCTGGGCATAATGGGTCAGATGTTGGCCTCCGTGCAAATTTGGGAAATCACTTTGGAAGGACCGGTGTTGGTTTCATGGACATTGGCCTTGCCCTGTTTGCTGGGCACCGATTTTTTATGCAGGATGCCTTTGAAAATTATTGTCGACCAGGGGTGCATTCGGGACAGCGATTGCTGTTTCTGAACTCCCCCAGCCGGGAGCCATCGCAGAACGCTGTCATTCAAGCGATGGCTAGCCAAACTGTTAAAGTTCTTCCGTGTGCCCAGATGCTCATTCTGCTGCGATAGCACAAGGAATTGCCATTGATGGGCCCTGAGGGCGCGATCTCCTTTCCTGGCGGGCGCTATGACTTGTATCCGCCGAGCGGGTGCCGTTCTTACAAGAGCTTTATACAGGGCATGCACTGGTTGTGATTCAGGTGGGCACTGTTCTGGCGCACGCCACAGCCGCCCAGTCTTTTGACAATACGGAGTCAGCTACTGGTTTCGCGGGTTGGAATCTGTACTCCGAGAACCCCGGATTGATGGAGGTTCAGCGAGCTCAGCTGCGCCGGCTCTTACGCGATTTTTCCTATGTCTTTAGCGCCAGCAAATTTGATATCGGTCGCACTCCTCCTGCAGAATCATATTGACACGGGCGACTCGCACCCCGTTCAGTTAAATTTGCACAGACAGCCCCCTGGAGAAGGAACAGGTACGCCTGGCTGTGGATGAGATGCTGGCAGCTGATATTATTTCCCCGTCCAACAACCCGTGGGGGGCACCCATAGTCTTAGTGAAAAAATGCCATGATAACTTGCGATTTTGCGTTGATTTCCACAATTTAAATAAGATTGGTAGCAGATGCATATCCCCTCCCTCATATGAACGACTCACTAGATGCGTGAGCGGGGCGGGTAATTTTTTTCGACCCTCGATTTGCTGTCCGGGTTTTGGCAATTGCCCCTCGATGATGAATCTATACCAAAACACTATTTTCGCACACTCCAGGGGCTCGACCAAATCAATTGCCTTCCGATGGGACTTCATTTGGCGCCAGCCACCTTTCAGCAATTAATGGAATTGGTCCTTGCAGGAAGCTCCACAAAGATACATGCATGAGAAGACTCAGGATGCCATGACGTACATTATCCAATATGCCACGCCCCATCTCTTCATCACCTTCACTTGCAATCCCAAATTAAAGGAGATCCAGGTTTACCTTTATCGAAACCAAAAGCCACAAGACAGACATGACATCTTAAAACTCTAAGTTTATGACCTCATGATGCTTATTACGACCAATGAAGGCGGCGTTTTTGGATAGACAAGCAGTAACTTGCACACCATTGGGTGGCAAAAACGTCGTCTTCCTCATGCTCACATTTCACTCCAGATGAGGGAAACAATTCATGCAATTCACATTGACACATTTATCAGTGCTGAGCTACCTCACCCCCATCAAGACCCTGCCATTTTTCTGTGGTCTGCAACCAAATTGTCCATGGCCCATGTGGCCGGTTCAATCCAAATGCGCCATGTATGCAAGACCACAGGTGTACCAAGAGGTATCCACGCAACTACTTGAAAGACACTCGAGTTGGCCCATGATGGCTATCCTCTATATCGTCACAGAAATACTGAGCATGGTAGATTTCAAACAACGCTCAGACCTGCCACTAACTCAGAAATTATGGTTGACAACCGATGCATCGTTCCGTACTGCCGTCTTCTGTGCAAGATCTTCCATGCCAACTTTAATGTGAAATTCTGCTATTCTGCAAAAAAGCAATCAAATATTTTTGCCAATACATCATCAAAGGCTCTGACATGGCTGTCTTTGCCTTACAAAACAGATGGGCAAAGTGTGCATGAGCTAAAACTTGTTTTACCAAGGAAGGTACATCAGCAACAATTAAGCCATTTGCAGAATTCTGGGCTTCCTCATACATGACCGTTCCCCCACAGTCGTCAATTTGGCACTTCACCTCCAAAATGGTCAACGCATCTACATCACCAAAGAAAATGCCCAACAAGATACCACCCTTATGGCGTTCTTTGTTTTGTGCCCAAGTGACCCATTTGCTGCCAACCTGCTCTACCATTAAGTTCCCTCCTACTATACATGGATTGCTGAAAAAAATGGAAGCGACATGCTGCTGACGGTGAATCTGATGCCTTAGGACGAGTCTACACAGTTCATCCCAACAATCAGTAGTGCTACTTTCTCCGAATGCTTCTCCATGTTGCCAAATGGCACATCTTTCCAAGACCTCTAAACAGTGGAAGGAGTTGTCTGTCAAACATACAGGGAAGCTTGCAATCTTCGTGCAATTCTTGCGCATGATCACCATGACAGAAGCTTCTGTCCGTCAGTCCCCTTTCCAACTGACATTGCTCTTCTGTATGAATCTTCAAGTTTGCAGCCCATCTAACCCCATGGGACTCTGGCAAAAATACAAAGAGGGCAGGAGTGAGGACATCCTCCACGGAGCTCAATGAGAAAATACAAACCTCGATGTCAACTTTTTTGATGTCATCTTCAAACAGACCTTCATACTCCTTCATGACTTTACCCAATAGAACCAAAGAGTATGGATCCTAGCAGTCACGAAAGCTTTAAATCTAAAACTGCACTCCGTTGGTGGAAAATACCTCACGTCTATGGGACTACCAACACCCTACAGGGACAACCTGCATGCCCTTGCTCAAGAGATCCTACGTATAATATGCTATTATGCTTTGGAGCTTAAATTTATTCAGGAAAATTAACCAAAACTGATGGATGCACAAATAGAAGCCTACACGAAAATTTTGGAAGACATTAAGACTACAAATTGAGTTTTTTTTCCTTGATGCACCTGCCAGTACTGTGAAGACCTTTGTTTTCAAACTGCTGCTCGCTAAAGCTCACCAGAGAAAATTGCTCTAGGTGTGCATCATCGGGGATTGCTGTGTAAGCCGATGTGTGTGTGTTTTAGTACATATGTGTGTGCCTTTATGTCCATGTGTGTGCCTTTATGTCCATGTGTGTGTGTAAATCTATGTATGTCTGTGTCTTTTTTGCCCGGGCAACGCCAGATGTCTGTGTGTGTACGTCGATGTGTGTATGTGTGTGTAAGTCTAAGTGTGCGTGTCAGGCCATGTGTGTGTCAGTCGCTGTGCGTGTTAGTTGATGTATGTGTGTGTCAGTCGCTGTGTGTGCATGGCTCCATGTGAGTGTAAGTCACTGTGTGTGTCTATGTGTGTCAGTCAATGTGTGTGTGTACGTCGATGTGTATGAGTCCATATGTGTGTGTGTTAGTCCAGTGTGGCAAAACAACCCCTTACCTCCTCGTGGTGCCAGACGGGCAACGTCATGGACAGTGCCGTGGGGGGAGGGCCAATTCCGATTGACCTTTCCCCTCGGGGCATTTGCAGCCACCACAGCGGCTAAATGGGGGCTATGGAAGGGTGCGAGGGGCTGGTAGCCCCTCCACCTTCAATAAATTACCACTAAACCATGTCTAAAATATCTTATTAATAAGCTTGTGCCGGAGGCCCCGGGGGGACAGGTGTCTATGATGTCTCCTGGCCCAATGCCATTTGGCGGAGCCAGGAGATTGAATCTTTACCCTCAGGGCTCCTCCAGAAACAACAAAAAGCCACTACGGATGGCCACGTGGAATGTTCCAACGCTCACTGCGGAGGAGAGGCTGCCACTCCTCTGTTGGGAGCTGGACCGGTACCGCCTGGATCTCTGTGGCATTCAGGAGGTCCAGTGGACCGGCTCTGGCTCCTGCCACTATGAGGGGTGGACAGTCCTCTACTCAGGGCAGGAGACTACTAAACAACAGGGAGTGGCTCTTCTTCTGAACAAAAGAATGAAGGGGCCTTGGGAATGTGGCGGTGAGGTGTGGGAAGCTGTAAGCCCCAGGCTACTTTGGGCCGCCTTCCCATCAACCGGAGGCGAGGAGTGGTGGTTGTGGTTTCTGATGCCCCCACCGAAGACGAACATCCGTGGAGGGATGCAGGCAAGGCCGATGAGTCAAATGTCTTCTATAACCTATCACAGGTGCTGGCTAAAGTGGCCCCTCGGGATAGAGTCATCTTGTTGGGTGACTTCAATGCCCAAGTTGGTCTGGAGTGATTGGAAGGCATGGGCCAGATCAGCTCAATAACAACGGTAGGAGGCTGCTAGAATTTTATGCAGCCCTTGGGGTTGCAATTACCAACATGCTGTTCAAGCATCGGCATATGCACACAACATCATGGATGCATGCCGGCTCCAAGCAAGAACATCTGCTGGACTATATAGTGACGGATCAGCGAATGCGGGCCCATGTCTTTGACACCAGGACCTACCGTGGAGCTGATCTGCCCTCTGACCATCGACTTGTCATCTGTAAGATGCGCCTGCCATTCTTCCATTCCGGTGGTGTGTGTACACCGAGGACCCCATTCCAACCTAAGGTGGCCGGGTCTCAACTAGCTGATGATGAAGGTCGTGATCTCAGCGTGGCTTTCTCACTCCAGCGCTGTCCTCCAGACAGTCTCATCCCCTTCACCTGATGAAGGCCGCTTGTGTTGTGGCCGAAACGTAAAAGTGAGAATATTGTGTTATTTTATTTTATCAATTTATTATTTTATTCTCATTCTACGTGACTTTACCGAAAGAACCAAAGAAGATGAATCCTTGCAGTCACGAAAGCTTTAAACCGAAATTTAGCTGATGAGAAGTTCATCATCGCTTGCGGCTGGGGTTGGCATCGTCCCCCACTCCTCCAGATGTCGAGGGTAAATGGGCGAGGTTTAGGACTGTGACTCATGCAGCTGCAATGTCTGCTTTGGGTATGCGGTCCAGACCTCCCCAGAGATCCTGTCTGACGGAGGAGGTGTTCAGAATAGTTGAGAAAAAGCGACAGGCCCGCTCTAATTGTCTACAGCATTCCACGTCAGTTGGCGCCGATGATGGCAGCCTCGGCCGGTTGGTGCGCCCTGTTTTGTCCGGTTTTGTCTTGTTTTGCTCGATCACCTGTGCTGGTGAGAGAGGCCTGCTGTTCAGCACACCCGTGCTGGTGAGAGGGGCCTGCTGTTCAGCACACCCGTGCTGGTGAGAGGGGCCTGCTGTTCAGCACACCCGTGCTGGTGAGAGGGGCCTGCTGTTCAGCACACCCGTGCTGATGAGAGGGGCCTGCTGTTCAGCACACCCGTGTTGGTAAGAGAGGCCTGCTGTTCAGCACACTCGTGCTGGTGAGAGAGGCCTACTGTTAAGCACACCCGTGCTGGTGAGAGGGAACTGCTGTTCAGTACACCGGTACTAGCGAGAGAGGCCTGCTGTTCAGCACACCTGTGCTGGTGAGAGAGGCCTGCTGTTCAGCACACCTGTGCTGGTGTGAGGGGCCTGCTGTTCAGCACACCCATGCTGTTAATTCAGTGTTTTGCCAAGATTTTCGGAGTTTCCTAACAAGAGATGAACTTTTCAACATCAGGGAAACAACTCATGTGGATTTATTTCCAACTTTTCTGCTTCCAGCGGCAGAATTAGTGGGCATTCTAGTCAAAGCCGCGCTAGGCTTTGCTCAAGCAGCGAAACGCCGCCCAAGGGGTAAACGGTCGGAGGCTCTTGTACGGCTACGCAGACACGGGATCCAAACAGTGCTTCCGAGCTTTTTCCTCTCCAACGTACGTTCACTGTGCAACAAAATGGACGGACTTCAGCTACTGATGGTGAAAGACAGAGACTTTCTTTCATCTTCTGTTTTGTGCTTCACGAAGACATGGCTGTGTGATTTGATTCCGGACACTGTGCTACAACTGGCAGGATTCCATCTTGTAAGATCGGATCATGACATAGCACTTTCCGGCAAGACGAAAGGTGGTGGTATTTGTTTTTACATTAACAGTGGCTGGTGTGTAGATGTCACAGTGATTCTGCAACATTGTTCTCCGCTCCTTGAATATTTTTTTTATAAACTGTAAATCTTTTTATTCGCCTCGTGAGTTCGCGTCGCTCATTTTGGTCAGAGTTTACTTGCCGCCGGGTCCTCAGGTTAAAGAGGCCCAATGCATGCTCGCCGACCAGATTCTGAGTGTGGAGCGAGCAAATCCAGATTCGCTGGTTATCGTACTTGGCGACTTTAACAAAGGTAACCTCAGCCACAAACTCCCCAAATACATACAATTCATGAAATGCCCTACCAGAGAAGGGAACACTCTGGATCACTGCTGCACTACAGTCCGCAGAGCCTACCACGCCATCTCCCGAGCAGCACTGGGACACTGATCATGCCATGGTCCACCTGATTCCTGCATACAGGCAGAAACTAAAGCTCTGTAAACCTGCTGTGAGGACATCTAAATAGTGGACCAGTGAGGCTGTGGAGGATTTGCGGGCGTGCTTGGACTGTACTGACGGGGATATGTTCACGACTGCTACCAATTGTCTGGATGAACTCACAGAGGCTATGACGTCGTACATCAGCTTCTGTTAGGACTGCTGTATTCCAACACGTACCAGGGTGAACTTCAACAACAACAAGCCCTGGTTCTCAGCACAGCTCAGAAGGTTGATGTTGGAGAAGGAGGAAGCGTTTAGGAGTGGGGATAGAGACAGATTCAAGGAGTCGAAGAACAGGTTTAGCAAGGTGGTGAGAGAGGCTAAACAACTGTACTCAGAGAGACTAAAACACCAGTTCTCTGCTAACGACTCTGCTTCTGTCTGGAGAGGGCTCAGGCAGATCACCAACTACAAGCCCAGAGCCCCCCACACCACTAACGACTCCCGCCTGGCCAACGACCTGAACGAGTTCTACTGCAGATTTGAAAGACAATTGGACTGTCCTGAACTACCCCTTCCCACCCAAGAGGCCCCATCCCCCACTCCTACTACAGAGACGACTCTCTCCTTTCAGGAGGGAGACGTTAATAGACTTTTCAAGAGGCAGAACCCACGCAAAGCAGCTGGGCCGGACTCTGTCTCTCCAGCCACCCTCAGGCACTGCGCTGACCAGCTGTCTCCGGTGTTCACCAACATCTTTAATACCTCCCTGGAGACATGCCATGTACCAGCCTGTCTCAAGTCTTCCACCATCATCCCTGTGCCCACAAAGCTAAGGCCAACAGGACTAAATTATTTGAGCGCCTGGTTCTGGCACACCTCAAAGCCATCACAGACCCTCTCCTGAACCCCCTTCAGTTTGCCTACAGAGCCAACAGGTCTGTGGACGACGGAGTTAACATGGCCCTCCACTTCACCCTACAGCATCTGGACTCGCCAGCATCCTACGCCAGGATCTTGTTTGTGGACTTCAGCTCTGCCTTCAACACCATCATCCCTGCCCTGCTTCAGGACAAGCTCTTCCAGCTGAACGTGCCCGACTCCACCTGCAGGTGGATCACAGACTACCTGTCTGACAGGAAGCAGTGCGTTAAGCTGGGAACACAAGTCTCTGACTCCAGATCCATCAGCACCGGAACTTCTCAGGGCTGCGTCCTTTCCCCACTGCTCTTCCCCCTGTACACCAACAGCTGCACCTCCAATCATCTGTCCATCAAACTCTTGAAGTTTGCGGATGGCACCACCCTCATTGGGCTGATCTCTGGTGGGGATGAGTCTGACTATAGGTGGGAAGTTGACAACCTGGTGACTTGGTGTAGCCAGAACAACTTAGAGCTAAATGCTCTAAAGACAGTTGAGATGGTTGTGGACTTCAGGAAGAATACAGCCCCACTCACCCCCTTCACCCTGTGCGACTCCCCAGTCAAAACTGTAGAGTCCTTCCGCTTCCTGGGCACTATTCTCTCCCGGGACCTCAAGTGGGAACTGAACATCAGCTCCCTCACCAAGAGAGCTCAACAGAGGATGTACTTCCTACGGCAGCTGAAGAAATTCAACCTGCCAAAGACAATGATGGTGCACTTCTATACAGCAATCATTGAATCCATCCTCACCTCCATAACCGTCTGGTACGCTGCTGTCACTGCCAAGGACAAGAGCAGACTGCAGCGTATCATCCACACTGCTGAGAAGGTGATTTTCTGCAATCTACCAACCCTCGAGGACCTGCACACCTCGAGAACCATGAGGCGAGCGAGGAAGATTGTGGCCATTTCCTCCCAACCTGCACACTCTCTGTTCCAGCTACTCCCCTCCAGCAGAAAGCTGCGGTCCATCAGGACCAAAACCTCACGCCACAAAAACAGTTTCTTCCCATCCGCTGCTGACCTCTTCAACAAGGCCAAGGGCTTACACTGACTTTAACATTTTATATACAAAATGACACCTTGCCATATTTACACTATGTTACTGTTGTATATGTTGGTTGTAAAAATTTTGATGAAAATAATAAAAATTAGATGAAATTTGGAATTTGCGTAATTATCCTAAATTATGTTAATTGATGCAATTTTGCGCATAAATTATGCTAATTCGAGAGATAACTATTAATGTATGCGAGTGGGTGTGATTATGCTAATGTAAGCTGCTATGATAATTAGGCCCCGCCTCGCTCACGAGGGTCGGATTATCAATCGGGATCATACAATTAATCGTATGAAGTTATGCCAGTGTGATGCAAGTATGCCAGAGTAAGCTCGGCTTAGTTGTCTCGGTTCGTATTAACGCTCGGTAGTACAATTATTCTAGCTTTAACATTTACTGAGAATGTATTAGTGTGTTTTTGTCAGGTCTCCAAATTCAAATCTCAACGCAGAATACAGTTCTTATAAATAAGATTATTATGCATGAAGTCTGGAAAGAAACACGCAAACACTTCTGTGCTAAGCAATTTATTCTAAACGAAACCTTAACTTTATAATATGCAAACTCTCAGGCTTGGAATTATCAACACAGTACCAACACAGTAACCATCAATGATTGCGTTGTTTCACTTTAGCAACTGTACATATGATTAATTCCCCGCATAACGCGAGCTCAATTGGTGATAGAGAGAGTCGTTAAAACCTGCATGCACGATATTCTAAACAAAATCCTTAACACTATAATATTAATTATTATACTTGAAATTGTCAACACAGTAGTACATTCATCCATCTCTTCAACCCTCAATAATCACGTTGTTAATTGGATAACAGAACAATTGATTACTTCTGAGTACCACGAGCATACGCGGCAAATACGAATAAAAAGTCCTCAATATTATGCGATGATATTCATGCGAAAAGGCAGTCAAAACAATTATTATTCTCAAAGGCAGAAGTATACGTCAATAGATTATTTGGCAAGATTATGCCATTAAAAAGAAAACGAATGACTGAGATACTTCTAAATGACTGTATCCGCGTAACTCAATGGGCAGCAATGTTCTTCACAATCAGTTGATATTTAATGCACCACCATGGAATGTCACTCTTCTTGATTGTCCCGATATGCGTGTTGTGTGTCTTCATGAAGCAGACGCCAGGTAATGCTTCATGAGGGAGTGAGTGTGGGGGAGGGTTATACGAACTGCTTCATTCTCTTGCTCGGGGCGTTGGCTTGGCTGCTCGTGCTGACAGATACAGGCTCTTTCCGCTGCTGGAGGATTGCACCGCACGTGCTCTCTCCGTGAAGATGCTCGAACACGCTCACCGCTGGTTCGCTGACAGCAGCAGGCTCTTTACACTGCTGTAGTAGCTGCGCCTCATGCGCACTCTCTGTGGAGATGCTCGAACGTGCTCTTCGCTGGTTCGCCGACTCTTTTACTCACGGCGGCTGGTCAGCCTCTTTCCCCTGCTGGATGAGCCAAGTCGGCACAATGCTTGGTGCTGGCAGCTGGCACTCGATGTAGAATAAAAGTCTTTGAGCGATACTTCGTCTTTCAGCTTTGAACTCACACTCGGTGGCACATCGCTACTCTGCCAGCCTCGCCATCCTCGGTTGATCGCGGGGCCCCTTGGAGCCTGCCGCTCGCCGCCCTCTTCTGGCGCTCACCGAGCTGTGCCTTGTTGAACTGAATAGTGTGTGTCGTGCTGTTGTTATATCTGAAAAATCTCCGTTCTGCGTTGGTGGGGGTGGGGTATTGTCCGTGTGTTCGTGTGTGTGTGTGTCCTCCTCGCGGTGCCGGACGGGCAACTCTGTCGTGGACAGTGCTGTGGGGGGAGGTCCAATTCTGATTGGCTCCTTCCCTCATGGCGTCTGTGTCCACCACAGTGGCTAAACGGGGGCTCTGGACGGGTGCGAGGGGCTGGTAACCCCTCCACCTTCAATTAATTACCAATAAACTACGAATACAAAATGTAACTATTAAGCTTGTGTTGGAGGCCCCGGGGGGACAGGCGTCTATGACGTCTCCTGGCCAAACCCCAATTGGCGGAGCCAGGAGATTGAATCTCTACCCTCGGGGCTCCTCCAGAAACAACGAAAAGCCACTACAGATGGCCACATGGAATGTTCGAACGCTCACTGCGGAGGAGAGGCTGCCACTCCTCTGTCGGGAGCTGGAACGGTATCACCTGGATCTCTGTGGCATTCAGGAGGTCCGGGGGACCGGTTCTGGCTCCTGCCACCATGAGGGGTTGACAGTCCTATACTCGGGGCAGCAGACTGCCAAACAACAGGGTGTGGCTCTTCTTTTGAACAAAAGAATGAAGGGGGTGTGGGAGCGTGGCGGTGAGGTGTGGGAAGCTGTAAGCCCCAGGCTACTTTGGGCTCGCCTTCCCATCAACCGGAGGCGAGGAGTGGTGGTCGTGGTTACTTATGCCCCCACCGAAGACGAACATCTGTGGAGGGATGCAGGCAAAGCCGATGAGTCAGATGCCTTCTATGACCTCCTGTCACAGGTGCTGGCTAAAGTGGCCCCTCGGGATAGAGGCATCTTGTTGGGTGACTTCAATGCCCGAGTTGGTCATAATGCTGGCACCTGGTCTGGAGTGATTGGAGGGCATGGGCCAGATCAGCTCAATAACAACGGTAGGAGGCTGCTAGATTTTTGTGCAGCCAATGGGCTTGTAATTACCAACACGCTGTTCCGGCATCGACACATCCACACAACATCATGGATGCATGCCGGGTCCAAGCAAGAACATCTGCTGGACTACATAGTGACGGACCAGCAGATGCGAGCCCATGTCCTTGACACCAGGACCTACCGTGGAGCTGATCTGTCCTCTGACCATCGACTAGTCATCTGTAAGATGCACCTGCCATTCTTCCACTCCGGTGGTGGGTGTACACCCAGGACCCCATTCCAACCTAAGGTGGCCGGGTCTCAACTAGCTGATGAGAATTTCATCATTGCTTGCGGCTGGGGTTGGCATCGTCCCCCACTCCTCCTGATGTCGAGGGTAAATGGGCGAGGTTTAGGACTGTGACTCATGCAGCTGCAATGGCTGCTTTGGGTACGTGGTCCAGACCTCCCCAGAGACCCTGGCTGACAGAGGAGGTGTTCAGGATGGTTGAGAAAAAGCGACAGGCCCACTGTCATCGGCTACAGAATCCCACGTCAGAGAATGAGGAGGCTTACCGCAGCCTTCGCTCGGAGGTTTGGAGAGCCGTGAGGCGCTGCAAGGATGGGTGGTGGTCGCGGGTTGCTGAGGAGATGGAGTCTGCCTCAGTGGCCCGTGATCACAAATCTCTATTTAACTCCATCAAAAAGTAACCTGCAGCGCCACAACTATTACCATCATTAGGGGAAAAAACGGTGATCCAATCTCCGACCCCCAGCAACAGGTTTGCAGATTTGCTGAGCATTTCTGTGAGGTCCTGGGGGAGGGAAAATCCCTCAACCAGGAAAACATCGTGGCACAAAGCGGGGATGACCCTGCTGAGGCTGCGGTGCCTCAAATATTGGAAGAAGTCACCCCCTGTGAGTGGCTGGCTGAGGTACCATCTGTTGAGGAAGTACTGAAGGCGATCCGGAGTCTGAGACCAGGAAAGGCAGCAGGCAGAGATGATCTCCCAAGCAAAATGCTGAGGGAGGGTGGCGTTTGTGCACAGACTGCCCTATATGACATCATAACAACAGTCTGGACCACTGGACGGGTTCCGCAGGATTGGAAGGATGCCCTGATGGTCCCCCTCTTTAAGAAGGGGGACTGCACAGACTGTAACAACTACAGGGGCATCTCACTCCTCAGTGGGCCGGGAAAGGTCCTGGCAAGGATTATTAAACATCACCTTGCCAGGCACGCTGAGGAGAGGCTTGCAGAGCCCCAATGCGGTTTCAGGAAAGGGCGGTCCTGCACAGATGCCATATTTTCTGTCTGCCTGCTACAGCAGAGGTGTAGGGAATTCCAACACGACCTACATCTCTGCTTTATTGATCTGGTCAAGGCCTATGATACCATCAGTAGGCCTGGGCTCTGGGTTGTTCTTCGTGCTTTTGGAGTCCATGACCCTCTGCTCACGATCATTAAGGACCTTCATGATGGTAAAACTACGTGGCCGGGAGTCAGAGCCATTCCCTGTACACCTTGGGGTGCAACAGGGATGTCCTCTGGCTCCCACATTATTTAACATCTATTTTGACCACGTAGTTCGTGAAGCCTTCAATAGCTGTACCGGGGGAATCTCCATATGGCACAGATATAATGGGAGGCTGATCGATGCCCGGGTGTGGTCAAGGGATGGCTCCCTATTGCTCAACCACATTATGTATGCCGATGATTTGGTAATAGCTGCTCATTCAGAGGAGGAGTTGGAGACGCTGCTGCTGAGACTGGAGCGTGCCACTAAGAGATGGGGCCTTACCATCAGCCCCACCAAAACTAAGCACCTGCCTGGGTATTTTGTACCATCGGACACTCCACCCCCACAACTCCCAATTGGTGATGGGGCAGTTGTGGAGAGAGTGGAGAGTTTCCCATACTTGGGAAGTGTGCTTATGACCGGCTCCAGTTTAACAGCAGAGGTCTCACTCCGAATCAGTCGAGCGGCAATATCTTTTCATCGGTTGCATAACGCTGTGTGGAAGCTACCTGGTCTGTCGCTCCGCACTAAGCTTCAGGTCTTCTCGGCCACTGTCATTCCCTCCCTTCTCTACGCTTGCGAAACGTGGACCCCCCTAATGGAACATATTCGCCGGTTAGAAACATTTAGGCTGGCCTGCCTATGATCCATCCTGAGTTTAACCAGACTGGACTGTGTGAGGAGCTCACAAATCCTTGAAAGATCTGGGCAAGGTCCCATCGGTGAGCTCCTCCGGCGGGCAAGGCTGCGATGGCTGGGTCATGTAGCCCCCATGCCCAGCCACCGCATGCCCAAACAGCTTTTGTTCGGCTGGATCGAGGGGGCACGGCACGGGCTAGAGAAGAGATGGAGTGATGTGGTACAGGAGGACGTGGAGCTGAGTGGACTTGCCGATGACTGGTACCAGCGGTGTCAAGATCGGCCTCTGTGGGGAGGCTTGTGAAGGATGCTACTGGGCAGTTGGAGGCAGTCGCCCTCCAACAACAACGGAGGGCGGAGGAGCGACGTTCACAACAACGAGCGGAGCGCCGGGTGGCTAAAGCACAGCAGGTTGGCACAGTAGGAGGCACAGGTGGTGCATCAGCGAATCATCTCAGTCAGTCGACCCGTGGCACCTGGGTCTGCCCCGTGACCTCCTGCCAGCGGGCGTTCGACAGTTCGCGTGGCCTCAAGGTGCACATGGCCTGGCACAAGCGTCGTGGTGACGTCACCGCCACTTAGTGGCGAATGGCGGTTGTTGTTGTTGTGTGCGTGTTTATTAAGCCATCTGTTTTCCTTCCTGTGATCACCGTCCTCCGTTGGCACAGATGGTCCCCGTGATAAAGAGTAATTTATCGCTCTGGTGGTTAATTTCTGCTCTCCCGCGCTGCGGGAAGACAAAAGGCAGCTGGTGTCTCTCTGGAACACAGTTTATCCTGGTTTCGTAAGCTTGACCCGTTTGCCTCATCTCTTCTGGACAACCCTTGATTTAACACTGCATCATTATTATTGTTTATGTTCCCCAATATTTGTGATTTACCATTGTATTAACTTTTGCTCCTCGTCTGTATCCGAGGGTCCGTGCTATTATGTTTGCGTTATCATTTATTTAATTTTATGTCCTGAGGTTAGAGAATTCGTTTTGACTTAGGAATAACTCTGATTGCCAGAACTATTCTTGATGCTTCGGTCAGGTCATGTAGAAAATTAAAGGTGAAAATAACATTTAGTATAGAATTAATAAATGGGTAATGATTCACTGATGTAGATTGTGGCCTTGTTTTTAATTGGAGTGAGTGTGAGGATTGATGTTAGCTTATCCTTGTAGTTGAGTTCTGAACTATAACCGTTGTTTTAATAGCAAAGAAGAGGAAAATTGTTTAAATCGCTTGTGCGCATGGTGTCACACCGTCTAGGATTTCCAAAATGGAGCCCTTGGCGCCTGGAATTCCCTTGGAGTATTTACTCCCCCCCGTCTCCTTTTCACTTCGTTTATTACCTTTTATGGTTCATCTACTGGCGGCCTGGTGTTCGAGGGGAGGGCCCCGGAATTTATTATTTATTTTTAATGGCCTTTTTACGACCTCCATCTGCTGGTAGCTGGGATGAGGTAGCAGGTGTTTATTTATTTCGGTTACTATTATATCGGCAAATATTATTGATATTAATTGTTGAAAAAGGGGCGTATACAACATTACCCTATTTGTATTTTTTTATTTTTAGATTATATCTTATATTCAATATTTATTTAAAAAATTACATACTTTAGCCCCTTAGTGTTAGTTAGACTTTGTACCTTTAGTATAGTTAGACTTGTATACCACTTATTTAAGATTCCTATATGTTGAATGTATGCACCTTCCTGCAAAAGTAAATTCCTTGTCTGTGCGAACTTTCATGACGAATAAAACCCTTTCTGATTCTGAAAATGAGGCTTACCGCAGCCTTCACTCGGAGGTTCGGAGAGCCGTGAGGCGCTGCAAGGATGGGTAGTGGCCGTGGGTTCTGGTGGAGATGGAGTCTGCGTCAGTGGCCTGCGATCACAAATCCCCGTTTAACTCCATCAAAAAAGTAACCTGCAGTGCCACACCTATTGCCATCATTAGGGGAAAAAACGGTGATCCAATCTCCGACCCCCAGGAACAGGTTTACAGATTTGGTGAGCATTTTTGTGAAGTCGTGGGGGAGGGTGTTGTATATATTGGGTCTTGAAACATTTATAAAAATAAGAAAAATTAAATGAAAATTTAGAAATGTGTAATTATCCGAAATTATGCTAATGTGTGTAATTATGCAAATAATGTTATGTTGATTAGGATGATGTAATTGTATTAAGCTATGCAAGTGTATATTAGGCTAATTTATGCAATTATGATCATTAGGCTCTGCCTCGTTGTTTAGGGTTGTATTATCAATCGGGATAATACAATGAATTGTTTGAAGTTATGCAAGTGTGATGTAAGTATGCTGATTAAGCTCAGCTTCGTTGTCTATCAATCGGGATAAGACAATGATTCTCACTTTAACTTTCACTGATTATGTCTTAGTGTGTTTTATGTCAGGTCTCAAAATTTAGATCTCACCCCAGGATACAGTTCTTATAATTAAGATTATACTGGTAGGAACCTCCTGGTTACACCAGCCCACAGGGGCTTATTGTGTCCGTCCATCCGCCGTACATCCAAAAATGGGAGGAGTGGGGCTGGATGGGGAGGGGCTGGGTGGGGAGGGGCTGGGTGGGGAGGGTGGGGCTGGGTGGGGAGGGGAGGGTGGGGAGGGGCTGGGTGGGGGGTGGGAGGGGTGGGGCTGGGTGGGGAGGGGAGGGGCTGGTCACCCCGTGGTGCCCTTATAAAACTCAACGTTTAACCTACTCACGCCGGATTGTGCCCGCCCTCACAGTCGGGCATATTTGCGGAATACACAACGCCGCCGTTGACCCTGGCCATTGACCGAGCAACCCAACGTTCCTACCAGCTCCCTCCGCAGGAATGCGTTTATGCATGAACTTAGGAAGGCACCACTCAGACTCTTCTGTGTTAAGCAACTTTTATCTCTAAACATAAACAGAACACGCTAATATGCTAACTCTTATGCTAGGAATTGTCAACACAGTACTCCTCGAGATGTCCTACTCATTGATCCGTACATTTAACCCTCAATGATTACGTTTGTTAAACTGGGTAAAGCGAGCATACATGATGATAGGAAAAAGTCCATAAAAATTAATGTGACAATATTCATACAAACAGCATTAAACATGTCCCGAAAGCAAAAGTAGACCTCAATAAATTCATTGGTATGATTATGCAATTAACAAAATGTCTTGGAACAATGGTGTGTGGCAGTGTGCCTGCTTCAGCAAATGCTTATCCATTGGCTAAGGCTTCAATAAATTATCGGGCAAGATTCTGTGATCAAAAGAAAGATTTCAACACAATAGTCTCCCTGTGAATGTGTACATTCGTAACATAGATTTTTCTAAATGTTTAGTTTCATCACTTAATTAATTGGTACAGATTTTGCAACAACAAAAAAGAATAACTAAAATACTGCTAAACGACCGTATCTACGTAACTCAATGGGTGAAACACAAGGATAACTTGTGGAGTACTCTTATTAGTCCCGATACAGTGAGGGAAAAAAGTATTTGATCCCCTGCTGATTTTGTACGTTTGCCCACTGACAAATAAATGATCAGTCTATAATTTTAATGGTAGGTTTATTTGAACAGTGAGAGACAGAATAACAACAAAAAAATCCAGAAAAACGCATGTCAAAAATGTTATAAATCGATTTGCATTTTAATGAGGGAAATAAGTATTTGTCCCCCTCTCAATCAGAAAGATTTCTGGCTCCCAGGTGTCTTTTATACAGGTAACGAGCTGAGATTACGAGCACACTCTTAAAGGGAGTGCTCCTAATCTCAGCTTGTTACCTGTGTTGCGGCGTAATGGACGACTCGGAGGCAGATCTTCATGTAGGGGCTTGCGCCAGTTGGTTTATTACAAATCTTTAACAATACACAGGGGTGAACAACTTCCCAGGGGTTAGGGGTCCCGGGCTAGGTCCCGACACAGCCGGCTGCCCTGTGCTGTCTCCTCTGCGCCGGCCGTGGGATCACCCAACACGGCCGATCCGAGGAGCACAGCCACGTCAAGCTTGGCACTGTGCTCTCCCCTATCCCTACCCTCTTGCCCCTGGCTCCCCGTTCCACACCTTCTCCGACCCTACTCTCCAGCTACGACCCCGTGTACTGCACACTCACAGGCCTACACTCCACACCCCAGGGGAAGGGTACTGGGGATTCCCTAGCACCCGCAGGCTACGCTAGCCTAGTGCCAATTTCCCCCTACCCTGGCTCCCCGCAACGACCTCGAACCCGTCACGGGTCCCAACCTAAATATCCCAGGGGTACATGATGTCACCGTCCCGCCCCTGTCCATGACGTCACCATACGTGACGTCATCGTACCGGAGGGCGCGCGTGACATGACGTCACTTACTACTACTCTACACCTGTATAAAAGGCACCTGTCCATAGGAGCAATCAATCAATCAATCAGATTCCAAACTCTCCACCATGGCCAAGACCAAAGAGCTCTCCAAGGATGTCAGGGACCAGTTTGTTGACCTACACAAGGCTGGAATGGGCTACAAGACCATTGCCAAGCAGCTTGGTGAGAAGGTGACAACAGTTGGTGCGATTAATCGCAAATGGAAGAAACACAAACGATCTGTCAATCTCCCTCAGCCTGGGGCTCCATGCAAGATCTCACCTCGTGGAGTTGCAATGATCATGAGAACGGTGAGGAATCAGCCCAGAACTACACGGGAGGATCTTGTCAATGATCTCAAGGCAGCTGGGACCATAGTCACCAAGAAAACAATTGGTAACACACTACGCCGTGAAGGACTGAAATCCTGCAGCGCCTGCAAGGTCCCCCTGCTCAAGAAAGCACATATACGTGCCCGTCTGAAGTTTGCCAATGAACATCTGAATGATTCAGAGGACAACTGGGTGAAAGTGTTGTGGTCAGATGAGACCAAAATGGAGCTCTTTGGCATCAACTCAACTCGCCGTGTTTGAAGTAGGAGGAATGCTGCCTATAACCCCAAGAACACTTTCCCCACCGTCAAACATGGAGGTGGAAACATTATGCTTTGGGGGTGTTTTTATGCTAAGGGGACAGGACAATTTCACCCCATCAAAGGGACGATAGACGGGGCCATGTACCGTCAAATCTTGGGTGAGAACCTCCTTCCCTCAGCCAGGGCATTGAAAATGGGTCGTGGATGGGTTTTCCAGCATGACAATGACCCAAAACACATGGCCAAGACAACAAAGGAGTGGCTCAAGAAGAAGCACATTAAGGTCCTGGAGTGGCCTAGCCAGTCTCCAGACCTTAATCCCATAGAAAATCTGTGGAGGGAGCTGAAGGTTCGAGTTGCCAAACGTCAGCCTCGAAACCTTAATGACTTGGAGAATATCTGCAAAGAGGAGTGGGACAAAATCCTTCCTGAGATGTGTGCAAACCTGGTGGCCAACTACAAGAAACGTCTGACCTCTGTGATTGCCAACAAGGGTTTTGCCACCAAGTACTAAGTCATGTTTTGCAGAGGGGTCAAATACTTATTTCCCTCATTAAAATGCACATCAATTCATAACATTTTTGACATGCGTTTTTCTGGATTTGTTTGTTGTTATTCTGTGTCTCACTGTTCAAATAAACCTACCATTAAAATTATAGACTGATAATTTCTTTGTCAGTGGGCAAACGTACAAAATCAGTAGGGGATCAATACTTTTTTCCCTCACTGTATGTGCGTTATGTGTGTGTTGGTGTATGTATTGTCTCCTTGCTCAACTCTTTGCTTTAAGCAGACGTCGTGGTGTTTCTGGTACCAAAAATGCCTTGGTTCCCTACTGAGCGATGAGCCGTGGGTGTGTGCGTGGGCGTGTCATACACACGGCTCTCTCTTTCGAGGCGGCAGCTGCAGCTGCTTGTCCATTGCTGGATGAGCTGAGTCAGCACGACGCTTGTCTTTGAAGGTGCTCGATTGTACCTCGCAGCTCGTCCGCTGGCCGCTGACACCCCCGCCCGGTCGCACTAGTTGCGTGCTCTCTCCTGCCACGTGCTCTCTGGCGATGCACGATTGTGCTCGTAGCTCGTTCGCTGGTGGCAGACACCCTTGCTCGGTGACGCTGGTTGCACGCTCTCCTGTCCTGTGCTCTCTGGCGATGGACGATTGTGCTCGCAGCTCGTCCGTTGCTGCTGGTCCTCTGCGATGCTCACTTGATAGATGCTTGGCGCTCTCCGCCCTTTCTCCAGGTTGATTGCTTGTCATTGCTCGTCACTCTTTCTCTCTCGTTCTCTCTTGCTCTCTCCTTGATCGTGCCGCTGCTGGGTGCGAGCTGGCACTCAATGTAGAATAAAACTTTGAGCGATATGTCATCTGTCAGCGCCGAACTCGTACTCGGTGACACATCGCTACTCTGCAAGCCTCGCCATCCTTGGTCGATTGCAGGGCCCACCCCCGGAGCTTGCCGCAGCAAGACTCAACTGTTTGCGTTGACTTCGTAGACTCGTGGCTACTGCCGATGCAGCTCCCTATCGATGTGCCTGTCACGGGGGCAGGTTCCCAGAACCTTCCGCTCGCAGCACTCAGTTGCATGATCTGTATCCTTGCTTATATGTGAAATTCTCTCCCCTCTGCCCGCCTTCTCACAAAGGAGCCACAGTTACAGCAGAGGCTGCCGGCGCTCAAGGAGTTTTCCGCTTCGGAAGGCGACTGGGCCGCCTTCCAGCGCTAAAATGTCGGGGTGGTCAGAAGAGGTGGCGCTTCAAGCTCTACCATCGGCACTCGACGATGAAGCGCTGGTGGCCTTCCTCACTGTGCCGCCGGCAGATCACGCCACCCTGCAGGAAGCTCTTCAGCAGCTGGCAGATATCTATGCGCCACCGTCGGCCATCCGCCACCACTTCGTGGAGGGACGGCGCAGGGAGCACGAAACTCCCCTCGCTTACCGGAGCTCCCTGCTCACGTTGGCGAAGGCAGCATACTCTTTGGTTCTATTGGGTAAAGTCACGTAGGTAAAAAATAAAATAACAAAAATCACGACGTTTCGGCCACAACACAAGCGGCCTTCATCAGGTGAAGGGACGAGACTGTCTGGAGGACAGCGCTGGAGTGAAAAAAATATGCTAATTCCTTTGTCAAGGCGCTTTGTTTCTTCTCAAACAGCTTAAAGGTCGTGATCTGAGCGTGGCTTTTTTCACTCCAGCGCTGTCCTCCAGACAGTCTCGTCCCTTCACCTGATGAAGGCCGCTTGTGTTATGGCCGAAACGTCGTGATTTTTGTTATTTTATTTTTTACCTACGTGACTTTACCCAATAGAACCAAAGAGTATGGATCCTAGCAGTCACGAAAGCTTTAAATCTAGAAGGCAACATATCCCAAGATGGGGGAGGAGGGACTTGATACCCTCGTCATGGAGAAGATGCTGGCGTTGGCGAGGGACCTCCGAGCTACCATTTATACCATTGATGAAGCGGATATTAACTCGTTACAAGTGGCCAAAAATATACAGGCCCATCTCTTCTTCCAACGCCATGCCACTCCACTTGCCGCCGCCGCTCCTGCTACGTGCGCTGCGGTGCAGGAGCTTCAAGAGGACTCCGCTCCTCCTCACGCCTTCGCTGCCGACGACCAATGTGTATGGAGGGGTCAGCCGAGATTGAATATTACTCACAAGAGGATGTCACAGCGCCAAGAATGCAGCGACATCGTCTGCTTTAACCGTGGCCTTCCGGGCCACGTCGCTGTCGGCTACCGAACCCCTCGTCGCAGCCCTTCGGGACTTTCGACTGCGCCGGGCCGTCTTCCCACCTCTTCCCGTCAGCACCAGGTGAGTTGCGGCACCACACACTCTCGGCCACATTATCCACATCACCCATCTCGCTCTGTTGCGTCAGGTCGTGTGCCGGGTCATGTTGTGTCTCTTCGTTCCCGGGATACCTGTAGCTGCTAATGGGGGTTCCCTAGGAATTATAGGGCAAATTGACGCGAAAATCTGCATCGGGGATATTGAATTGGCAGGTCCCGTGTTGGTTTCATCTTCCCTCACTGTACCATGTCTCCTCAGTACTGACTTCCTTGCAAAAATGCCCAGCAAAATATTGGTGGATCAACGTTGTATTGAGTTACCATCCGGTCGCCGTGTCGCCTTTTTGCCACACGTTACACAACCGCATTCCGCTCATGTCTCAGTACAAGCACTTGCTGTGGTTAGTGTTAAAATATTCTCCGGGTGCGCAAATACTGATTTCCCCTGTGGTTGCGAAAGCCTCTTGATCCGGTGACCGCTGCCAAGGGCATTTTGCTAGTTCCGTCAAGTAGAGCAGCTCGAAGTTTGAATCTTGTGGGTGCCCAGACGTTGGTGTCACAGCATAGGGAGCCCTTTCTGCGGGTAATAAATGCTGGCTTGGTTACCTCTGTGGTTCTGGAGGGCACGGTCTGAGTTCATGCGTCGGCCGCGATATTCGGCGCACACGTCACTGCTAGCGCTGGGGTAGGTCCATGTCCGACGCCCAAATCAAGCTTAGATATTCTCTGTGCTGATTCGCCGTGCTCGGACTCGGCTGAGCTTTCTGAATCACAGCAACGTAAATTGCAATCGCTTTTACTCAAATTCACAGACATTTTTTAGCAAAGGAAAATTCGACTTGGGCCGAACTAACCTTTTGAGCCATCATATTAACGCAAGGGATGCGGCTCCCATTTGCCAGAATCTGTACAGGTTGATTCCCACTGAGAAAGATTATGTTCGGCTGGCCGTTGATGACCTGTTGGCAGCCGACATCATCTCACCATCCAACAGCCCGTGGGGTGCACCAATAGTTCTAGTTAAAAAGCACGATGGAAGCCACCGCTTCTGCGTTGACTTTCGTAAGTTAAATAAAATAACTGTTGCAGATGCATACCCGCTGCCAAGGATCGATGATTTTCTAAATGCCTTGGCCGGCGGTAAGTATTATTCAACTTTGGACCTCCTTTCCGGATTCTGGCAACTGCCACTTGACGAGGCGTCCAGACCCAAAACGGCCTTTTGAACACCTCAAGGCCTTTTCGAATTTAACCGCCTCCCTATGGGTCTTCACTCCGCGCCAGCAACATTCCAGAGATTAATGGAACTGGTTCTGGCCGGTCTTCAATGGGATTCCTGCTTGATCTATCTCGACGACATCATCGTCTTCAGCCGCACCTTCGACGAACACCTCGAACGGTTGCGAGCTGTATTCATTAAAATGCGTGGCACAAATTTGAAATTTAAACCTCAAAAATGCCATTTTTTGCAAAAGTCTGTCAGATACCTCAGCCACATCGTTAGCGAATCCGGTATTGCGACGGACCCCGAGAAAACGAAGTGCGTCCGGACATGGGCCAGACCTATGTCGGTGGGAGAAGTACGAAGCTTCATTGGGTTTGCGTCATTATCGACGATTTGTTGCCAACTTTGTCACCGTGACAAAACCACTCCATGCTCTGACAGCTAAAGGAACAAAATTTCACTGGGGTAAGGAAGAGGAATCCTCATTCCTTGCACCTCGACTGGCATTGGCTGACGTACCACCACTCTGCTACCCGGACTTTAATAAAACATTCATTCTTGACACAAAAGCTAGCGACACAGGAATCAGCGCCGTTCTGTCGCAGGTCATCGACGGTGTTAAACGTGGGGTCACTTATGGGAGCAGAGTGCTGTCACCGACGGAGCAGCGTTATTGCGTCACAAACCGGGAGTTGCTTGCCATTGTCGTCTTCGTAAAAATGTATCACCCCTACCTGTACGGACGTAAATTTCTTGTACGATCTGACCACGCGGCACTGCAATACGCCTTGCGTGTCGAGCAACCATCTGGACAACTGTCCAGATGGTTGGAAATTTTACAAGATTTTTCCTTCGAAATCACGTACAGGAAGGGAACGAAACATTCTAACGCCGACGCACTATCGCGGTTGCCGCAGGGTAGTGAGTGTACCTGCTTGTCCGGCTCAGACCGTTGCAAGCTGCCTACAGGTCACACTATCCATCCACTCGCGGCCTCAGTTAGGATGGAAAAGCCCTCCGAAGCCAATGATGGTTGCTCCATTCCTCGCGACGCTGTCCTACACCTGGATTCTGCCGAGTGGGGACGCCTCCAAATGGAGGATATGTGCCTACTTCCTATGCATCGTCGGGTAATCACGCAGAAAGGGTCACCTCCTGGACTTTCGTCGCCGGTATTTGTTCTCCGCCTTGGGTTGTTGATGTGCTGGGACAAAAGGGCCCAGAAACAGCTTCTTGTGGTCCCAACGATACTCAGGGGAAAAATCATTCGTCTCACACACGAATGATTGGCTCACTTGGGAGTTCACAAAACTCTCAACACAATCCAAAATTATTTATTTTGGCCGGGTATGTCTGCCGACGTCGAAAATATTTTGAAAGGATGTGTTCCGTGCGCCCACCGGAACCAGCCGGCGCAACCCTGCCGACCCCCACTGCAATCCATCAACATTACACGGGTTAATGAGATTGTCACTTTGGACATTTTGGGCCCTTTCCCCACCACACCTCGGGGAAACAAATTTATTTTGGTTGGGGTCGAATACCTGACCGGATGGCCCATAGCATGGGCCCTTCCAAACCAATCGGCACAGTCCATCACAGAGGCCTTCGTCAACGGCTATGTTATGGACAAGGGGCCCCCAGAAAAAATACTAACTGACCAGGGAAAAAACTTTTCCTCAAAGCTTTTGAAGGAAGTGTGCCTTCTGCTGGGGATGCAAAAGGTCAGGACTTCACCATACCTTGACAGTAATGCTGAGCCATCGGGTTGAGACACACCTCAATTGGGATTTGCAAATTAACGGGGTTCTGGCAGCATACCGTATGGCCCCCAATGCATCAACGGGGTATTCACCTTTTTTTCTAATGTATGGCCGCGACAGCGAACCCCCCGTGGACGCACAATTGGGCTTGGTCCCCTCAAAAGATGCTAATAGAATTGAGGAATCGCTCCGGTTCAACCTCGATTGGCTCCGGGAAGCACGTGAGGCTGCATTGGTGAACGCGACCAAGAGGCAGCTCGCCAATGAACGATTGATGGGCTGACATACCTCAAACCACAAATGGACCGTGGGTCACAAGGCGTGGCTCCACTGCCCACAAATTCCTGTGGGTACCTCGCATAAGTTGGCACAACTGTGGAGGGGCCCGATTGAGATCGTTTGCGTCGTTCGCCCACAGTGTGTGCAAATCTGGTGGGGTCGTCATACGTGGTACGTGCACCCGTCTCGTCTTAAGCCTTTTTCCGGCGCACATGATTCACATTCATCTCCAACATGTCAGAATGGCCGAGAGTGCCCGACAAACCCGGCATGGCTTCCCCAAAGCTCACGTCTGTGGCCCCAACCACAGACGCCACGCAACTGACGCCGCGGCCGGAATCTCCGCCCAGCGGAGCAGCCCAGCAGTGCCAGGAGCAGTTGCCTCTGATGGTGGCCCCCCGTCACTTACCTCCATCGCCCCTGCTCTGCAGGAGTCCAAGGAAACACCACCAAATGGGGGCCCAGCAACAAGAACACGCTCTAGAACTCACAGGTTCTCCTGAAGCTCTCGTTACCACCCCACACCTCCCCAACCACTCGCGTCACAAATTATTGACACCACACAGTTCGGTGGGGCCCTTTTGCATTGCTGTTTTATTGATGTATGCGGTCAGACGAACCTTCTTCACGAATGGGCGCGAAAAGAAAACACGGGCGGGGTGGAATTACCTGTAAAAATTAACATTCTGTATTTTTGTACAGGTGGGTTGGGGTGATTTATGGGGGATAATGCGTCGGGATGTTGGTTGTTCGATATTTTTGTTGTTGTGTGTTGCAACACTTACCTTTCACGGGTCCTTAGGGGGGGGGGTGTTGTATATATAGGCCTTTTTCCATTTTTGATATTAAGAATTATTTTGCCAATATTTGTTTTCATATAATCACTCGCGGGGTCGCTGGGAGCACAAACGAACGGACCCCCCCCCCCCCCTTCTCGAGCAGCTGCCTTGTCACTCTCGCAAAGATAATGACACCCTCCCCTCCCACCAACGGAAAGGGTCAGTCATAAAGAAAAAAAAACACACACGCGCCCCCCCCCCCCCCTTCTAACGAAGGTTAGTAAAACCCTACGAAATATGCGGTAATGATAACAATGCTAAATCACAAATCTTCAATAAACACAAACCAAATAATAATTACGAAGTGATAGACAAAGGGTCACCTAGAAGAATTAAAGGCGAAATAAGTCAGTCATACCTAACCAAGATATAATGCACTCCGTAGGAAAAGAGCCTCCCAACCGTCTTTGTCTTCCCGCAGCAAGGGATAGCAAAGAATGTAACTCCCAGAGTGAGGGAAGTGGCTCTCACAGAGAGCTTTTATTGCAGGTGGGGCATCTGTGTTCCACGGATGAAAAGATGGCTTGAGGAGGGTGACAGTAATCAAGACAGGGAGAGACACAGATGGCTTAATAAATGACACACACACGGACACACGTACAACCCCCCCTCCCCCCACAACACAGAGCGAGATCAAAGGAAGTTCCGGTCCTTTGTGAGAAGGCGAGCCAGAGGAAGAAATTTCGCCTTTAAAAGAGAGACAGAACCACACGATCACAGCTACCAGCGGCAGCTCGGCAAGGGACAGCTCGGAAGAGGACAGCAAGCCAGCTCCGGGGCATGGCCTCGAGATCAACAATGCGTGTGGTGCATCGCAGAGAAGAGGGGCGTGGTGATGCTTTGTGTTGAGTTCGGCATGCACCGATAGAGTATCGCTGAAAGTTATTCTCAGCGTCAAGCAATCAACCTCGAGAAAGGGCGGAGAGGGCCAAGCATCGACCAAGCCAGTATTGCAGAAAACCAGCTGCACGCGCAATCGGCACCGCCAGAGAGAGACGGAGCGCAGCAGCGCCACCAGCGCCACCAATCGCGGGTGCCAGCTGCCAGCGGCCAAGCGTTGTGCCGACTCGGCTCATCCAGCAGCGAAAAGAGCCTGACCAGCCGCCCGTGAGTAAGAGTGTCAGCGCCAGCGAGCGCGCCGTGGGTTCGATCCACACGCACACCGAACAGCACCGGCTGGGAACCAAGACAAGAGTGAGGAACTGCAGCCAGCGGACGAGCTGCGGGCGCTATCTGACGACGGATCATCGCGCACCGACGGCGAGCGTCGTGCCGACTCTTCCACCCAGCTGTGGACAGAAACTGAGGCAGCCCGTGTGAAAGAAGGAGTGCCAAGCTGTCCAAATGATACACACACCCTCACCGCTCCGCAGAGGACACACATATTTTTGATACAAGGGATGCTCAACCCCGGCGTCTGCTTAACGCAAAGAATTAACGCAAGAAGACCAACACACACATTAACACATACAAGAAGACTCATGATAAGTACGTCAACTATTAGCTGATAACGAAGAACATTGCGGCCCATCGAGTTACGTGGATACGGTCATTTAGAAGTATTTTAGTCGTTATGTTTTCTCTTTCTTTTTGTATGCTTTAATTTTTAACATAGCTATTTCTGTGACCAGTCACAAGCTAATCATTCAGCCATTTCAATGCTAAATTATATGCTAATTCCTTTGTCAAGGCGCTTTGTTCCTCTCACACAGCTTAAAGGCCGTGATCTGAACGTGGCTCTTTCACTCCAGCGTTGTCCTCCAGACAGTCTCGTCCCTTCACCTTCTGAAGGCCGCTTGTTGTGGCCGAAACGTCGTGAGAATATTGTGTTATTATATTTTATCAATTTATTATTTTATTCTCATTCTACATGACTTTACTAAAAGAACCAAAGAAGATAATCAGTAAATGTTAAGCGAGAATAATTGTATTATACCGATCGATAATACGAACCTAGAGAGCGAAGCCGAGCTTAATCTGGCATACTTACAGCACACCTGCATAACTTCATACAATTCATTGCATGATCCCGATTGGTAATACTACCCTCGACAACGAGGTTGAGCTTACTTATCATAACTGCCCACATTGGCATAATCGCATGCATGTGCATGGCGCAATACGATTAAATCTCTCATTAGCATAATTTATGCGCATATTTCATGCGCATAATTTCAGACAATGACGCATTTCTTTTAAATTTAATTTCATTGTATTATTTTTATTACATTTTCAAGACCGGGCATATACAACAGGGGTAATGTAGCGCCGTAGATGGGCTGCACTTGCCTGCAACGGCAGACAGCCCAGAAGCGGTTGGGGGCTGTGGGGGGGGGGGGTTTTAGGATCCCCCGCAGCCCCTCCCAATAGCTGGAGGCTGCGGCTGCAGTTGCCTGCAACGGCAGACAGCCCAGGAGCGGTTGGGGGCTGTGAGTCAACTCATGCGGAACAGGGACAGTTACACCATGGGAGTGGCCGTCCACTGTTTGAGATGAAATTTTACAAGCCACTTTGAGTTGCTGAGGCAATTAAGCGCCATATAAATAAATGTTTTTTATTAGTATTCCAAGGTGCATGCTATTGAGCTTCCGTGTCTCAGCCTCCTGGTTATATGATCTACCCAACACGTCTGGTAATATATACTGGCTGCTCCTACTCTACATTATTAAAAAATTCCACCCAAACCTACACATCGAAAATCGGCTGGGATTTGTCCCGGGTTCCCTCATAGTCCAACCTCTCCTCCCGCTTTCAGCTGCCTTCATCGACGACCTGGAGCTCAAACCCTGGAGTCTTCATGTCACCTTTCCCCCTGACCATGTGTCCAAGCAAGAATGTTCTAATGGTTCTTGCGTTGCGAGCTATGGGCTTATTGTGGCACTTTGAATTTCACACCTCAAATGCAGGCTCCTTATTGATCTCCTTACGCGTGTTTCAGTTTCAAAACACTTCAAAGGCCTTCAAACACAGTGTACTTGACGAAGTTTATGTGTTTCCTGGCGGTTGTGAAGATTTGATGATCGTGCAAACGTCTTACCACACAAAGTGCACCTGATGGGCTCCTCTTCTGTGCATGTTCTCTGTTGTTGGTCAAAATTTGATGACTGTGCAAATATATTCCAAGACTCCGTGCACAGTCATCACGCCTCGTGGACGAGGGGAGTTCTGCTCTTGGCGAGGTCACAAACCAGATATCGGGAGGCGCTGACATCACCCACGTGACTTTGAGGCGATATCTCCAGAGGCGGCTTTTACATATTTAAGTCAACATGTGGTAAGCAGCGGGATATCGATGGACACGGTTATTTAAGTTTCATTCAAACAGAGATTAAAATTCAATAAAATCTAGACTAGAAGACAAATCTATTGCAAAAATCCATGATGCATTTCAAATGTGCTCTTAAAATTATCTTCTTGCTATGAAACAGATCAGCATGACACAGAGAAATGTTTTACACAAACTATAAATAGCAGCCTTCTAGGAATACATCATTGATTCAGTGCAAGCCACCTGTGGACCAGTATTGGTGTACAATGTCTCAACAGCAGTCGGGCTTGCTTCAACCGATGGTGACGAACATCAGCAAGGAGCATTTCTAGTCCTAGTTCGACAAAATCTAAAAAACGCGTTGCAATGGTGCATCCTTTTGGCACGTGATTTAGCGGGTTTCGGTCTACATCCGAAACCCTAGCTAGCATCAGTGTTGTTTAAATTACGGTGGGGCCTCTATTTCACGCGATATTACAATGCGGGAAACACAACCAAGACCACTGCCGGTACAGCGAGGGAAAAAAGTATTTGATCCCCTGCTGATTTCGTACGTTTGTCCACTGAAAAATAAATTATCAGTCTAGAATTTTAATTGTAGGTTTATTTGAACAGGGAGAGACAGAATAATAAAATAATCCAGAAAAACGCATGTCAAAAATGTTATAAATTGATTTGCATTTTAATGGAGGGAAATAAGTATGACCTCTCAATCAGAAAGATTTCTGGCTCCCAGGTGTCTTTTATACAGGTAACGAGCTGAGATTAGGAGCACGCTTAAAGGGAGTGCTCCTAATCTCAGCTTGTTACTCTTAAAGGGAGTGCTCCTAATCTCAGCTTGTTACCTGTATAAAAGACACCTGTCCACAGAAGCAAATCAGATTCCAAACTCTCCACCATGGCCAAGACCAAAGAGCTCTCCAAGGATGTCAGGGACAAGATTGTAGACCTACACAAGGCTGTAATGGGCTACAAGACCATTGCCAAACAGCTTGGTGAGAAGGTGACAACAGTTGGTGCGATTATTCACAAATGAAAGAAACACAAAAAAACTGTCAATCTCCCTTGACCTGGGGCTCCATGCAAGATCTCACCTCATGGAGTTGCAATGATCATGAGAACGGTGAGGAATCAACCTAGAACTACACGGGAGGATCTTGTCAATGATCTCAAGGCAGCTGGGACCATAGTCACCAAGAAAACAATTGGTAACACACTACACCATGAAGGACTGAAATCTTGCAGCGCCCGCAAGGTCCCCCTGCTCAAGAAAGCACATACATGCCCGTCTGAAGTCTGCCAATGAACATCTGAATGATTCAGAGGACAACTGGGTGAAAGTCTAGTGGTCAGATGAGACCAAAATGGATCTCTTTGGCATCAACTCAACACGCCGTGTTTGGAGGAGGAGGAATGCTGCCTATGACCCCAAGAACACTATCCCCGCCGTCAAACATGGAGGTGGAAACATTATGCTTTGGGGGTGTTTTTCTGCTAAGGGGACAGGACAACTTCACCACATCAAAGGGACGATGTACCGTCAAATCTTGGGTAAGAACCTCCTTCCCTCAGCCAGGGCATTGAAAATGGGTCATGGATGGGTATTCCAGCATGACAACGACCCAAAACACACGGCCAAGGCAACAAAGGAGTGGCTCAAGAAGAAGCACGTTAAGGTCCTGGAGTGGCCTAGCCAGTCTCCAGACCAAATCCGACAGGCATCCCTGGTTAGTCCAGGAACAATTATTACAAATATGCACCGTCTTCTTAACATCTGATTCTAAAACATACTATTGTGTCATTCACAACGCGTATTCGATTGTATGCTGGCGTTGTGGTAAAAATTTGGCAAATTCGAAACAATACCCACAAAATACACAACTGAGAATACACATCAATCATCGCCCCCTGTTAACAGATTCATGCCCACATGCAGGCTGGTGCAGGACCACCTTATGCCACACAGAGGCAGCTGCCACTTGAGGGTGCTTGTTGTATATATTGTCTTGAAAAAATCATGAAATTGTATTATAGTATGCTAATTTAAATTCGGCTTGGCTTCGTTATCTAGGGGTGTATTAACAATCGTGAAAATGCAATGTAAAATGTGTAATTTCATACAATTATGCAAATTTATGGAATTATGTACATGCAATTATGCAAATTAGGCTTAACTTCGTTGTTGAGGGCAGGGGTCCCCAACCCCCGGGCCACGGAACGGTACTGGTACCGGTCCGTGGCCAAATTTTTACCACAACGGACCAGTACCGGTACCGGTCCGTGGCCTGTTAGGAACCGGGCCGCACAGCAGGAGGTGAGCGGTGGGCGAGCGAGTGAAGCTTCATCATCTGTATTTCCAGCCGCTCCCCATCGCTCACATTACCGTTTGAGCTCCGCCTCCTGTCAGATCAGCGGCAACATTCAATTCTCATAGGAGCGCGAACCCTACTGTAAACGGCACATGCGAGGATCTAGGTTGCGCGCTCTTTATGAGAAGTCAGAATCCGACACTTATTTTAGTCCGCGCGTGGCCCGCCCATTATTTTATTTACCACTTCTGTCCGCACGTCTTTCGCGCACTGCGCACTTGTCTCAATCACAGTTTTGGTAGGCTCACAAGCTAACCCAAGCCAGAATGAGTAAAAAACAACGTCGCTGGAGAGCTTCTTTGAAAAGGGGGAAAGAACCAATGATGAGACAGCAGAAGACTCAAAGACTGCCAACAAAAAGAAAGCTGCATTTAAAAGAAAATACCTACTTAAATTACGATTTCATTGCAACAGGTGATTCGCATTCTCCAAGCCCGCTTTGTATAATATGTGGCGGCCGGCTATCTAACGAAACCATGAAACCTTCAAAACTGCTTCACCACATGGAGACTAAGCACACTGCATTAAAAGATAAGCCTTTGGAGTTTTAAAACAGCAAAAAAACGTGAACACGAAGAACAGAAGCAATTATTCAAGGCGACCACTTCATCAAATGTGTCTGCACTGAGAGCATCATTCTTAGTGGGTAACTGCATTGCTAAAGCTAAGAAGCCCTTTACTATTGGTGAAGAGTTGATCCTGCCTGCTGCTAAGGACATTTGCCGTGAACTTTTAGGACAGGCTGCAGTTCAAAACGTGGCACGTGTTCCTCTTTCGGCTAGCACCATAACTAGACGAATAGATTAAATAGCAGAGGATAATGAGGCACAATTGTTAGAGAGGATTAATGAGTCACCAATCCAGGTTGACGAGTCTACCGATGTTAACAACAAGGCAACAATTCTTGTTTTTGTGAGATATATTTTTCAGGAGGATGTGCATGAGGATATGTTATGTGCACTTTTGTTGCCAACCAACACCACAGTTGCAGAACTATTCAAGTCTTTGAATGATTACATATGAGGAAAACGGAATTTGTCATTTTGTGTCGATATATGCACGGACAGAGCGGCTGTCATGACTGGACGGCTTTCTGGTTTCACTAGTCGAGTCAAGGAGGTCGCTTCTGAATGTGAGTCTACACACTGTGTCATCCATAGAGAAATTCTGGCTAGCTGAAAAATGTCACCTGATTCTAGATTTGAAGCTTTCGTGACTGCAAGGATTCATATTCTTTGTTTTTTTCGGTAAAGTCACGTAGGTAAAACAAAATTTTAATAAAAGAAAACAACTAAATGAAATCATGACGTTTCGGAGGCAACACAGGTGGAACAGTCACAGCAAGATAGCTGCATCAATTGGTGAGCTCTGAGACCCTCGAGCTTATATACAGGTTAAGGTGGGGGGGGAGGAGCCAAGCAAGGAGCGACGACGGCGTGCGGGGCTAAGGTTAAGGTGGGGGGGAGGAGCCAAGCAAGGAGCGACGACGGCGTGTGGGGCTAAGGTTAAGGTGGGGGGGAGGAGCCAAGCAAGGAGCGACGACGGCGTGGCCAAAACGTCGTGATAATTTTATTGTGTAATTTTATTTTATTAATTTATTATTTTATTCTCATTCTACGTGACTTTACCGAAAGAACTAAAGTAGATGAATCCTTGCAGTCACAAAAGCTTTAAATCGAAATTTAACCGCCTCTACGGGGAGGGATTCCACACAACCTTAAGATCATTCAACAGACTCCGGGATAAGAAGGCTCAACTAATCGAGTCACTCACCTTTCTGAAGAGATGCCGCGACTCTAAGCTTAAAGGTCGCGGTCTGAGCTTGGCCATGTTCGCTCCAGCGCTGTCCTCGAGACAGTCTCGTCCCTTCACCTGATGAAGGCCACTTGTGTTGTGGCTGAAACGTCGTGAGAATTTTATTGTTTTATTTTATTAATTTATTATTTTATTCTCATTCTTTCGTGACTTTACGGAAAGAACCAAAGAAGATGCTCTATCACTAATTAGGAGTTGTGGGGGTGGAGTGTCCGATACAAAATACCCAGGCAGGGGCTTAGTTTTGGTGGGGCTGATGGTAAGTCCCCACCTCTCAGTGGCAAGCTCCAGGTTCAGCAGCAGCGCCTCCAACTCCTCCTCTTAGTGAGCAGCAATTACCAGATCATTGCCATACATAACATGATTGAGCAATAGGAAGCCATCTCTTGACCGCACCTGGGCATCGATCAGCCTCCCATTGTATCTGTACCAGATGGAAATTCCTCTGGTACAGCTATTGAAGGCTTCATGGTCAAAATAGATGTTAAATAATGTGGGAGCAAGAGGACATCCCTGTCGCACCCCAAGGTGTACAGGGAATGGCTCTGACTCCCGGTCAAGTAGTTTTACCCGGGCCTGCTCACCATCATGAAGGTCCTTAATGATTGTGAGCAGAGGGTCAGGGACTCCGAAAGCACAAAGAACAACCCAGAGCACAGGCCTACTGATGGTATCATAGGCCTTGACCAGGTCAAGAAAGCAAAGATGTAGGTATTGTTGGAATTCCCTACACCTCTGCTGTAGCAGATGGAGAGAAAATATGGCATCTGTGCAGGACTGCCCTTTCTGGAAACAAACCGCATTGGGGCTCCGCAAGCCTCTCCTCAGCGTGCCTAGCAAGGCGATTTTGAATAATGCTTGCCAGGACCTTTCCCGGCGCATACACTGTATACAGAAACACACTATAATAAGAACAACGACTGCCATTCGCCACTAAGTGGCGGTGACGTCACCACGGCGCTTGTGCCAGGCTATTTGCACATTGAGGCCACGTTAAGTGTCGAATGCCCGCCGGCAGGAGGTAACAGGGCAGACTCAGTTGCCATGGGTCGACTGAGATGACTGGCCGATGCACCATCTGTGCCCCTTACTGTGACAACAGTGTACACACACGGTTTCTACACACACACTGTATACACCGTTTGTACACAGTGTATACACAGTTTGTACACACACAGTGTAGACACAGTTTGTATACACATACACACTGTGTACACATTAAATCTAGATTTGATATCTGTTATCTAAATCCGTGATCTAATCCCATCTGTAAAGGATGTCATTCCTGACATGCAATATCCTGGAGTTTACAAACTAAGTTGTACCTGCGGTGGCTGTTACATTGGGGAAACGAAACGACATGTCTCGGACCATGTCCGCTGAGCACAAGGCAGATCTGAAACATGGCAGAACCAATACCTCGGCCGTGGCTGACCATTGTTATAACGCTGTGGGCTCGCATGACATTGTTTTTTCCGAGACCAAGGTACTCTGCAAACCTTCGGGCTACTATTAAAAGGTTTGTTCATGAAGCCATCCAGATATAGAAACATAGACATAACTTCAACCGAGAAGATGGATGCAAATTGAGCAATCATTGGAAGGATGTTATTAACGAGGTAAAACCTTAACTATTTATGGTTGTTCCATCATATTTGCCGGGCACTAGTCTATTTTTGCCGAGTTAATTGCATCCCCAGCGTTTGCCATTGCAGCTGCATTGGCATTGTTGGCTTCATTGGCATTTTCTTTGGTTCTTTCGGTAAAGTCACGTAGAATGAGAATAAAATAATAAATTGATAAAATAAAATAACAATAATATTCTCACGACGTTTCGGCCACAACACAAGCGGCCTTCATCAGTTGAAGGGACGAGACTGTCTGGTAGGACAGCGCTGGAGTGAAAAAAACACGTTCAGATCACGACCTTTAAGCTGTGTGAGAGGAAACAAAGCGCCTTGACAAAGGAATTAGCATATAGTTTAGCATTGAAATGGCTGAGTGATTAGCTTGTGACTGGTCACAGAAATGGCTATGTTAAAAGCTAAAGCATACACATCCGCAGAGGCACCCCTTGGCAAAGGAATTAGCATAGAATTTAGCATTGAAATAGCTAAGTTAAAGCATACACATCCGCAGAGGCACCCCTTGACAAAGTAATTAGCATAGAATTTAGCATTGAAATAGCTGAGTGATTAGCTTGTAACTGGTCACAGAAATAGCTATGTTAAAGTCAGAGCATACACGTTCACCGAGGCACTTAGTACAAATCAAACAGGAGAATTTAGCATTGAAATAACTAGGCGAATTTAGCATTGAAATAACTGAGTGATTAGCTAGTGACTGGTCACAGAAATGGCTATGTTGAAGTCAAGGCCTACACATCTGAGCTGTTCACAGTACTATATAGTGAACCAATAAAAAAACTAAAATATAAATTACCTTAATGTTATCAATAAACTCTATATTCTCCAATCAGCTAAGCTACCAACAATAAGTCGTTATATATCACAATGCTATATGGCGAAAAAATGGGTGGATTCTTACCCTCACCTTTAGCAACACGGATAGCTACAGGCCCCGTTCAGACGGACGAGTTCATCCATGGTCGGAACAGAGGAGGGGGAGAGAGACAGCTTAGAGTCGCGGCATCTCTTCAGAAAGGTGAGAGACTCGATTAGTTGAGCCTTCTTATCCCAGAGTCTATTGAATGATCTTAAGGATGTGTGGAATCCCTCCCCGTAGAGGCGGTTAAATTTCGATTTAAAGCTTTCGTGACTGCAATGATTCATCTTCTTTGGTTCTTTAGCAACACGGATAGCTACGGGCCCCGTTCAGACGGACGAGTTCATCCATGGTCGGAACAGAGGAGGGGGAGAGAGACAGCTGCGAGGCGCTATTATACTCCATGTTGTAAACCATACCATTAACCGTGGTGTGAGAGGTATTAAGAGTCAATGCTGGCGAAAGAGCTGCGGTCTGAAGGTCATCGTACAATACCATTAATTAAGAACAGAAATGGTTTAAAACATCTTTCCAATGGTTACTAAGCCAGAATCCATCTTCTCAGTTGAAATTGTCTCTGTGCTTGTATATGTGAATGGCCTCATGAACGAATCTCTCATGGTAGCCGGTTGGTTTGCAAAGAACCTCCGTCTTGGAGAAGTCAATGTCATGTGAGCCCACTGAATTATGACAGTGATCTGCCACGGCAGAGGAGTTCGTTCTACCGTGTTTCAAGTCTGCTTTATGTTCGCGGATGCGGTCCGAGATATGTCGTTTGGTTTCTCCAATGTAGCTACTACCACAGAGGCACTTTAGTTTGTAAACGCCCGGGTACTGTATGTCTGGAACAGCATCTTTTACAGATGGAACTAAATCACGGATTTTATGTACTGTGTTGAATCGGACCTGGATCTTGTTTATTCAGGATTTTGGAGATCTTTTTAGTGACCCCTGCAATGTAGGGTAAGGTGATGGTTTTGAGTGGCTTCATTGGCATTGTTGCTGCAGTGACGTTGCACCCCCCACCCCGCACATCCCCAGCTCTCTCACCCCGGCCCACTTCCCCCCGTCTAGCTTCACGTCCCTCTCCTAGCGTCCACGCAACACTCCCCTCCCCCTACCCCTCTCTCTTGCCCCTCCCCCCTCTCTTACCTATATAACCTCTTACCACGGCATCTCTCTCCCACTTCAGAAAAATAAATTATTGCTGTGGTTTCCCACCTGATGATGATTGTTTGTGTTGCAATCGAAACGTCGTGATTTATTTTATTTTATACCTACGTGACTTTACCGAAAGAACCAGAGAGTATACTGTATACACAGTTTATAAACAATAATGTTCACACACTCTTTGGTACTATTCGGTAAAGTCACGTAGGTGACTTCACCGAACAGAACCAAAGAGAATGGATCCTTGCAGTCACGAAAGCTTTAAATCTAGAATAAATAATGTTTACGTTATTGTTGAGCTCACGCATCCAATGTTCAAGAGAGGGAGCAATGGAATATGAATCTAAATAAACTAAAACTCTAACCCCGCTCTCCGACGTCACAGCTGCATTACCGCATCGGTGTGAGACCCCAATAGTGACGTCATGTCACCTGCTGCCGCATGACGTCACGAGATACCAGGAAGCTGCTGATCCTTGCGCGCGCTCACTGAGAGCCGAGGTGAGAAGTTCACATCGTGGTTGTTGTCGTGGTGATGGTTGTTGTTGTTTACCCAGGTAGAGCCTCGCTCCTCTCTCTCTCTCGTAGGGAAATCAATTGAGTAGCAGCGAGTATGGAATCGATGTCCAGGTTGGAACATTACAACGCGGGGCCTTGCCTCCTGCCCTCGCCTGATTGCATTTGCTTTAATTCTCTGCTGAAGTTTAATTTGTCTTCTACCTGTCTCACTACTTTGAAACTTTGTTTCTTTTAAATATTTCTACAGTTTTTTTTTGTTATCTTACCAAGGCCAAGCCCACTTGAGCTGCTATACCGCTCTTGTTTTCAGAAGTGACCTGCCCACAACAAAGTGGCTTATCAACGTGTGGAAATGTCTCTCGGTCAAATACTCTAAACGCGTGGTGATGTTGACTCTAAATGTGGAGGGAAAACCGGAAGATCCGGAGGAAATTCCACGCGACCACGGGGAAAGAGACACGCAAACTCCAAATATACAGCAGTAATACAGGTTTGTTTGGGTTAGATCGCGTAAAAATATGTGTCGGTAAACTCGACACAGGAAATTAGTAAGGTTTGTCACGTAAACAGAACGTGGCCAATTCGTCACTAGTACAGCACTAGTGTATAGTGTAGTGAATAGTGTAGTGTGTAGTGTATAGTATAGTGTATAGTGTTTTGTATACTAGTACAGCACACCGGTTGTGTGGTGGAGAGCCAAGCCACAACATTTACAATCTTGAGCACGACGTTCGCCAGTAATTACAACCAGCTTCATCAGGCGACAGCCAAATGTTGTCAAGCTGCCGTTTCGCACCATGATCCTGATAGAAAAGAAGTCCATGGTGGAAATATTATTTTGTGTTGCCAAGCCTATTGCTGGGTCAGTTTGGCGACGGAGGAAATTGTAGCCATCGTCACCTTGCCAGAAAATAAGTAGACATTGAAGAGCATCATTGGATCGGTGTGTTTCATTTCTGTGTAGGGTATTGTTCCTCAGTTGCAAGACCATGCCTCGAGTGACATGTTGTTCAGCAGTCAGAATGACAGCGACTTCAGATGTTGCGAGTGCATTTAAGCGGCACTCATGTTGACCATGTGGAGTTTACTCGGCATGAATGACATTGTACTCTGAAGTCATCTTCTCCATGGCAAACTTGAAACTGTGAACATAAGAGTGTGAACATCATAGTTTTCCTTATGGAGCATGTTTTGCCACAACAATAGGACTTGCATCTTGGTGTTGATGACCTTTTTGCAATGCTGGTGAGCCTTCTAGAACTGTCAGACATGCAAGTAGATCTGTGGTAATGTAGGGAGGTCATTAGGTAGTGGCAGCAGACTGCTAATGCGATTATGTACCTGGCCCTGCACTTTAAATGTGGGCATGTAGCCAGATGTCGGGATGAGTTGGTTTGCACCCAAAATATGTAATTTGGAAGCATTCTACCGTTGTTTCGGAATTGGCTTGCATAGGTAGTGTTTGCAGGTATCAATACATGAATAGGCTCGGGATGGTCATTAATTGGTACAGTTACAGCATATCCTTTCCATGTCATTGCATGGCAGTAGCTGCATGAAGTAGACATGGAACCAATGGCAACTACTGAATCAGAAGTGTAAATTAAGTGAGGAATGTGTGGAAAAGAAAGACTTTTCCGTTTGGCAGCAGGGTAGGCACCTGGTTGCAGCCATTGTTGTGCTGTTTGCAAACTGCCTTGCTTGTTGGTGGACTGAAGTTTGATTAGCTGTGGCAGCAGCCATTTGTGCTGTGTTGGTTTTCTGTGAAGCTCATTGCTGTTGAGGAGTTGGTGCAGCCATGGTAGCCCTGGCAACATGCTCTTGCTTCTTAGTGTTAAGGAGATTCATTACCTGTAGGTGCAGCCATTGCAGAACTTGAATGGCATAAATTATTGTAATCGGCTTTGGTGAAGAGAGGTGCACGTTTTCCGCGAGGAACATTATTGGTGGAGGTCAAAGTTAATAAGCATAAAAAAGAGTAAATAGTGAGTGTGTGAGTGAATGCTATTTAGAGATTAAGGAAATGATAGTTGATTGTGTAATCGTTGTAAGAAGGTGAAGACATAAGCCGCAAAGGAACGAAGTCATTGTTTGTAGTGCTTGATGTGGGTATTATAGTATGTGTGTGGTGGTGTGTACATATGTAATGATTTTAATGCTAGTGCGTGTATTTGCATGCTTTTTATTCCTTTCCAGGCGATGTAGACTTGATGTATTTTAGTCGTAGATGTTGTATAGCATCTATGTTATGTAGAAGGAGGTCGGTAGTGTTGGTACGTAGATGTAAATATTTTTGAATAGTACATGTTTTTAAAATACATATTGCAGTGTGTGTTCGAGGTGAGCCGTGCACGTGCAGAGAGGATAGTAAGGAGCCGGAGGTGGATGAATTTGGCGGCAAAAACGCAGGGTTGATAATAGGGAAGGATAACGTGGTAAATATGAGAACAAATATTGTAGTGCAGTGGAGGCACCTTGTTATGGTGAGTGCGTATAATTCTAGTATATGAAATGTCATAATGTGTTAGCATGTGTGGAAAACCGTAAGTAGTGAGAATGCTCCCGGGCGTTAACGCATGGCAAGAGAAAGAGAGGGGGGAGTTGAGGAGCGGGGGGGGGGTGCAGGTGGTACAGGTGTTGAAGGTGAGCAGGTAAGCTAAAAATAGTGAGAAAAACACAAACTCACCCGTGAGTACGCATGGAAAGTTTGGATTGTGTTGGCGCCATTTGGTTCACAAAAAAGTCTACACAAGCGCAAAGTCTGCTTTATCTTAATAGATTTATACTATTTTTTGTCTTGGAATATTTTTTGTATACAGTTTCTCCGTGTTCATGTCAATTGTTTAGTTTATTTGGAATACAGTACAGTACTTATTTCAATTGTGATATTGTCAATTTTAGTTTACGTTTACCTAACGCCATTACTTAGGTAAGGTATTGAATATCACACTTTTAGCTTTCGCGCGGAAATTTCCAAGAACATTACTCTGCGATATGCAAGGGGCTGCTGTATTTTTTGTCTATTAACTACAGCAGAGGTGTACAGATTTTTAACAGAAACTAGATCTCTGCATTCTTTATTTAATAAAGGCCTATAGTAACATAAAGAGGCTTGGGGCTTTGGGCTGTTATTTGTTTTCAAAGCTATGCCTCTGCTCACATTATTTTAGGATTTGTATGATTTTGGGTGGGACGGTCTCAAGCTGCGTGACCAGGTGTCGGAGCCATTTCCTGTTCAACTTGGCTTGTGACACAAATTCACTCTGGCCCCATGCATTACATTACATAGCATATTAGATAACTATGTAGTTTGAGAAGCTCCCAATGGTCATATGAAAACCATTGCATTCGTTACGGTTACAATGATATGCTAATCGATGCCTGGTTATAGTTAAAGGATCTTTACCTGCTGGTTAACCATGTTACATCTGCTGATGATTTGGTAATGGCTACTCAATGAGATGGAATTAGGGAATCTTGTTCTGTGCCTTGATAATTAATTCCATCATGAAATGGAGCCTTGCAAATGTTCCACAAAAATAAATCACTTGCCTGGGAATTTCATGTCATACAACACTGCACCTGCTCAACTCTCCATGAATAATCAGGCAGATCTACAAGTGTTGAAGGAGCTCCCATACCTGGTTAATGTGTTCACGACCAGCGCTGGTTTGGCAGCCAAAGTCTCACTTAAAATTAATCGAGCAGCATTTTTTCATTAGACTGTGTAACACTTGTGGAAGGTGCCTGGACTTTTGCTCCATACAAAGCTTTGAGTGTCCATCGACAAGGTCTAGTCCATCTGAGACCAGCTCTCTCCCTGCCATACTGGCATCGCACCTGCCCCTCACCCTTAATCCTGCGGATAATCGACGCAAAGGATGGCACCACTTAGCCATTTCGAGCTGGCCCAACTGAGTTATGTGGGTCACGCGGCCACGAGTCGCTTGTTGGCGAACACAATCCCTGGGCCTGGCTCTAGGGGTGATATCAATATAGAATATATTCAAGGATGCCCCCGAATAGACTCCCCCTGGAACTCGACCAGACACGTCCCACTGGGCGAAGACCCCTGGGCTGGCCCAGGACACGCTGGCGGGAGTATGTCGCTCGGCTGGCCTGGGAACGTTTGGGAATTCCCCAGGATGAACTAGAGTCTGTCGCCAGGGAAAGGGAGGCCTGGACCGCCCTACTCAGCATGCTGCCACCGCGACCCTCACCAGGACAAGCGTTTTTAGGACTAACGAACAAAGCTGTGATTCTTCTTGGCCACAGATATTACTCTGTGCATGCAAAGTATAAACTTATTCAATTACCATCTGTGCTGGCTTATATAATGAAGGCTGGCCTGCCTATGATTCATCCTCTATTCACCCAGACTATATTGTTTTAGAAGCTTATAGATCCTTAAGATATCAATACAGAATATAATCTAGAGTAGAGGCTGACTGAAATTAGGTTTCGGTGCTGAAAGTTGGCAAGTGGCCTCTTTCGGCATACTTTGGATTTCGGCTGAAAGTCAGTTTTTAACTTTCGGTCTGGTTTTGGTTTCGGCCGAAACTGATATTGACTTTCGGTCATCAACCGAAGATCTATTTTTAGAATATAACGCTAGTGCTACGTCTATCAGTCGGTCAGTCGGCGCTAGGCAATCTTATGCGATAGGCTGCAAACACACACATGTCAGCAGCAGCTTATGAGCGAGGTTACAACCGCAACCATGCTCTGGGGCCGTCCATAAATGATGTCACGCACCTAGGGGGGGGGGGGGGGGGGGTCAGACATTTGTGACGATGTGTGACGAGGGGGGGGGGTGAGAAATGTGACGTCACATCAAAATGGCAGAGCTTTGTGACGTCATATTTGAGGGGGGTCTGACTTTTTGTCACGCCGTGTAACGAAGAGGGGGGGGGGGGTAAAAAATCGTCCAAAATTGCGTGACGTCATTTATGGGCGGCCCCTCTGCTAATGTATATACGACCGGTCAACAGACGGCAGCCTGCATCTACATCTGTGGGTGGAGTCTCTTTGGCGGGAAGACAACAAAGTGCCTCCGTTGTCTGTTTCAGCCGCCTGCCCGCCTTGGCTTATGTGTTGCGTTCGCTTCAATCTACACGCATGTTGATACTGAGATTCGAAGTCTGACAATATTGATATTCAATTAGTTAATAGTTCCACATTGAATTTGTGATAACGAAATTCAGTGAAGTAGAAAATTAAAGTTAATAAACGGAGCCGTTAATCACCGTGAAGAATGTCGAAACATGCGGTGTGGGATTACTTCACTAAAGTTGATTCTGATGCAAGCAAGGCGCAGTGCAAAGAATGCAACAAACTGTTAGATGATGATAGAAGAGAAAGCGACTAAACATGCATTACCAAATTTTGTGCAGACATCCTTGACATAAATGGCCGAGAGCAGAATCATCTGGCCTGATGACCACGTTGCAGTTCAGCGAATTGATGAGTGCATCATGGACTTGATCGTTGTCAACATGTTACCCTACTCAGTTGTTGAAGGTGAAGCATTCAAAAGACTGAACATTGGTGATCCACTCAGCGCTCATCGCTATAAGGTGAAATGCGAAAAATACTACAGAACAACGCTGATGCCTGCCACATATGACAAACTCGTGAAACACGTGACAAATCTGTTGCAGGAGGCCACATGGATATCGTTTACTACAGATGGATGGAGCAATCCAACAAAATCATGCTCATTACTCAGCTTCACGGATCATTTCATTCATGATGCTGTGTGGCCCAAAGTTATCTTGAGTGTGACGGTGCTGGAACAAGATCATGATGGAACATATCTTGCATCGAAACTTTGTGAAGCCATGACGAAATGGGAGATTGCGGAGAAGATTCACGTTGGAGTGCGAGACAATGCCGCCAACATGAAACTGGCAATGAGACTCGCAGGCGTCACTGATATTGGCTGCATGTCCCACACATTACAGTTGGTTTTGCATGATGCCCTGTTCACGCAGACATCAGTAGAAGTTGTCATCAAGAAGGCTCGCAAGATTGTTACTCACTTGAAGCATAGTGAGCAGGCTTGCCGTCATCTCGTGGAACAACAGCAAACGGTTAAATCCCCAGAACATTCACTACTGCAAGATGTCGAGACGAGATGGAATGGTATGTATCTTATGCTGGAGCGGCTGGTCGAACAGCGCAAGGCGGTTAATCTGTACAGTGTGCAGCGTAGTGGAATCGACAGTTTCTCTCTCGCAGAGTGGGAACTGGCAGCAAGAGTTGTTAAAATTCTTAAACCATTTTACACTGCAACGCTGGAGATTTGTGTTGACGATGCATGTATTTCTGTTGTTATCCTGCTCGTCTCAAATTTGAATAACATGCTCAACACTACAGCAGCAGACCAGGGCCTCAAGCAAATGAAAGCGACACTGCGTGATGCAATGTGCTGTCGATTCTCTGATATCAGTTCCTCGGCACCCTTCCTTGCTGCGACGCTGATTGACCCACACTTCAAGGATACTTATTTCAATGTCCAGAAGGCAGTGGCAGCGAAGAAAGTGGTTCTGAACTTTCTACGCTCAGTCCAAGAAAGCGCTATGAAAAATATGACTGCGCCATCCGCAGCTTCGCCAATTGACAACGTTGAGCCAGGACTTGAGAGCAGCGAGACTTCCGAATCCGGTGCCCAAGAGGAGGATGATCCCTGGGCTGCGTATGACAGCCAACCTGCTAATGTGAATCCATCACAAAATTTTCGACATTCAAACTGACGCCATACCGCCGTTCGAACAGCAGTTGACCAATTACTTAAAGGAACTGCGTTTGCCTCGAATGACCACGGGCATATATGCGTACTGGCATTGCAGTCAATACCCACTTCTGGAAGCCGCTGCTCAAAAATACTTGTCTGCACCGCTGATCAGCGTGGCCAGTGAACAGTTGTTTAGTGCAGCAGGACAGTTGTATGCAGACTGGCGCAGCAACCTGCTGGGCGAAAATGTGGAAAAACTGTTCTTTCTTAACTACAACATTCATTTGTTGGGATATAATTACTAAGTAAGTAATACCTAAAGATTTGATATTTAGCGACTCTTACTGCAGGCTCTGAATGGTTACTTCTAGATTTATTTTTAATTAAAGTAGCATTGCATCATAACATATTTAATAAATCTTGTGTTCGGTAACTTCGGTTATATACCTTTCTGTTTCGGTCTCGGTCGAAAGTGTATGTAAACTTTCGGTTTCGGCTTCGGTTTCGGCCGAAAGTGGAGTAAAAATTTCGGTTTCGGCTTCGGTTTCGCCGAAAGAACATTTTTAACTTTCAGTTTGGTTTCGGCCGAAACCAGAAATTCAGTTTCGGTTAGCCTCTAATCTAGAGTCTCTTTGGCAGGCGAGGCTGCATTGATTCGGTCATGAATCCCGCAGTCCCAGACACTGCATGCTCAAGCAGCTTTTGTTTGTCCAGATATTAGGGGCTGAACAGGCATGGCATTGGCGAGAAAAGAGATTGGAGAATGTGGAGGTGATCAGAACTGCCAATGACTGGTGCCAGTGAAGATCGGCCTCTGTGGAGGAGGCCCGTGAGGTATGCTGCATGGCAGATAAGAGATATTTGCTCTGCAAAAATGATGAGGTTGGAAAAGCAACGCCCACATGAATAGGTAGAACGCTGGGTTTCTAAAACCCAGCAAGACAGTGGGGAGCACAGCTGGTTCATCTGTCGGTCATCCCTTGACACTTGGATCATTCCCATTACCTGCTGACAAGGAATCCACACTTACATGGCTTTAAATTGCACGTATCATGGCATTAGCACTGTGATAAGGTTACTTGAAATTTGTCAGGAATGGTGGATGTTTGGTTTATATAATACTAGCGGGAAGTACCCGGCGTTGCCCGGGTGAAAAATATATTTCAAAACTTCTGTTAAAAACATAACATTCATACACAAGTACTAAGCTATTGTGAAAGCCCGGCGTTCCGTTTGTCTGTCCATTTGTCCATCAACAAAATTAATAGAGGCTTGAAAAAGTCCTGAATCCAAAAGTAGTAGAAAGTGGCGGGTAAATAGATGATATAATAGGTTTCCGAAAATTGTCGACCTCAAAAAATGTTTTACCCCTCCGTAAGCATATATACCTACACACGCTACATACAATAGAGTGAGTAGTATCTCGTGACTCTATAGTAGTATCTGGCTCTACAGTAGTATCTACTGACTGTATAGCAGTATATATTGACCCTACAGTACTATCTACTGATTCAACAGTAGTATCTACTGACTCTATAGTAACTACTAACTGTTTAGTAGTATCTGCTGACTCTATAGGAGTATCTGCTGACTTCATAGTAGTATCAACCAACTCTATAGTAGTAATTACTGACTACAGTAGTATCTAATTACTATAGTAGTATACCATAGAGCTCTATACCATGAAGCTTGTATTTCCGACCATCACCACTGAGCCAGTGAACTGGAGCACGTACACCAAGCCAAGATGAATGGATATTCGGACTACACAATCCGTAAAGCTATCACCCCAACCATTGGGAAAGAACCATCTGAGGACCCAATCAAAACCATCACCTTGCCATACATAGCAGGGGTCACCAAAAATATTTCCAAAATCATGAGCATGTTGATACTGGTACTGAATCGGACCTGGATCTTGTGTTTGTTTCAGATTTTGGAAATCTTTTTGGTAACGCCTGCTATGTATGATAACGTGATGGTTTTGATCGGCGTCTCAGGGGGTTGTTTCTCCATGGTTGGAGAAACAGCTTTGCGAATAATGCGGTCCAAGTACCCATTCATCTTGAGGGCCTGGTGTACGTGTTCCAGTTCACTGGCTAGGTGGTGTTGGTCAGAAATGCAGTGGGCCCTATGGTGTAGTGTTTGATGAGGGAATTCTTCTGTGCCAGATGGTGGTGGGAATCAACCAACTCTATATTCAAATCTAGATTAGTTTTATATTATGTTTACTATTTCTATCTACGTGACTTTACCAAAAGAACCAAGAATATAGTACTTACTTAACAGTGCCGTGGTAAGGCCTATTCCCATGCAGGGGCCCCGGCCTCACCTAGATTTCCCAGCCGGCCGAGGTGGCACCTTGGCAGGCTGGGGCTGGGCTGCTACCCCGCCCCCCGTCCCCCACCATCCCCCGCCCGCTCGACAGTAGTTATCTACGGACTATAGTAGTATCATCAACCGACTATCGTGGTAAATGCACACTTGGGGTGGGGGGGGGGACATCACAGTGTGAAAATTTTACCTCAGTTCTGTGTATTATTTTTGTCAATTTTGAACGTGAAGGCAAAATTCCCCCCTCCACTGATAGCGTGTGTGTATTGTTAGGGACAGCCACGGGTCAGCTGTCTTGCACATGTGCAGATGTGTGCTTTGGCACGTGCTCAGCATAGTAATATAATAATTAATAGTACTAAATTGTTATATCATGGGACCTCCTTTGCCTTTTGGCGTCCGCTGGTCTAACACTGTTTGAGACGAGGCTCGAAAGAAATCTGTCTCTGGTGTGGACCAATCAGTTTCAAGGACAATGCATATACTGTACTATCAGAGCATGTTTTTTTGCATTTTGACCACAAGTATATGTGGTTAATGCAGACATGATTCCTTGCAAAAGGTTTAAGTTTGGTGTTTTAACATCTTAACACCCGTTTTGTTGCCAGAAAAAGGGGAAAACCTATTATTATACTAAATTGTTAATTTAACTACTTTTAAGTTGGCGGACGCGAAATAAAAATAGTACTCACCACGGGGCTTATTGCATGGTTCCTGGGTACTTTTTTTTAACCAAAAAACCCCACGGTTCGTGAGTCAAATCCGTCACAAGTTTCGTCCACAGAAAAAACCCCACGGTTCGTGAGTCAAATCCGTCACAAGTTTCGTCCACAGACCGACGGACAGTCAGACAGACAAAAATGACTTGTATAGGTAAGATGTAATGATCCATGTGAAATGTATATGTTTTAAAGAGTTTATCTTTGTGGGTAGCTATGAACTCAACAGTAAGTTTGATTGCTGACAGCAAACATGATTGTTAAGTGAAAGCTGAACTTATTGTGGTCCTCTGCCATGTTGATTGATCTTAAATTCATTACATGGTGAAGTGAGGAAGCATTAATACTGAGCAGATGAAGGTGGCCAGGCATGCTTCTGGACACACCACCACCTTTGTACCATGCCAGTGTGTGACAGTGTCAAGTTTGTATTTGCAGTAAAATATATTAACTATTCAACATGGAGGTTAAATAAAAAATAGCTTATTTTAGTTTTCCTCTGGAACTTTTTGTAAGAATGGAAACAGTCAGGAAATTAACACAGCGTATGTGCTGTTGAAGTTAGCTCTGTTCATCCAAGCATTCAAGCAAATCTGAGCCTGGCTTCACACCTCTAAGTTGTGATTGAACATTAATTTATGCACTTTTGCATAATACAAATTGTATTATTTTCAACAGCCTTTGCTATGTTAGCTGAATTTTGCTTTCATAAATATTCCTTTTGTTGCCAGGCAGCCAAAATTGTATGCTTGGTGTTTTGGGTTAACATTAATGTTGAAGATACTAGGGCGTCCACGCATAATTATAACCATTTGCCCTCTAAATTGTATGCCTTAACAGCCCGTGTGATGAATTGGGGAATATCTTGAATATATTAATAAATATAGACGTGTAAGTCATGTGTGACTCTATATTAATTCCTCTGTGCCTTGATACTGACCGAGATGGTGTGGATATTTTTTCTGTCTGCAGCTGACGCTTCCTCAGCAGAATTGGTCTGATGGAGCAAAGGCACTCAGCGCAGCCCGGTACAACAAGACAACAATGGGACCAGGATGCAAACAGCATGGATTGTACTGGAAGTGTGACACGGCACCAGAGAACTCAAACAGGAGAGAAACCCTTCAAGTGCACTGTGTGTGAGAAGGCATTTGCATGGTCATCAGTTCTTCAAAAACACCAGAGAACACACACTGGAGAGAAACCCTTCAGGTGTAGTGTGTGTGGGAAGGCATATTCAGATTCATCTGTTCTTAAAAAACACCAGAGAACACACACAGGGGAGAAACCCTTCAGCTGTAGTGTGTGTGGGAAGGCATTTTCAGATTCATCCGCCCTTAAAAGACACCAGAGAACACACACAGGAGAGAAACCCTTCAGGTGCACTCTGTGCGGGAAGCCCTTTGCAGTGTCATCACATCTTAAAGAACACCAGAGAACGCACACAGGAGAGAAACCTTTCAAGTGCACTGTCTGTGAGAAGGCATTTGCATGGTCATCAGATCTTGAAAAACACCAAAGAACACACACAGGAGAAAAACCCTTCAAGTGCAGTGTGTGTAAGAAGGCATTCGCACAGTCATCAAATCTTAAAAAACACCATAGAACACACACAGGAGAGAAACATTTCAAGTGCACTGTGTGTGAGAAGGCATTTGCACAGTCATCAAATCTTAAAAAACACCATAGAACACACACAGGAGAAAAACTTTTCAAGTGCACTGTGTGTGAGAAAGCATTTGCACAGTCATCAGTTCTTCAGAGTCACCAGAGAACACACACAGGAGAGAAACCCTTCAAGTGCACTGTGTGTGAGAAGGCATTTGCAGAGTCATCCCATCTTAAAATACATCAGAGAACGCACACAGGAGAGAAACCCTTCAAGTGCACTGTCTGTGAGAAGGCATTTGCATGGTTATCCGGTCTTCAGATCCACCAGAGAACACACACAGGAGAGAAACCTTTCAAGTGCAGTTTGTGTGAAAAGACATTTTCAAGTTCATTTTGTTTTAAAATGCACCAGAGAACACACACAGGAGAGAAACCCTTCAGGTGCACTCTGTGCGGGAAGCCCTTTGCAGATTCATCACATCTTAAAATACATCAGAGAATGCACACAGGAGAGAAACCTTTCAAGTGCACTGTGTGTGAGAAGGAATTTGCATGGTCATCAGGTTTTCAGATCCACCAGAGAACGCACACAGGAGAGAAACATTTCAAGTGCACTGTGTGTGAGAAGGCATTTGCATGGTCATCAGGTCTTCAGATCCACGAGAGAACACACACAGCAGAGAAACCTTTCAAGTGCAGTTTGTGTGGTAAGGTATTTTCAGGTTCATTGCCTCTTAAACGGCACCAGAGAACACACATGGGAGAGGAACCCTTCAGGTGCCTCTTGTGCGATAAAGCGTTTGCAAAGTCATCAGATCTTCAAAAACACCAAAGAACACACAGAGGAGAGAAACACTTCAAGTGCACTGTGTGTGGAAAGGTGTTCACACGGTCATCATATCTTCAAAGGCACCAGAGATCACACACAGGAGAGAAACCCTTCAAGTGCAGTGTGTGTGGGAAGGCATTTTCAGATGAATCACATCTTAAAAAACACCATAGAACACACACCGGAGAGAAACCTTGCAAGTGCTGTGTGTGTGGGAAGGCATTTTCAGATTCATCAAATCTTAAAATACACCAGAGAACACACACAGGAGTGAAACCCTTCAAATGCAGTGTGTGTGGGAAGGCATTTTCATTTTCATTTTATCTTAAAATACACCAGAGAACACACACAGGAGAGAAACCCTTCAGGTGCACTCTGTGCGGGAAGGAGTTTGCACAGTCATCTTATCTTAAAAAACACCATAGAACACACACAGGGGAGAAACATTTCAAGTGCACTGTGTGTGAGAAGGCATTTTCACAGTCATCAAATCTTAAAAAACACCATAGAACACACACAGGAGAGAAACATTTCAAGTGCACTGTGTGTGAGAAGGCATTTGCACAGTCATCAGTTCTTCAGAGCCATCAGAGAACACACACTGGAGAGAAACCCTTCAAGTGCAGTGTGTGTGGTAAGGCATTTTCACAGTCACGACATCTTCATCGACACCAGAGAACACACAACCATCAGAAGATCCCCAAGGAGTGTAGTCTGAAATCGACTTGTGAAAGTCAAAGTGCTGCAATGAGCCCATCCCTCCTGAAAAAAGAACCAGAAGTGAATTCCAGCTTGGACACTGTGAAATGTATCAAGCTGAAAATTGAAGAGGTGACAGTGAAGAGCGAAGAAGTGAAGGTGAAATGTGAAGATGAAGATTCAACTACAAAATCGGACCTTCACATTGATGGAGGCAACGTGAAGCAGGAGGAGAATTCTGACTGTGAGGCAGAGCGAGGCAACACCCAGCAGTTTGTGGAAGTGGAGGTGTGGGTCGACTTCTTAGACAATACAAAGTCAAATGGAGACCCGGTAGATATGTAAGCTTGAGACAATGAAGCCCCAGTAGATTCGCCTTCGTCACAGGCCTTTAATGAAAAGAACGTGAAGTTGAACACTCCATTCCTAGGTTCAACCTGCAGAGTAAGAGTGGCCAGTATTATCGGACCTGTGGGTTGGGTAGATCTCTAACTAGGAGTGAGAGCCAATAAGCTCCCAAGCATTCACTATGTTATAATAATAATAGCATTTTATGGTGCTTGCTTAATCGCCTCAGCAACTCGGAGTTTTGTATCATATCTCATCACAAACACTCGAAGAGAATGTTATATATATAACTTTTCCAAAAATATATATTGAGAGTGATTCTGAGTATTGTGGTTAATGCAGACATGATTCCTTGTAAAAGGTTTCAGTTTGGTGTTTTAACATCTCAACACCTAAATTTTGATTTAAAGCTTTCGTGACTGCAGTAATTCATATTCTTAGTTTTTTCGGTAAAGTCACGTTGAAGAGAAACAACAAAATAACAAAATATATATAAAACAATAAAAAATTCTCACGACGTTTCGACCATAACTCAAACGGTCATCATCAGGTGTGTCGGTTTGCATAAATTTATTTTGAAAACGGCATATTTATTTATTTATATATATAAAAAAACGCTTGCGTCACGCGCAACGATTGGCAGTTTGCCCAGGACTAGTCCATCTATTTTTTTGAAAAGAGGAGGGGGGAGACGAAATTTGTTTTTATGTATGCTGTCTGAAAGCCACTGTAAGCGTGAACAATCAATCAAGCACTGAAATGATTTATCAAATCTTTCCAATGATTGCTAAGATAGAATCCATCTTCTCGGTTGAAATTGTCTCTGTGCTTGTATATGTGGATAGCCTCATGAATGAATCTCTCATGGAAGCCAGATGGCTTACAAAGAACCTCCGTCTTGGAAAAGTCAATGGCATGTGAGCCTACTGAATTAGAACAATGATCTGCTACGGCCGAGGTGTTGGTCCTACCGTGTTTAAGGTCTGCTTTATGTTCACGAATGCGGTCCGAGATATGGCGTTTGGTTTCTCCAATGTAACTACTACCACAGAGGCAACTTAGTTTGTAGACACCAGGGTATTGTATGTCCGGAATCACATCTTTTACAGACGGAACCAGATCACGGATTTTATGTAATGTGTTGAAACGGACCTGGATCTTGTGTTTATTCAAGATTTTGGAGATCTTTTTTGTGATCCCAGCAATGTAGGGTAAAGTGATGGTTTTGAAAGGCTCCTCAAGAGGGTTCTTCTTCATGGTTTGAGTGATAGCTTTGCGGATTGTATAGTCGGAGTAACCATTAGCCCTAAGAGCTTGGTGTACGTGCTTGAGTTCACTGCTTATGTGTTCCTGGTCGGATATGCATTGGGCTCTATGATACAGAGTCTTGATGAGAGAATTCTTCTGTGATGGATGGACTAGTCCTGGGCAAACTGCCAATCGTTGCGCGTGATGCAAACGTTATTTTTTTATATATATAAATAAATATGCCGTTTTCAAAATAAATTTATGCAAACCGACACACCTGATGATGACCGTTTGAGTTATGGTCGAAACGTCGTGAGAATTTTTTATTGTTTTATATATATTTTGTTATTTTGTTGTTTCTCTTCAACGTGACTTTACCGAAAAAACTAAGAATATCTCAACACCTGTTTCCATAAAAAAGGAGAAAACCTATTCTCACTCAAAAAGAATGTTGTATATATCCTTTTCCAAAAATGTACATTAAGAATGATTCTGCCTATTCTTTTTTGTAATAATTTTGATCGGGATGGAGCGCTGGGGCACAGAAAGGGTGAGTCCTCGCCGCTGCCTCCTGCCTTGCCACACAAAAGACAGCTGGAGGATAATTACTCACAAGCCTGCTTGGGAATAAAATGTAATAAAAATACTGCAAACCCAAGGGGGGGGCTAATGAGATTCTGCAGGAAATCCCCAGTTGACTTCAAGAGAAGGCCGCCATAAAGGAAACAACCCACAATAAAACAAACATAAGACGGAAACATAAGGGGTCACAAACCTCCCTTGGACAGCAAAATCCATCCAAGGGCAGTTAATAATTGAGCTGACTGGGGATTTTTTAAAAATACAACAGTAAAGTCCGAAGCTTGGCTATATATTCAACCTCAGGATATCAAAATACAACTTGAATAAGAAGCACGGATCCCTGGCGATACAGACTGGGAACGAAGATTAATACACCCCTCGGAATACCCTTGGTAACAACTATGGTATACCACAAATCTTGGTTAAGCATGAAATAAATAATAATTATAAAAGTGTTAGACCTAGGGGCATTCAGAAGATATACAATGCGAAGTATGTCAATCACACACGACCAAGATAATATGTATTCCACAGGATCAGAGCCTCACCAACCGCCTTTGTCTTCCAGTAGCTAACAGCACATGGTAGCAGTAAATTATGTATGCAGGGGGACACCTCCCCCTAATATATCAAATACCACGCAATAATTCAAAACTGCAACGTCAGTGCTATGAACGCTGCTCAAAACGTACTTTGAGTCACTTGCAGAGTCAAAACTGCAGAAAGTGGTACGGTACCAAGCTATGAGGTATACAATTATTTTTTTTACTTCCAACCCGTGATGAGAGGACAATACATGGCAACATCAAGCACACCCAGGCACAATAGGTCACGAGTTCAAAGGCCACAGCGCCCCTTTTTGAGAGAGACTGCAAGTCTGATGCCCAAAAAAGTAATACTTCCAGCCCGTGATGGGAGCGTGGGGAACGCTGACCAAAATGTGAACAGAAACATTGCGGTAATAAAGACATCCGGACAACAAACAGCCGAAACGACTTTAAAAGGAAAACAGCTGATCGTCATTTCTTTATGACGATCATTAAAAATAAAAACTGTTACTTTTCACAATGCCATACTAAAGAAGAAGAACTGCGAGTGGTAGGCTCCAGGGATTGCCCTCGTGACTGGCAAATTGATAGGGAGCTCTGCATCGTCAGAAGCCACACATCACGTAGAGGTTTTTTTTGTTGCGTCATTGAGAGAGGCTGCCAGCCAAGGCTGGTGCTCACAGTATTACAATACAAACGTGGGGAAGAGTGCCTAGCATTACTATTCCCGGTGGCGAGGTCGCTGTGTACAGCCAACCATTACGACCATAGTGACAATAGTTCCGATTATGCTTCGATCAAAGTTAACCCTTCGAGGGAAAGCTGGTGCCACCACTATTCGTGAGAGTGCCCCTTGAAATCGGAACCTACAGGCGAAGTTTAGTTGAGGGTCGGATCAGAGACTGACACGGAATGATATAACTTGATCTGTAGCGTGTCCTCTGTGCAACACGAGTCGAACAGACAACTGGAAGAGGACTTTTGAAGAGGGGGCGGAGGAGGGGGAAGACGATAGTCGCTGTCTCTCCAAGTCGCTCCACAGTGGGGGTGATGCGCGGCAACCAGCGGACGAGTTGCGAGTGGTTTCTGGTGACGGGATCATCGCGCACATTGATGCAGACGGATCCGGACCCGGACCCATCATCCCTGCCAGCACGGGCACCGCCGACAGAGTGACCAGCGTGCCGACTCGGCAACCACCCCAGCGGTGGAGAGAGACCGACAAAACAGCCGAGAACACCATGTTCAACACACGCCGACCCAGCGCCCCTGTTGGGGACCTGAGGTATTTTCGATACAAGGAACGCAGCACCTCGGAAGCTGCTAACTCAAGTTAGCAAGATACAGCAACTGCCATTCGCCACTAAGTGGCGGTGACGTCACCACGACGCTTATTCCAGGCTATGTTTTTCAGTTTCATTTATTAGGTATAACCATGCGAGCCATGCAGCTCTTGACTCGGGTGCAACCGCAACAAAACAAAAACATGAACAAGAAACATCTTAAAGTGACTACATGCAACAGAAAAATCCTGGAAAAAACAGAAAGTCGTCCAGAAAAAACACTTTCAACGCTGTGTGCAAAAATCCCAGTGGGATGCAAGTCAAACAATAACAACCATAAGACAATGTAGATTAAAGTTATCAGGCTAACTCTGTACTATAACAAACAGACATGGCTAAACCAAAAGTTTTCAAAATCAAAATAAAGCTATAAAAACAATGTAACAGTGAATATCTTAGGTCACATTTGTTCTTCGAAAGTGAGGAGATCCAGCAGGAAGTCTGCTGATTTTTTTGTAAGTACATCGTGAATAAATAAGTCTTAATGCACAAGCCGTCGATCATTAAGATAAGTTAAGTTTGACCCAATGTAGAGATCGCAGTGGTGGGTCACAGAATCTTGCCCGCAAATTCATTGATGCCCCATTAGCCAATTGATAAGCATTTGTTAGCCCATCAGGCACACTAGCACTCACATTATTGTTTCAGGACATTTCGTTACTTGCATAATCTTACCAATGAATTCATTGATGTCTATTTTTGCCATTGGGCACATGTTTCTTTAGATTGTTTCGTATGAATATTGTAATTTTTTAATGGACTTTTCCTATTGCCGTGTATGGTCGCGCTCCTCGGAGGAGTTAGCCGATTGTTCTGTTACTCAGTTCTAACAAACATTACCATTGAGGGTCAATTGTACAGATTAATGAGTAGAACATCTTCAGTAGTATGGTGTTGACAATTCCGATCATAAATATATTCGCATATTAGTGTTTTTAGATATTAAAGTTGCTTAACACAAGAGTCTGAGTGGTGCCTTCTTAAGTGCATGCATAATCTTAATTATAAGAACTGTATCTCGCAGTAAGATCTGAATTCTGAGACCTGATGGAATTACACTAAATCATAATCAGTAAAAGTTAAAGCGAGAATCATTGTATTATCACGATTGGTAATACACCCTGGGCAAATAAGCTGAGCCTAATTTGTATAAATGCATACATTTATCTTGGTTATTTTGGTAAAGTCACGTAGAAGGGAAATAATAAAAAAAATATAAAAAATAAAAATGCTCACGGGGTTTCGGCCACAACACAAGCAGCTGTCCTCAGGTGAAGAAACAGCTGTCGGAAAGACAGTGCTCCAATGGACACTGCTAAGCTTGGCAGCGTATTTTAAGCTGGGTGGGAGGAGCAGAGCGCCTTGACAAAGGAGTTTACATATCAATAGAATAATTTAGCATAGAAGTAGCTATGTTAATGTGAGAGATTAACAGGATGTTAAAGTCAGAAATTAGCATGTAACTGGGATATTAGCATGATGTTAATGTGAGGAATTGGCATGTAACTGGTCACGGAAGTAGCTATGTTGAAGTCAGAGTTTACATATCAACAGAGGCATTTAGTATATTGATGCTAAAGAACTGCAACTACCCAACTATCATACAATAAACCGATGTGAAAGAACTAAATATAAACTACATCAATATAATCAATGTACTCAATATATTCTCCACTAAGCTGAGCTACTAACAATAAGTCATTATACATTACACTTCTATGTCGCAAAAATTATTATAATATGCCTCCAACTAATATTTTTATTATAAATTGCTATAGACAGACCCCAACATTGAATTATACACTGCGTTACTTTACTCTATGCCTTAGATTATAATATTAGACTTGTAATATTACACTGTATTATTTTACTAACCCTACTGTATACCACACTGCTGTATATTCGCTATACAAGTACGATACTATATATTACCAAATACATTTTTTTTACATTACACTGAAAGTTACTAAGAGATTAGGATGTTAAGGTGAGAAATTAGCATGTAACTGGGAGATTAGTATGATGTTAATGTGAGGAATTAGCATGTAACTGGTCACGGAAGTGGCTATGTTAAAGTCAGAGTTTACATATCAACAAAGGCATTTATTATATTAACACTAAAGAACTGCAACTACCCAACTTTCATACAATAAACCGATGTGAAATAACTAAATATAAACTATGTCAATATAATCAATTTACTCAATATATTCTCCAATAAGTTGAGCTATTAACATTAAGTAACTGGGTATACACTTCACTATATAATGACTACCATATAGTGAACCGATAAATTAAAATATAAACTACATAAATATCATCAATATACTCAATATACTCTCCAATAATCTGAGCTACGAACAATAAGTAATTATACATTACACTTCTATGTCGCAAAAAATATATGCCTCAAACTAATCTTTTTTTCTTACATCACACGCCTATACCCCGTATTATAAACTGCCATAGACCCCAACATTGAATTATACACTGCGTTACTATACACTACCCTATACTTTAGACTATAATATTAGACTTGTAATATTACACCATGTATTATTCTACCAACCCTACTGTATACCACACTGCTGTATATTCACCATACAATTACGATACTATATATTACCTTATAAATTATATTAAACATTACACTGTTCTACTATTATACAATCTGCTATAAACCATACCATTGACCGTCGCGTGGAAGGTACTAAGAGGCAATGCACAATCAAGACCCGAAATGGTTTATCACGTCCTTCCAATGATTGCTCAGCCAGAATCCATCTTCTCGGTTGAAATTGTCTCTGTGTTTGCATATGTGGATGGCCTTATGAACGAATCTCTCATGGTAGCCGGATGGCTTGCAGAGAACCTCCGTCTTGGAGAAGTCAATGTCATGTGAGCCCACTGAATTATAACAGTGATCTGCCACGGCTGAGGTGTTCGTCCTACCGTGTTTCAGGTCTGCTTTATGTTCACGGATGCGGTCCGAGACGTCATTTGGTTTCTCTAATGTAACTGCTACCACAGAGGCAAAAGTTTGTAGATGCCTGGGTACTGTATGTCTGGAACCACATCTTTTACAGACGGGACCAGATCACGGATTTTATGTACTGTGTTGAATCGGACCTGGATCTTGTGTTTATTCAGGATATAATGGTTTATTTTTATTATTTTATTATTTACCTTCTACGTGACTTTACCGAAAGAACCAAGAAGATGAATCCCTGCAGTCATGAAAGCTTTAAATCAAAATTTAACTGCCTCTACGGGGAGGGATTCCACATAACCTTGAGATCCTTCAACAAACTCCGGGATAAGAAGGCTCAACTAATCGAGTCTCTCACCTTTCTGAAGATAAGCCGCGACTCGAAGGTAATACCAACCGCATTTACACTAACCTCTGCTGCTGTAACTTCTAATGCAAGACGAATTCTATCTAGAACTAGCTTAACTCTTATCTCAGAAAAAATCAGACTTATGCGCACCGAACTAGATCAGTTAGACAAGACACTCTACAAATCACACATCACTGACGGCAACAATGTCCAGATCGGATTGGGAACATGTAGACAATATGACTGCCTCTTCAGCTGCCACTATGTCGACCAAATGTAAGGACAACTTGATTTCCAAATTCAACCTCCTCTCCAAGAAGAAACCGGACCCACACACCGAAAAGCTAGACGTTAACATAGTAATTAATCGCAGTAACAGTTCTATTTCTGATGGTCTAAAATCCGTTTTAACTAAAGGGCTAAACTTTGCAGTCACACCTAGACACATACCAGTTAATGATATCATTGCCCATGTCGACGTGGCTCTCAAGGGCCTGGGTCACATCGCTGCAGACGTAGCAAGATCTGAAATCGCTGCAACCCTCAAAAACGCTAAGATGCCAGCTAGCAACATCAGCAAAGATGAGCGTTTTTAATTATCTCAATTAGAAAAGAGGGATGCCATTTTCATTTAAAGCTTTCGTGACTGCAGGGATTCATATTCTTAGTTCTTTCGGTAAAGTCACGTAGAAGGGAAACAATAAAATAAAAATATAAAACAATAAAATTCTCACGACGTTTTGACTGCAACACAAGCAATCATCATCAGGTGTGAAAACCACAACAAGAACATTTGAAAAAGTGGCGTTTTTTTAACAGCACCATGGATAGCGATTTGACAGTTTGTTCAGATGGACGAGTCCATCTATGTTTGGAAAAGAGGAGGGGGGAGACTAAAAAATAATGGATGCGGTCTGAAAGCCACCTTAAGTGTGATCAATCAATTAAGACCCGAAATGGTTTATCAAATCCTTCCAACGATTGCTAAGCCAGAATCCATCTCCTCGGTTGAAATTGTCTCTGTGTTTGTATATGTGGATACCCTCATGAACGAATCTCTCATGGTAGCCAGATGGCTTGCAAATAACCTCTGTCTTGGAGAAGTCAATGTCATGTGAACCTACTGAATTAGAACAGTGATCTGCCACGGCCAAGGTGTTGGTTCTACCGTGTTTCAGGTCTGCTTTGTGTTCACGAATTCAGTCCGAGACATGTCGTTTGGTTTCTCCAATGTAACTACTACCACAGAGGCAACTTAGTTTGTAGACGCCAGGGTACTGTATGTCCGGAATACATCTTTTACAGACGGAACCAGATCACGGATTTTATGTCATGTGTTGAATTGGACCTGGATCTTGTGTTTATTCAAGATTTTGGAGATCTTTTTTGTGATCCCCGCAATGTAAGGTAAAGTGATGGTTTTGAAAGACTCCTCTAGAGGATCCTTCTTCACGGTTGGAGTGATAGCTTTGCGGATTGTGTAGTCGGAATAACCATTAGCCTTAAAAACTTGGTGTACGTGCTTGAGTTCACTGGCTATGTGTTCCTGGTCGGACATGCATTGGGCTCTATGGTGCAGAGTCTTGATGAGGGAATTCTTCTGGGATGGATGGTGGTGGGATTCTGGTTTCAGGTAAGCATCCGTATGGGTATCTTTCCTGTAGACAGAGTGGTTCATTGAACCATCAGGTCTCTTTTTTATTAGGACATCCAAAAAAGGTAGCTTGCCATCTTTTTCGACTTCCATGGTAAATCTGATGGCTGGGTGTATGGAATTGATGAGGTCGAATAATTGGGTCTAGAGCAGGCCGGCCATGTGGCCAGATGACAAAAGTGTCATCCACGTATCTCTTCCATAAGGTTGGGCGCAGAGTGGCAGTCTGGATGGCGTCAGTCTCAAATTTTTCCATGAAAATGTTGGCTGCAACCGGAGAGGGGGGAGCCCATTGGTGTGCCCTCAGTTTGTTTGTAGAAAGTTCCATTCCACGTGAAGTATGTGTTGGTTAAGTAGTGTCTCACCAGGGGGGGGTGGGGGGGGGGGGTACGGGGTACATCAGTATGCAGTCCTTGAACCAAGTCTTCAATGATTGCGATGGTGTCAGGTACATGACCTTTGGTGAATAAGGAAACTACATCAAAACTCACAAGCAGGTCGTCTGGGGACAGGGAAATACCATTGATTGTTGATACCCGGTGAGTAGAATTTTGTACCACAGAGGTGTTTTTTCCAGTGAAAGGCCGCAGGATTTCAGACAGAAAACGAGAGTGTTTGTAGGTGGGGCAGTTCATAGTAGAGACGATGGGACGAAGGGGTGTATCTACTTTATGTATTTTTGGTAAGCCATATAATCTTGGTGGTCTGGCAGCAGAAGGTTTCAACGAGAACTGTTTGGTTTGATCAATTAATGCGGTTGAATCAGAAAATATTTTGTTGGTTTTTATGACGAGGCTGTTGGTGCGATCTCTTTTTATTTTTGTATAGCTGCCATCGTTGAGTAATTCTTGAATTTTGTTGTTATATTCTATTTTATCCATGATGACAGTGGCATTGCCCTTGTCGGCTGAGAGGATGACAATGTCATCCCTCTTTTTAATTTATACAATTCAAAACGCTCATCTTTGCTGAGGTTGCTAGCTGGCATCTTAGCGTTTTTTAAGGGTTGCAGCGATTTCAGATCTTGTTATGTCTGCAGCGATATGACCCAGGCCCTTGAGAGCCACGTCTACTTGAGCAATGATATCATTAACTGGTATGTGTTTAGGTGTGACTGCAAAGTTTATCCCTTTAGCTAAAACGGATTTCAGACCATCGGAAAAAGAACTGTTACTGCGATCTGCAAGCCATCTGGCTACCATGAGAGATTGTTCAGCCAAACACAGAGACATTTTCAACCGAGATGGATTCTGGCTTAGCAATCATTGGAAGGATTTGATAAACCATTTCGGGTCTTAATTGATTGATCACACTTAAGGTGGCTTTCAGACCGCATCCATTATTTTTTCGTCCCCCCCCTCCTCTTTTCCGAACATAGATGGACTCTTGATTTAAAGCTTTCGTGACTGCAGTAATTCAGTGACTTTACCGAAAAAACTAAGAATATAGATGGACTCATCCATCTGAACAGTCAAATCGCTATCCGTGGTGCTAACGTTAAAAAACGCCACTTTTTTCAAATTTTCTTGTGGTTTTCACACCTGATGATGATTGCTTGTGTTGCAGTCGAAACGTCATGATAATTTTATTGTTTTATATTTGTATTATTTTATTATTTCCCTTCTACGTGACTTTACCGAAAGAGCCAAGAATATAGGGATGACATTGTCATCCTCTCAGCCAAGGGCAATGCCACTGTAATCATGGACAAAATAGAATATAACAAAATTCAGGAACTACTCAACGATGGCAGCTATACAAAAATAAGAAGAGACCCCACCAACAGCCTCGTCATTAAAACCAACAAAATCATTTCTGATTCAACCGCATTGATAAAACCAAACCGTTCTCGTTGAAACCTTCTGCGGCCAGGCCACCAAGTTTATCTGGCGTTCAAAGATACACAAAAAAGATACACCCCTTTGTCCCATTGTCTCTACTATCAACTCCCCCACCTACAAACTGGCTCGTTTTTTTGTCTGAAATCCTGTGGCCTTTTACTGGAAAAACCACCTCTGCGGTACTAAACTCTACTCACCTGGTATCGACAATCAAGGGTATTTTCCTGTCCCTAGACGACCTGCTTGTCAGTTTTGATGTATATTCATAGCTCTTTCGGTAAAGTCACGTTGAAGGGAAACAATAAAACATATATTTTATTGTTTATTATTGTTTTATATATTTTGTTTTATTGTTTCCCTTCAACGTGACTTTACCGAAAGAGCTAAGAATATGAATTACTGCAGTCACGAAAGCTTTAAATCAAAAGTTTTGATGTAGTTTCCTTATTCACCAACGTTCCTGTACCTGACACCATCGCAATAATTGAAGACTTGGTTCATCAAGGACTGCATACTGATGTACCCCCCCCCCCCCTGGTGAGACACTGCTTAACCAACACATATGTAGAGGTGTTTCAAGGACTGCATACTGATGTACCCCCCCCCCCCCCTGGTGAGACACTGCTTAACCAACACATATGTAGAGGTGTTAACTACGCACTGTTGCGTAACCTGCATTGCCACCAGGGCAGTGCAGCGTTACCTCTGCGTACAACGGTTGGGGTCAGTCGAGGTGAAACGGATCGTGGCCAGGGTTTGGTCAGAACCAATCAGAGTGTTCCACGTGGGAATGTATGATTGGTTCTGCCTGGCCACGAAGGAGTATAAGAAGGGTGACCCAACAGAGCTCGGGGAGTTCTCTCCCTAAACGAAGACAAAAGACTGGGCTGAAGCCTAGCTAGGACCCTGGACCAGCCTTCCAGCCCTTCTAAGGGCTAAGGCTCGGCATCCCCAGTGATCAGGACCCACCGGGCCAGCAGTGGGTCAGATAGCCTCCCCTAGGTCCTAGCCGGAGGACGCTAGGCTAGGTTAGTGGTAGACGTGTGAGTCCCGCCAAGTCCGGAGGCTGTACCTCCCTAGGGTATCAGGTGAGGGGACCGTATATCCCTCTGTGTGTGTGTTAAGGATTGTATGAGGAAATAATACAATAAACAGAGTGTGCCTCCTAAGAAGTCTGCTCATCCTTACAACACTACACATACTTCACCTGAAATGGAACTTTCTACAAACAAACTGAGGGCACTCCAATGGGCTCCGCCTTATCTCCGGTTGTAGTCAACGTTTTCATGGAGAAATTTGAGACTGACGCCATCCAGACTGCGACTCTACGCCCAACCTTATGGAAGAGGTACGTGGATGACACTTTTGTCATCTGGCCAAATGCCCGGCCGGCTCTAGACCAATTCCTCGACCACATCAATTCCATACACCCAGCTATAAGATTCACTATAGAAGTCGAAAAAATGGCAAGCTACCCTTTTTGGATGTCCTAATTAAAAGGAGACCTGATGGTTCAATGAGCCACTGTCTACAGGAAAGCTACCCATACGGATGCTTACTTAAAACCGGATTCCCACCACCATCCATCCCAGAAGAATTCCCTCATAAAGACTCTACACCATAGAGCCCAATGCATCTCCGACCAGGAACACATAGCCAGTGAACTCAAGCACGTACACCAAGCTCTCAACGCTAATGGTTACTCCGACTACACAATTCGCAAAGCCATCACTCCAACCATGAAGAAGGATCCCCTTGAGGAGCCATTAAAAACCATCACCTTACCCTACATTGCGGGGGTCCCAAAAAAGATCTCCAAAATCCTGAATAAACACAAGATCCAGGTCCGATTCAACACAGTACATAAAATCCATGATCTGGTCCGTCTGTAAAAGATGTGGTTCCAGACATACAGTACCCGGGCGTCTACAAACTAAGTTGCCTCTGTGGTAGAAGTTACATTGGAGAAAGCAAACAACGTCTCGGACCGCATCCGTGAACATAAAGCAGACCTGAAACACAGTAGGACGAACACCTCAGCCGTGGCAGATCACTGTTATAATTCAGTGGGCTCACATGACATTGGTAAACAAAGAAATTAAATCGAAGCTGACAAGCAAATCACCTGCAGATTGTGAGATGTATTTAATTAGAGATACCAAGTGAGCTGAATTAAGTACAGCTACTGCTGGACCACCGAGATTTTATGGCTTACCAAAAATCCATAAAGGTACACCACTCCGTCCTATCGTCTCCACCACCCACCTACAAACGGGCCCGATTTCTGAGACCTTGCTTCCATTCACTGGCAAGACCACCTCAGCTGTACTTAATTCAGCTCACTTGCTATCTCTAATTAAAGACATCTCACTATCTCCAGGTGATTTGCTTGTCAGCTTCGAGACAACCGAGATGGGTACAAACTGAGCAATCATTGAAAGGACGTTATTAACCTCAGGTAAAGTCATAACTGGCTGTGATGCTTCATCCTACTTGCCTATATTAGCAGTTATTTCCGACTCTGAGTTACATTACCTTGTTAAATGTCTTTACATTAACAGGCTACAAGTCTCACTAACATCGCTGCTGCTCCCTTTCCCTCGATGCGGTGATGGCGCTTGTTTAATAGGCTGTCTCCCATTCACATAGCCGCTGCTGCAGGAGCCGTCTCACATTGACATGCTAATCTCTAATCTCGAGCAATAAAATGGCTTCTTCAGCACCGTAGCCATGGGGTTACATTAACAGATTGACATGCTAATCTCTAGCAACACAACAGCCGAGGTATACCTAGCTCTGCGATCTTACATTTACATGCAAATTCCATTTCTATCCCCACCCACGTACCCTTGGGTTATACCCATCTCAAACCTATATAACCTTTGGCTGCAGTAGCCCTCTCGCTATATTTCTTCCTGCCTCAGCAGTCTGCCTGCTGTCTTTTTTTTCACCTGAAGACGATTGCTTGTCTTCCGATCTAAACGTCATGTTTATTTTTATTTTTTTATCTACGTGACTTTACCGAAAGAGCCAGAGTATGCATTCCTGCAGTCACCAAAGCTTCGTCAAGTTTCGAATGATTCTTGCGTTGCAAGCTATGGGCTTATTGTGGCAATTGTAATTTCACACCTCGAATGCAGACTGCTCCTTATTGATCTTCTTATGCGTGTTTGTTTCAAAACACTTCAAAGGCCTTCAAAAACAGTGTACTTGACGGAGTTTTTAATGTGTCCCCTGGCAGTTGTGAAGATTTGATAACCGTGCACCACACAAAGTGCACCTGGTGGGCTCCTCTTCTGTGCATGTTCTCTGTTGTCAGTCAAGATTTGATAACCGTGCAAATGAATTCCAAGACTCGGTGTACAGTCGTCACGTCCCGTGGACGAGGGGAGTTCCGCTCTTGGTGAGGTCACAAACCAGAGATAGGGAGGCGCTGATATCACCCACTCGTGACTGAGGTGATGTCTCCTGAGGCGGCTTTAACATATTTAAGTAAACATGTGGTAAGCAGCAGGATATCGATGGACACGGTTATTTAAGTTTCCTTTAAACATTAAAATTCAATAAAACCTAGGCTAGAATACAAATCTGTAACAAAAATCCATGATGCATTTCAAATGTGCTCTCCTTGCTATGAAACAGATCAGCAGACACGACGTCTCTTTCATTTATCGGTCTCTCCACGAAACAAATAAATGTTTTACACAAACTATAAATAGCACAGCCTTCTGGGAGTGCATCATTGATTCAGTGCAAGCTGTGGACCGGTATTGGTGTACAGTGTCTCAACAGCAGTCAGGCTTGCTTCAACCGATGGTTACGAACAGTCCAGATGTTAATCGGCAAGGAGCATTTCTAGTCCTAGTTCGACAAAATCTATTTAAACACGTAATACAAAATAATTTGTGTTGTGGAGAATGTATACCCTATACGTAACTTTTAAGTGGTATGGCTTGTAACTGATGAATGATGCGAATGTTCCTTATTTCAAAGACAATGACTTATTCCAGAGGCAGATGCTTCCTGAATCACGAAAAATACCAGTTGACCCGTATCACAAGATCAACCGCCCTCATGTGAGTTATCTGTACAGGTTAATTCCAAAATACACACTTTCGCCTAACAATTACGTATTCCATGTTTGACCCTTATAGATAAAATGTTACATGTAAGCACAAAATCAGACAACTATTCATTCAATTATCATTCTAAATAATCGATATTGACAAAATGTAATTACTGCACTGAAATGTACTTCATCGTGTTATATCGTATTTACAAGAAGTTGATGTCTGTCGGATGAGGCCTACACCTGCAGCACTCAGATTGAGGGAAGCCAAGTGGCAGTGCATTCTCTTTTGTTGAAGAGTTTCAAGGTTCAAATCCGACAAGCATCCCTGGTTAGTCCAGGAACATTAATTATAAATATGCACCGTCTTCTTAACAGCAGATTCTAAAACATACTACAGATAGTCCCCAAGTTACGATGGTCCGACTTACGATATTTCGATTTTACGATGGCGATACGACAAAATTGTCAAATATATTAAATTTCGCACGGGAGGCAAACGCAGCATACGAGGTACGATGCTGTGCGTTGGGATGCTGCCGGGATGTACGCATCTCCCGCCTCGTGTGATGCCTCACTCTTACCAGCGGTCGACGGAGTTAAGTTGTCTCGGTGATAGCGCATGTATTTTTTTACTGTTTTTGTGTTTCGAAGCATGTTAAAAGTTTTAATAGCAGATAGGATTGTTTCCTGAAAAAACTTTCTATTAAATTGCAGTTCATATAGGTAGGCTAAGAATTTACCTTGTGTTTTTTACTTTACATTTTACTGTGAAATACAGTATTGTAATTAGACATCAATCATCGCCCCCAACTAACAGACTCATGCCCACATGCAGGCTGGTGCAGGACCACCTTATGCCACAGGGGCAGCTGCCACTTGGAGGTGCTTGTTGTATATATCGTCTTGAAAATGAAAAAAATGCATAAAAAATAAATTTTATTAAATTATGCTAATTTAAATTAGGCTTGGCTTAGTTATCTAGGGGTGTATTACCAATCATGATACTACAATTGAAAATGTGTCATTTTATGAAATTCTGTAAATGTATGCAATTACAGTAGAACCTCGGAGATCGAACGCCCCAAAACTCGAACAATTTGGTGATCGGACAAAATTTTCGACCATTTTTTGCCCCCGACATCGAACAAAAATTCGGAGGTAGAACAACTTGAAAGAACCTGTATGGGCCGAGACGCGTAGCCAGGGTGACCGAGACAAAGGCGAATGACCCAGTTTACGCGTAGCTCTCGCCCAGTGCAGAACCGCAAAACATCGTTCCGTTAGCTTTTTCCTCACCACCTTCCACTCAAGCCATCCACTCTCCTTAACTACAGGTAAAGTGAAGTTCAATGTCCATTTATTCTATTAATTATAACTGTTTCTTGTATGCTTTTATGTACTGTACTTTAATATTGTAAACTTTGTAAAAAATGGCCCATAATAGGAGCATCCTTGGGTGGGGAACCAATTAATGCTATTTCCATTCATTCTTATGGGGAAAATTGATTCGGTGTTCGAACACGGTTTTGGAACGAATTAAGTTCGATCTCCGAGGTACCACTGTATACCAATTAGGCTCAGCTTCGTTGTCATGGGTGTATTACCAATCGTGATAATACAATTGAAAATGTCTAATTTGAATTTTTTTGCAAATGTATGGAATTGTTAATGCAATTAAGCAAATTAGGCTTAGCTTCGTTGTTTAGGGTGTATTACCATACTCTTTGGTTCATTCGGTAAAGTCACGTATTTTATTTTATACCTGTGACTTTACCGAAAGAACCAAAGAGTATGGATTCCTGCAGTCATGAAAGCTTCAAATCAAGGTGTATTACCAATACAATGATTCTCGTTTTAACTTTTACTGATTATGTTTTAGTGGAATTCTATCAGGTCTCAGAATTCAGATCTCACCGCAGGATACAGTTCTTATAATTAAGATTTTTATGCATGACCTTAAGAAAGGACCCACTCAGACTGTTCTATGTTAAGAAACTTTAATATCTAAAAACACTGTAATATGTGAACACACTTATGATCAGAACTGTCAACACCGTACTCCTGAAGATGTCCTACTCATTGATCCATACAATGGTTACGTTTGTTAAAACTGATTAACAGAACAATCGGCTAACTCCTCCGAGGAGCACGACCATACAGCGAGGGAAAAAAAGTATTTAATCCCCTGCTGATTTTGTACGTTTACCCACTGACAAATAAATTATTAGTTTATAATTTTAATGGTAGGTTTCTTTGAACAGTGAGAGACAGAATAACAACAAAAATCCAGAAAAACACATGTCAAAAATGTTATAAATTGATTTGCATTTTAATGAGGGAAATAAGGATTTGACCCCTCTGCAAAACATGACTTAGTACTTGGTGGCAAAACCCTTGTTGGCAATCACAGAGGTCAGACGTTTCTTGTAGTTGGCCACCAGGTTTGCACACATCTCAGGAGGGATTTTGTCCCACTCCTCTTTGCAGATCTTCTCCAAGTCATTAAAGTTTCGAGGCTGACGCTTGGCAATTCGAACCTTCAGCTCCCTCCACAGATTTTATATGGGATTAAGGTCTGGAGACTGGCTAGGCCACTCCAGGACCTTAATGTGCTTCTTCTTTAGCCACTCCTGTTGCCTTGGCCATGTGTTTTGGGTCATTGTCATGCTGGAATACCCATCCACGACCCATTTTCAATGCCCTGGCTGAGGGAAGGAGGTTCTCACCCAAGATTTGATGGTACATGGCCCCGTCCATCATACCTTTGATGCAGTGAAGTTGTCCTGTCCCCTTAGCAGAAAAACACCCCCAAAGCATAATGTTTCCACCTCCATGTTTGACGGTGGGAATGGTGTTCTTGGGGTCATAGGCAGCATTCCTCCTCCTCCAAACACGGCGAGTTGAGTTGATGCCAAAGAGCTCCATTTTGGTCTCATCTAACCACAACACTTTCACCCAGTTGTCCTCTGAATCATTCAGATGTTCATTGGCAAACTTCAGACGGGCATGTATGTGCTTTCTTGAGCAGGGGGACCTTGCAGGCGCTGCAGGATTTCAGTCCTTCACGGCGCAGTGTGTTACCAATTGTTTTCTTGGTGACTATGGTCCCAGCTGCCTTGAGATCATTGACAAGATCCTCCCGTGTAGTTCTGGGCTGATTCCTCACTGTTCTCATGATCATTGCAACTCCACGAAGTGAGATCTTGCATGGAGCCCCAGGCCATGGGAGATTGACAGTTATTTGCGTTTCTTCCATTTGCGAATAATCGTACCAACTGTTGTCACCTTCTCACCAAGCTGCTTGGCAATGGTCTTGTAGGCAATTCCAGCCTTGTGTAGGTCTACAATCTTGTCCCTGACTTCCTTGGAGAGCTCTCTGGTCTTGGCCATGGTGGAGAGTTTAGAATCTGATTGATTGATTGCTTCTGTGGACAGGTGTCTTTTATACAGGTAACAAGCTGAGATTAGGAGCACTCCCTTTAAGAGTGTGCTCCTAATCTCAGCTCATTACCTGTATAAAAGACACCTGGGAGCCAGAAATCTGTCTGATTGAGAGGGGGTCAAATACTTATTTCCCTCATTAAAATGCAAATCAATTTATAAAATTTTTGACATGCGTTTTTCTGGATTTTGTTGTTATTCTGTCTCTCACTGTTCAAATAAACCTACCATTAAAATTATAGACTGATCATTTTTGTCAGTGGGCAAACGTACAAAATCAGCAGGTGATCAAATACTTTCACTCACTGTACACGGCGATAGGAAAAGTCCGTAATTTTTTTACAATTTTCATACAAAACATGCCAAAAAAACATGTGCCCAAGGGCAAGAGTAAACATCAATGAATTCATTGGTAAGACTATGCAATTAACGAAATGTCCTGAAACAATAGTGAGTGCAAGTGTGCCTGTTTGGCTAACAGATGCTTATCAATTGGTGAATGGGACATCAATGAATTCGCGGGCAAGATTCTGTGATCAAAATAAAAATCTCAACACAATAGTATGCCTGTGTGTAGATTTGTAACATAGATGTTTATCAATGTATAGTGTGTCATCAATGAATTCATTGGTAAGGTTATGCAATTAATGAAAATGACATACTTCTAAATGACCGTATTCATGTAACTCAAGGGACAGAACAATGCTTTTCACTATAAACTAATAGTTAACGCACCACCTTGGGATGGCAACCCTTTTCGAAGCACAAAGATAACTTTTCGGAGCAATCTTATTAGTACCAATATGCGCGTTGTGTGTGTGGGTGTGTTGTCTTCTTGCTCACTATTGAGTTAGCGGCTTCCAAGGTGTTGCGTTCCTTGTACCAAAAATTCCTCAGGTCCCCAGCAGGGGCTCTGGGTCGGCGTGTGTCGAACACACGGTGCTCTCTGCTGCTTCGTCAGTCTCTCTCCACCGCTGGGGTGGTTGCCGAGTCGGCACGCTGGTCACGCTGTCGGCGGTGCCCGTGCTGGCAGGGATGATGGGTCCGGCTCAGTCTGCGTAAATGTGTCCGATGATCCTGTCGCCAAACATCACGCGTAGCTCGTCCGCTGGTTGCCGCGTGTCACACCCCTTGGCACCAGACACTTTTGATTATTGGAGACTGTGGAACGATTTGGAAAGACAGCGCCTGTCGGCTTCCCCCCCCCCCCTCCCTCTTCAAGAGAGTCCTCTTCAGTTGTTTGTACAACTCGTGCTACACAGAGGACACGCTAGAGATCAAGTTATATCGTTCCGTGTCAGTCTCTGATCCGACGCTCAACTAAACTTCACCTGTGGGTTGCGATTTCAAGGGGCACTCTCACGAATAGTGGTTGCACCAGCTTTCCCTCGAAGGGTTGACTTTGATCGGAGCACAATCGGAACGATTGTCACTCGATGGTCCTAAGTGTTGGCTGTACACAGCGACCTCGGCACTGGGAATAGTAATGCTTGGCACTCTTTCCCACATTTGTATTGTAATACTGCAAGCACCAGCCTTGGCTGGAAGCCTCTCTTAATGACTTGCAGTCATCAGACTTGCAGTCTCTCTCAAAAAGGGGCGCTATGGCCTTTGAAGTCGTGACCTATTGTGCACGGGTGTGCTTGCTGTCGCCATGTATTCCGTCCTCTCAACACTGGTCGTAAGTAAAAAACAATATTATTTTACACCTGTTATGGCTTGGTACCGTACCACTTTCCGCAGTTTTGACTCTGCAAGTGACTCGAAGGACGTTTTGAGCAGCGTTCATAGCACTGACGTTGCAGTTTTGAATTATTGCGTGGTATTTGATATATTAGGGGGAGGTGCCCCCCTGCATACATAATTTACTGCTACCATGTGCTATTAGCTACTGGAAGACAAAGGCGATTGGTGAGGCTCTGATCCCGTGGAATACATATTATCTTGGGCGTGTGTGATTGACATATTTCGCATTGTATATTTTCTGAATGACACTAGGTCTAATACTTTCATAATTATTATTTGGTTCATGCTTAACCAAGATTCGTGGTATACCATAGTTGTTGCCAAGGATATTTCGAGGGTTTAATTAAACTTTGTTCCCCATCTATATCGCCAGGGATCCATGCTTCTTATTCTCAAGTAATATTTTGATATCCTGAGGTTGAAGATATAGCTAAGCGTAGAACTTTACTGTTGTATTTTTAAAAAATCCCCAGTCAGCTCAATTATTAACTGCCCTTGGGTAGATTTTGCTGTCCAAGGGAGGTTCGTGACCCCTGATGTTTCCGTCTTATGTTTATTTTATTGTGGGTTGTTTCCTTTATGGCGGCCTTCTCTTGAAGGCAACTGGGGATTTCCCGTAGAATCTCATTAGCCCCCCCCTTGGGTTTGCAGTTTTTTTTTCACATTTCATGACTTCTCAAACAGGCTTGTGAGTAATTATCCTCCAGCTGTCTTTTGTGTGGCAAAGCAGGAGGCGGGGGGGGGACTCACCCTTTCCATGCCCCGGCGCTACATCCCGATCAAAATTATTACAAAAAAGAATAGGCAGAATCACTCTTAATGTACATTTTTGGAAAAGGCATATATACAACATGCTTTTTGAGTGAGAATAGGTTTTCTCCTTTTTTATGGAAACAGGTGTTGAGATGTTAAAACACCAAACTGAAACCTTTTACAAGGAATCATGTCAGCATTAACCACAATACTTGTGATCAAAATGCAAACAAAAAACACTGATATTATATGCAGTCTTTTAAACTGATTGGTCCACACAAGATAACCTAGTCTCAACGGTGTTAGACCAGAGGACTCCAAATGGCGTGCTCTTCGAGTGTTTGTGATGAGATATGATACAAAACTGCGAGTTGCTGAGGCGATTAAGCAAGCACCATATAAATGCTAATATTATTATTGTAACATAGTGAATACTTGGGAGCTTATTGGCTCTGGCTCCTAGTTAGAGATCTACCCAACCCACAGGACCGCAAATTCTGACCGCTCTTACTCTGCAGGTTGAACCTAGGAATGGAGTGTTCAACTTCACTTTCTTTTCATTAAAGGCCTGTGACGAAGGCGAATCTACTGGGGCTTCATTGTCTCAAGCTTACACATCTACAGGGTCTCCATTTGACTTTGTATTGTCTAAGAAGTCCACCCACACCTCCACTTCCACAAACTGCTGGGAGTTGCCTCGCACTGCCTTACAGTCAGAATTCTCCTCCTGCTTCACGTTGCCTCCATTGATGTGAAGGTCCGATTTTGGAGTTGAATCTTCATCTTCACATTTTACCTTCACTTCTTCGCTCTTCACTATCGCCTCTTCACATTTCACCTTCGCCTCTTCAAATTTCACCTTAAAACATTTCATAGTGTCCAAGCTGGAATTTACTTCTGGTTCTTTTTTAAGTAGGGATAGGCTCATTGCAGCACTTTGACCTTCACAAGTCGATTTCAGACTACACTCCTTGGAGATCTTCTGATGCCTGTGTGTTCTCTGGTGTCTATGAAGCTGTGGTGACTGTGCAAACGCCTTCCCGCACAGAGTGCACTTGAATAGTTTATCTCCTGTGTGTATTCTCTGGTGTATTTTAAAATTTGATGACTGTGAAAATTCCTTCTCACACACACTGCACTTGAAGGGGTTATCTCCTGTGTGTATTCTCTGGTGTATTTTTAAATAAAATGAACTTGAAAATACCTTCCCACACACACTGCACTTGAAGGGTTTCTCTCCTGTGTGCGTTCTCTGGTGCATGTTAAGATTTGATGACTGTGAAAATGCCATCTCACACACACTGCACTTGAAGGGTTTCTCTCCTGTGTGTGTTCTCTGGTGGATCTGAAGACCTGATGACCATGCAAATGCCTTCTCACAGACAGTGCACTTGAAAGGTTTCTCTCCTGTGTGTGTTCTCTGGTGTTCTTTAAGATGTGATGACAGTGCAAAGGGCTTCCCACACAGAGTACACCTGAAGGGTTTCTCTCCCGTGTGTGTTCTCTGGTGTCTTTTAAGGGCAGATGGATCGGAAAATGCTTTCCCACACACACTACACCTGAAGGGTTTCTCTCCCGTGTGTGTTCTCCGGTGTATTTTAAGATGTGATGAATCTGCAAACGCCTTCCCGCAAAGGGTGCACCTGAAGGGTTTCATTACTGTGTGTGTTCTCTGGTGGATCTGAAGAACTGATGACCATGCAAATGCCTTCTCACACAGTGAACTTTAAGGGTTTCTCTCCTCTTTGAGTTCTCTGGTGCTGTGTCAAATCTTCAGTAGAATCAATGCTGTTTGCATACTGGTCTCATTGTTGTCTTTTTGTACCGAGCTGCGCTGAGTGCCTTTGCTCCATCAGACCAATTCTGCAGTGGACTTGTCAGAATAAGTGTCAGCTGCAAACAGAAAAAAAATCCACATCTATGTCAATATCGAGGCACAGAGGAATGAATATATAGTGACATATGACTTACATGTCTATATTTATTCATGTATTCAAGATATTCCCCAATTCATCACACGGGCTGTGAAGGAACACAATGAGAGGGCAAATGGTTATAAATATGCCTGGAAGCCCTAGTATCTTCTAAATAAAGGTTAACTCAAAACACCAAGAACACAATTTCGGCTGTCTGGCTGCAAAAGGAATATTTAAAAAAACAAAATTCAACTAACATAGCAAAAGCTTCATATTCTTGGTTCTTTCGGTAAAGTCACGTAGAAGGGAAACAATAAAATAATAAAAATATAAAACAATAAAATTATCACAACGTTTCGACTGCAACACAAGCAATCATCATCAGGTGTGAAAACCACAACAATAAAATTTGTATTATGCAGTAGTATCTACTGGCCCTAAGTAGTATCTACCGACTCTATGGTAGTAACCAACTCTATAGTAGTATCTTATGACTCTATAGCAGTAGCTACTGACTATAGTAGTAGTATCTACTGACTGTATAGTAGTATATACTGACTAGCCCGTATTTAATGAGCGTAGTGGTATATACTGACTGTTTTAGTATCTACTAACTGTATATAGCAGTATCTACCAACTCCATAGCAGTATCAACTAAAACTACAGCAGAGCATACCGACTGTGGTGGTACCAGCTGTCATGACACCAGTACATACTGACTGTGGTGGTACCTGCTATGATTACAGCAGTGCATACCGACTGTGGTGGAACCTGCAATGATTACAGCAGTGCATACAAACTGTGGTGCTACCTGCTATGATTACAGCAGTGCAAACTGCTATAGTGGTACCTGCTATGATTACAGCACAGCATAGTGGTGGTACCTGTTATTATTACAGCAGTGCATGCTGTGGTGGCACCTGCTTTCACTATATCAGTACATACTAATTGTGGTGGTACCTGCTATGATTACAGCAGTGCATACTGACTGTGGTGTTACCTGCTATGAATACAGTAGTGCATACTGGCTGTGGTGGAACCTGCAATGATTACAGCAGTGCATACAGACTGTGGTGCTACCTGCTATGATTACAGCAGTGCAAACGGTGGTGGTACCTGCTATTACAGCAGTGCATAATGGTTGGTACCTGTTATCATTACAGCAGTGCATACTGACTGTGGTGGTACCTGCTATGATTACAGCAGTGCAAACGGTGGTGGTACCTGCTATGATTACAGCAGTGCATAGTGACTGTGGTGGTACCTGCTATGATTATAGGAGTGCATGCTGCCTGGTACGTGCTATGATTACAGCAGTGCATACTGCTGTGGTGGTATCCTGCTTTGACTACAGCAGTGCATAGTAGTGGTACCTGTTATGATTACAGCAGTGCATACTGACTGTGGTGGCAACTGCTATGATTATAGGAGTGCATGCTGACTGTGGTACGTGCTATGATTATAGCAGTGCATACTGCTGTGGTGCTGCCTGCTATGACTACAGCAGTGCCGAGTGACTGTGCTGGTATCCTGTTATGATTACAGCAGTGCATACTGACTGTGGTGGTACCTGCTATGATTACAGCAGCGCATACCGACCGTGGTGGTAGCTGATATGATTCAAGCAGTGCATACTGTGGTTCCTGCTTTCACTATAGCAGTGCGTACTCACTGTGGTGGTACCTGCTATGATTACCGCAGTGCATACTGTGGTGGTACCTGCTATGATTACAGCAGTGCGTACTGACTGTGGTGGTACCTGCTATGATTACAGCAGTGCATACTGACTGTGGTGGTAGCTGCTATCACTACAGTAGTACATGCTGACTCTATGGAAGTATACAGATAGTCCCCGAGTTACGATGGCCCGACTTACGATATCTCGATCTTACGATGGCGATAGTGATACGAAAAAATTGTAAAATATTTAAAATTTTGCACGGCAGGCAAACGCAGCAGCGTACAAATCTTGGTGAGTACAGTACAATATGATACGTTACGATAAATGCATGTATGATACGTAGCTTTAGCGATTTCCTTTTAGGGTTACCACAATACGTTCAATGCATGTTAAAAGTTTTTTTTAAAGCAGATAGGATTGTTTCCTGAAAAAACTTTATTAAATTGCAGTTCATATCGGCAGGCTAAGAATTCACCTTGTTTTTTTTACTTTACATTTTACTGTGCAATACAGAATTGTAATTAATAAATACATACAGTAAATAGTTTATACAATACGGTACTGTAAATTACTCTGTTTTGCTAAATTATCACCATTCTTTAAGACTCCTGGGTCGGCTAGGCCATCTTTGACTTACGATATTTTTTTACTTACGATGGGGTCGTCGTAACACATCTCCATCGTAAGTAGAGGACTACCGTATATCGACTCTTTAGCACAAAGTACTAACCTGACAGAGTGGCGTGGTGAGGCCTAGTCCCGAGCAGAGCACCCGGCCTCGCCTAGATTGCCTAGCCGGCCGAGGTGGCACCTTGGCAGGCTGGGAGCTGGGTTGCTTTCCCCCCCCCCCCATCCCCCGCCCACGCTACAACAAACGCTATATTAGTATCTACCGACCCTATAGTAGTAAGTGCACACACTGGGGTGGGGGGGGGGGGAGAACAGGACATGACACTTTGATGAATTCGCCTCAGGGTTGCCTATTTTTTTGCATTTTGAACGCGAAAAAGAAATTCCCCCCACCCCCCCTCCACCGATGACGCGTGTGCGTTGCTAGGGGCAACCCCAGGGTAGCTTTAGCGACGCGAGGAATTAATTAAATAATGAAAATAGCACTAAATTGTTGATTCAACTACTTTAAAGTTGACAGATCTCAGGACAGGCAAATCTCTCACAATAAAAAGGCCATTGCCCCAGCCTCTGTGGTTGGACCATCTATAGCTCCACCAACCTACCTTGATGCACCCATCTCAGGCCTATATAAGACCTTGTCTCAGCAGCTTTCTCCCTCACCTGAAGATGATTGCTTGTGTTATTTTCTATCTACGTGACTTGACCGAAAGACCCAAAGAGTACATAGTTATTGAAGATGCTATGTAATATAATGCATGGGGCCAGAGTGAATTTCTGTCACAAGCCATGTTGAACAGGCAATGGTTTCGACTCCTGGTCACGCAACTTTAGACCGTCCTGCCAAAAATCATACAAATCTTCAAATAATGTGTGCAGAGGCATATATTTGAAAACCAATAACAACCCATAGCCCCAATCCTCTTCATGGTACAATAGGCCTTAATTAAATCAAGAATGCAGAGATATAGTTTCTGTTCAAAATCCAATAGACATAAAATACAGCAGCTCCTTGCATATCGCGGAGATTACGTTCTTGGAAATTGCCGCACAGAAGCTAAAAGCGCAATATTCAATACTTAAGCCTTTACTAAGTAATGACGTTAGGTAAACGTCAACTAAAATTCACATCACAATGGAAATAAGTACTATCTTGATTTGAAGCTTTCGTGACTGTAGGAATCAATACTCTTTGGTTCTTTCGGTAAAGTCACGTAGGTAGAAAAAATAATAGATCACGACATTTCGATCGCAACAACAAGCGACCGTCTTCACGTGAGAGAATCAGACTGCTGTGGACGAGGCATTATGTTGACCCGAGAGAGGGGAAGGGAGGGGGGGTTGCCACATCGAGCAAGAGGGTGGGGCCAGCCATTGTGAGAGATGGACTGTAGGGCATGTGACCATGAGAGTGCAATCCCAAGGACATGTTAGCATGAGAGTGCAATCCAAAGGACATGTGAGCATGAGAGTGCAATCCACATGCACTCTCATGCTTGGAAATGTAATGCAATGCAACGCAGAGAGTCGGCAAACACACAGTTAATGCATAGGCTGGTTTATTACAATCTCCAGAGATTGCCAAATTAGAAGTTAAGTGTGAAATTTGACAGAGACACAGAGAGAGAAAACAAACTTACATTCTCCTCATAGTGGTGGTTCAAACTTGATTTGAAGCTTTCGTGACTGCAGGAATAACTCTTTGGTTCTTTCGTTAAGGTCATGTAAAAAGGAAATAAATTAAATAATAAAATACGTTTTGATTGCAACACAAGCAATCGTCATCAGGTAGAACGACCAGGCCTATGCGTTAACTGTGTGTTAGCCGTCTCTCTGTGTTGCATTGCATTACATTTCCAAAAACATTTCTAAGTTTGTTTTATCAAACGGCCTATTTCTTTCTCTAAAAATTTACCAGGCTCTCATAGGTCCATTCACTCTTTCTCTCCCCCGGCCGCTTCGGGGTGGATTTCCACACAACTCTCTCATTGACATGCTAATTTCTCTACTCCAGCAGACCCACCTCTCTCTCTGCCCCCCCCTCTCTCTATTTCAGGCCATGTCTATGTTGTGTGTCTCTCTGTGTGTCTCTGTGTTGTATCTCTCTGCTTGTGTCTATCTGTGTCTCCGTGTCTGTGTTTTGTCTCTCTCTGAAATGTAATTCTACCTGATGACGATTGCGTATGTTGGAATCGAAACGTCCTAATCTATTATTTAATGCATTTTCTTTCTACGTGTCTTTACCGAAATAACCAAAGAGTAATTCCTGCAGTCACGAAAGCTTCAAATCAAGTACTGTACTGTGTTCCAAATAAACTAAACAATTGAAATAAACACTGAGAAACCGTATACAAAAAATATTCCAAGACAAAAAAAATGTATAAATCTATAAATGATACAAGGGGAAAACCTCTTCTTATATTTTGATACTGGCAAAGGAGGTCCCATGAAGTAGCTGCTCGCCCCGAGCTCTCATTGTTCTGATAGTGGCATTGTCTTTGTGCTGTTCGCCTTTTGGCGTCCTCTGGTCTAACACCGTAAAGAAATCTGTCTCTGGTGTGGACCAATCATGTTCACAGACAATGCATATACTGTACTATCAGAGCATGTTTTTTATTTGCATTTTGATCACAAGTATATGTGGTTAATGCAGACATGATTCATTGTAAAAGGTTAACATCTTAAAACCTGTTTTGTTGCCAGAAAAAAAGGGGAAAAGCTCTTCTTATATTTTGATACTAAAGTAGTGAGCCAGGTAAAGACAAATTAAACTTTAGCAGAGAATTCAAGCAAATGCAATCAGGCGGGGGCAGGAGGCAAGGCCCCGCAAGGCTAGGCCCCGCGTTGTAATGTTCCAACCTGGACATCGATTCCATACTCGCTGCTACTCAATTGATACCCCTACGAGAGAGAAGGAACGAGGCTCTACCTGGGTAAACAATAACAACAACCACGACAACAACAACCACCACCACAACAACAACCACGATGTGAACTTCTCACCTCGGATCTCAGTGAGAGCGCGCGCGGTGCAACAGCTTCCGGATATATCGTGACGTCACGCGGCAGCAGGAGATGCCATGACGTCACTTACAGAGTTCACACACAATCCCCTCCCCCAACCGGCGGCAGTGAACCTGAATAAATTATGTTAATGAGACGGGCTCATGTACAGTGATGAGGCGTGGATGCTGAACCAGTCGCAGTGAACTCGCGACGGTATTTATCAATAAATTATGTTAATGAACCGCCAGTGACTGGGGGTAGCTGTGCCCAAATAAGGATTTTTACTGCAACGGAAATCGACAGTGACCAACCAGACGCGAGGTCACGCTGCAAAGCGCGGTGGAAGGGGGGGTTGGGGTGAAAACCTTGGTGACATGACGTCACTAGCGAGGTACACCTCCCCTAGGCGTCTCACACCGATGAGGTAATGAGAAGTTGTGACGTCAGAGAGCGGGGGGTTTGAGTTTATTTAGATTCCTTTTCCATTGCTCCCTCTCTCTTGAACATTGACCCCTTGGGTGCGTGAGCTCAACAACAACGTGAACATTATTGTGTGTGTATGCACATGGTATTCTGTGGGTCTCTCGGTAAAGCCAAGCAGATATAAAAATAATAAAAAATCACGACGTTTCGATGGCAACACAAGCGATCGTCTTCAGGTGTAAAAAAAATACAGCGAGAGAGCTGCTGAAGCAGGACGTGAAATAGGCCTGGCATGGGTGCAGCCCAAGGGGCCGTCCATAAATGACGTCACACACCTAGTGGGGGGAGGGGGGTCAGACATTTGTGACGATGTGTGACGAGGGGGGGGGGGGGTTGAGAAATGTGACGTCACATCAAAATGCGCAATTTTAAATAAACAGACAACACGTTCTACTTATTAATAAATGTTTTTTTCCTACAACATCAGAGTGCAGCGCCACACTAAATACGCACTACAATGACAATAGTTTAAACCGATTTGAAGCATGTTTCATGTTTTGTGGGGGGGCAGAGCTTTGTGACGTCATATTTGAGGGGGGTTTGACTTTTTGGGACGCTATGTGGCGAAGGAGGGGTGGTCAAATATCGGCCAAAAATTGCGTGACGTCATTTATTGACGGCCCTCAAGGGTAAGTGGGCGGGGCTAGAGATGGTATTTGTATGTAAATGTAAGGTTGGAGAGCGCCCTGAGGCCGTGGCTTTACCGAAAGACCCATAGAATGTATTCCTGCAGTCACGACAGCTTTAAGTCAAGATTTAAATAAACTTAAACACGAAACTCGCTCTCTGACGTCACCACTGCATTGCGTCATCGGCGTGAGACGCGAGGGGGAGGTGTGTCCCGCTAGTGACGTCATGTCACCTGCTGTCGCATGACGTCACGATATACCAGGAAGTTGCCGATCCGCGCGCCTGCGCTCACAGATATCCGAGGTGAGAAGTTCACATCGTGGTTGTTGTTGTTGTTGTGGTGGTTGTTGTTGTTGTGGTGATTGTTGTTGTTTACTCAGTTAAGAGCCTCGCTCCTCTCTTGAGTTGCAGCGAATATGGAATCGATGTCCAGGTTGGAACTTTACAACGCGGGGCCTAGCCATGCGGGGCCTTACCTCCTGCCCTCGCCTGATTGCATTTGCTTTAATTCTCTGTACTCTTTGGTTATTTCGGTAAAGTCACGTAGGTTTAAAATAAAATAAATCACGACGTTTTGGGCGCAACACAAGCGTCCATCATCAGGTGGGAAAGCATGGTCTGCTGCTGAGGCAGACTGTTTTAAAAGGTTTGAAATGGGTGTAGCTCAAGGGTTATAAAAAAAGTGGCCGGGGCTAGTGATGTTAATGTGAGAAATCAGCGTGATGTTAATGTGAGAGATTAGAGGGCACGGGAGTGGCTATGTTAATGTGAGGCATTACCATGATGTTAATGTGAGAAATTAGAGGGCACGGGAGTGGCTATGTTAATGTGAGGGATTAGCATGATGTTAATGTGAGCAATTAGAGGGCACGGGAGTGGCTATGTTAATGTGAGGGATTAGCATGATGTTAATGTGAGAAATTAGAGGGCACGGGAGTGGCTATGTTAATGTGAGAGATTAGCATGATGTTGATGTGAGATATGAGCATGTAACTGTAGAAAATGAGAAGAAGAGCGGCCTCCTTGACGAGGGAGTGCAACCCAACGGGTGTAATCCGAAGGGCCTGCGAGTATGAGAGTGCAATCCAAGAGGCATGAGAGTGCAATGCAACGGACATGTGAGCATGATAGATCTTAGAGAGAGACACAGAGAGTCGAAATAACAGCTGACATAGGCAGGTAGGATGGAAACATCAGTCAGTTAAGACTTTACCTGGCTATTAACGTCCTTCCAATGATTGCTCAGTATGTACCCATCCTCTCGGTTGAAGTTGTATCTGTGTTTCTATATATTTAATTCTCTGCTTAAGTTAAAATTGTCTTCACCTGGCTCACTACTTTGAAACTTTGTTTCTTTGAAATGATTTTACAGTTTTTTTAATCTTACCAAGGCCAAGCCCACTAGGGTTATACCGCTCTTTTTTCGGAAGCGACCTACACACAACAAAGTGGCTTAACGTGTGGAAATGTATATCAATCAATACTCTAAACGCGTGGTGATGTTGACTCTAAATGTGGAGGAAAATCCACGCGACCACAGGGAGAGAGACACACAAACTCCAACTATACATCCGTAGTACAGGTTTGTTTGGGTTAGATTGCGTAAATATATAAAGGTGGGGTTAAACCCGCCACCACCCGACACAGCTGATTGGTAAGGTTTGTCATGTAAACAGAACGTGGTCAGTTCGTCACTAGTACAGCACACTGGTTGTGTGTTGGGGAGCCAAGCCACAACATTTACAATCTGAGTACGACGTTTCGCCAGTAATTATAACCAGCTTCATCAGGCGACAGCCAAATGTTGTGGCTTGGCTCTGTGGGAATATAAATCAGGTCGTTTTGTTTATAGCGCAGCACGCTAACCTTTGCACTACCTACCGCTCCCCACTCATGCACAAACATGATCATCAGAAGTATAGTATTTATTTGGCAATAACTAAGTTACCCTGCTTCACACAGATCTCAGTAATCAAATATTAAGAGTAATGCCTTGCAATTCTGGCTTTATTGGAATTATTGAATTCTGCCAATGAAGTCTGTGAATGTGTGTATATTGTCACGGTTTTTTGGTTGTTATACAATCGCAGGAATTGTTTGTTTCATAATGAGGACAGCTTTTAAATTCGTTACCCTTGGAGAGCTTCAAGATAGACAATGTTGGATGTTTTGCCATCTGGTGTGTTTAATCGAATGAAGCTTCAATTTTGGCATACACGTTGACAGCAGTTTAATCTTGACTTAAAGCCTTCGTGACTGCAGGAATTCATATTCTTTGGGTCTTTCGGTAAAGTCACATAGATAGAACAAAGAATAATAAAAGAATACAAAAATGAAAATAAAGTGGATAAAAAAATATCACGACGTTTCGATTGCAACACGCGCAAACATCATCTCCGGTCACGTGTCCTCCGGTGTCACCCAGAGTGCCATGGCCCCTTGCAACCCCGTTTCGTGGCTTGCACCCTTGCACTCTATCCTGTAGGGGCTGGCACTGCACGCAGAGCGTGGTGCCATCCATTGCTCTCAGTCAGTGCTTCCCGAGTCCCGCTAGGGCCGGTACTGCATCCACCTTCAGTGGTGTCTGCGATGTCAATACGTGGCATGCCGTGCCTCTCTCCCAGGCCAGCTTCACACAGTGACATCCAACGATGTCACTACACATGGCATCTTCTATAACTATGTAGTTTGAGAAGCTCCCAATGGTCATATAAAAAACATTTCATTTGTTACGGTTACAATGATACGCTAATCGATGTCTGGTTTTAGTTAAAGGATCGTTTCCTGCTGGTCAACCATGTTACATCTGCTGATGATCTGGTAATGGCTACTTAATGAGATGGAATTAGGGAATCTTGTTCTGTGGCTTGATAATTCCATCATGAAATGAGGCCCTGCAAATGTTCCACACAAATCGCCTGCCTGGGAATTTAATGTCATACAACACTGCACCTGCTCAACTCTCCATGAATAATCAGGCAGTTCTACAAGTGGTGGAGGAGCTCCCATACATGGTTAATGTGTTCACGACCAGCTCTGGTTTGGCAGCCAAACTCTCACTTAAAATGAGTCAAGCAGTATTATTTCATTAGACTGTGTAACACTCTGTGGAAGGTGCCTGGACCCTTGCTCTATACAAAGCTGTGAGTGTCCATCGCCATGGTCTAGTCCATATGAGACCAATTTAAGGCCATTTACATGACCTTAAATTGCACCTATCATGGCATTAGCACTGTGATAATGGTACTTCCAATTCGTCATGAACGCTGGATGTTTTGTTTATAGAATATGTTAATGATCCATGTGAAATGTATGTGTATGTAAGAGTTTATCTATGTGGGGAGCGGTGGTGCAGTTATTTCACTGCATTATGAACTCAACAATTAGAGTTTGATTTTCGCCAACAGCAAACACGATTGATAAGTAAAAACTTAACTTATTGTGGGCCTCTGCTATGTTTATTGATCTTAAATTAATTACATGGTGAAGTGAGGAAGCATTAATACTGAGCAGATAAATGCGGCTAGGCATGGTTCTGGACACACCACCACCTTTTTACCATGCCAGTGTGTGACATGGTCAAGTTTGTATTTGCAGTAAAGTATATTAACTACTAGTGGGAAATACCGTATTTTCCCACATATAACCCGCGGGGTATGCCACTTTTTACAAACAAAACAAGACCCTGCGGGGTATATGGAGGTGCGGGCTATCCCAAAAATATTTTACACGTGTGACATGTCATAACTCATTAAATGTTTTCATGGTAGGACTATCCACTATGCAACACTTAACCTTTGACTAAAGCACTGCTGAGTAAACCACTCATACTAAAATTGCACGTGTTATTACGTTTTAAATTATTCGAATTGTTTGTACAATGAAACGGGCGCCCTTTGTTTACTGTAATACTTTCAGTGGCTGTAGGGGGTGTGAAAGTTTCAGCTGAAGCTATGGATTGCACAATCGGAAGGGCCTTAACAAGCATCTACCAGACGCGGAATCATAATTGCTGAGTCCCTTAGGCCGCTGCTATTGGCTGAGCACTATACAGTCGCGACCATGAGCTTTGTTTCAAACTTCCAATTGCTTTGTTGCCAGGAGTCAATGGCCCAACCGTAGTGCCGCTATTGTCTGCGCGGTGCGTAATCTATCAGTGCTAAAACTGTACAGGGGTAACTACCGGTCTAATAGCTGTAATATGATGAGGTCGAATGCTGGTAAGCCTAACAGTACGCTTACTCATCTACCAGTTATGTTACTTATTTATTGGATATTTACTTTTGTTACTTATTTACTGTTTTAAGTTCACTCGTTTCCGGTTACCGTAGTTTGTTTTCTTTGTGCACGTTGTGATTTTAATGTTAACAATTGATAGTGAAACGTATTACAAATGTAAACTTTCTATTAATATGATGGAATAAAATTTTGATTTAAAGCTTTCGTGACTGCAGGGATTCATATTCTTGGTTCTTTTGGGAAAGTCACGTAGAAGGAAAACAATAAAATAATAAAAATATCAAACAATAACATTATCACGACGTTTCGACTGCAACACAAGGAATTAAGCTGCAGTAACGACGTTAAAGATATGAATGCATGCGGGGTATATGGAGGTGCGGGCTATCTGAAATTTGTTTTACACAAAACGCTATTTTTGTGGGGTATATGCATCTGCGGGTTATATGCGTATGCGGGCTATATGCGGGAAAATACGGTACCCGGTGTTACCCAGGCGGAAAAGACACACACATCGACTTACACACACACACAGACATCGACTGACACACATATCGACTTAGACAGCAATCCCCGATGATGCCACAACTAGAGCAATTTTTTCCCTTTGGCGAACCTTAGCGAGGAGCAGGTTGAGAAGAAAGGTCTTCCCAGTACTGCCAGGTGCATCAAGGAAAAAAAGGACTCCATTTTTAGTCTAAATGTCTTCCAAGATTTTCGTGGAGGCTTCTCTTTGTGCATCTGTAGTGGGTTCTTAAAACGGCGTAGAAAAACTTGGTAGAGGCAACGCTTCTTCATTACAAGACATAGCTTAACACAATACAGTCGTTACACTTGAAGGGGTATTGGCCCCTTCACCCGCTGATAGCTGGGGAGATATGCCCTCGGCTAACTCGCCCTAGTCCTAGCTATGGTCCCAGGTCCTCCGGCTAAGAGGGTCCTAGGGCAGGCTAGCTGACCTGACCCTGGTCACGGTACAGGTCTCGACCTCCAGCCACACGGACCCAGCCCTGATAAAGAAGTCGGGCTCTGAGGCTTCCCGGGTCGCACCACGGGCTCACTCTGCCCGGCCCTGAGAAGGACGGTGGATCAGAGGAGTCCCAGAGTCCCCTAGCTAGCCGGTCTTCAGTCTTCACTGGCTCTTCTGTCTTCAGCTGGCACGACTGCCCGGACCCTCCTGGGTCCGGCCTTTTATCTTGCTCCGTGGCTTGCTCCGCCCTAGTCATGCCTCCCTTCCCGAACCTTCCACCAGGTTCTGGAAGGGTGACATCATTGCCCCATGGGGCTGTGCCCACTCGTTCAAGGATCCATTTTCCCGGCTGACTATTTACCCCTTGGGTCATACTCCCCTGGTACTGGCTCAACCCATCGACTGACCCCTATCGGTAAGTAGTAGCTATCCCCCAGAGACGGTGTGCATTTGCCCAATAACACCGTTACACATCCATCAGCTTTGGTTAATTTTTCTCAATACATTGAAGAAGCTCTAAACCTCAGGATATTTCACGTAGGATCTCTTGAGCAAGGGCATGCAGGTTGTCCCTCCTGTAGGGTGTTGGTAGTCCCATAGACGTGAGGTCTTTTCCACCAATGGAGTGCAGTTTGCACTAAAAGAGGATGAGGGCCTGTTTGAAGATGACATCAGAAAAGTTGACGTCGAGGTTTGGATTTTCTTCTTGAGCTCTGTGGAGGATGTCCTCACTCATGCCCTCTTTGTATTTTTGTCAGAGTCCCATGTGGTTAGATGGGCTGCAAACTTGAAGATTTATGCTCAAGAGCAATCTCAGTTGGGAAGGGGACTGACTAGCAGAACATTCTGGCATAGCTTTATCAAGATGCTGATCGTCTTCAAGAATTCCACGAAGATTGCATGCTTCCCTGTATGTTTTCGGACAACTCCTCCCACTGTTTTGAGGTCTTGGATAGATTTTGGCCCTTTGACAACATGGAGAAGCATTCGGAGAAAGTAGCACTCCTGATTGTTGGAGATGAACTGTGTAGACTCTTCGTAAGGCATCAGAATCACCGTGAGCAGCACGTCGCTTTCATTTTTTTTTAGCAATCCATGTATAGTAGGAGGGAACTTCATGGTAGAGCACGTTGACAGCATATGGATCACTGGCACAAAACAAAGATTGCCATCAGGGTGGTATCTTGTGGAGCCAGGGCCTGTTGTTGGGCATTTCCTTTGGTGACGTAGATGCATTGACCATTTTCGAGGTGAACTGCCAAATGGATTACTGTGGGGAATGCTCATGGATGGCGAAGCCAAGAATTCTCCAAATTGCCTCATTGCTGTTGATGTATCTTACTTGGACAACATTTTTAACCTCATCCACACTTTGCCCCTCTGTTTTTTAAGGCAAAGACAGCCATGTCAGAGCCTTTGTTGATGTCTGGGCAAACATATTTGATGGCTTTCACAGAATTTCAGAATTCCACATTAAAGTGTGCCTCGAAGATCTTGCACAGAAGAGGGCAGCAGGGAACGATCCACCGATTGTCAACCTTCATTTGAGAGTTAGTGGCAGGTCTGAGCGTTGTTTCAAATCCACCATGCTCAGTATTTCTGCGATGATATAGAGGATAGCCATCATGGCTCGACTGAGTGTCTTTCAATAAGTTTTGTGGATACTTCTTAGTACACCTGCAGTCTTGCATACATGCCGAATTTGGATTAAACTGCCCACATGGGCCATGGACCATTTGCTTGCAGACCACAAAAAAGGGCAGGGTCTTGATGGGGGTCAGGTAGCTCAGCACTGATAAATGTGTCAATGTTACTTGTATGAATTTTTTCCCTCATCCATCGCAAAATGTGAGCATGAGGAAGATGACATTTTTGGCACTCAATGGTGTGCAAGTTACCGCTTGTATTTTCAAAGAAGCCGCGTTCGTTAGTCGTGAGTTACTCTTTGATTCTTTCGGTAAAGTTACGTAGAAAGAAATTAAATAATAATAGAATACGACTATTCGATTGCAACACAAGCAACCATCATCAGGTACAAATGAATGAGAAAACAAACATAGCAAACTTGGAAATATAATGCAAAACAACACAGAGTCGGCCAACAAAACAGTCAACACCCCACCTGGTTGATTACGTTCTTCCAAAGATTGCTAAATTCGAGAGAGAGACAAAACAGACATGGAGACGCACAGACAGACACAAGCAGGGAGAGACTCACAAATACAAACGGAGACATACACACATAGGCACACAGAGAAACAATGCCTCTATGTCGAGGCCTTAAATAGAGAGACAAGGGGGCAGAAAGAGAGAGGGGGGGGGGTAGAGGAATTAGCATATCAATGAGAGATTTGGAGCTTTCGTGACTGCAGGAAATAATAGAGCAACAACACGAGGGACACAGAGAGAGAGAGAGAAAACACACTTAATCCAACAATCTTAGTAAAATTTGGAAATGTAATACAATAAACACACTATTACTGTATTGTCTCCCATATAGGCCGTATACGCATACAGTGAGGGAAAAAAGTATTTGATCCCCTGCTGATTTTGTACGTTTGCCCACTGACAAATAAATGATCAGTCTATAATTTTAATGGTAGGTTTATTTGAACAGTGAGAGACAAAATAACAAAATCCAGAAAAAAAGGCATCTCGAAAAATGTTATAAATTGATTTGCATTTTAATGAGGGAAATAAGTATTTGACCCCTCTGCAAAACATGACTTAGTATTTGGTGGCAAAACCCTTGTTGGCAATCACAGAGGTCAGACGTTTCTTGTAGTTGGCCACCAGGTTTGCACACATTTCAGGAGGGATTTTGTCCCACTCCTCTTTGCAGATCTTCTCCAAGTCATTAAGGTTTCGAGGCTGACGTTTGGCAGCTCGAATCTTCAGCTCCCTCCACAGATTTTCTATGGGATTAAGGTCTGGAGACTGGCTCGGCCACTCCAGGACCTTAATGTGCTTCTTCTTGAGCCACTCCTTTGTTGCCTTGGCCGTGTGTTTTGGGTCATTGTCATGCTGGAATACCCATCCACGACCCATTTTCAATGCCCTGGCTGAGGGAAGGAGGTTCTCACCCAAGATTTGACGGTACATAGCCCCGTCCATCGTCCCTTTGATGCGGTGAAGTTGTCCTGTCCCCTTAGCAGAAAAACACCCCCAAAGCATGTTTCCACCTCCATGTTTGACGGTGGGGATGGTGTTCTTGGGGTCATAGGCAGCATTCCTCCTCCAAACACGGCGAGTTGAGTTGATGCCAAAGAGCTCCATTTTGGTCTCATCTGACCACAACACTTTCACCCAGTTGTCCTCTGAGTCATTCAGATGTTCATTGGCAAACTTCAGACAGGCATGTATATGTGCTTTCTTCAGCAGGGGGACCTTGCGGGCACTGCAGCATTTCAGTCCTTCACAGCGTAGTGTGTTATTAATTGTTTTCTTGGTGACTATGGTCCCAGCTGCCTTGAAATCATTGACAAGATCCTCCCGTGTAGTTCTGGGCTGATTCGTCACCGTTTTAATGAGCATTGGAACTCCACGAGGTGAGATCTTGCATGGAGCCCCAGGCCGAGGGAGATTGACAGTTCTTTTGTGCTTCTTTCATTTGCGAATAATCGCACCAACTGTTGTCCCCTTCTCACCAAGCTGCATGGCAATGGTCTTGTAGCCCATTCCAGCCTTGTGTAGGTCTGCAATCTTGTCCCTGACATTCTTGGAGAGCTCTTTGGTCTTGGCCATGGTGGAGAGTTTGGAATCTGATTGATTGATTGCTTATGTGGACAGGTGTCTTTTATACAGGTAACAAGCTGAGATTAGGAGCACTCCCTTTAAGAGTGTGCTCCTAATCTCAGCTCGTTACCTGTATAAAAGACACCTGGGAGCCAGAAATCTGTCTGATTGAGAGGGGGTCAAATACTTATTTCCCTCATTAAAATGCAAATCAATTTATAACATTTTTGACATGCGTTTTTCTGGATTTTGTTGTTATTTTGTCTCTCACTGTTCAAATAAACCTACCATTAAAATTATAGACTGATCATTTCTTTGTCAGTGGGCAAACGTACAAAATCAGCAGGGGATCAAATACTTTTTTCCCTCACTGTACAACCCACAGACGCATATACCCCACAAAAATAGCGTTTTGTGTAAAACAAATTTCAGATAGTCCACATCGCCATACACCCCGCATGCATTCATATCTTTAACGTTCTTACCGGAGCTTAATTCCATCATATTAATACAAAGTTTTACATTTGTAATACATTCCACTATCAATTGTTAACATTAAAATCATAACGTGCACAAAGAAAACAAACTACGGTAACCGGAAACGAGTGAACTTAAAACAGTAAATAAGTAACAAAAGTAAATATCCAATATATAAGTAACACATAACTGGAAGGTAAGTAAGTAAGTGTACTGTTCGGCTTACCAGCATTCGACCTCATTGCCGGTAGTTACCCCTGTACAGTTTTAGCACTGGTCGATTGCGCACTGCTTAGACAATAGTGGCACTACGGTAACGCCATTGTCTCCTGGCAACAAAGCCATTGGAAGTTTGAAACAAAGCTCATGGTCGCGACTGTATACCGGTAGTGCTCAGCCAATAGCAGCGGCCTAAGGGACTCGGCCATTATGATTCCACATCTCGTAGACGCTTGTTAAGACCCTTCCCATTGTGCAATCCATACTGCTCTATTCATATTCATATCTAGGGTTTGGCCGCCATATGTTTAGTTTACGGGAAAATGTAAACATTGTACAAATAATTCCAATCATTTAAAACGTGATAACACGTGCAATTTTAGTGTTAGTGGTTTATTCAGCAGTTCTTCAGTCAACTGTAAGTGTTGCATAGTGGATAGTCCTACCATGAAAAAATTAAACGAGTTATATGTCACACGTATAAAATATTTTTGGGATAGCCCGCACCTCCATATACCCCACAGGGTCTTGTTTTGTTTGTAAAAAGTGGTATACCCCGCGAGTTATATACAGGAAAATACGGTAACGCATAGCCTGGTTGCTTACGTTCTTCCAAAGATTGCTAAATTAGAAGTTAAGTGTGAAATTTGAGAGAGAGACCAGACACAGACATGGAGACACAAAGACAGACACAAGCAGAGAGAGACAACACAGAGACACGGAGAGAGACAAAACTTAAAACCTCCCCATAGAGGTGGTTCGAACTTAATTTAGAGCTTTCTTGACTGCAGGAATACTCTTTGGTTCTTTCGGTAAAGTCACGTAGAAAGAAAATAATAATTAAATAATAGCATATGGCGTTTCGATTGCAACACAAGCAATCATCATCAGGTACTAATGAAAGAGAAAACCCTAGTAATCTTAGAAATATAATGCAATATAACACAGAGAGTCGGCTAACATAACAGTCAACACCCTACCTGGTTAATTACGTTCTTCCAAAGATTGCTAAATTTGAGAGAGACAAAACACAGACACACATAGACGGACACAAGCAGAGTGAGATAACACAAAGACACAGAGAGAGACACACACATTGGCACACAGAGAAACACCGCCGCCTCTGTTAATTTCTCTACCCCCCTCTCTCTCTGCCCCCCCCCCCTCTCTCTATTTAAGGCCTCAACACAGAGGCAAAGTTTCATGAGGCCTCCTTTGCCAGTACCAAAATATAATAATAGGCTTTTTCCCCTATTTTTCTGGCGACAAAAATGAAAACTTTTGCAAGGAATCATGTTTACATTAACCACAATACTTGCAGTCAGAATGCAAAAAAAAAACCACACTGATAATGCATGCATTGTCCTTGAAACTGATTGGTCCACATCAGATACAGCTTTCCTTAGAGGCTAGTCTCATGCGGTGTTCGACCAGATGACGCCAAAAGGTGCACAGTTCAAAGACAACGCACTATCAGAGTAATGAGGGCTCGGGGTAAGCATCTAGATCATGAGGCTTCCTTTGCCAGTACCAAAATATAATAATAGGGGTTTTCCCCTTTTTTCTGGCAACAAAACTGAAACCTTTTGCAAGGAATCATGTTTACATTAACCACAATACTTCCAGTCAGAATGCAAAAAGTATTATTAAAGAAATGAAATAAAATAATAATAGAATACGACATTTCGATTGCAACACAAGCATAGCATCCTGAGTCTTCACATGCATGTATCTTGGTCCAGCCGTGAAGGATTAAGGCAAAATAACTAATCTGCCCACATTCTGAGCGTTTGCATATGCGTCGGCATTGATAGCGTCCCTGAGATGAGCACACTGTCCACACAGGCTTTTTTTATTCAGTTGAACGTAAAGAAGGCGCTCACTCAATTTTTGGCATACTCATCGACAACATACTGGTGAAAGAGATTGGTGTACCGTAATACGTGGTTTCCTCCTTCTATGTCCATGTTCACGAAGGAATACACGTCTTTAGAGGAGACAGTTTTGTGAGGATGTCTTTGTCCTGTAGCTTTGATAATTTTAGAAATCTGTACGTGGTACCCATCTTGGCCTTGGCACAGTATAATGTGGTATTGTAGGGCATCATATGCTCTGTTTGTCTCAGGAAATCATTTGATGGTGTTGTCTTGGTATCGAAGCATAATGTCTCTCTTACCATGTTCCTCACCCACTGTAAAAACAGCAACCTCAACAAAAGTTGGAGCATTGAACATTCCTGCGTGCTGCCCGCTTGGGTGGAAAGAAAAGGTGCAGTACGCCAAATTTCAAATAGTTGATTTTCGCACCAATGTAACAAAATGATAGACGAAATGTAATCGGCTGTAGCTAGGAAAGTCTAACGTATTTAGCAGTAAAACATAGTAATCAGCATCGCAGTACTACATTTCAGTAAATAGCGTGACGTGAGCAATCGAAACAATGGAAATGCATTGAAGAAAGAAGCTAAAATAAGTCTACATTATAGAGCAGCAGTAGCGCATAGGTAAGTTAAGAAGCAGACTACAGTCTAGATTATAGACTGCAAGTACGTTGACTCAATTACCTAAGCATTGCTACAGTTGACATAATAAGCTGGCAATACGGTCAGCAGCTTAAAAAGCAGGATACAGTCTACATGAAAGACTGGCAGTACACTGAGCAAGGTAAAGAAGCAGGCAACAGATTATAGACTGGCATACACTCACCCTGGCCAGTAGCAATGTTTACAGTGTACATAATAGACTGCCAGTGCACTGACGTAAATTAATAAGCAGGCAACAGGCCACATTACAGACTGCCAGTGTACTAGCGCTGCTTAATAAAAACACATAAATAATTGATATGTAGCAACTTTATTTTGAAATATTAGATGTCTACACACAAACATTACTATTGTAAGATTTGCTAAGTTATTTTTTTATATAATAATCGTTTTCTATGGACATCAGTTTAGCGAACGAAGCAAGAAATTAGCACTGAACAATACCATGGTGAGGCCTAGTCCTGTGTAGAGCCGGCGGCCTCGCCTAGATTGCCCAGCGGGCCGAGGTGGCACCTTACAGGCGGGGGGCTGGGCCACTACCCCCACCCACGCTACAATAATATTATCTAAGCGCTATAATATGAATATCTACGGACTCGATAGTAACTGCACGCATTGGGGTGGGGGGGGGGGAGAAGAGGACATTACACTGTGAAGAATTAACCTCAGCGTTTTGTGTATTTTTTAAGCTTTTTTAACGCGAATTATAATTTTTGCCGATCGTGTGTGCGTTGCTAGGAGCAACCCCTGTCAGCGTTTCGCGCAGGCGCAAATGCGTGCTTTGTCCCGCGCCGAGCGGCGAGAGTAAATACATAAAGAAAAATTGCACTAAATCGCTAATTAAACTAATTTAAAGTTGACGGATGGGTAAAAGGAATAGCGCTTGCTCACCACGGGGCTTACGGCATGGTACCTGACTTTTTTTTACGTAAGCCCCACCGTTTGAGAGCCAAATCCCTCGCAAGCGTGCGCACACAGAGACAGACAAAATTACATTTATTGGTAAGATTGAACAATGAGGTTGAATCAAAACAATAGTTTATCTCTGGAACTTTTTATAAGAATGGAAACCGGTCAGGAAAATATATCGGCACATATGCAGCTGAAGTTAGATCTGTTCATCCGAGCATTCAAGCAAATCTGAGCCTGGCTTCACACCTCGAAGTTTCGATTGAACATTAATTTTTGCATCTCTACATACAAATAGTATTATTTTCAACACCCTTCGCTATGTTAGCTGAATTTTTCTTAAATATTCCTTTCGTAGCTAGACAGCCTAAATTGTGTGCTTGGAGTTTTGGGTAAACATTCATTTTGAAGATACTAGGGCTTCCGGGCATGTTTCTGACCACTTGCCCTCTCATTATATGCCTTAACAGCCCGTGTGATGATTGGGGAATTTCTTGAATATATGAATAAATATAGACATGTAATTCATGTGTGACTGTGTATGTATTCATTCCTCTGTGCCTCGATACTGACTTAGATGGTGGGAAATATGTGTTTCTGTCTGCAGCTGACACTTCCCTGATGCTTCCTCTGCAGAATTGGTCTGATGGAGCAAAGGCACTCAGCGCAGCTCGGTACAAAATGGCAACATTGCGACCAGTATGCAAACAGTACGGATCGTCCTGGAAATTTTACACAGCACCAGAGAACTCACACAGGAGAGAACCCCTTCAGGTGTAGTGTGTGTGGGAAGTCATTTTCATATTCATCTGCTCTTAAAAACCACCAGAGAACACACACAGGAGAGAAACCCTTCCGGTGCACTCTGTGCGGGAAGCTGTTTGCAGTGTCATCACATCTTCAAAGACACCAGAGAACGCACACAAGAGATAAACCCTTCAAGTGCAGTGTGTGTGGGATGGCATTTTCAATTTCAATTTATCTTAAAATACACCTGAGAACACACACAGGAGAGAACCCCTTCAGGTGCACTCAGTGCGGGAAGGTGTTTGCACAGTCATCATATCTTTGTAGACACAAGAGAACACACACAGGAGAGAAACCCTTCAGGTGCACTCAGTGCGGGAAGGCGTTTGCACAGTCATCACATCTTTATAGACACCAGAGAACACAAAGGCATCAGACTACACTCCCCAAGGAGTGTAGTCTGAAACCAACTTGTGACAGTCAAAGTGCTGCAATGAGCCCAACCCTCCTGATAAAAGAACCAAAAGTAAATTCCAGCTTGGACATTATGAAATGTATCAAGGTGAAACTTGAAGAGGCGAAGGTGAAATTTGAAGAAGCGACAGTGAAGAGCGAAGAAGTGACAGTAAAATGTGAAGATGAAGATTCAACTCCAAAATCGGACCTTCACATCGATGGAGGCAACGTGAAGCAGGAGAATAATTCTGACTATGAGGCAGAGCGAGACAACTCCCCAGAGTTTGTGGAAGTGGAGGTGTGGGTGGACTTCTTAGACAATTCAATGTCAAATGGAGACCCAGTAGATGTGTAAGCTTGAGACAATGAAGCACCAATAGATTCACCTGTCACAGGCCTTTAATGAAAGAATGTCAAGTTGAACACTCAATTCCTAGGTTCAACCTGCAGAGTAAGAGCGGCCAGTCTTTGCGGACCTGTGGGTTGGGTAGATCTCTCACCAAGAGCCAGAGCCAATAAGCTCCCAAGCATTCATGATGTGATAATCGTATTAGCATTTATATGATGCTTGCTTAATTTCCTCAGCAGCTCGGAGTATCACGAACACTCGAAGAGTATGTTGTATACATGCCTTTTCCAAAAATGTAATCATTTGGATCGGAAAGGGTGAGTCACCCCCCCCCCCGCCTCCGACCTTGCCACACAGCTGGAGGATAATTACTCACAAGCCTGCTTGGGAAGTCATAAAATGTAATAAAAAAACGGCAAACCCATGGGGGGGGGGGGGCTAACTTAAAGAGAAGGCCGCCATGAGGTAAACAACCCACAATAAAGCAAACGTAAGATGGAAACAGAAGGGGTCACGAACCTCCCTTAGACAGCGAAATCCACCCAAGGGCAGTTAATCATCATGAGCTGACTGGGGTTTTTTTAAAAATAGAACAGTAACGTTCGAAGCTTAGTTATATCTTCAACCTCAGGATATCTAAATATAACTTGAGAATAAGAAGCACGGATCCCTGGCGATACTGATGGGGAACAAAGGTTAACATATTTGGTATACCACATCTTGGTTAAACATGAACCAAATAATAATTATGAAAGTATTAGACCTCAAGTCATTCAGACGAGATTCAATGCGAAATATGTCAATCAGTCACGACCAAGATAATGTATTCCACAGGATCAGAGCCTCACCAACCGCCTTCGTCTTCCAGTAGCTAACAGCACATGGTAGCAGTATATTATGTATGCAGGGGGGCGACTCCCCTTAATATATCAAATACCACGCAAGAAATCCAAACTGCGTCGTGAGTGCTGTGAACGCTGCTCAAAACATACTTTGAATCACTTGCAGAGTAAAAACAGTGGAAAGTGGCATGGTACCAAGCTATAAGAGGTGTAAAATACTTGTTTTTACTTCCCACCCTTGATGAGAGGACGGGAAACATGGCGACAGCAAGCACACCCGTGCACAATAGGCCACGAGTTCAAAAGCCACAGCGCCCCTTTTTGAAAGAGACTGCAAGTGTGATTAGAAAAGAATGTAACTTCCAACCCGTGATGGGAGCGTGGGGAACGCTGCCCAAAATGTGAATGGAAACATGGCGGTAATGAAGACATCTGGACAACAAACAGCTCAAGCGACTTCAAAAGGAAAACCACTGCCCCTTTGTGAGAAGAAAGCGCGAGGTGGAAAAATTCAGATATAAGCAAAAACGCAAGAACAGAAATCAGTACTGCTCAAAGAATCGTCCAACTGTGACTGTGGACTGTGGAGAAATCCAAACCATCAAGCACATCACCGATGAATGCTCCATCCATGCACATCCTGGCGGTATCGCTGAAATCCACACGTCAACCACATAATTGGACTGGATGAGGAACCTTTGCATTCATTTATGGCGATCATTAAAAATAAAAACTGTTGCTTTTCACAATGCGAGTGGCAGGCTCGGGGATTGCCCTCGTGACTGGCAAATGAATAGGGAGCTCCGCATCGGCAGAAGCGACGCATCACGGAGAGGCTTTTTTGCGTCATTGAGAGAGGCTGCCAGCCAAAGCTAGTGCTCGCAGTATTACAATACAAACGTGGGGAAGAGTGCCATAGCATTACTATTCCCGGTGTCGAGGTCGCTGTGTACAGCCAACACTTACGATTATAGAGAAAATCGTTCTGATTGTGCTCCGATCAAAGTCAATCCTTCGAGTGAAAACTGGTGCAACCACTATTCGTGAGATTGCCCCTTTAAATCGCAACCCACAGGAAAAGTTTAGTTGAGGGTCGGATCAGAGACTGACACATAACGATATAACTTGATCTGTAGCGTGTCCTCTGTGCAGCATGAGTCATACAGGCAACTGGAAGAGGACTCTCTTGAAGAGGGGGTGGGGGAGGAGACAATAGGCGCTCCCTCTCCAAGTCGCTCCAAAATCTACAAGGATCAACAGTGACTGGTGCCAAGGGGGGTGATGCTTGGCAACCAGCGGATGAGCTGCGAGCGGTGTCTGGGGACGGGATGATCGTGCACATTGACGCAGACGGAGCCGGACCCATCATCCCTGCCAGCACGGGCACTGCCGACAGCGTGATCAGCGTGCCGACTCGGCAACCACCCCAGCGGTGGAGAGGGACTGACGAAGCAGCCGAGAGCGCTGTGTGTTCGAAACACACACAGACCCAGTGCCCCTGCTGGGAACCTGAGGTGTTTTCGGTACAAGGAACGCTGCATCTCGGAAGTTGCTAACTCAATAGTTAGCAAGAAGACAACACACACCACACACAACGCACATATTGGTACAAATATGATTGTTCCAAAAAGTTATCTCCGTGTTTTTCGAAAAGGGTTGCCATCCCAAGGTGGTGCATTAACTATTAGTTGATTGTGAAAAGCATTGTTCTGTCCCTTGAGTTACATTAATATGGTCGTTTATAAGTATTTTAGTAATTTGTTTTCGTTAATTACATAACCTTACCAATGAATGATTTGACACACTAAACATTGATAAGCAACTATTATCAATCTACACCCAGGAATACTATTGTTTTGAGATTTTTCTTTTGATCACACAATCTTGCCCGTGAATTCATTGATGTCCCAATAGCCAATTGATAAGCATCTGTTAGCCAAACAGGCACACGAGCACTCACACTTGTTTCAGGACATTTCGTTAATTACATAATCTTAAATCTTGATTTGAAGCTTTCGTGACTGCAGGAATCCATACTGTAACTACTTGATGTCTACTTTTGCCATGAGGCGCATGTTTCTTTAGCACGTTTCGTATGAATATTGTACAAATTTTAATGGACGTTTCCTACCGCCGTATATGGTCGCACTACTCGGAGGAGTTAGCCGATTGTTCTTTTACTCAGTTTTAACAAACGTAACCATTGAGGGTTAATTGTATGTATCAATGAGTAGGAAATCTTCAGGAGTACGGTGTTGACAATTCCGATCATAAGTGTGTTCGCATATTAGAGTTTTTAGATATTAAAGTTGCTTATCATAGAAGAGTCTGAGTGGTTCCTTCTTAAGTTCATGCATAATCTTAATTTTAAGAACTGTATCCTGCGGTTAGATCTGAATTCTGAGACCTGATAGAATTACACTAAAACATGATCAGCAAAAGTTAAAGTGAGAATCATTGTATTATCATGATTGGTAATACACCTTAGGCAATGAAGCCGAGCCTAATTTGCACAACGGCATACATTTACATAATTCCATAAATTTGCATAATACCAACACCCGAGGTAACTGGCCCTTAACAGGATAGCAAGCTATGGTGTTGGACCACCAGGCTAACTGCACTCATTACACGGTAACTGGCTACACTGGACCGGATTCCAGCTTGAGTCCCGGACCACGTATTGGAGACTGTAGGACGTGGTATGTAGAACCTAGATTTCTTCAGGATGATAACAGCGCCGGTCCCTCTGGGGGACTCGGCTTATATGCTCTGCGGCATGGCCGGCTCCGCCCTTGGCCACGCCCACCCTCCAGACTCTTCGAGCAAGATCTTGACCCTGACAAGTGATCACCCCTAGCCCCCACTTGGGGCCCCTGTTTAGACTAAACCGGTCCAGTGCCCTCTGGGGTCAACCAGAGTGCCACGGCCCAAAGTAACCCCATTCCCGTGGCCGGCACTCACACCCCATCCTTTCAGGATCGGCACTGCACTCCATGCGTGGTGCCATCCAGCGCTCACCGAGCCCCTCAAGGGCGGGAACTACACAGTGACATCCGCGATGTCACTACATCACCCCCCGCCTTCATAGTACTCAGCCGTCCTGGCTGTTAACTCCCCGTTAGAAAAACAAACAGTTGAACAAACCCTTAGCGTGCCTCAACAAATAAATACCCAAACCCATCTATACAATATGTACTCTGTATATACAATTATACAGTAACTATCGAGGAAAGGGGACAAAAGTACAGAACAATAGGCAACAAGGGAAGAGAGAGAGAAATCAAACAAAACACAGTAACATGCAAACGCTCGGAACCCCCTCCATCACCAACATCTCCCACCCTCACTGTGTAACAACACCCACAAGCACAATAAAGGCTAGGTTCAGCCAATAACCGATATGGCCTGCCGAGTGCGACAACCAATCCATGGTGTGGGAGTGTGCGTGCATGGGGATCACGAAAACTGAAGAGTTTTTGATCGAGTCCTTGTGGCTGGGCCCCCAGGGGAGGTGGACTTGCTCTCCCAAGAGGTCCCCGGGGGAACATGGAAATGTCCCGTCGAACCCGGCACCTCACGAAGAGCAGTCGACCGGCGGCACGGCTGTCCTCTTCTGAATCCAGTGGAGACTGTGCAGGCGGTGGCTCGGGGGACGTTAAACGCGCGGCACCTGAGGACGGAATCACATGACTCCGCAGTGGACCAACCTCAGCGGGTACACGCCTCAGCTCGCCGGACACATCTGATACTCGGCCCCTGCGGTGTCGAGATAGAACGAACTCACGCGGAGCGATGAAATGCTTGAGGCGTGAGGGATGTACAAACCAACTCCGCCGACCCAAGCGAATCTGAATACACTGGTCGAACGACCCGAATCACATCAACCAGCCCCCTCCAGGGTTTAAAGAATTTGGGTGACGTACCCACCGGTACCTGTGGACAGTACAACCAGGCTCTGTCCCCTGGCACCCACTCATATGCGGTCGTACGGGATCCCCTCAGCCGCTCATTTGCCAATTTGCGCAAATTGGAATTTACTCTGGAAGCCTCCCATGCTTCGGAAAGCTTCTGAAAGGTAAAGCGTACGGAGTGATAAATTTTTGATTTCGCCTTATTTGGAAAGGCTTGTAATTGTACATCACCTGATTGGATTAAATTATGACGTCACCCTGCTGCTCTATTTAAGACCGGGAGCAGGTGGAGGGCTTCACTATTCTGGCAAATTGCCCGATGATGCTGAACGTGATTACCAACGAAACATCGTACTCAAAAATTGTAAATGTTGTGGATTCACTCTTCAACACACCGGTGGGCTAAAATAGTGAACTATTTGTCTTTTGTCAACGTGACACATTTTTTACTGATTGGCCGTGTCGGGTGGTTGATGGTTGCGACATTTATAAATAATGCGATCTAACCCAAAAACCTTCATTATGAATAATAATCATGGGATGATGACGTCACTCATGTGGACCCCGGCCCCACCCCCTCATTAATAATCATAGGTGGGTCATTCTTTTTGCTCATGGTGGGGCGGAAGGCGTACCCCCAGATGGGTGAGATGGCACTCGACTCCTTGACGGCAGAAAGGCTGCTGGCACGGGAGTCAGGGATCGTCCTGCCGAAGGCATGGGGATCACCTCCTTGAAGGTGGCCCAGGAAATTCAGGGCCACAAGGCCCACCAGCATTGGCCTAAAGTAGAGGCTTGGCCATGGCGAGAGGAGGACATGGTGTGTGGCCTGTGGCCTGGGGACGCATGTGAGAAGGTCCCCGAGGATGGGTTGGCAACTGGGGAAGCCCCCTCCGCCCTGGGGTCCCACGGCCGAGTGTTTCAGGTGTGGTCAACCGGGCCACATCGCCATAGAATGCCGTGGTGTCAGCAGGGTGCCGGTATCGCCACCGACGCACTCCGACCTGCCGGCAACGTCTTCCCAAGCTCCACCGGATCTAAGTCTCTGATGCTTTCCGAGACCGCCGTGTGCAAAGTGTCAGGGACTGGATGTGATTAGATGCTACTGCGGAATTCAGGGAGAGTGCGTGCCCTTTAGGCCATTGTTTTTTTGTTCCCGTTCCTCGAAATCCCAAGGACTGCAAGACCCTGCCAAGGCGGGGGTTGACCAGTGTCAAGGACCGGCTCACGTGAGCTACGTTCTGGTAAAGGCTTGTAAGGTTGGATTCGGGGGGCTTGTTTATATTGTGTGGGTTGCATTATCGGTTCTTGGGGGGGGGGGGCGGGTCGCGGTTGTGTGGTGCCTGACGGGGTTCTTGCCCATGCCGCAGTTGCCCTGCGTGTTGTCGGTTTGCGGGGGGCACCGTGGGTTGTCCTTTTTGTTGGCGGTCCGCGGGGGGCGCCGGGGTTGCGCTATGTGGTTACGGTTCGCAGTAGATGCTGCGGTTGTACTCTATGGTCGCAGGAAGTGTTGCAACCAAGGTTTTTTTTGTGGTTAATTTTTTGTGTTTGGTGGTGTTCCTCGGATGAGGGTTGCTCTGCCTGTCCACCGGTTGCAGTTGCTGGATGTCAGCCGACTGTTGTCCAGCAACAGCAACTGCGGTGGACAAACAGGGTACACACGCCAGTGAGCATATAGATGGGTGTGTCTGCAGGGTGGAGGAACTGGGGCAAGGGTCATGGAAGACCCCATCTGGAAGCCCCCGGAAGCAGCTCGTGGGTTCGAGAAGAAAGGCACGACCAGGGCGGGGATAGGCCAAGCTGGGTACCATAAAAGCAGCTGAGAGCAGGAGATCAGGGCTGCCGGTTCTGGGACTGGGCTCGTACCGTCGTCGCTGTCATCTTCGCTGCCTCCGTCGCTGCCGTCCTCGCTAGATATTGCGTGGCTGGATAGTTGTTGGCTGTCTCCGTCAGCGCCATCGGTGTTACATGGTCAGTGTTGTGTTTAGGCTCAGCTAGACGACTATAGAGAGCGCATTCATATTTATGCGATCTAACCCAAAAAACCTCTTATGGAGATTTTGGTCACAAAAGCCTAAGTGTTAAACTTGCTTAATTGCCTCAGCAATTTCGAGTTTTGTATCATATCTCATCACAAACACTCGAAGAGCACCCCCAAGTGGCAGCTGCCTCTGTGTAGCATAAGGTGGCCCAGCACCAACCTGCATGTGGGCATGAGTCAGTAGGGGGCGATAATTGATGTGTATGAGAATAGGTTTTCCGCTTATTTCTGCAAACAGAACAGGTGTTAAGATGTTAAAACACCAAACTGAAACCTATTACAAGGAATCATTTCGATTTAAAGCTTTCGTGACTGCAATGATTCATCTTCTTTGGTTCTTTCGGTAAAGTCACGTAGAATGAGAATAAAATAATAAATTGATAAAATAAAATAACACAATAATATTCTCACGACGTTTCGGCCACAACACAAGCGGCCTTCATCAGGTGAAGGGACGAGACTGTCTGGTAGGACAGCACTGGAGTGAAAGAGCCACGTTCAGATCACGGCCTTTAAGCTGTGTGAGAGGAACAAAGCGCCTTGACAAAGGAATTAGCATATAATTTGGCATTGGAATGACTGAATGATTAGCTTGTGACTGGTCACAGAAATAGTTATGTTAAAAGTTAATGCATACACATCCGCAGAGGCACTCCTTGACAATGGAATTAGCATAGAATTTAGCATTGAAATAGCTGAGTGATTAGCTTGTAACTGCTCACAGAAATAGCTACGTTAAAGTCAGACCATACACATTCACCGAGGCACTTAGTACAAATCAAACAGGATAATTTAGCATTGAAATAACTAGGCGAATTTAGCATTGAAATAACTGAGTGATTAGCTAGTGACTGGTCACAGAAGTGACTATGTTGAAGTCAAGGCCTACACATCTGAGCTATTCACAGTACTATATAGTGAACCAATAAAAACTAAAATATAAATTACCTTAATGTTATCAATAAACTCTATATTCTCCAATCAGCTAAGCTACCAACAATAAGTCGTTATATATCACAATGCTATTTGGCAAAAAAATGGGTGGATTCTTACCCTCAACTTTAGCACCACGGATAGCTACGGGCCCCGTTCAGACGGACGAGTTCGTCCATGGTCGGAACAGAGGAGGGGGAGAGAGACAGCTGCGAGGCCCTAGTATACTCCATGTTGTAAAACCATACCATTAACCGTGGTGTGAGAGGTATTAAGAGGCAATGCTGGCGAAAGAGCTGCGGTCTGAAGGTCATGGTAAAAATACAATTAATTAAGAACAGAAATGATTTAAAACATCTTTCCAGTGGTTACTAAGTCAGAATCCATCTTCTCGGTTGAAATTGTCTCTGTGCTTGTATATGTGAATTGCCTCATGAACGAATCTCTCATGGTAGCCGGTTGGTTTGCAAAGAACCTCCGTCTTGGAGAAGTCAATGTCATGTGAGCCCACTGAATTATAACAGTGATCTGCCACTGCAGAGGAGTTCGTCCTACCGTGTTTCAAGTCTGCTTCATGTTCGCGGATGCGGTCCGAGATATGTCTTTTGGTTTCTCCAATGTAGCTACTACCACAGAGGCACTTTAGTTTGTAAACGCCCGGGTACTGTATGTCTGGAACAGCATCTTTTACAGATGGAACTAAATCACGGATTTTATGTACTGTGTTGAATCGGACCTGGATCTTGTGTTTATTCAGGATTTTGGAGATCTTTTTAGTGACCCCTGCAATGTAGGGTAAGGTGATGGTTTTGAGTGGCTCCACAAGAGGATCCTTCTTCATGACTGGAGTGATGGCTTTGCGGATTGTGTAGTCGGAGTAGCCATTAGCCCTGAGAGCCTGGTGTACGTGCTTGAGTTCACTGGTAATGTGTTCCTGGTCGGAAATGCATTGGGCTCTATGGTATAGAGTCTTGATGAGGGAGTTCTTCTGGGATGGATGGTGGTGGGAATCCGGTTTCAAGTAAGCATCTGTATGGGTAGCTTTCCTGTAGACAGAGTGGCTCATTGAACCATCATGTCTCCTTTTAATTAAGACATCCAAATAGGGTAGTTTGCCATCTTTTTCGACCTCTATGGTAAATCTGATGGCTGGGTGTATGGAATTGATGTGGTCGCGGAATTGGCCACATGGCCAGCCTGCTCTAGACCAATTCCGCGACCACATCAATTCCATATTACCAGTGAACTCAAGCACGTACACCAGGCTCTCAGGGCTAATGGCTACTCCGACTACACAATCCGCAAAGCCATCACTCCAGTCATGAAGAAGGATCCTCTTGTGGAGCCACTCAAAACCATCACCTTACCCTGCATTGCAGGGGTCACTAAAAAGATCTCCAAAATCCTGAATAAACACAAGATCCAGGTCCGATTCAACACAGTACATAAAATCCGTGATTTAGTTCCATCTGTAAAAGATGCTGTTCCAGACATACAGTACCCGGCGTTTACAAACTAAAGTGCCTCTGTGGTAGTAGCTACATTGGAGAAACCAAAAGACATATCTCAGACCGCATCCACTAACATAAAGTAGACTTGAAACACGGTAGGACGAACTCCTCTGCCGTGGCAGATCACTGTTATAATTCAGTGGGCTCACATGACATTGACTTCTCCAAGACGGAGGTTCTTTGCAAACCAACCGGCTACCATGAGAGATTCGTTCATGAGGCCATTCACATATACAAGCACAGAGACAATTTCAACCGAGAAGATGGATTCTGGCTTAGTAACCACTGGAAAGATGTTTTAAATCATTTCTGTTCTTAATTAATTGTATTTTTACGATGACCTTCAGACCGCAGCTCTTTCGCCAGCATTGCCTCTTAATACCTCTCACACCACGGTTAATGGTATGGTTTTACAACATGGAGTATACTAGGGCCTCGCAGCTGTCTCTCTCCCCCTCCTCTGTTCCGACCATGGACGAACTCGTCCGTCTGAATGGGGCCCGTAGCTATCCGTGGTGCTAAAGTTGAGGGTAAGAATCCACCCATGTTTTCGCCATATAGCATTGTGATATATAACGACTTATTGTTGGTAGCTTAGCTGATTGGAGAATATAGAGTTTATTGATAACATTAAGGTAATTTATATTTTAGTTTTTATTGGTTCACTATATAGTACTGTGAATAGCTCAGATGTGTAGGCCTTGACTTCAACATAGTCATTTCTGTGACCAGTCACTAGCTAATCACTCAGTTATTTCAATGCTAAATTCGCCTAGTTATTTCAATGCTAAATTCTCCTGTTTGATTTGTACTAAGTGCCTCGGTGAATGTGTATGGTCTGACTTTAACGTAGCTATTTCTGTGAGCAGTTACAAGCTAATCACTCAGCTATTTCAATGCTAAATTCTATGCTAATTCCATTGTCAAGGGGTGCCTCTGCGGATGTGTATGCTTTAACTTAGCTATTTCAATGCTAAATTCTATGCTAGTTCCATTGTCAAGGGGTGCCTCTGCGGATGTGTATGCTTTGACTTTTAACATAACTATTTCTGTGACCAGTCACAAGCTAATCATTCAGCCATTTCAATGCTAAATTATATGCTAATTTCTTTGTCAAGGCGCTTTGTTCCTCTCACACAGCTTAAAGGCCGTGATCTGAACGTGGCTCTTTCACTCCAGCGCTGTCCTACCAGACAGTCTCGTCCCTTCACCTGATGAAGGCCGCTTGTGTTGTGGCCGAAACGTCGTGAGAATATTATTGTGTTATTTTATTTTATCAATTTATTATTTTATTCTCATTCTACGTGACTTTACCGAAAGAACCAAAGAAGACAAGGAATCATGTCTGCATTAATCACAATACTGGTTAGAATGCAAAAAAAAACGTACTCTGATAATATATGCACTGTATTTGACACTGATTGGTCCACACCAGAGACAGCTTTCTTTTGAGCCTAGTCTCAAAACGGTATTAGAGCAGAGGAGGCCAAAACGCCTTTTGCCAGAAAACTGAATCTCATATTTTGGTACTGGCAAAGGAGATCCCATGATGAAATTGACGTGTAATCTCAGTTGTGTAATTTTTGGATAATATTTGGAATTACCCAAATTTTGACAATGACACCCACATGCAATGATCTATGTTTTTTCGGTAGTCACATAGAAATAAGAAATAATAAAATTACATAATAGCGTACGACGTTTCGATTGCAACACAAGCAATCATCATCAGGTACAGAAGAGCTAAATTTAAGAGAGTGAGGAAACATAACCACAGAGATATATACAGACACCCAAGTAGAGGGAATTAACACAGATACACCAGGGGATACAGAGAGAGACGGAGGAGCACACTAAATCAAACAGTTTAGCAAAATTTGGAAACCATATAAAGCAACACAGACGGTCGGTCAAAACACAACGCATGGTCTGGTTGATTACACTATTTCAAAGATTGCAAGTTAAGTGTGAAATTTAAGAGAGTGATAGAATACAGACCGCATACACATATATAGACATCCAAGCAGAACGAGTTAGCACAGAGACACATGGGGAGAGATGCACACAGTGAAGCAGCATCTCTGTGTCGAGGCCTTAAATAGACAGACGGCGGGGCTGGGACTGAGAGACAATGGGACACAAATTAGCATGAAGAGAGTATACATCAAAGGACGGCGCGGGTGGATGACATAAGTTGTCAAGCACATAGGGGTGCGGAGGAAACAGCAGCACACACTCCGAGACACCAAGGCACACACACAGGCAGAGACAGCACAGTGACACAAACCCAAGCCAAGACACAAAGGTAGACACACCAGCAGAGACAACACAAAGACACAGACTTCATACCTCCCCGTAGAGGTGGTTTAAACTTGATTTGGCGCTTTCGTGACTGCAGGAATTACTCTTTGTTTTTTTCGGTAAAGTCACGTAGAAATAAGAAATAAAATTACATAATAGCGTACGATGTTTCGATTGCAACACAAGCAATCATCATCAGGTACAGAAAAGCTAAATTTGAGAGAGAGGAAACATAACCGCAGATATATTTAGTGTGCTCCTCCGTCTCTCTCTGTATCCCCTGGTGTATGTGTTGATTCCCTCTACTTGAGTGTCTGTATATATATCTGCGGTTATGTGTTTCCTCTCTCTCTTAAATTTAGCTCTTCTGTACCTGATGATTGCTTGTGTTGCAATCGAAACGTCGTAAGCTATTATGTAATTTTATTTGTTATTTTTACGTGACTTTCCCGAAAAAAACAGAGTTATTCCTGCAATCATGAAAGCGCCAAATCAAGAATGATGTATGTGTTTTGAATGACACAATAGTATGTTTTACATCCACTGTTAAGCAGATGGTGCATATTTTGGTTAATGTTACTGGAGTAGCCAGGGGTGCCTGTCGGATTTGTACCTTGAACCTCTGCAATAAATAGAGAATGCGCTACCACTTGGCTTCCCTCAATCTGAGTGTTGGCATGCAAGCGTGAATGTTTCTAACCGGCGCAGATATTCCATTTAGAGGGGTCCACGTTTTACATGCCTAGAGAAGGGAGGGCATAACTGTGGCCGAGAAGACCCGAAGCTTCATGCGGAGCGACAGACCAGGTAGCTTCCAAACAGCATTGTGCAGATGATGAAAATATAATGCCGCCCGACTGATTCGGACCGCCCACACACTGTGTGCACACATTCGCAGTGGAGACGTATTGTGTACACACAATGTACACGCAGAGCATACACACATAGTGTACATACACACACAGTCTGCACATACACAGTATATACACAAACACTTTACTAAGAATAACGACCGCCATGTTTCAGTGGCAGTGATGTCACCACAGCGTTTCTGCCAGGCTATGTGCACATGTAGGCCACGTGAAGTGTCGAAAGCCCGCCGGCAGGTCACAGGGCAGACTCCGGTGCCATGGGTCGACTGAGATGACTGGCCGATGCACCACCTGTACCCCCTACTGTGCCAACACAGTGTGTGGGGGCCGACGTCCACCTCCCTGCTCATCGTGAGCGGGCGGGGCGCGACGTCCACTCCCTCCACTCCCCCCTCCTCCTCGTCGGCCGCCTCTCGCCAGGCCCCCGCCGATCGGGTGATCGGCTCTCCAGCGCCAGCGCCCTCTCTGAGGGACATATCTGAATGGCTGGCTTACCACCACGAAGGTTATCCCGCACACGCCGAGTGCTAATCAAAAGAAACGGCGGCGGTATGAATATGCACACTCTATAGGCGCATGCTTCCCATACGGCCAGCGCTACGGCTTCGGAGGACCCGGCAGCATAATGCAAACACGCAGTGCAAACTCGCTGCGTAAAGCGCGCTGCGTAAAAACGCATGCGAGCTTAAACACATGCAAACGACGGCGTCCGTATATGCTGTAGTACACGCGCCTTCACGCGCATGCTCAAATCACTCACACCACACCCACGCTACAGCCCTGCGCTCGCTCTCATGCCGGGCACACCGTCTCTCCACACAGACGCACCACACACAGATCACAGATGCTACGCCGAGGGTCTGCCCACACACAGAAATCACACTACACCGATACACATTACCCGGAGGAGGAATATTTCGCGAGGAGAGCCTAGCCTATGAACCCAGCTACTCAAACGTCCTACCCCGTACCTTGAAACTGGACTCGTGGTGTCCAACAGACGCTGAGAGAGTCGGAGGGAGAAGGACGAGAGAAGACTTGCCCAGTCACTGTCTCGCAGCAGCACTCGCTGGCATCACACGGATGCTGTGAGCGGCTTGAAGAGGCAGGATGGCAGGCAGGTAGTGGGTCGTGACGGACCAGAGGTTGTGGACAACTCCCCCCCAATCGTCCCAGGGCTGCCACCTTTTTACTCTAAACTTCAAAGGCTCGGGGGGCGTTGCGTCGCGCAGCCAATCACGCGCCTTCTTTTCAATTTACAACTGATGCCCCACCCTCACCTGGAGCGTCCGTTATGCCCCCACCCATTGTCCCTTGCTCAGGGTTCCTTGCTCAAGGTTCCTTTCTCTCATCGTTCTCCCGTGCCCAGTAGTTCGCGTCTTCGGGTCTGCTCTTTATGCCTAATATTCCACCCTCTGTCCTCCCGCACCCCCCCCCCCCCCCAATGTCGTGAGCAACTCATTGCAGTTGGCCCAGGGAATCTTTTCTTTTTGCGCCCATACAATTTTCAGCCAATTTAGGGGCACCGCAATGTAACCTGTCCTGTGGGGGTCGGCCAATCTGCTGGCACCGGGAAACCGTGGGACTCTCCCCCTGGGGCCCCTTCGGGATTAAAACCAGATGTGCCAGGCAACCCCCAGCCAGGACACTACGTGGGTGCGCTGCGTGCGGGTGGCGTGTTTAGTGCGGGGGCCGGGACGGGAATCGCGGCGTTCGCAGAGTTGCTCCGCGGTCGTGACTCCAGAAGTGTACTTAGGACACAGTGTACCCACAAGGTGTACACACACCATGTACATACACAGTGTACACGCACATTCTGCACATACACAGTGTATACACACACACAGTAACAAGAACAACGATCGCCATTCGCCACTAAGTGGCAGTGACGCTTGTGCCAGGCTATGTGCACGTTAAGGTCACGTGAAGAGGAGTTCACGGGGCAGACCCAGCAGGTGCCATGGGTCGACTGATTGAGATGACTGGCCGATGCACCACCTGTGCCCCCTACTGTGCCAACAGTGTACACACACAATAATGTTCACGTTGTTGTTGCGCTCACGCACCCAAGGGATCTCTGTTAAAGAGAGGCAGCAATGGAAAAGTAATCTAAATAAACTAAAACTCAAACCTCCCTCTCTCTCGCTCTCTGACGTCACCACTCTGCATTACCTCATCGGTGTGAGACGCCTGAGGGAGGTGTACCTCGCTAGTGACGACATGTCACCTAGGTATTCTCCCCCAACCCCCCCTCCACCGCGCGTTTGAGCGTGACGTCACGTCTGGTTTGTCACTGCCGATTTTCGTTCCAGTAAAAATCCTTATTTGGGCAAAGCTACGCCCAGTCACTGGTACCTCATTAAGATAATATATTCATAAATACCATCACGAGTTGATTGCGACGGGTTCAGAATCCACGCCCGACATTGGCCTGGCTCATTATCATAATTTATTCGGTAACATCGCAGCTCGTTGGGGGAAGGGGATTGTGCTGCACTCCGCAAGTGACGTCATGTCACCTCCTGCTGCCGAATGACGTCACGAGATATCAGGAAGCTGTTGCACTGCGCGCGCTCACACTGAGATCCGAGGTGAGAAGTTCACATCGTGGTTGTTGTTGTGGTAGTTGTTGTTGTTTACCCAGGTAGAGCCTCGCATCTTATCTCTCTCTCTCTCTTGTAGGGATATCAATTGAGTAGCAGCGAGTATGGAATCGATGTCCAGGTTGGAACATTACAACGCGGGGCCTAGCCTTGCGGGGCCTTGCCCCCTGCCCATCGCCTGAATGCATTTGCTTTAATTCTCTGCTTAAGTTTAATTTGTCTTCACCTGGCTCACTATTTTGTCACTTTGTTTCTTTTAAATATTTCTACAGTTTTTTTTTATTTTACCAGGCATATCCCACTTGAGCTGCTACACCGCTCTTTTTCAGAAGCGACCTCCCCACAACAAAGTGGCTTATCAACGTGTGGAAATGTCTGTCGGTCAAATACTCTAAACGCGTGGTGATGTTGACTCTAAATGTGCAGGGAAAAACCGGAGGATTCGGAGGAAATTCCACGGGGAGAGAGACACGCAAACGCCAAATATACATTAGTAATACAGGTTTGTTTGGGTTAGATCGCGTAAATATATGTGTAGTTAAACCCTCCACCACCCGACACAGCCAACTAGTAGGGGTTGTCACGTAAACAGAATGTGGCCAATTCGTCACTCGTACATCACACCAGTGTGGTGGAGAGCCAAGCCACAACATTTTCAATCTTAAGTACGACGTTTCGCCAGTAATTACAACCAGCTTCATCAGGCGACAGCCAAATGTTGTGGCTTGGCTCTGTAGAAATATAATTCGGCTCGCTGGGATTATAGCTCAGCATGCTAACTGTTGCACTACCGCTCCCCACTCACGCACAAACATCATCGAAAGTATAGTATTTATTCAGTACTAGCTAAGTTACCCGGCTTCGCACAGGCCTCAGTAATCAAACATTAAGAGTAATGCCTTGCCATGCTGGCTTTGTTCGAATAATTGATTTCTGGCAATGAAGTCGGTAAATGTGTGTTTTTGTAACGGTTTTTCGGTTGTGTTATATAATCGCAGGGCTTGTTTTCATAATGAGGGCAGCTTTTAAATCCATTGCCCTTGGAGAGCTTCAGGATAGACATTGTTGGATGTTTTTCCATCTGATTGTTTTAATCGAATGAAGCTTAAATTTAGGCATACATGTCGACAGCAAATTAGTGGAAGAGCTCTTTGCGTCTCAAGAAGAGATTGAAACCTCCGTTTCATACTATGATCCTGAATGCAAATACAGTGAAACCTTGGCTTGCGAGTAACTTGGTCTGCGAGTGTTTTGCAAGACGAGCAAAACATTTTTATAAATAATAATTTGATAAACGAGCGATGTCTTGCAATACGAGCAGTACGTACAGTATACGCTTTGTCTGCTGAGCGTCACGTGATCACAACAGCCAAAGGTTATCTCGATGCGGGATTGTGAGTAATCATCTCCCATGCTCGGTCTCAGTCGGCGTGTCTCACTCGTATAGTCAACATCCGTGCGAGCGTATACTGTTTACTACAGTATAGTGTTGTGACCACATGTGTGTGCGTAAAGCATTTTTTAAATTTTGTGTCCAAGTGTAGTGACTGTTCTTTAGTAACTGTACTGCAAGTGAATGTCGTCCTACACAATAACCCTCCTCTCCACTCTCTCGTCTCCCTCACACCAGCCACGATTAAATGCAATTAATAAATTTGATTACTTTATATTAAATTTAAATAATAAAAATATAAAAAGGTATTTTGTATTACATTTTTGTTATATGAATACAGTATTATTTCTTATGGGGAAATTCGCTTTGATATACGAGTGCTTTGGATTACGAGCACATTTCCGGAACGAATTATGCTTGCAATCCAAGGTTTCACTGTACGTCCATGGCGGAAATCTTATTTTGTTTTGGCAAGCCTATTGCTGGGTCAGTTTGGCGGAGTAAGAAATGGTAGCCATCATCACCTTGCAGGAATTGCATCTTGGTGTTGATGACATTTTTGCAATGCTGGTGAGCCTGTCTAGTATTGTCAGACATGCAAGTAGATCTGTGAGAACAAATATAGCAGTGCAGTGGAGACACTTATGTTATGGTGAGTGTGTGGAATTGTAGTATATGAAATGTCAAAATGTGTTTGCATGTGTGGCAAACCGGAAGTAGTGAGAATGCCCCGGGCTTTAACACATGGCAATAGAAAGCAAGGGGGGAGTTGAGGAGCAGGGGGTTTGGAGTGTGCACGTGGTATAGGTGTTGAGTGTGCGTGGAAAGTTTGGGGTGTGTTGGTGGAATTTGGTTCACAAAAAATCTACACAGGTGCAAAGTCTGCTTAATCTTTATAGATTTACACAATTTTTTATCTTGGAATATTTTTTTGTGTACGGTTTCTTCTTTATTTCAATTGTATAGTTTATTTGGAGTGCATTACTTAATTCAATTGTGATGTAAAATTTAGTTGACGTTTACTTAACGCCATTACTTAGGTAGGGCTTAAGTATAGAATATCGCACTTTTATCTTTCGCGCGGCAATTTCCAAGAATGTAACCTCAGCGAAATGCAAGGGGCTGCTGTATTTTATGTCTATTGACTACAGCAGAGGTGTATGGATTTTGAACAGAAACTAGATCTCTGCATTCTTGATTTAATTAAGGCCTATTGTACCATAAAGAGGCTTGGGGCTTTGGGTTGTTATTTGTATTCATATCTATGCCTCTGCTCACATTATTTGAGGATTTGTATGATTTTGGGCAGGATGGTTTAACGCTGCGTGACCAGGAGTCCGATCCATTTCATGTTCAACATGGCTTGTGACAGAAATTCATTCTGGCCCCATGCATTACATTACATAGCATCTTCAATAACTATGTAGTTTAAGAAGCTCCCAATCGTCATAATAAAACCATTGCATTTGTTACGGTTACAATGATTTGCTAATCGATGCCTGGTCATAGTTAAAGGATCGTTCCCTGCTGGTCAACCATATTACATCTGCTGATGATTTGGTAATGGCTACTCAGTGAGATGGATTAGGGAATCTTGTTCTATGCCTTGATAATTCTATCTTGAAATGGGGCCTTGCAAATGTTCCACAAAAATAATGACCTGCCTGGTAATTCCATGTCATACAACACTGCACCTGCTCAACTCTGCACGAATAATCAGGCAATTCTACAAGTGTTGGAGGAGCTCCCATACCTGGTTAATGTGTTCACGACCAGCTCTGGTTTGGCAGCCAAAGTCTCACTTAAAATTAGTCGAGCAGCATTATTTCATTAGACTGTAACACTGTGTGGAAGGTGCCTGGAATTTTGCTCCATACATAGCTCTGAGTGTCCATCGCTAATGTCAAGTCCATCTGAGACCATCCCTCTCCCTGCCATACTGGCATCGCACCCGCCCCTCACCCTTCATCCTGCGGATGTTCGACACACAGGATGGCACCACTAAGCCATTTTGAGTTGTGTTGGTCACGCGGCCACGAGGTGCTTGTTGGTGAACGCAGCCCCTGGGCCTGGCTCTAGGGGTGATATCAATATAGAATATATGTAAGGATGCCCCCCAATAGGCTCCCCCTGGAACTCTATCAAACATGTTCCACTGGGCGAAGACCCCGGGGCTGGCCCAAGACAATGCCGCTTGGCTGGCCTGGGAACGCTTCGGAATTCCCCAAGATGAGCGAGTCTGTCTCCAGGGAAAAGGAGACCTGGACCGCCCTCAGCATGCTGCCACCACGACCCTCACCAGGACAAGTGTTTTCAGAAACTAATGAACACAGCTGTTCTTCTTGGCCACAGATATTACTCTGTGGATGCAAAATATGAACTTATTTAAATGACAATCTGTGCTGGCTTGTACAATGAAGGCTGGCCTGCCTATGATTCATTTTGTATTCAGCCAGATTATATTGTATTAGAAGCTTATAGATGCTTAAGATATCAATATAGAATATAATCTTGAGTCTCTTTAGCAGGCGAGCCTGCATTGGTTCGGTGATGAATCCCGTATTCTCAGACACTGCATGCTCAAGCAGCTTTTGTTTGTCCAGACATTAGGGGCTGAACAGGCATGGCATTGGCTAGAAAAGAGATTGGAGGATGTGGAGGTGATCGGACCTGCCGATGACTTGCCAAGAGTGAAGATCGGCCTCTGTGGAGGAGGCCCATGAAGTATGCTGCAGGGCAGTTTGAGGTATTTGCTCTGCAACAATGATGAGGGTGGAAGAGCGACGCCCACATGAATGGGTGGAACGCTGGGTTCCTCAAACCCAGCAAGACAGTGGCGAGCACAGCTGGTTCATCTGTCAGTCAACCCTTGACACCTATATCATTACCATTACCTGCTGACAAGGAATCCACACTTACATGGTGTTAAATTGCACCTATCATGGTATTAGGATTGTGATAAGATTACTTCCAATTCATCATGAATGGTCGATGTTGTGTTTATATAATACTAGCGGGCAGTACCCGGCGTTGCCCGGGCAAAAAGGACACACACATCAACTTACACATACACATCAACTCACGCACGCACATAGACTGACACACACACATGGACTTAGACACACATTAGCATTGTAAAAATTACGAACTTAATAGATAAATATTAGTTGTCTACACACATGCACACACATCGACTGACACACACATCGAATCGCGCACACACATACATAGACTCGCACACACACAGACCTACACACACATTTGGACTTACCCACACACATTGGACTCACACACACAGCGACTCACACACACATGGACTTAAACACACACATTAATAGAGTCACACACACAACAACAACCGCTATTCGCCACTAAGTGGCGGTGACGTCACCACGACGCTTGTGCCAGGCTATGTGCACCCTGAGGCCACGTGAAGTGTCGAACACCCGCTGGCAGGAGGTCACGGGGCAGGCCCAGGTGCCACGGGTCGACTGACTGAGATGACTGGCTGATGCACCACCTGTGCCCCCTACTGTGCCAACTTGCTGTGCTTTAGCCACCCGGCGGTCCGCTCGTTGTTCTGAGCGTCGTTCCTCCGCCCTCCGTTGTTATTGGAGGGCGACTACCTCCAACTACCCAGTAGCGTCACACACACGGACCTACACACACACATGGACTTACACAAACACACATATTGACTAACACACATGCACCGACCCACACACAAACACATTCACTTATACACACACATCGACTTACAAATGCCCATGGATTCACGCAGACACATTCGACGTACACACACACACAGACATCGACTGACACACATGGACCTACACACACACATCGTCTAACACACAAACACATCGACTTAAACACACGCAGACTGACATGCACATGGAACTACACACACACATGGACTTACACGCATATTGACTGACACACACGCATATCGACTGACACACACATCGACTTAAACACACCGCACACAGACACATGGACGTACACAAACAAACAGTGACTGTCACACACATTGACTCGCACACACATTGACGCATACACACACGGGCTCGCACAGACACAATGCACACACACATGGACCCTCGCCCACATGGACGTACAGACGCACACTCTCACTTTCATATTGACTAAATACGTTTTTAAATAATAGTTTTCTATGTACGTGCCTTTAGCGAAAGAAGCAAGGGAGAGGGGAAATGCATGCATGTATAATAAGTAAATAATTAGGAGTGACTGCGAGGGTGTTCTGCCATTTTGGTGCAAACATTTGCTTAAGCAAATTAATGAAAGTCAACGAATTCAAAATTAACCTAATCGACCTATAACTATGAGCAGATGCGCACCAATCAAGCGTAATTGACATAATATCACTACTCAAACCCCCTACTGAGGGGGCAAGTGTAAATATTATAGAATGAAGACGTAATTGAGTATATTTATTGGTTTGCCATCTGTGCAGTAAGTGATATTGCGTGGCTGCTTATGTCTCAAGAATCCAGAATAAAGCTCTTCTTCAAAAACATTGGTTCATCCCTGTCAGTTAATTTAACCTATAAGAGGCGATTTGTGAAGGGTGCTGTGAATCTGTGCGTGTTACCTTGCGCAGTGTCCACACAAAAGAGAATTCCCCCCTCACCCCCACTGAACGCGTGTGACTTGGTAGGGCCCCCCCCCCCACCGAACGCGTGTGAGTTGGTATGGTCGAGCGCTCGCTGTGTAATAATCGTTAATTAAACTTCTTTAAAGGTGACGGACGCGAAATCGGAATAGCGCTGGCTCAGCACGGGGCTTATGGCATGGTACCTGGCTACTTATTTTTTTACATAAACCCCACAGTTTGCAAGCCAAATCCTTCACAACTTTCGGCCGCATACAGATAAACAGATACGCAGATAGACAAACAATGACATTTATAGGTAAGACTAGCGGGAAGTACCTGCCGTTGCCCGGGCAAAACATATTTACAAACGTATTCTTTTTATTTTGTTTTATTTTTCTACCTACGTGACTTTACCGAAAGAACCAATGAGTATATTTGAAAACTTATCTTAAAAACATTACATATGCATACACAGATACTAAACTATTGTGAAAGCCCGGTGGGCCGTTTGTCCATTTGTTCATTTCTCCACCAACACAATTATAAGACGCTTTCAGAAGTCCAAAAAGTTATAGAAAGTGGGGGTTAAATAGCTGATATAAAAGGTTTCCGAAAATTGTCGACCTCCCCCTCTCAAAAATATTTTTACCCCCGCGTGGGTACCTGCTTTCACTACAACAGTGCATACCGAATGTGGTGATACCTGCTATTACTACAGCAGTGCATACCGACTGTGGTGGTACCTGCTATCACTACAGCAGTGCATACCGACTGTGGTGGTACATGCTATCACTACAGCAGTGCATACTGACTGGTGGTACCTACTATGATTACAGTAGTGCAGACTGTGGTGGTACCTGCTATGATTAAAGCAGTGCATACCGACTGTGGTGGTACCTGCTTTCACTACAGCAGTGTATACCGATTGTGGTGGCACCTGCTATGATTAACGCAGTGCATACCGACTGTGGTGGTACCTGCATTCACTACAGCAGTGCATCACCACTGTGGTGGTACCTGCTATCACCACAGCAGTGCATACCGACTGTGGTGGTACCTGCTTTTACTATAGCAGTGCATATTGACTGGTGGTACCTGCTTTCACCACAGCAGTGCATACCGACTGTGGTGGTACCTGCTATCACAGAAGTGCATACCGACTGTGGTGGTACCTGCTTTAACTACAGCATTGCATACCGACTGTGGTGGTTCCTGCTATCACCGCAGCAGTGCATATTGTGGTGGTTCCTGCTTTCACGACAGCAGTGCATACTGTGGTGGTACCTGCTATGATTACAGCAGTGCATACTGAGTGTGGTGGGATCTGCTATGATTACAGCAGTGCATACTGTGGTGGTACCTGGTTTCATTACAGCAGTGCATACCGACTGTGGTGGTACCTGTATGATTACAGCAGTACATACTGTAGTGGTACCTGCTATCACTACAGTAGTACATGCTGACTGTATCTTATATATAAAAGGGAAATTTACGAATGTGTGTCTGTTCAAAATGTTTAGCATACTTCCCGACATGCAACCAACTTGTATTCAACGGGAATAGGCCGATTAGAAAGAAATATACAACCTTCGATTCCTTTGAGCGATTTAAAGAATCGAATCTTGGCACGCTTGGGTTTTATTTTATTTTTAATTAATGAGTTTTCTTTTCATTTGTATGTTATGTTTTTAAGTTTTCAGAAGTTTTTCAATATATATTTTTCCCCCAGGCAATGCCGGGTATTTCCCGCTAGTAGCAGTATATATCGACTCTATAGCACAAAGTACTCACCTGACAGAAGGCCGTGGTGAGACCTAGTCCCGTGCAGAGCCCCCGGCCTCGCCTAGATTGCCCAGCCGGCCGAGGCTGGGGGCTGGGCCGCTACCCCCCCCCCCACTACAATAATACTATAGTCTTGGTTCTTTCGATAAAGTCGCGTAGAAGGGAAAGAATAAAATAATAAAAATATAAAACAATACAATTCTCATGACGTTTCGACTGCAACACAAGCAATCATCTTCAGGTGTGAAAACCACAGCAAGAAAATTGGAAAAAAAGTGGCGCTTATTTTTAATGTTAGCACCACGGAGAGCGATTTGACAGTTTGTTCAGATGGACGAGTCCATCTATGTTCGGAAAAGAGGAGGGGGGAGACGAAAATAATGGATGCGGTCTGAAAGCCACCGTAAGCGTAAACAATCAATTAAGACCCGAAATGGTTTATCAAATCCTTCCAATGATTGCTAAGCCAGAATCCATCTTCTCAGTTGAAATTGTCTCTGTGTTTGTATATGTGGATAGCCTCATGAACGAATCTCTCATGGTAGCCAGATGGCTTGCAAAGAACCTCTGTCTTGGAGAAGTCAATGTCAAGTGAGCCTACTGAATTATAACAGTGATCTGCCACGGCCGAGGTGTTGGTCCTACCATGTTTAAGGTCTGCTTTGTGTTCACGAATGCGGTCCGAGACATGTCGTTTCGTTTCTCCAATGTAACTACTACCACAGAGGCAACTTAGTTTGTAGACACCAGGGTACTGTATGTCCGGAATCACATATTTTACAGACGGAACCAGATCACAGATTTTATGTAATGTGTTGAATCGTACCTGGATCTTGTGTTTATTCAAGACTTTGGAGATCTTTTTTGTGACCCCCGCAATGTAGGGTAAAGTGATGGTTTTGAAAGGCTCTTCAAGAGGGTCCTTCTTCATGGTTGGAGTGATAGCTTTGCGGAATGTGTAGTCGGAGTAACCATTAGCCTTAAGAGCTTGGTGTACGTGCTTGAGTTCACTGCCTATGTGTTCCTGGTCGGATATGCATTGGGCTCTATGGTGCAGAGTCTTGATGAGGGAATTCTTCTGGTGATGGATGGTGGTGGGAATCCGGTTTCAGGTAAGCATCCGTATGGGGATCTTTCCTGTAGACAGAGTGGCTCTCTTTTTTATTAGGACATCCAAAAAGGTAGCTTGCCATCTTTTTCGACTTCCCGGCAAAAAAAAATTCAACGTAAACCCCGCCGATTGAGAGTCAATCCACACAAAGAATGCCATTTATAGGTAAGATGTTAATGATCCATGTGAAATGCATGTGTATTTAAGAGTTTATCTTTGTGGGGATCTGTAGCGCAGTTATTTCACTGCATTATGAACTCAACAATTATTTTGATTATGGCCGACAGCAAATATGATTTATAACACTGTAACCAAAAAAAAATGTTTTCCCTGGGTAGTAAGTGTTATTTTCTAATTGCTTATGCCTCAAAAGTACAGAAAATAGCTATTATTCCCCACACACTTTGCTTTTGTGACCAGGACAGTGATATTTTGAAATTTACGTATTTGCAATGAGAAAACGTGTGCATTTTTGTCATTACTTCACGTAAAGTCCTGGTCACAAAAGAAGGTTTGTGGGGAATAATAGCCATTTTCTATACTTTTTAGGCATAAGCAATTACAAAATAACACTACCCAGGGACAAAAATCGTGTTACATAGTGTTAGTGAAAGCTGAACTTATTGTGGGCCTCTGCTATGTTGATTGGTCTTAAATTCATTACATGGTGAAGTGAGAAAGCATTAATACTGAGCAGATTAAGGCGGCCAGGCATGGTTCTGGACACACAACCACCTTTTTACCATGCCAATGTGTGACAGTGTCAAGTTTTTATTTGCGGTAATGGGTATTAACTATTGAACATGGAGGGTAAATCAAAACAATAGTTTTTTAATTTTCCTCTGGGACTTTTTGTAAGAATGTAAACAGGAAAATATGTCAGCACATATGCAGCTGAAGTTAGATGTATTCATCCGAGCATTCAAGCAAATCTGAGCCAGGCTTTCCACCTCAAAGTTTCGATTGAACATTCATTTATGCATTTCTGCATAATACAAATAGTTTTATTTTCAACACACTTTGCTATTATAGCTGAATTTTTCTTAAATATTCCTTTCATAGCTTGACAGCAGAAATTGTGTGCTTGTAGTTTAGGGTAAACATTCATTTTGAAGATACTAGGGCATCCAGGCATATTCATGACCATTGGCCCTCTCATTGTGTGCCTTAACAGCCGGCGTGATGAATTTGGGAATTATTTAAACTATATCATGAATATATGAAAAAGTATAGACGTGCAAGTCATGTGTGACTGTTTATATATGCATTCCTCTGTGCCTTGATACTGATGTAGATGGTGTGGATGTGTTTTTCTGACTGCAGCGGATGCTTCCTCTGACGCTTCCTCTGCAGAATTGGTCTGATGGAGCAAAGGCACTCAGCGCAGCTCGGTACAAGAAGGAAACGATGCGACCAGGATGCAAACAGCACGGATCGTACTGGAAGTTTGACACAGCACCAGAGAACTCACACAGGAGAGAACCCCTTCAAGTGCACCGTGTGTGAGAAGGCATTTGCATGGTCATCAGTTCTTCAGACCCACCAGAGAACACACACGGGAGAGAAACCCTTCAAGTGCAGTGTGTGTGAGAAGGCATTTGCACAGTCATCAGTTCTTCAGAGACACCAGAGAACACACACAGGAGAGAAACCCTTCAAGTGCACTGTGTGTGAGAAGGCATTTACAGAGTCATCACATCTTAAAAAACACCAGAGAATGCACACAGGAGAGAAACCCTTCAAGTGCAGTGTGTGTGGGAAGGCATTTTCAAGTTCATCTGATCTTAAAAGACACCAGACATCACACACAGGAGAGAAATCCTTCAAGTGCACTATGTGTGAGAAGGCATTTACAGAGTCATCAAATCTTCATAGCCACCAGAGAACACACACAGGAGAAAAACCTTTCAAGTGCACTGTGTGCGGGAAGGCGTTTACACGGTCATCACATCTTAAACAACACCAGAGAACGCACACAGGAGAGAAACCCTTCAAGTGCACTATGTGTGAGAAGGCATTTACAGAGTCATCAAATCTTCAGAGCCACCAGAGAACACACACAGGAGAAAAACCTTTCAAGTGCACTGTGTGTGGGAGCGCATTTACACGGTCAACAAATCTTCACGACCACGAGAGAACACACACGGAAGAGAACCCTTTCAAGTGCAATTTGTGTGGGAAGGTATTTTCAGGTTCATCTCTTAAACGACACCAGAGAACGCACACTGAAGATAAATCGTTCAGGTGCCTTTTGTGCAATAAAACGTTTGCAAAGTCATCAAATCTTCAGAGCCACCAGAGAACACACACAGGAGAGAAACATTTCAAGTGCACTGTGTGCGGAAAAACATTCACACGGTCATCATATCTTCACAACCACGAAAGAACACACACAGGATCGAAACCCTTCAAGTGCACTCTGTGCGGGAAGGCGTTTGCCCTGTCATCACATCTTAAAAGACACCAGAGGACACACACAGGAGAGAAACCCTTCAACTGCACTCTGTGCGGGAAGGCGTTTGCACAGTCGCCACAGCTTCATAGACACCAGAGGACACACAGGCATCAGAAGATCCCCAAGGAGTGTAGTCTGAAATCGACTTGTGCAAGTCAAAGTGCTGCAATGAGCCCATCCCTCCTGATAAAAGAACCAGAAGTAAATTCCAGCTTGGACACTATGAAATGTATCAAGGTGAAATTTGAAGAGGCGAAGGTGAAATGTGAAGAGGCGAAGGTGAAATGTGAAGAGGCAGCAGTGAAGAGTGAAGAAGTGACGGTAAAATGTGAAGATGAAGATTCAACTCCAAATTCGGACCTTCACATCGATGGAGGCAACGTGAAGCAGGAGGAGAATTCTGACTGTGAGGCAGAGCGAGGCAACTCCCAGGAGTTTGTGGAAGTGGAGGTGTGGCTGGACTTCTTAGACAATACAAAGTCAAATGGAGACCCTGTAGATGTGTAAGCTTGAGACAATGAAGCTCCAATAGATTCACCTTTGTCACAGGCCTTTAATGAAAGAATGTGAAGTTGAACACTCAATTCCTAGGTTCAACCTGCAGAGTAAGAGCGGCCAGTATTTGCGGACCTGTGGGTTGGGTAGATCTCTAACCAGGAGCCAGAGCTAATAAGCTCCCAATCCTTCACTGTTATAATAATATTAGCATTTATATGGTGCTTGCTTAATTGCCTCAGCAACTCGGAGTTTTGTATCATATCTCATCACAAACACTCGAAGAGCATGTTGTATTACTCTTTGGTTCTTTCGGTAAGTCACGTAGAAAATAAAATCAAATAATAGAATACGACGTTTCGATTGCAGCACAAGCAACCATCATCAGGTAAGATTGAATGATAAGACACGGGAACAGCATAGGCAGACACATGCAGAGATAGAGACACAAAGACACACCAGAATGAGACACACACCAAGACAAACAGAAGGACAACGAATCTGTGCCGAGGCCTTAAATAGAGGGGTGAGGAACCGGGGCAGAGAGAGGACTGCAGAGGTGGACAAATGAAGGGGACCAGCGGACAAACGAGGGGAGGCAATCCATTTATTGATACGAACACAAAGGGGCAACTGCCCCTTTAACAGATAACAACTTATGGTGGTGGACCACCAGGCTAACTACACTAATTACACTGGGAGTAGCTACAACGGACAGGACCCTGGCTTGGGTCCAGGTCACGTGTTGGTGACTTCTCAGGATAACAACAACGCTGAACCCCGGTCCCTCTGGGGACCCAGTTTATATCATCACGGGTCGTGGCGTGGCTGGCACTGCCCTTGGCCACGACCACCTCGAATCCTCTCGCGGGATCTCGCCCCGACACATGACCACTTGGGGCCCCTGTGTAGACTTTACCCATCACGTGCCATCCAGGGTCAACCAGAGTGCCATGGCCTACACTAACCCCATTGATGGCCGGCACCCTCACATCCCCTCCTATAGGGGACAGCACTGCACGCCGAGCATGGTGCCACTCAGCGCTCTATCAGCACTCACCGAGCCGCTCTAGGGCTGGTACTACACCCACATGTACGGGGTGTCGGCGATGTCAATACATGGCACGCCGTGCCTCGTTAGAGCTGGCATTACCCAGTGTCATCCACGATGTTGCTTCGTATGCGATGTCCGCGATGTAAGTACATTGCACGCCGTGCTTCTCTAGGGTCGGCACCAAACAGTGACGTCTGCGATGTCACTACAATTTTATTAAAATACAAATTTTTCATTGTATTATCACGATTGGTAATACACCCCTAGATAATGAAGCTGACCCTAATCTTCATAATTGCATTAATGTGCATATTTTCATACAGTAGCATACTTTCAAAAAATGACATGTTTTTTTCTTATTTTTCAAGACTATATACAAGCACCCCCAAGTGGCAGCTGCCCCTGTGTGGCATAAGGTGGTCCTGCACCAGCCTGCATGTGGGCATGAGTCGGTCAGTAGGGGGCAATGATTGATGTGTAATCTCAGTTGTGTAATTTGTGGGTAATTTTTCGAATTTGCCAAATTTTAACCACAACGCCAGCAAGCAATCGCCTACTCATTTTGAATGACACAATAGTATGTTTTACAATCGATCAAATGTTAAGCAGACGGTGCATATTTGTAATTAATGTTCCTGGACTAACCAGGCATGCCTGTCGGATTTTAACCTTGCACTATCACTTGGCTTCCCTCAGTCTGAGCACTGCAGGTGAAGGCCTCATCGGACGGATATCAACTTCTTGTAAATACGATGTAACATACTCTTTGGGTCTTTCGGTAAAGTCACATAGGTAGAAAAAAAATAATAGATCACGACATTTCGGTCGGAACACAAGCGTCCGTCTTCAGGTGAGAGAGAGAAAGCTGCTGAAACAAGGTCTTATGTAGGCTTGAGATATGCGCAGCCTCGGGGTAAAAGGGTGGGGCTAGAGATGGTCTGCCTGAGGCTGTGGAAGTGGCTATTGTATTGTGAGAGATTAGCATATCAATGCACGAGCTTAGTATACCACCGTATTGGTGGCTTGCCTACTATGAGAGTGCCATCCAAAGGACCTGTGAGCATGAGAGTGCAATCCAAGAGGCACAAAGAGAGAGTCAGAAATAACAGCTCACATAGGCAGGTAGGATGGATACATCACAGTCAGTTAAGACTTTACCTGTTTAATAACGTCCTTCCAATGATTACTCAGTTTGTACCCGTCTTCTTGGTTGAAGTTGTGTCTGTGTTTATATATCTGGCTGGCTTCATGAACAAATCTCTGAAGGTAGTCGGTAGGTTTGCAGAGTACCTCCGTCTTGGAAAAATAAATTTCCTGTGAGCCCACAGCGTTAAAACAATGATCAGCAATGGCAGAGGTATTGGTCCTATCGTGTTTCAGATCTGCCTTGTGTTCACGAACACGGTCCGAGACACGTTTCGTTTTCCCAATGTCACTGCTGCCGCAATCACAACTCGGTTTGTAGACACCAGGGTATTGCATGTCAGGAATCACATTTATTACAGATGGGATCAAATCACGGATTTTGTGTACTGTGTTGATACGAACCTGGATCTTGTGTTTAAGATTTTGGAAGTCTTTTTGGTAATCCCTGCTATGGATGGTAAAGTGATGGTTTTGGTTGGATCCTCAGAAGGTTGTCTCCCCATGGCTGGGGAGACAGCTTTGTGGATTGTACGGTTAAAGTATCCATTCATCCTGAGGGCTTGGTGTACTTTCTCCAACTCACTGGCTCGGTGGTGCTAGTCGGAGATGGTGTCGTGTTTTGATGAGGGAATTCTTCTGGGCTGGATGGTGGTGGGAGTCAGGCTTTAGATGGGCATCCGTGTGGGTGGATATCCTGTAGACAGTGTCCCAACAAGCCATCAGGTCTCGATCAAAACTTCCAGGAATGCTAGCTTGCCATCCTTTTCCACGTCTGTGGTGAATTTGATAGACGGGTGTATGGGATTTCTCCAAGACGAAGGTACTCTGCAAACCCATCGGCTATCTTCAGAGATTTGTTCATGAGGCCATCCAGATATATAAACAGACACAACTTCAACTGAGATGGGTACAAACTGAGCAATCATTGGAAGGACGTTATTAACCAGGTAAAGTCTTAACTGACTGCGATGTTTCCATCCTACCTGCCTATGTCAGCTGTTATTTACGACTCTGTTTCTTTCTCTTTGTGCCTCTTGGATTGCACTCTCATGGTCACAGGTCCTTTGGATTGCACTCTCATGTTCACATGTCCTTTAGATTGCACTCTCATGCTCACAGGTCCTTTAGATTGCACTCTCATACTCGGTAAGCCACCGATTTGGTGGCATACTAAGCTCGTGCATTGATATGCTAATCTCTCACAATACAATAGCCACTTCCACAGCCTCATCTCTAGCCTCGCCCTCTTACCCCGAGGCTGCACCCATCTTAAGCCTACATAAGACCTTGTTTCAGCAGCTTTCTCTCACCTGAAGACGGACGCTTGTGTTGCGACTGAAACGTCGTGATCTATTATTTTTTCTACCTAGGTGACTTTACCGAAAGAACCAAAGAGTATGAATTCCTGCAGTCATGAAAGCTTCAAATCACGATGTAACATGAGGAGGCACAATTCAGTGCAGTAAAATTACATTTTGTCAATATGCCTATTGATGATTTAGAATGATAATTTAATGAATACTTGTCTGATTTTGTGTGTACATGTAACATTGTATCTATAAGGGTCAAACATGGAATACGTAATTGTTAGGCGAAAGTGTGTATTTTGGAATTAACCTGTACAGATAACTCACATGAGAGCTGTTGTTCTTGTGATACGGGTCAACTGGTATTTTTAGTGATTCAGGAAGCATCTGCCTCTGGAACAAGTCATTGTCTTTGAAATAAGGAATATTCACATCATTCGTCAGTTACAAGGCATACCACTTAAAAGTTACGTATAGGAAATACATTCTCCACAACACTAATTATTTTGTATTACGTGTTTTTTAGATTTTGTCGAACTAGGACTAGAAATACTCCTTGCTGATTAACATCTGGATGTTCGTAACCATCGGTTGAAGCAAGCCCGACTGCTGTTGAAACATTGTACACCAATACCGGTCCACAGGTGGCTTGCACGGAATCAATGATGCACTCCCAGAAGGCTTTGCTATTTATAGTTTGTGTAAAACATTTGTTTGTGGAGAGACCGATAAATGAAAGGGACGTCGTGTCTGCTGATCTGTTTCAGCACAAGGAGATAATTTTAAGAGCACATTTGAAATGCATCATGGATTTTTGTTGCCGATTGTGTTCTAGCCTAGGTTTTATTGAATTTTAATATCTGTTTAAATAAAACTTAAATAACCGTGTCCATCGATATCCCACTGCTTACCACATGTTTACTTAAATATGTAAAAGCCTCCTCTGGAGACGTCACCTGAAAGTCACGAGTGGATGATGTCAGTGCCTCCCGCCTCCCTATCTGATTGTGACCTCACCAATAGCAGAACTCCCCTCTTTCACGGGACGTGACGACTGTGCACTGTCTTGGAATTCATTTGCACGGTCATCAAATTTTGACCGAGAACAGAGAACACGCACAGAAGAGGAGCCCATCAGGTGCGGTGTGGTAAGACGTTTGCACGGTCATCAAACCTTCACAACTGCCAGGGAACACATTAAAAACCCCGTCAAATACACTGAAGGTCTTTGAAGTGTTTTTAAACCGAAACATGTGTAAGGACATTCATAAGGAGCAGAGTGCATTCGAGGTGTGAAATTCCAAGTGCCACAATAAGCCCATCGCTTGTAATGCAATAACCATAATACATTTCTAGCTGGGGTACTTGGTGGCAAAACTCTTGTTTCGATTTAAAGCTTTCGTGACTGCAAGGATTCATCTTCTTTGGTTATTTCGGTAAAGTCACGTAGAATGAGAATAAAATAATAAATTGATAAAATAAAATAACAATAAAATTCTCACGACGTTTCGGCCACAACACAAGCGGCCTTCATCAGGTGAAGGGACGAGACTGTCTGGAGGACAACGAGACTGTCTGGAGGACAGCGCTGGAGCGCTGTCCTCCAGACAGTCTCGTCCCTTCACCTGATGAAGGCCGCTTGTGTTGTGGCCGAAACGTCGTGAGAATTTTATTGTTATTTTATTTTATCAATTTATTATTTTATTCTCATTCTACGTGACTTTACCGAAAGAACCAAAGAAGAAGAAAAACTCTTGTTGGCAATCACAGAGGTCAGACGTTTCTTGTAGTTGGCCACCAGGTTTGCACACATCTCAGGAGGGATTTTGTCCTACTCTTTGCAGATCTCCAAGTCATTAAGGTTTCGAGGCTGACGTTTGGCAACTCGAACCTTCAGCTCCCTCCACATTTTCTATGGGATTAAGGTCTGGAGACTGGCTAGGCCACTCCAGGACATTAATATGCTTCTTCTTGAGCCACTCCTTTGTTGCCTTGGCCGTGTGTTTTGGGTCATTGTCATGCTGGAATACCCATCCACGTCCCATTTTCAATGCCCTGGCTGAAGGAAGGAAGTTCTCACCCAAGATTTGACGGTACATGGCCCCGCCCATCGTCCCTTTGATGCAGTGAAGTTGTCCTGTCCCCTGAGCAGAAAAACACCCCCAAAGCATAATGTTGACACCTCCATGTTTGACGGTGGGGATGGTGTTCTTGGGGTCATAGGCAGCATTCCTCTTCCTCCAAACACGGCGAGTTGAGTTGATGCCAAAGAGCTCCATTTTGGTCTCATCTGACCACAACACTTTCACCCAGTTGTCCTCTGAATCATTCAGATGTTCATTGGCAAACTTCAGACGGGCATGCATATGTGCTTTCTTGAGCAGAGGGACCTTGCGGGCGCTGCAGGATTTCAGTCCTTCACGGCGTAGTGTGTTACCAATTGTTTTCTTGGTGACTATGGTCCCAGCTGCCTTGAAATCATTGACAAGATCCTCCCGTGTAGTTCTGGGCTGATTCCTCACCGTTCTCATGATCATTGCAACTCCACAAGGTGAGATCTTGCATGGAGCCCCAGGCCGAGGGAGATTGACAGTTCTTTTGTGTTTCTTCCATTTGCGAATAATCGCACCAACTGTTGTCACCTTCTCACCAAGCTGCTTGGCAATGGTCTTGTAGCCCATTCCAGCCTTGTGTAGGTCTACAGTCTTGTCCCTGACATCCTTGGAGAGCTCTATGGTCATGGCCATGGTGGAGAGTTTGGAATCTTATTGATCGCTTCTGTGGACAGGTGTCTATACAGGTAACAAGCTGAGATTAGGAGCACTCCCTTTAAGAGTGTGCTAATATCAGCTCGTTACCTGTATAACAGACACCTAGGAGCCAGAAATCGTTCTGATTGAGAGGGGGTCAAATACTCATTTCCCTCATTAAAATGCAAATCAATTTATAACATTTTTGACATGCGTTTTTCTGGATTTTTGTTATTCTGTCTCTCACTGTTCAAATAAACCTACCATTAAAATTATAGACTCATCATTTCTTTGTCAGTGCGCAAACGTACAAAATCAGCAGGGGATCAAATACTTTTTTACTTCACTGTACTAATACTATTGTATTCATATGACGCTTGCTTAAATGCCTCAGCAACTCAAAGTGGCTTGTATAATATCTCATCTTAAAAAATCGACGGCCACTCCCATGGTGTATCTGTCTCTGTGTCGCATGAGTTGACTCAGCAGCGGTCTGTAAGTGAACGTTCGTCTGCCAGTAGGGGGTGATGATTGATCTCAGGTGGGTAGCGTTTGGATACTTCAAATTTGATAAATGTTAACAATTACATTCGCGTGGAATGGCTTATTTATTTTGAATGCCATTGGAGGAATTTTAACATCCGCTGTAATAACCAGAGCTGCCGGCCGCATTTGAATCTTGAAACCCTGCAAAGGGAGAGAACCTTAACAATTACCTGAAAAACACTTCCCTGAACAGATCCTCTGTGATGTATTGTACCTTGCTCAACTACACTGCTTCCATTGACCTAATCATAATACATTTCTTCTCAACCTGTCCCAAACAAACTAAAGATGGCCGCTCACTAAGAATCTCATGAAAACTTCACTTGCTCTTGATAATCCAGCTAAGCAGTGGAGTCCAGGTTGTAACATTAACATATTACAAGGCATCCAGTAATGCAGGACTGGCCTGCAACACTGCTGTTATTGTATTTGATTCTCGTATCGTTTTTCTTAATCTATGCCCCAGATTTGATATTAAGTAATCAATCTATGCAGGCGAAATACTCTGCACTATAAATCAAAAACACTACACTACGTTTAATGTGTTAGTACAGCCAGCAGCTGTGATGTACAGTCGGCTTGAGGAGAAACCTGCCATCATGTAAAATTAATACATTTATGGCAGGCTAAGACCAATTATATCGCCCTCAAATGGACGAAAAACAAACAAGTGCAACAGTTCATGCCCGACATTTAACATGTTTTTAAATTATGAAAATGTAAAAGTATATAAAACAATATAAGGACTAAGAGTTTTTTCCATTTTTTCTGGCAACAAAACTGACTCATTTTGCAAGGAATCATTTACATTAACCACAATACTTGTAGTCAAAATGCAAAAAAAGTATTGTTGTTAATGTAAACATGATAAACATGATTCCTTGCAAAAGGAGTCAGTTTTGTTGCCATAAAAAAGGAGAAAAACCCTATTAGTATATTTTGGTACTGGCAAAGGAGGCCTAATGATGTAGATGTTTACCCCGAGCTCTCATTACTCTGATAGTGCGTTGTCTTTGAACTGTGCGCCTTTTGGCGTCATTTGGTCGATCATCGTATGAGACTAATCTCTAAGAAAAGCTGTCTGGGGTGGACCAATGAGTTTCAAGGACAATGCATAAATTATCAGAGTATTGTTTTTTGTTTTTTTTGCATTTTGACTGCAAGTATTGTGGTTAATGTAAACATGATTCCTTGAAAAAGGAGTCAGTTTTGTTGCCAGAAAAAAGGGGAAAACCCCTATTAGTATATTTTGGTACTGGCAAAGGAGGCCTCATGATATAATATAAGGATTAAATTGCTTTAAAAAAAGAAAGTGCGTTTAAAAACAATGATCGAAAACACCTTGGGAGCATACAGAAAGGCACAGCCACACCTGACGGCCACTGTAATAGCAATGTCCAACAGTTAACATTTATACTCTATCATTGCCGATGTAACCATTGAAATATGATCCTAAATGTATATTTTTAAAAGGCACCAGAATTCTTTGCGTTTCAACTCTTTAACTTCTGCACTCAATTATGTCATGCGAGCGGTAAGTACCCAGCGTTGCCTGGGCGAAAAAGACAGACATACACATCGACTTATACACACATTCTATGTACATGAGTTTAGTGGAAGAAGGTTAGAACATAAATATAATTTGTCCACACACAAGCATTATGATTGTAATATTAGCAAGGTGATTATTGAAAAAATAGTTTTATATGAAGGTGATTTGACACGAAAATAAACGAATGCAGAGCAAGTGAATAAGAAAAGAATAGTTGTGAGCACACAAAGGAAAATGTGAATATTTTGAAGGTGATGATAAAAATACCAGGTTTCTGTGTACAAGAGTTGAGCAAAAGAAGCATGGAATACAAAAAATAATTGTCTGCACGCAAACATAATTAATGTACATTGATTGTGTCTTTCGGTAAAGTGGCGCAGATAGAAAAAGTCATGAAAAGTGTAAAAAATTACAATACCATACAACAAGAGCCGCCATTCGGCACTAAGTGGAGGTGACATCACCACGACGCTTGTGCCAGGTTATATGCACCTTGAGGCCACGTGAAGTGTCGAACGCCCGCTGGCAGGTGACGGGGCAGACCCAGATGGCACAGGTCGACTGAGACGACTGGCTGATGCACCACCTGTGCCCCCTACTGTGGCAACTTGCTGTGCTTTAACCACTCGGAGCTCCGCTCGTGAGCATCGCTTCTCCTGCCCCCGTTGTTGGAGGACGACTGCCTCCAACTGACCAGTAGTGTCCTCCTCCACAGAGGCCGATCTTGAGACTACTGGTAGCAGTCATCGGGAAGTCCACTCAGCTGCACATCCTCCTGTACCACATCACTCCATCTCTTCTCTAGCCTGTGCCACGCCCATTTAGCCCCCTCGATCTGGCGGAACAAAAGCTGTTTAAGCATGTGGTGGCTGGGCATGCGGGCTACATGGGCCAGCCAACGCAGCATTGCCTGCCGGAGGAGCTGATGGGTGGGACTTTGTCCACATTTTTAAAGGATTTGTGAGCTCCTCACATAATCCAGCGTGGTTAGAGCCAGGATGGATCATAGGCAGGCCAGCCTAAATGTTTGTAACCGGTGAAGATGTTCCATTAGGGGGGTCCACGTTTCGCATGCATAGAGAAATGAGGAAAAGACTGTGGCCGAGAAGACCTGAAGGTTTGTGCGGAGCGACGGAGCAGGTAGCTTGCACACAGCGTTACGCAACCGATGAAAAGACAATGCCGCTGGGCTGATTTGGAGTGAGACCTCTGCTGTTAAACCGGAGCCGGTCATGACCACACTAGCCAGGTATGGCAAACTGTCCACTCCACAAGCGGCCCATCACCAATTGGGAGTTGTGGGGGTGGAGTGTTCGACGGTACAAAATACACAGGCAGGTGTTTAGTTTTGGTGGGGCTGATGGCAAGGCCCCACCTCTTAGTGGCAAGCTGCAGGTTCAGCACCAGCACCTCCAACTCATCCTCTGAGTGAGCAGCAATTACCAGATCATGGGCATACATAACATGGTTAAGCAATATGGAGCCATCCCTTGACCGCAGCCGGGCATCAATAAGCCTCCCATTGTATCTGTAGCAGATTGAAGGCTTCACGAAGTACGTGGTAAAAATCGATGTAAAAAAATGTGGGAGCCAGAGGAGATCCCTATCGCACCCGAAGGTGTACAGGGAATGGCTCCGACTCCCGACCATGTAGTTTTACCCGGGCGGCAAAAAATATGAAATCCTGCAGTCACGAAAGCTGTAAGTAAAGATAATTAATGTAATACTAGGAAGGTGATATTTAAAAAAAATGGTGTATTTGAACGTGAGTTAACACAATAATAAAGATGATATTTTAACGTGAGTTGACACAATAATGAAGATGTAAGCAATGGCCAAGTTATAAGGCAAAAAATTAGGTGTACGATTTGTATGGTGTGTATGGCATAGTGACAAATGCAAATTTTTTAAAACAATTTGTAGCTACGTGACGTAACAGAAAGAGGCAAAGAATATGAAATCCCGCAGTCACGAAAGCTGTAAGTGAAGAGAAGAAATGTAATAGGAAGGTGATATTTTTTAAAAGTATTTGTATTAGAATGTGATATGACACAAGAATAAAGATGATATTTTAACGTGAGTTCACACAATAATGAAGATGAAAGTAAAGGGCAAGTAATAAACCAAAAATAATCGATTTGTATGGTGTGTATGGCATTGTGACATGCACAATGTATGAAAATGTTTGTAGCTACATGACGTAACATAAAGAGGCAAAGAAGATGAAATCCTGCAGTCACGAAAGCTGTAAGTGAAGATAAGTAATGTAATAATAGTAAGGTGATATTTGCATAAAGAGGAGTATTTGACCGTGAGTTGACGCAATAATAAAGATGAAAGTAATGGGAAAGTTACGAAAAAAAAATGTTGTGAGCACACAAACAAAAATAATAGAATATTTCCAAGGTGATGAATAAAACAACAGTTTTGTACGTCCGTGATTGTAGCGTAAGAAGCTGGGAAATTTGTATTTACCATAGGCGTGGTGAGGCCTAGTCCCGTACAGAGCCCCCGTCTTGGCCTACATTGCCGAGGCGGCGGAGGTGGCACTATAGCAGGCTGGGGGAAGGGCCGCTACCCCCCCCCCCCCACCATCCCCCCACCCGTGCAACAATATCTAAGCAGGTTAATATATAAATTTACGGACTCTGTCATATAAACTGGACGCATCGTGTTGGGGGGGGGGGGGGGCAAAAAGGACATCACACTGTGAAGGCATATCGGCAGCGTTATGTGTATATTTATTGCATGTTAAGTTAAACGTGTGAAAGAAAATGTCCCCCGTGAGCTCGAGCGAACGCGCATAACTTGGCAGGGTCTACCCCACTACCCCCCTCCCCCCCAGGCAATTGTCGTCAGTTGGTACGGTCAATGTCGCACAGTAAATAAATAATATAATGGCACTAATTTGTTAATTCAACTATTTTAAAGTTTACGAATGGGAAAATGGAATAGCCTATTCCCAACGCGGGGCTTAGGGCGTGCTGCCTGGCAATTTTTTTTCAACATGTACCCCCACCGTTCGAGAGCCAAATCCCTCGCAAGCGCGCGCATGGAAACTTTTATATATATAAGCTGTACAGCAAGCTCATCTCTGATTGGATGATGCCTACCCCCGGATGCATCCATGTAATCAGTCAAGCCTGTGAATAAGTTGAATGCAATGCAACCTTATTCTCACACTCCTGATTACAAATCTGTCTAGACTCCATTTCACATGTGCTGGCCCCTCTAGTTTTTTTTATATTCCCTCCATGGGATCAGCTGGCCAATGAGCACATGCCACAAGTATAACCATTCCACCTGCTCAGCCTTATAGACAATTCCACCCAGTCAATATAGTAATTGTGTTATTCTGCTAAACATGGAAGTGTAGTGTTGAATACGGAGGCACACACTTGACTTGGAGGCAACACGTTTATTAGACAGCGCCAGCATGGCTAACTACATACAAGTACACACTAACTAGACCCCAACAGGGTAATAACACTACTTTAACAGAGTAACTACATAACCGGGTCAGTCAGCAACATGCTGGCTGACCCACGTGGCTGAGCAAAGACCGAAGATCGAAGAGACGTCGCGCCAAGGGTTGATTCCAGAGAACAGCCAAGAACGCTCTCGGGACTGCCCCTTTATGCTCCTGAGCGTGGCCTCGCTCCGCCTTCGGCCACACCCCCTTCAAAACCTTTCCCGAAGGATCTCGACCGAGTATCACGTATCCCTCAAGCCCCCCTCGGGCACCCCTCACTACCCTGTCCCGGTCACGTGCCCTCTCGTGTTCACCTAGACTACCATGTCCCTGCTTGCCCTCTCTCAGGGCATCACCAGGACTATGCCCCCTAAAGTCTGCTTGCAAACAGTACTTATTCTGGTTCCAGGCACACAGTATCACTCTTATGACGTTGGGTGGCACCAATACCATAGTGACACCAATAACGTCACTACAGAAGTGTAGTGAGTCCAACTGAGTCGCAGATGTTGTCTTGGGAGCAACACTTTTTATTAACGACACAACATAATGTAACCTACACTCAGGTGGTGAACGCCTATCCAACCACGCTACGGCAGAACTAGACACGGTCCCGCTATGCTGGTCCAGACCACAAGCTGGGTCCCGGGCCGCGTGGCTAGAGGCTTCTTCAACCCGACGTGGATCTTCTCCCACCAACAGACAAGAACCTCGAGCCCCTCACGGGGCCCCCGTTATATCGGCCCGGACTGGGGCTGGTTCCCCTCTCGCCGCGCCCACATTTTTGATCTCTCGAGCTCTTTCCCGAAGGCTCCCGAGAGCCCTTCTATACCACATGACCACCCAGCGGCCCCCCTCCACCGGTGGCCCGCCACCAATATCATCCAGTCACGTGTCGGCAGGTCAACCAGCATATCATACCCCAACGTAACCCTTGTTGGCTGACACTCTCTCGCTCCCTCACCGGGAGCCCGCACCGCACACTGTACGTGGTGCCTTCGCGCTGACTAGCGCTCCCCCAAGCCCCGCTAGGGCTGGTACTATGCCCAGTAAGCGGGCTGTACATAATGATAACATAATATCCGCTGTGGCCTCGCAGGCCCGGCACCACACAGTGACATTCCCAGTCACTATAGAAGTAATGTTTAAGTGAATCAGTCACTATAGAAGTAATGTTGAAGTGAATCAGACACGTGCCCAGGGATCCTGAAAAAAAGGCTCCCTCCTAGTGCTTATGCTTTACAATGAACCTCCAATTAACACGGTTGGCTATGTATGTTACGAAAAAAGTTCACATACACAGTCCTTACCCGAAGATCACCTTGTATGGACTTTCACAATGTTGGGTGTGCACAACGCCCACGTGAGAATGCATATTAGGTGTACTAGTGCGCGTTGCATTTCACGTGTGGGGGATATGTGAATGCACTTGAGAGTGCAATAATTTTTTATAAAAGAGTGTGGGTGCATGTGGTGTGTTGTCACGTCTTTGGTGTGCTGTCACTACGCTACGACTATGCACTCTAATCAATTCAAACATTACAACTCTAGAACACCTGAACCTACTTAACTGGAACCCCTTTGCACCCTCAACTGTGAACACAACCACTACAAATTATAACCACGTCAGCCACAATTGTTTAAAAGTCACAAGGACTGATTGATCATGTACATTTGTTACCCATAATAGTTTTTTTTATAAATGCGTAATTAAATGCGCCACCACCAGACAGCCAATTAGTAAGGTTTGTCACGTAAACAAAACATGGCAATTGGTTACCAGATCAGCACTAACCGTTGTGTTGGAGAGTAAACCACAACATTTACAATTCTAATATGTTTTGCCAGTAATTACAACTAGACTCATCAAGTGACAGCCAGAATTGTGGAGAAAATCCTGATTCGGTCAAATAGAGGGGGTCAATGTGATGTCACTTGTGAGTAAAATCAGGTGCGAGCACCATAGGTGAGGGGGGTTAATGTAGTCATAAATTATAATGGATGTTATTAGTTGAGTTTAACACGTAGGCTTTCATGACCAATATCATCCATAAGTGTTTTTTTGGGTTAGATCGCGTAAATATGTCATCAAAACCTGCCACCACCCGACACAGCCAACTAGTAAGGGTTGTCAAGTAAACATAACATGCCAATTCGTCACTAGTACAGCACACCGGCATGTTGGAGAACCAAGCTACAACATTTACAATCTTTGTACGACGTTTCGCCAGTAATTATAACCAGCTTCATCAGGCGACAGATTTGTGGTGCAGTCCACCTGTTTCGTTCCTTATATAGAAGCATAGGTGTGTTGACTACACTTCTGCGCTCTTGTGCAAATTGGGGGGGGGATTAATTAGTCAACTTACATTATGCATGCGCATTATGCGAGCCGTTTGATATTGTCCTTCCTGTCCATTGTGTGTGTAGTAGTTTCCACGGAGACACACACTTGAACTTGGAGGCAATACGTATATTACACAGCCCCTACAGGGCTACTACTTAAACATACACAAGTTAACTAGACCCCAACAGGGCAACTACATAACCGGGTCAGTCACATTCTGACTGACCCACTATGCCGAGTGAAGACCGAAGATCGAAGAGATGTAGCACCGAGCGTTGATTCCAGAGAACAGCCGCGATCGCTCTCTGGACTTCCCCTTTATACTCCCGAGCGTGGCCTTGCTCCGCCTTTGGCCACGTTCCCTTCTGGATTGAACCAGAAGGATCTCGACCGAGCATTACGTGTCCCTCAAGCCCCCTCTGGGCCCCCCCCCCACTACCCTGTCCCGGTCACGTGCTCTCTCATGTTCACGCAGACTGTCACGTCCTTACTTGCCCTCTCTCAGGCCGTCACCAGAACTATGCCCCCTCTGGTGCCAGAGAAAGACTCAAGATGTACAGTTCCACGCTTGTGACAGTGGTTGGCGCTAAACACCATAGTGACACCATTTACGTCACGACATAACCCCCCCTTATAAAACACAGCCATCCCGGCTGATCACTAACCCCTTAACCATAACAGCAGCAATCCAACAAAAATGCCTCCCAAAATTTGCTGTGCAACAATAACGAACAACCACAAACGAACAATAGGAAATGTACACTAAATACAATTACCGCGAAAGGGGAAGGAAAGAGAGAAGATAAAATGTTAGCCAGCAATCTCTCCAGGACCAACGCGTCGATGCCATCGTGGTCCAACTTCGGGAAGGCGGCTTTCGCCAGCGTCAAAAGCCGTCCGACGCCCAGGTACGTGGTCTGCGACGCGTAGACATAGTCTACAGCTAGCTGTATAAACGAGCGTGTTGGCCACTTCCGACACCAGTTGTAGTGAGTCCAACTGAGTCGCAGACGTTCTTTAGAGACAACACTTTTATTGTAACATCAACCCGTTTACACAAAGGGGTAACTGCCCCTTCAGTTACCCCGATGTAGTGACATCCCTGATGTCACTACATCTGTATCCACAACGAAGGGCAAAGAAAAATCAAGGTACCGAAGGGGAGGTGCGTTGACCAGACCGTCTCGCAGCGTGACAAACGCAGCCTCCTCCTCCCCCCATCGAAATTTTCGTCCCTTTGCAGTGAAGACATGGAAAGGTTTTGCGATTGTGGCGAACCCGCGAACAAAGTGTCAATAATAGGAGGCAAACCCAACGAAACTATGTACCTCACCTACCGACTTGATGGTTGGCTATGTGCGCAGTTTTATCTGGGTCCGTCGCTATCCTGGATTTGCTGACAATGTGCCCCATGTACCGAAACGACCTTTGCAGCAAATTACATTTCTGCGGCTTAAGTTTGAGTTTCGCAGTCCGCATTTTAAGTAAAACCACACGCAACCTTTGCAGGTGTTCTTCGAACGTACGGCCGAAAACAATGACGTCGAGGTCAATCAGACAAGCGTCCCATTGGAGCCCTGCCAACACCAACTTCTTGAGCCTCTGGAACGTGGCAGGAGCTGAGTGGAGTCCCATCGGGAGCCGGTTAAATTCGAACAACCCTTTGGGTGTACGGGACGCAGTCTTAGGTTTAGAACTGTTGTCCAAGGGCAACTGCCAGAACCTGGACAACGCGCTCCCGGCAAAGCGTCCAAGGAGTCATCTATCCCTGGGAGCGGGTACGCATCAGCCACGGAGACCTTGTTAAGTTTGCGGAAATTGACACGAAACTTCAGACTCCCATCCTGCTTTTTCACAAGCACAATGGGGGCTCCCCACGGGCTATTTGATGGGGAAATGATGTCAGCGGCCAACATCTCGTCGACTGCATGACGCACGTGGTCCTTCTCTTTAGGACTCAATCTGTATGGGTTTTGGCGAATGGGGGCGGCGTTCCCCGTATCAATGTGGTGATGTAACAGAGACATGCAGCCAATATCATATTTGCTTTTACTAAAAACATCCGACAATTCCTTTAAAAGCGCAGGCAACATGAGCCTCAGTGCCTTGGATAAATACGGGCTCTCAGAGCAGAGTGCATCAATCCATAATTCATCACATCTCTTCCTTCCCATAGCCACCGCAACTCTCATAGTCCCGCCGTTTTCCCCATCGCAACATGCGACAGACGAGTGAGCTAAAACAGTACCCGCTTGTATAACGAACGTCTCCGAACCGGCGTTCAAAACCTGAATAAATGGTTGCTGGCTATTTGCCACTAGAGTCTGTGCACCCACTAAAGTTAGACCTCGAACCACCTTTTTCGAGGGAACTAACAGCATCCCTCCCGCGGTCGTTTCCCGGTCAAGTTGTTTCCGCAGACGCAAGGGGATAAGCATAAGTGCACCAGGGGGGATTTTAACAGTCTGTTTGACCAGAGATGACATTGTCATCCTCTCAGCCGACAAGGGCAATGCCACTGTCATCATAGATAAAACCACTTACAACAAAATTCAGGACCTTCTTCATGATGGCAGCGATCCCAAAATCAACAGAGATCCCACAAACCGCCAAGCCACAAAAAACAATATCACTAAATCGACTTCTCTAATCGATCAGACCAAGCAGAGCTCCCTAAAACCTTCGGCTGCAAGACCACCAAGATTTCATGGCCTTCCAAAAATTCCACAAAGTAGGTACCGCGCTCCGTCCTATCGTCTCCACCATTAACTCACCCAACTACAAACTGGCCCGATTTCTGTCTGAGACCATGCTTCCTTTCACGGGCAAGTCCACCTCAGCTGTGCTTAACTCGGCTCACTTAGTTTCTTTAATCAAGCACATTTCACTGTCTCCAGATGATTTGCTTGTCAGTTTCGATGTAGTCTCTCTGTTCACCAATGTACCTGTACCTGCCACCATTGCAATCATTGAAGACTTGGTCCAACAAGGACTGAATCCAGATGTACCAACTTTGTTAAGGCACTGCCTTACCAACACATACTTCACCTGGAATGGTACATTCTACAAACAAAATGAGGGTACCCCAATGGGTTCTTCCTTATCACCAGTGGTAGCGGATGTTTTCATGGAGAAATTTGAGACAGATGCCATCCAAACATCCACCCTACGTCCTTCCTTGTGGAAGAGATACGTAGATGACTTGTTCATCATCTAGCCACATGGCCTGCCAGCACTGAACCAATTTCTCAACCACATAAATTCCATACACCCGTCTATCAAATTCACCATGGAAGTGGAAAAGAATGGCAAGCTATTCCTGTATGTTTTGATCAAGAGACCTGATGGCTCGTTGGGACATTCGGTCTACAGGCAAACCACCCACACGCATGCTTATCTAAAGCCTGACTCCCACCACCATCCAGCCCAGAAGAATTCCCTCATCAAAACACTACACCATAGTGCCCGTTGCATCTCCGACCACCAGTGAGCTGCAGCACGTACACAAAGCCCTCAGGATGAATGGATACTCGAACCGTACAATCCGCAAAGCTGTCTCCCCAGCCATGCGGAAACAACCTTCTGAGGATCCAACCAAAACCATCACTTTACCTAACAGGGGTTACCAAAAAGATTTCCAAAATCTTAAACAAACACAAGATCCAGGTTAATTTCAAAACAGTACACAAAATCCGTGATTTAATCCCATCTGTAAAGGATGTGATTCTTGACATGCAATACCCTGGTGTCTACAAACTGAGTTGTGGTTGCGGCAGCAGTTACATTGGGGAAACGAAACATGTCTCGGACCGCGTTCATAAACACAAGGCAGATCTGAAACACGGTAGGACCAATACCTCTGCCGTTGCTGATCATTGTTTTAACGCTGTGGGCTCACACGAAATTTATTTTTCCAAGACGGAAGTACTCTGCAAATCTACCAGCTACCTTCAGAGATTTGTTCATGAAGCCATCCATATATATAAACACAGACACAACTTCAACTGAGAGGATGGGTACAAACTGAGCAATCATTGGAAGAACGTTATTAACCAGGTAAAGTCTTGACTGTATTGTTTCCATCCTACATGCCTATGTCAGCTGTTATTTACGACTCTGTCTCCCTCTCTCTCCATGCCTCTCTCTGAGATCTCTCATGCTCACATGTCCTTAAGATTGCACTCTCATGCCTTTGGATTGCACCACTCCTCGATTTCACATTAACATGCTGTGTGTACAAACTGTGTGTGGGTACAAATTGTGTGTGTGTACACTGTGTGGGCATAATAGGGGGCACAGGTGGTGCATCAGCCAGTCATCTCAGTCAACCCATGGCACCTGGGTCTGGCACGAGCGCTGTGGTGACGTCACTGCTACTTAGTGGCGAATGGCGGTCGTTGGTCTTGTACTGTGTATACACTCTGTATGTGCATACTGTGTGTGTACATTGCGTATGTACCTGGTTTGTGTAAACCTTGTGGGTACACTGTGCGTGTGTACACTATGTACACTGTGTTGGCACAGTAGGGGGTACAGGTGGTACATCGGCCAGTCATCTCAGTCGACCCATGGCACCTGAGTGTGCTCTGTGGGCTCCTGCCGGCAGGCTTTTGACACTTCACGTGGCCTTAACATGCTCATAGCCTGGCACAAGCGCTGTGGTGACATCACTGCCACTTAGTGGCAAATAGCGGTCGTTGTTCTTGTTAAAGTGTTTGTGTATACACTGTTTGTGTAGACTGTGTGTACGCTCTGTGTATGCTCTGCATGTACATTGTGTGTACACAAGATACATGTGTGTGCACAGTGTGTGGGTGGTCCGAATCAGTCGGGCAGCATTGTCTTTTCATCAGCTGCGCAATGCTGTTTGGAAGCAACCTGGTCTGTCGCTCCACATGAAGGTTCGGGTCTTCTCGGCCACAGTCATGCCCTCCCTTCTCTAGGCATGTGAAACGTGGACCCCTCTAAATGGAACATCTGCACCAGTTAGACACATTTACGCTTGCATACCAGCACTCAGAGGGAAGCCAAGTGGTAGCGCATTCTCTATTTATTGCAGAGGTTAAAGGTACAAATCCGGCAGGCACCCCTGGCTACTCCAGTAACATTGACCAAAATATGCACTGTCTGCTTAACAGTGAATGTAAAACATAGTGTCAATCAAAATACATAGGTCATTGCATGTTGGTGTCATTATCAAAATTTAGGAAATTCCAAATATTATCCAGAACTTACACAACTGAGATTACACATCAATTATTGTCCCCTACTGCGAGACTCATGCACACATGCAGGCTGGTGCAGGGCCACCTTATGCCACACAGAGGCAGCTGCCACTTGGGGGTGCTCTTCGAGTGTTTGTGATGAGAAATTAGACAAAACTCCGAATTGCCAAGGCAATTAAGCTGGTTTAACACTTAGGGTTTCGTAATCAATATCTATAATAGAGTTGTTTTGGGTTAGAACGGAAACTGATAACGCAACCCAAACAACATATACAACCCCATCGAATTCCACCTTACAAGGGAGAGTCCGCCTTTACCAGAACGTAGCTCACGTGAGCTGGTCCTTGACACTGGTCTCCCCCGCCTTGGCAGGGCAAAGGGGGCTTCCCCGATTGCCAATACACCTGCGGGGGCCTTCTCCCGTGCGTCCTCAGGCCGCACACCATAGCAACCATGTCCTTCTCCCGCCACGGCCGAGCCTCCACTTTGGGCCAATGCTGGCAGGCCTCGTGGTCCTGAATTTCCTGGACCACCTTCAAGGACGTGGTCCCCATGCCTTCGGAGAAGGGCAGGATGATCCCCGACGCCCGTGCCAGAGCCAACAGCCTTTCCATCGCAAAGGAGTCGAGCGCCTTCTCACCCATCTGGGGTGAAGGGGGTCTCGGCCTCCCCTCGCTTCCGCTGGAGAAATTTCGCGCGGGCGTCGCATGATAGGCCAGAAATTGCCCCTTGCAGCGCAATCGACTTCAGCGCTGTCCTGTGCTCTATGCAAAATAGCGCCCGCCAGCCATGCCAAGCCCTCAAAGGGCAAATTGGCACCCACCACATGCGTGGTCTCCGGCCGGGGCTCCTCCACTCTCCCGCACCGACGGGGACCGCCGCCAGGGTCCCCTCATGTCTCCTTTCCGCGCCGCTGGCCGTGGTGCGCCTCATGCACCATCCCGCGCTCTCCTCAACACGGTGGTCCTCGGCCATGCCGCGTGCTCGGGACACGAGATCACGGAGGAACGGGGTCCTCCCTCGCCGATTCGCCGCCGTTCTCCCTCCGATCCGCAGCCGCTCTCCCGCCGATATCTCTCTCCGCCAACGGGCTTCGTAACCGGGGTCCCGGGGCTGCGGAAGGGATGAATGTTTCACCGTTCCCATCCTCCGACGACACTATAGGTGGGTTATTTCTTCACCCCACTCCTGACACCAGTTGTAGTGTCATCGTAGAGAGAGACATGGTTTATAAGGGGGTATCTTCTTTATTAACACGTTCACAGGTTCGCCATCACACTCTCCCTAGTCATCTAGCCTCGCGTAAACACAACCCTGCAGTTTGAACCTAGGAATTGAGTGTTCAACTTCACTTGATTTTCATTAAAGGCCTGTGACAAAAGTGAATCTATTGGAGCTTCATTGTCTCAAGTTTACACATCTGTAGTGTACGACTCCGGAGACAATAAACTGTAGAGGCATCTTTTTATTTATTTATCATAACTTAGTTTCAATTGCGAGCACATAGCACAACACTGACTGCCGAGCAACCACGGCGCTGACTGACTAGATAGCTGGTTAAATATCTAGCAGTGGCGATGTCAAGGGATGACAAAGATGGCAGTGATGACGAGGACAGCAGCAACGACGAGACGATCCAGACTCCCACGGACAGCCTCGAGCTCCCTCTCTCGCCCCCTTTTATCCTTTCAGGATCTGCCCTGGCCACGCCCCCCTTCTGGAACCACGTAGCTGGTTCTGGGAGGCACAAGATGGATAACTTCCTTTTGGGTGGGTACACCCAAAATTGCTACCCCTGGTCACCACTCAACGCTGCTACACTACACATCTACCGGGTCTCCTTTTGACTTTATATTGTCTAAGAAGTCCACCCACACCTCCACTTCCACAAACTGCTGGGAGTTGCCTCGCTCTGCCTCACAATCAGAATTCTCCTCCTGGTTCACATTACCTCCAATAATGTGAAGGTCTATTTTTGGAGTTGAATCTTCATCTTCACATTTCACCTTTACTTTTTCGCTCTTCACTGTTACTTCACATTTCACCTTCGCCTCTTCATATTTCACCTTGATACCTTTTAAAGTGTCAAAGCTGAGATTTTCTCGTGGTTCTTTTTTCATGAAGGATGGGCGCATTGCAGCACTTTGACTTTCACAAGCTGATTTCAGACTCGGTTTCTTGGGGATCTTCTGATGCTTGCGTGTTCTGTGGTGTCTTTGAAGTTGTGATGACAGTACAAACGCCTTCCCGCACAGAGTGCACTTGAAGGGTTTAGCTCCTGTGTGTGTTCTCTGGTGATATTTAAAAGCAGATAAACCTGAAAATGCCTTCCCACACACACTGCACTTGAAGGGTTTCTCTCCCGTGTGTGTTCTCTGGTGGCTCTGAAGAACTGATGACTGTGCAAATGCCTTCTCACACACAGTGCACTTGAAGGGTTTCTCTCCTGTGTGTGTTCCCTGGTGTATTTTGAGAGCAAATGCTTTTGAAAATGCCTTCCCACAGAGACTGCACTTGAAAGGTTTCTCTCCCGTGTGTGTTCTCTGGTGTGATTTTAGATTTGATGACACTGCAAACAGCATCCCGCACAGAGTGCACCTGAAGGATTTCTCTCCTGTGTGTGTTCTCTGGTGTTGTTTAAGACTAGATGAAGTTGAAAATGTCTTCCCACACACACTGCACTTGAAGGGTTTCTCTCCTGTGTGTGTTCTCTGGTGGATCTGAAGACCTGATGACCATGCAAATGCCTTCTCACAGACAGTGCACTTGAAAGGCTTCTCTCCTGTGTGTGTTCTCTGGTGTCTTTGAAGATGTGATGACACTGCAAACGGCTTCCCACACAAAGTGCACCTGAAGGGTTTCTCTCCTGTGTGTGTTCTCTGGTGTCTCTGAAGAACTGATGACTTTGCAAATGCCTTCTCACACACAGTGCACTTGAAGGGTTTCTCTCCTGTTGGAGTTCTCTGGTGCTGTGTCAAATTTCCAGTACGATCTGTGCTTTTTGCATACTGGTCGCATTGTTGTCTTTTTGTACCGAGCTGCGCTGAGTGCCTTTGCTCCATCAGACCAATTCTGCAGAGGAAGCGTCAAAAGAAGCTTCAGCTGCAGACAGAAAAAAATATCGACACCATCTGCATCAGTATCAAGGCACAGATTAATTAATATATACACAGTCACACATGACTTACATGTCTATACTTATTCATATAATCAAGATATTCCCCAATTCATCACATGGGCTGTTAAGGCACACAATGAGAGGGCAAATGGTTATAAATATGCCTGGAAGCCCTAGTATTTTGAAAAAAAGTTAACCCAAAACACCAAGCACACAATTTCGGCTGCCTGGCTGCAAAAATAATATTTATAAAAGCAGAAATTCAGCTAACAGAGCAAAGGCTGTTGAAAATAATACTATTTGTATTATGCATAAATGCATAAATTAATGTTGAATCGCAACTTAGAGGTGTGAAGCCAGGCTCAGATTTGCTTGAATGCTCGGATGAACAAACCTAACTTCAACTGCATATGTGCTGTGTTAATTTCCTGACTGTTTCCATTCTTACAAAAAGTTCGAGGAAAACTAAAAAATAAACTATTGTTTTGATTTAACCGCCATGTTCAATAGTTAATATACTTTACTGCAAATACAAACTTGAGACTGTCACACACTGGCATGGTAAAAAGGTGGTGGTGTGTCCAGAACCATGCCTGGCCCGCCTTCATCAGCTCAGTATTCATGCTTCCTCACGGCATCATGCAATAAATGTAAGACCAATCAAGATAACAGAGGCCCAAAATAAGTTCAACTTTCACTTATCAATCATGTATGCTGTCAGCGATAATCAAACTAATTGTTGAGTTCATAATGCAGTTAAATAACTGCGCCACAGCTCCCCACAAAGAAAAACTCTTAAATACATATACATTTCACATGGATCATTAACATCTATATATATAAAAAGGGAAATTTGTGAATGTGTGTCTGTTTGAAATGTTTAGCATACTTCCCGACATGCAACAAACTTGAAATTTGGCATGTAGGTAGTTTCCAGACTGTACACAATGCAAAAAGTATAAAAATAGACTTTGTATTTTGGGGGGGGAGGGGGGAGAATGCCAATTCATTGTGTGGCGTCAACCCGCATACAGGACTGGCGAGAATCGATATCTGGTGAGCATTTGTGGTATCGATTAAACAGGAATAGGCCGATTCTAAAGAAATCTACAACCTTCAATTCTTTTGCGCGATTTAAAGAATAGAATCTTGGCGTTCGCAGCGTATGTTTTTTTCCCACCACACGTTGGGTTTTATTTTTTATTTTAATTCATGAGGTAATGATCAAAGTTTTATTTTCATTTGTATATGTCATGTTTTTAAGCTGAGAAGTTTTTAAATATATTTTTCCCCTGGGCAACGCAGGGTACTTCCTGCTAGTATTATATAAACAAGATATTCACCATTCATGACGAATTGGAAGTAACCTTATCACAGTGCTAATGCCATGATACGTGCAATTTGAGGCCAACTAAGTGTGGATTCCTTGTCAGCAGGTAATTTGAATGATCCAGGTGTCAAGGGATGACTTGACAGATGAACCAGCTGTGCTCCCCACTGTCTTGCTGGGTGTTAGGAACCCATCGTTCCACCCAACAATGTGGGCATCGCTCTTACGACCTCATCATTGTTGCAGAGCAAATATGTCTTAACTGCCCTGCAGCATATCTCACGGGCCTCCCCAACAGAGGCCGATCTTCACTCCTGGCACCAGTCATCAGCAGGTCCGATCACCTCAACATCCTCCAATCTCTTCTCTAACCAATGCCATGCCTGTTCAGCCCCAAATATCTGGACAAACAAAAACTGCTTGAGCATGCAGTGTCTGGGAATGCGGGACTCATGACCGAACCAATGCAGCCTCGCCTGCCAAAGAGACTTAAGATTATATTCTATATTGATATCTTAAGGATCTGTAAGCTTCTAATACAACAGAGTCTGGTTGAATAGAGGATGAATCATAGGCAGGCCAGCCTTCATTGTAGAAGCCAGCACAGATGATAATTTAAACAAGTTAATATTTTGCATCCACAGAGTAATATCTGTGGCCAAGAAGAATCACAGCTTTGTTCATTAGTATCTAAAAACGCTTGTCCTGGTGAGGGTCGCGGTGGCAGCATGCTGAGTAGGGCGGTCCAGGTCTCCCTTTCTCTGGCGAATTCCCAAGCTTTCCCAGGCCGGCCGAGCGACATAGTCTTGGTCCAGCCCCGGGGTCATCGCTAGGCCTCGGCAAGGTAAGGTAAAAGGTAAAAACAACGAGCCTACCTTTACCCTACCTTTTACCTTACCACAATACAATCACTCTATCCTACCTTTTACCCTTCAGCAGGTAAGGTAAAAGGTAAAAACAACGAGCCTACCTTTACCCTACCTTTTACCTTACCACAATACAATCACTCTATCCTACCTTTTACCCTTCAGCAGGTAAGGTAAAAGGTTAAAAGCAAAGAGCCTACCTTTACCCTACCTTTTACCCTTACCCCATACAAATTACCCGATTACAGGGTAATTACTAGGGTACTACACATGAAAAAGGTTTATAACAGGTAAATGCTAGGTAGAGTGCTTTATTCATATAGAATACTCTCGATTATTCCAATTTTACACACTTTCTTTAAACTCACTCTGTTGTTGTTGTCGTTGTTGTATCCTCAAACCTTGTAACTCAATTTTAATCCACTTCGCAATGTGGTTTCGACTGCAAACTTGGTATACTTATGTCATACTGATGACAATACTATATTCTATCATTAAAAATAAAATAAAAATATTTTTAAACATTATTTTTAATGTTATGTTTCGGCTTGGGTCTAATTATCCACTGTCAACTGACGTTGGCCCACGGTCCCTTACGTTGTGGCAAGCTTCGGGGCCACTTCCTGGAGTCGTGGAGTTCTGCCATTACTCGTAGATTTCATAACAGCGTGTTTTTAAAAAAGTAAAAAAAAAACGTATTAAATGGAGGCCCTAGACTGTGCCACGGAGCTTTTAGCAGTAAACAAGGTACCGTATTTACCGGGTAATACTTCGCGCTACCTTTACCCTCCCGGGTAATTCTTCCGAGCTACCTTTACCCTACCCTTTACCTTACCCCTTGGCATGTCGAGACCTTTACCCTTTACCTTTTTACCCGGTAAAAAAGGTAAATTACCTTACCTTGCCGAGGCCTAGTCATCGCCCAGTGGGACGTGTCTGGTAGAGTTCCAGGGGGAGTCAATTGGGGGGCATCCTTACATATATTCTATATTGATATCACCCCTAGAGCCAGGCCCAGCGGTTGTGTTCGCCAACAAGCGCCTCGTGGCCGCGTGATCCACGTAACTCAGTCGGGCCAGCTCGAAATGGCTAAGTGTGCCATCCTGTGCGTCGAACATCCACAGGATGAAGGGTGAGGGGCGGGTACGATGCCAGTATGGCAGGGAGAGGGATGGTCTCAGACGGACTAGACCTTGGCGATGGACACTCAAAGCTTTGTATGGCGCAAAAGTCCAGGCACCTTCCACAGTGTTACATAGTCTAATGAAAGAATGCTGCTCGACTAAATTTAAGTGAGACATTGGCTCCCAAACCAGAGCTAGACATGAACACATTAACCAGGTATGGGAGCTCTTCCAACATAAGGAAGAACTGCATGATTATTTATGGAGAGTTGAGCAGGTGCAGTGTTGTATGACATGAAATTAAAGAACACTAAATAGCAAGAGCTTGTTGCTAGGGCTGCGATGGTTGCACCTATTGATGACACTCCTGAACACCAAGAAGCAAGACGGCATGCTGCCAGTGCTGCAATGGCTGCACCTACAGATAAATAATTTCCTGTCTACTTCTTGCAGCTACTGCCATGCATGACATGGAAAGGAGACTCCCCAGGGTTATGCTGCAAATGTACCATGGTTCAGCTCCCTACAATTAATGACCATCCCGAGCCTATTCATGTATTTATACCTGCCAACAATACCTATGCAAGCCAATTCTGAAACAACAATAGAAGATAGAACTCCTGCTTCCAAATTATATGTTTTGGCACCAACTAACTCATCCCGACATCTGGCTACACGCCCACATTGAAAGTGTAGGGCCAGGTACATAATCGCATTGGCAGTCTGCTGACACTACCTATTGACCTACCTACATTACCACAGATCTAATTGCATTGCTGACAATACTAGACAGACTCACCAGCATAGCAAAAATATCATCAACACCAAGATGCAAGTCCTATTGCTGTGGGAAGACAGCCTCTAAAAGGAAAACTCTTATGTTCACAGTTTCAAGTGTGCCATGGAGAAGATGACTTCAGAGTACAATGTTGTCATTCATGCCGACTAAACTCCACATGCTCAACATAAGTGCCACTTAAATGCACTCACAACATCTGAAGTCGCTGTCATTCTGACTGCTGAACAACATTTCACTCGAGACATCGTATTGCAACTGAGGAACAGTACCCTACACAGAAATTAAACACCGATCCTATGATGCTCTTCAATGTCTACTGATTTGCTGGCAAGGGGATGATGGCTACAATTTCCTACTTCGCCAAACTGACCCAGCAACAGGCTTGCAAACACAAAATATTTCTGCCATGGACTTCTTTGCCTTCAGGAACCGCAGCTTCAATCTCTTCTTGAGATGCAAAGAGCTCTTCCACCAATTTTCTGTCGACATGTATGCCAAAATTGAAGCTTCATTCGATTAAACCAGGGGTGGGGAACCTTTTTTCTGCCAAGGGCCATTTGGGTATTTATAACATCATTCGCGGGCCATAACATTATCAACTTAAAAATTAGCCTGTTATATTTGGTCAAACATTTCATTAACCCCTGTGGTGGCTGGAACTGTTTCTCTTTGGTGAGGCATGTGATGTTAGCTGGTATTGATGATGTTGCTACTCGCAACTGCTTTTCCAGGTTTGCTCCTAGATTTATTTAATTGAGTCCCGCCTGCGTTTGCCTTGGCAGGGCCAGACTAAATGATTTTGCAGGCCTTATACGGCCCGTGGGCCGGACGTTCCCCACCCCTGGATTAAACCCACCAGATGCCAAAACATCAAACATTGTCTATCATGAAGCTCTCCAAGGGCAACACATTTAAAAGCTGTCCTCATTATGAAAAAACATGCCCTTCGATTGTATATCACAACCAAAAAAACGTTACAATGTACACACATTTACAGACTTCATTGGCAAAATTCAATCATTCTGATAAAGCCAGCATTGCAAGACATTACTCTTAATCATGGGACCTGCTTTGCCAGTACCAAATGTTTGATTACTGAGACCTGTGCGAAGCCGGGTAACTTAGTTATCACTGAACAAATACTATACTTCCGATAATAATGTTTGTGCATGAGTGGGGAGCGGTAGTGCAAGGGTTAGCGTGCTGCGCTATAAACCCAGCGACCCGATTTATATTCCCACAGAGGAAAGCCACAACATTTGGCTGTCGCCTGATGACGCTGGTTGTAATTACTGGCAAAACGTCGTACTCAGATTGTAAATGTTGTGGCTTGGCTCTCCAACGCACAACCGGTGTGCTGTACTACTGACGAATTGGCCACGTCCCGTTCATGTGACAATCCTTACTAATTATACTCTCTGGTTCCCTTACTAGTTGGCTGTGTTGGGTGGTGGCGGGTTTAACGACACGTTCATATATTTACGCGATCTAACCCAAAAAAACCTGTATTATGGATGTATAGTCGCGTGATTTTCCTCCGGATCCTCACTCTGTTGTTGTTGTTTTATCCTCACATCTTGTAACTCAATTTTAACCCACTTCCCAATGTGGCATCGACTGCAAACTTGGTATACTGATGACAAAACTATTTCTATCATAAAAATTACGTATTTTTAAACATTATTTTTTAAATGTAATGTTTCGGCTTGGGTCTAATTGTCCACGCTCAACTAACGTTGGCTGTAAATGACCACGGTCATGGCAAGCTTCGGGGCCACCACATTTAGAGTCAACATCACCATGCGTTTAGAGTATTTTACCGATATACATTTCCACACGTTAAGCTTGGCCTCATGAGATTAAAACAGGTCCCTGCAGGGTGGGCTGGTAGGAACATTGAAATTTTGCGCAATTTTATTTTTACACCCCAACAGCACGAGATTTCACTTCGTTAAAGTATTGAAAGGGGACGGACGGACACATTAATCTATTGTAGGCTGGTACACTCAGTTTACAACTTCGTTCCTACCAGTAAAAAAACTGTATAAATACTTAAGAAACAAAGTTTCAAAGTAGTGAGCCAGATGAAGACAAATTCAACTTAAGCAGAGAATTAAAGCCGAATGCAATCAGGCGATGGGCAGGAGGCAAGGCCCCGCATGGCTAGGCCCCGCGTTGTAATGTTCAATTGATGTCCCTACGAGAGAGAGAAGATGCGAGGCTCTACCTGAGTAAACAACAATAACCACGACAACCACCACAACAACCACCACGATGTGAACTTCTCACCTCAGACTTCAGCGAGAGAGCGCGCGGAGCGGCAGCTTCCTGGTGCCTCGTGACGTCACGCGCCAGCAGGCGGTGACGCGACGTCACTTGCGGGGTCAACACAATCCCCTCCCCCAACGAGCGGCGGTGCAACTGAATAAATTATGTTAATGAGCCGCCAGTAACTGGGCGTAGCTTTGCCCAAATAAGGATAGAAAAATAAATAAATAACAATATCACGACGTTTCGGTTGCAACACAGGCAATCGTCATTTTTCACCTGAAGACGATTGCTTGTGTTGCGATCGAAACGTCGTGATGTTATATTATTTATTTCGATCTACGTGGCTTTACAGAAAGACCCAAAGGATATTAATTCCTGCAGTCACGAAAGCTTTAAGTAAAATAAAGATTTTTACTGGAACGGAAATCGACAAGTGACCAACAAGACGTGACGTCACGCTAAAAAGCGCGGTGGAGGGGGGGTCGGGGGTGAGAGTGAATACTTTGGTGACATGACGTCACCAGCGGGATACATTCCCCCAGGTGTCTCACGCCGATGAAGGAATGCGGAGTTGTGACGTCAGAGAGCGGGGATAAAGTTTATTTAGATTCCTTTTCCATTGCTCCCTCTCTTAAACAGAGACCCCTTGGGTGCGTGAGCTCAACAACAACAACGTGAACATTAGTGTGTGTGTACACAGTGTCTATGTACACTGTCTTGGCACAGTAGAGGGCACAGGTGGTGCATCGGTCAGTCATCTCAGGTAGTCGACCCATGGCACCTGCTGGGTCCACCCCGTGACGTCCTGCCGGCGCGCGTTCGACACGTCACGTGGCCTTAACGTGCACATAGCCTAGCACAAGTGCCGTGGTGACATCACCACCACTTAGTGGCGAATGGCGGTTGTTGTTCTTGTTACTGTGTATGTGCAGACTGTGTGGGTACACTGTGTGTGTGTACACTGTGTGTAGATTGTGTTTACACAATACATGTATACACTGCGTATGTCTACACTGTATGTGGGCGATCCGAATCAGTCGGGCGGCATTATATTTTCATCAGCTGCGCAATGCTGTTTGGAAGCTACCTGGTCTGTCGCTCTGCACGGAGGTTCGGGTCTTCTCGGCGCCAGTTAGAAACATTCAGGCTGGCATGCCAACACTCAGATTGAGGAAAACCAAGTGATAGCACATTCTGTATTGCAGAAGTTCAAGGTGTAGAGGAGTAGAATGGGGAAGTGGCGTCACGTGTACTGTCCAGGGCGATGACGTGACGTCATGCGCTCGGGGCAGCAGAATGACGTCACGGCTCCTCAAAGATAAAACGGGGACCCCGTAACGTAAGCGGGGACGTAGCTGGAGAGTAGGGTCGAAGAAGGGTGGAACGGGGAGCCAGGGGCAAGAGGGTAGGGATAGCGGAGAGCACAGTGCCAGGCTAGACGTGGCTGTGCTCCTCGGTCGGCCGTGTTGGCTGATCCCACGGCCGGCGCAGAGGAGACAGCACAGGGCAGCCGGCTGTGTCGGGACCTAGCCCGGAACCCCTAACCCCTGGGAAGCTGTTCACCCCTGTGTGCTGTTAAGATTTGTAATAAACCTTTGGCGGAAGCCCTTAACTTACCTCAGCCTCCGAGTGAGTCGTCGGGAACTTCTCAACAACTGGTGTCAGAAGTGGTTACGCTGCCGTCGCTATGCCTAAATTGGGCGGGCGGCGTAAGAATCCACCGGCGGGACGCCGAGAGAGTGCCGACGATGTCGGGGAGGCTCTGGCTGTGACCCGGGGGCAGTCCGGCGCTCCGGAGACGAGCCTAGTGGAGATGGACTCAGCAGGGTAGGAGGTGTCGGCGGCTGGGGGTCCAAGCGCACCGCCGCCGGTGGCGGGGAGCGATGCCGAGGGGCGGTCGCAGCTGCTCCTGCGGGCGATGGAGCAGCTCACCGCCGCCCTTACAGAGGTGGGAGCGCGGACGCACCCACCCGGCCCACACTCCGCGTTGCACCGGCGGATTCCCACCGTTTCGCCACCCGCCAATTTGGAAGTCGGTGCCATTTTTCATGCGCTGCAGGAGGTGGCGGCCATGTTGGTGGACGCAATTTCCGCTGCGACACCGGAAGCGGCGGCTGTTGTTGCGGCCATTGCTGCCGCGGATGCCGCCGTGGCTCCTCACCTCGCCGCGTCTGCGGCGTGGCCTGCGGGGACCGCAACGCCGCCGTATCTCGCCACGTCGGCGGGATGGGCCGCGGGCGCCACGGACGCCGCGGCGCCCCCCCACGCTGACGCTATTGTGAGGTGGCTCGCGGGCGCTGCTGCGCCTCCTCACCTCGCCGCGTCTGCGGCGAGGCCCACGGAGGCCGCAACGCCGCCGGCCCTCGTCGCGTCGCCCGAGGTCGCCGTTGCTGCTGCAGCGGCTCCACACCTCGCCGCGCATGCGGGGTGGGTCGCGGGAGTCACGGCGCCTCCGCATTACGTCGCCGCGCCTACGGGGTGGGCCACGGGGGCCCCAACGCCGACTCTCCTCGTCGCGCCTGTGGGAGGGGCCGCGGGGGCTGCCGCGGCTCAGCACATGGGCGGGGCCGCGGGGCTGGCCGTTGGCGATGCCGCGGCCCCGCACCTCGTCGTGCCTTCAAGGTGGGTCACGGGCGCTAATGCTCCTCCGCATCCCGCCGCACCTGCGGGGTGGGCGGCGGCCGCTGCTGCACCTTCGCACCTCGCAGCATCTACGGCGTGGCCCGGGGGGTCCACAACGCGGCCGCCGCTCGCCACGTCTCCAGCGTGGCCCACGGGGGCTGCAACGCTGCCGCACTATGCCGCGTCGCGGGAGGTTGCCGCGGCTGCAGGGGCCGCCGCGGTCACACACGCTGGCACCGCCGCTCCGTACGTCGCCGCGCCGGCGGGGTGGCCCGCAGGGGCCACCGCTGGCCCGTATTATACCGCCGCGACTATGGCGTGGCCAGTGGAGTCCGCAATGCCGCCGCCCCTCGCTGCGTCGCGGGAGGTTGCTGCAGCCGCGGAGGCCGCCGCAGTCACGCACGCTGGCACCGCGGCTCCGTACGGCGCCGCGGACAGGTGGGTCACGGGCGCTGTGGTGCCTCCACACCTCGCCGCATCTACGGCGTGGCCCGGGGAGGCCGCAACACCGCCGCCCCTCGCTGCATCGCAGGAGGTTGCCGCGGCTGTGGCTGCAGCTCTATCCGTCGCCGCGCCTACAAGGTGGCCCGCAGGGGCCACCGCGGGCCCATATTATACCGCCGCGTCTCCGGCATGGCCTACGGGGGCCGCAGTGCCACCGCACCTTGCCACATCTTCCGCGTGGCCTATGGGGGCCGCAACTCAGCCGCCACCCACCGCGTCTCCGGCGTGGCCTACGGGGGCCGCAGCGCCACCGCACCTTGCCATGCTGCCGCACCACGCCGTGGTTGCAGGGTGGCCCGTGGGTGCCGTGGGGCTTCCATACCTCGCTGCGCCGCGCGGCTAAGGGCTGCGCCGGTTACCCCACGTCGCGCCGTTTGTCGCAAAAGGGGGCGACTGTTTGGCCTTCCAGGACCGGTTCGACGCGGCGTATATGTCGTTCGGCTGGTCCATGGAGGAGGCGTTGGGGGCCCTTCCAACCTGCCTGGACGAGAGGGCGCTGCAGGTCTTCAAGTCCATTTCCCCGACCGATAAGGCTACGCTTCCAGCGGCGTACCTCCGGATGGCCAACGTATTTGAGCCACCGTTCAGGGCACGCCTGAAGTTTTTGCTACGGCGGCGGGAGGAGGGGGAATTGCCATTGGCCTTCCGCTGCTCGCTCCTGGCCCTGGCACAGGCCGCATACCCTGATGTACAGGGCAGGGCGCTGGACTTGATGGCCCTGGAACTGCTACTCGACCTGGCACGTGAGCTGGGGATCGCTTTGTCCATCAATAGCGATCGCCAGATCACGTCATTGGCGGTGGCCGAGAACATCCAGGCGCACCTCTCCCTCCGCCAACAGCCCCGGATGGCGGCGTGCGCAGGGATCCCGGCACCAGAAGGGGAGGCCACCTCTCAGGGTGGGGACACCCTCGCGGCCCTGGTGATGCCCGGTCGTCACGGGAGGGGGGCGGGTGGTCGCCTTCCGGAGCAGCGGGGGCGGCCGGGACCTTTCCGCCTGCAGGACACTGCCACGGTGACCTGCTTCCGCTGTGGTCAGCAGGTCCACATTGAGCGGGGCTGTAGGAATGCCCCGAGAGCCTTCAGCAAGGGGGCTCTAACTCCTCACGGACCCTCATCGGCATCGAGCCCAGGGCCCCAGGCGAGTCGCGACGCATCACCCGCGCGGCCGCTCCCCTCACCTCATGTATCTAGCGGGGCTAGGACCCATCGTCAGGGGGTTATCCTCGAGGGGTCGGGTGCACCATCATTGTCACCCACTGGATGGCCCAGGCGGACCCGCCACTGGAACACGTTGGCGCATCGGATGGTGGCGGCAGCTGCTGGCTCCTTAGCGTTGGCGGGTTGCGTGCAGGGTGTGCAAGTTCGCCTCTTGGTGGATACGGAGGCGTCTGCCACCATTATTTCAGAGGCCGTTTTCAAGCTGCTACCCCGCAGCGTCGGTCCGTTAAGGCCGGTTCATGGGGATTGTATCACCGCGAACGGCAGCAGTTTGGGCATATTGGGCCACGTTATAGCGTCGGTTCGGGTGACGAGATTGAGTTGGCAGTTCTATGCCTCTTGGGGATCGACTTTTTGTCTAGAATGCCCATTCGAATTCTCGTTGACCAGGGCTGTGTGGAATTGCCGTCAGGGAGGCGGCTGCAATTCCTACAATCGCCTACCGTTCTGTCTCTCTTGGTTGCCAGTATGCGGGCCTTGAATAGGGCGGCGGTGACCGTGCCGCCAGCGTCACAAATCTTGCTACCCCTTAGGTTGTGCAGACCGCTCGAAGGGGGCTCCACGGAGACAGGTATCCTCCTGTCCCCGTCGAGTTACTTTTCAAGGACGAAGGGATTGGTGGGCGCCATGACGGCTGTGTCGGGGGGCCAGGACCGTTTTCTACAGGTCCTCAATTTGGGGCCCACGCCGATCGTAATCCCGGCCGGCGCCGTCCTGGCGCACACGACCCCGTCTCCCCCACCCGAGAGCGCTGCCCCGGATGGAGGAGTCATGGCGGGCGTGATGCGCGTGGGGGACTCCGACGCATCGGGGAGTGTCAGCAACTCCGCGAACTCATCGAGAGGTTCACCGATGTGTTTAGCCAAAGTAAGTTTGATTTGGGTCGCACTCCTCTTTTGGAACACCACATAGATACGGGCGACTCAGCCCCTATTCGACTTAATTCCCACCGCTTTAGCCCTGCGGAAAAGGAGCATGTCTGCTCAGCTGTCGACGAAATGTTGGCGGCGGACATCGTCTCCCCTTCTATTAGCCCTTGGGGTGCCCCCATTGTGCTAGTCAAGAAACGGGACGGGAGTCTCCGGTTCTGCGTCGATTTCCATAAATTGAACAAGATCTCGGTGGCTGATGCATATCCATTGTCTCGCATGGATGATTCCCTGGATGCCCTCTCGGGCGCGCGGTTGATTTCGACCCTAGATTTGCTCTCCGGCTTCGGGCAATTGCCGCTGGACGAAGCCTCTAGACCCAAGACAGCGTTCCGCACGCCCCAGGGGTTGTTCGAGTTCAATCGGCTTCCTATGGGTCTTCATTCGGCCCCAGCCACCTTCCAGTGTCTCATGGAGATGGTCTTGGCGGGGCTGCAGTGGAAGTCTTGTTTAATCTACTTGGACGACGTTATTGTTTTTGGGCGTACGTTTGACGAGCACTTGCAACGCCTTGAGGTGTGGTGCCGCCGCAGCGGAGCCGCTCCAGCGGAACCGCGCCCACCACCGCGACGCCGTCACCGATGCCTCGGATTTCCCGCCACTCTCCCGGGGCCGGTGCCTTCTCAGACATCCGCGTTTTGCCCACTGCACAGTCGTGAGGCCGCCGCGGCAGAGCCGCTCTGCCGAGGTCGTGCCCACCGCCGCGAAGCCGCCACCGTGAGATGCCGACGCCGACGCGGTGCACCCTCGCCACCCCCCCCCTCCTCCGCACGAACGCACACATGCCCCACGTAGAGCCGGGAGGGAAGGTCAGCCGGCTGATAGGTTTTTGTCCAGAAGTCCCTAGTGGGATCGAACTTCATGGTTTCCTGCGGCCGGGAAATTGGGCGATCTTCCCCCTGTAGCTGACATGCACTGTGGCACCGCGACCTAATATTAAAGTTGCATGGTCACGGCAAGGGCCATCGAGCCACCGCGAGTGGAACCACACACGCACAAGCACGGGTCAGTGGACTGGTAGCGGGAGAACAGAGAGTGGACGTCGGTGAGATCACTGCGGCGATGTCACCCGAGCTGGGATCCGGGTATCGATAGGGCGGGAAAATCCGAGCCCCTGATTGGACGAGAGGCCAAGAGACCGAAACGGCGAAATTCCTTTGTTGTAGGTAGGATAAAGGGAGGGGGATTCAGGTAGCAAGTCAGTTCTTCTTCAAGATCATCGCGATTCCAGGAGCAGCAGAGTCAGCTGTCCGAGATGTCCGTGAGACGTACTCCAGCACCGACAGGCTCGCCCCTCTACAGAGACAACTCGCCGCCTCGTCCCCCTTACAGCGGTCAGTACAGCAGGTGGAAGTAAGTGCGAGGGAGAGAGGCGTAAGTTTAAGCGATTTAAATCCAGGGTAGAGAGCGGGGCGATCGGTAGGAGAAATTGAATCGAAGACCTCCGAGGGATAGACTAGCGTCCACTGACCCATACCATCACACGTAGATAAAATTGGTTACTCGAGGTAAATAAAATTCGCTAGTGGGGGGATAAAACTGTGTTGTGTGGTCTTTTGGGAGCGTGAAGTGGAGGGCAGAGTGTGCTGGGTGTCTACGTGTATGCGCGGCTGTTCACCTCGAGACGAAGTGTGCGGTGTTTACGTACCCGCACGATTGTTTACAGTAGTGCGTAGCGCTCGCATACCGGTTTGACGGCGTTGCGATCGCGCACCCGTGCAATTGTGTACAGTACTGTGCGGCGCGTACGGGCATACGTGGCGACTTTCGGTGGTGCCCAGTGATCGCGTACCTGGGTGGCTGTGTTGCGGTCACGCACCCGCACAATTGTCTAATCGCGGAGTAGCGAGTTAAAGCGCCGAGCGCGCGCGTATTCGCGCGACTGTTTGAGCGGGCCCGTCCACTCAGAGCCAAGCGAGCGTTCCCAATCAGCGGAGCGCGCACGGCAAAAATCCCGCCCGCCCATCCCTCAGCTCCAACCCCCTCGCGTGCGATTGGTGTACGGGGCTGGGCAGAGGGTAGGGGCGTGTTTGTTATTATCGGAACATGTGGAGCGCGGGTGGGAGGGAAACACGCGCCGCGCCTGTTTGTTTACGGGCGGGACGGAGATTTTCCTGGCAAGCGCGTTCACTGCGGCACACCGCCTCTGAACGGCAAAGCGCACCGCGAGCGTAAAAACAGACCACTGCGTCAATTGAAACATGGTGATGCGGGCAGCCGCAAAGTTGGGAGCGCAAGGGGGCGAGGAATTGGGGGTCGGTAGCCCGGACCCCACAGAGCAGCCAAGCTGTAGTGGGACGAGTGTTACGGGGGAGTCGGGGGCCAACGGCCCTGACAATTCGATGATGTCGGGGGACGGTAGCCCCCACAGAGGCTGTGTTCGTCAAAGTGCATGCTGCGGGCTTGAAATTTAAACCCCAGAAATGCAACCATCGGTGAAGTATTTGGGACACTGGGGCGCAGAGGAGGAGGCTGCTTTTGCAACGCTTCGCACGGCCTTGGCGGATGCGCCGCCCTTGGGGTACCCCAATTTCTCGAAACCCTTTCTGCTCGACACCGATGCCAGTGACACGGGCATTGGGGCAGTCCTGGCCGAAGTGGTCGACGGGGTGGAGAGAGTGGTAGCCTATGGCAGTCATGTTCTGTTCCCGACGGAACAGCGATACTGCGTGACTCGGAGGGAGCTTTTGGCCATATTTTTTTTTGTTCAATTGTATAGGCCCTACTTGTACGGTAGGCGGTTTACGGTCCGAACCGACCACGCGGCCCTGCAATATTCACTAAGGATTGGTCAGCCCTCAGGTCAGCTGTCCTGCTGGCTCGAGGTGCTCCAGGATTACCCCTTTGACGTAATCCACAGAAAGGGGGCACAGCATGGAAATGCGGACGGCTTGTCCAGATTGCCGGCAGGCGGCGGGTGTGCTTGCGCCCTGGGCACTAGCCGTTACAAGGCCCCAGGGGACGTCGCGGCCCAGTTGGTCGCGTCGGCCGCGACGGCCACCCCCCAGGTGCGGCGACACCCGCGGATTTTGGCCTGGGACTCCCCCGGGAGGTATGGTCCAGCTTGCAGATGGAGGATTCCTCTCTGCTGAAGCTACGGCGACGCGTCGGACATAAGGCCCGGAGCTCAGCTTTGTCGGCGGCCCCAGCGATTGCCGTGCATGACGGACTCCTCATGCGTTGGGATGCCCAATTGGGACGCTATTGCGTGGCTGTGCCCACTAGCCTGCATAGTAAATTAACCCGAGCCATTCACGAGAAGCTTATGCACCTTGGCTACCACAAGACCCTATTGACCCTTAAGTGGGACTATTACTGGCCAGGTGTGGAGGGTGACGTGACACTGATTTTGAAGGGTTGCCACGACTGCGCGCGGAGAAAGGCCCCAGTTGTCCAGGACCGGGCCCCGCTGCAGTCCATCCGGATTTCTCGCGTTAATGAACTCGTGGCGCTCAACATCTTGGGCCCATTCCCTGCATCCCAATGGGGCCATAAATACCTCTTGGTGGGCGTTGAGTACCTCACACGTTGGCCTGTGGTGTGGCCTTTGGTCGATCAGTCGGCCTCTTCTATCACCGAGGCGTTCGTCTAGGGGTACGTGTTGGACAAGGGCGCGCCGGAACAATTGTTGACGGATCAGGGGCGGAATTTCTCGTCTAAGCTGCTCAAGGAGGTGTGTGACCTCCTTGGCACCAAGAAAATCCGCACCTCGCCCTACCACCCCCAATCGGACGGGATGGTAGAGCGCTTGAACCGCACCCTCACTTCCATGCTGTGCCACCATGTGAACACATCTCAATCGGACTAGGACCGGTTCGTCCCGGGGGTCTTGGCAGCGTATCGGTTGGCTCCTCACGCCTCAACGGGATTTTCGCCTTTTTATTTAATGTACGGGAGGGAGCTGGAGCCCCCGGTGCATGTCAAACTGGACGTGGGGTCCTCCAGGAAGGGGTCGGCGGTGCCGGTCCCTTTGAAAGTCGCGCTTGACCGGCTGCGTGAGGCACGGCAGGCCGCTGCCAAGAATTCTGCTGGCTGGCAGGCGGCTAATGAGTGGCTGCCCAAACACCAGGCAGCGGGCCTCCCGTGGGTAGCGGGCCAGAAAGCGTGGCTGCATTGTCCCCAGGTCCCGGTTGGCACATCTGCCAAATTGCACTGCCCTTGGCAGGGTCCCGTTGAGGTCGTGGAAGTCCACCGGCCGCAGTGTGTCCGGATTCGGTTCGGACGCCGGCGGTGGATAGTGCACCCGTCCCGGCTCAAACGCTATGTTCCATCTACCCTGGGGGATCCACCTCCAACTCCGGGGTGGCCAACGGGTGATGCGTCCGTCGTGCCTGTCCTGCCGGGTCCTGTTGAAGGGGGCGGCGTTCACCCTGTTTGTGTGCCCCCAGGGCCCTTCCAAGTAGCGCCGGCGAGGACCCCCCGGCCACCGGAGGCTACGGCGGTGGGCCTGTTGCCTGCTGACAGCCCACCTGCAATGGCGACGGATGCCACACGGGGAAGCGGGCCGGCAGCGCATACCCGTTCAAGGGGGATGCGGCTTCGGTGATGGCCTGGGCGGCCGTTTGTAGGGCTCCAGCCCCCGGCGCCCGTTCGGCACTGCCGGCCGGAAGAAGCCGTCTTACTTTTTTTTCTTTCCCGTTCGTTTGGTTGTTGTTGTTGTTACTGTGATGCCTGGGATGCCGTGCTGCCCTAAGGTTGGGGTTTTCTAGCAGCCGGTTTTACCTTCGAGCACGTGCACGGTTAGTTGTTCGGCCTTCAATGGGGGGGTTGGGCCCCGCTGGCGTGGTGGTTGCAGCCGGGTCAGCTGTTTTTTTCACAGGGGGGGGGGGTAATGTAGAGGAGTAGAATAAGGAAGTGGCGTCACGTGTGCTGTCCAGGGCGATGACGTGATGTCATGTGCTCGGGGCAGCAGAGTGACGTCACGGCTCCTCAAGGATAAAAGGGGGACCCCGTGATGTAAGCGGGGTCGTAGCTGGAGAGTAGGGTAGGAGAAGGTGGGGAACAGGGAGCGAGGGGCAAGAGGGTAGGGATAGGGGAGAGCACAGTGCCAGGCGACACGTGGCTGTGCTCCTCGGTCAGCCGTGTTGGTTGATCTCACGGCCGGCGCAGAGGAGACAGCACAGGGCAGCTGGCTGTATCGGGACCTAGCCCGGGACCCCTAACCCCTGGGAAGTTGTTCACCCCTGTGTATTGTTAAAGATTTGTAATAAACCCTTGGCGGAAGCCCTTAACTTACCTTAGCCTCCGAGTGAGTCGTCGGGAACTTATTTACACATGCACTACGCGTCAAACGTCAGTCTGTGCTAAGATTTATTTCTCGGAGTGAATAGGGAACTTCTGTTTATGGCCCCCTCCAGCCAGCACCCTTCGGACAGCGCCTAACCTCCTATCACCTAGCCTTCGCAGAGTGCGTCTATCATCCAAGCTCGAGCTGACTGCGAGCTGGGCTGAATTGGCCCCCTCCCCCCGTACTTACTCACCTTTCCAGCTGCACGATGGGGGTTGGGGAAGATGCCTGCCTCGGGGACTTTGCCTGGGCAATCGTTTTCAGCTCCACCCTGCAGGCATCCCACGGACGCCGAGGGCGGCTGGTATTCTCCGCCACTCCAGAAGAACTCTGACCCAATTTGCCCTCCTTCCCTCCTTATGTTTCCAAAGCCCATTAATCCCTGTGTCATTCGACGTCATCCTGCGCATCCAATCGAATCTTTGTTGCGGCCGTTTTGAGCACTCTGGCCATGGGGGGGGGGGGGTCACGTCATCCCCCCCTTTCCATTGTCTCTGTACCTGCGTTCCCCACGCCGACTCACCGATAATCCCCTCGGTCCCTCCCTCTTAAATCCTCCTATATGCCTAGGGGCTTTTCCCTCCCACCCCACTGTTTACACTGCCGCAGGGTGCTTGCCTTGGGGTACCATCCCCCGTGTTGTGTATGGTTCATCGCGGCCTGTAAAACTCTATGCCTCCTTTTTGGGGGGGCCGCCATGTAATCTGGTCTGGGGGGCTCAGCCAATTTCCTGGTCCGGGGAAACCGTGGAACGTCCCTGTTAATGGGGTCCTCGGGTGAAAACCCATTGTACCAGGTGATCCCTCCTCGAGAGCCTACGGGGGTGCATGTGAGTGTTTAGTGGGGCGTGCTTGCGTTCGTGGGGGGGGGGGGGAGGGGGGTGCAAGGAGAGGGTAGCGCCGGCCGAGCTGCTCCACTGCGGTGGCACCACATGTTTTTTGTTTGCATTCTGACCACAAGCTATTCACAAAATAAGACAAAGGTAGTCATGCTAAATTTTTTATTGCCTCTTTTTGGAGACCCCATTCCGACCTGGAAACGCAACTTTCATAATATTCTGACAGTCGGTCCCCCCCACAATTAACCAAAAATTTTCAAGAAAATACCAATAAAATGCTGCGATATTTGACATCCCGTAGACATACACAGTATACACAAAGTAGACGTACACACAGTGCACACATGGTAGACATACACGACGTACAGACAGTAGACATGTAGTGACATCGCGAGATGTCAATGTGCAGTGCCGGCCCAAGAGAGGCACGGCGTGCTGTGTAACAACATCGCGGATACCACAAGGGCGTGGGTGTAGTACCGGCCCGAGAGATGCCCGGTGAGCGTCGATTGATAGTGCTAGATGGCACCACACTTGGCGTGCAGTGCCAACCCCACTGGACAGGGTGTGTGAGTGCCGGAGGAAGGATGAGGTACTAAAGGCTATGGCACTCTGGTAGACACGGGAGGACACATGACCAGTTAAGTCTACAAAGGGGCCCCAAGTGGGGGCTAGAGGTGGTCACGTGGTTGGGATCCAAATCCTTCGCAGATTCTGGAAGGTGGTGGTGGCCAAGAGCGGAGCCAGCCACGCCGCAGAGATTATTTGATTAGTATTTTCTCGAATTTTGTTGTTGTCAATTTTTGGGGAGTTTGATTAAACTTGCGTGTCCGCTTCGGAAGGAGGTCTCCACAAAGAGGCAATAAAAATTAGCATGACAGCATTTGTTTTATTTTGTGAATAGCAAAAAAAATCATCCCTTTAGGACATAGTGTTAAGTGGTCGCTCGTCAATTTCACTTCGCATAGCTTGACCACTCATATATTTGGATGCTGCTCGACGAGACGAGCAGTACGAGTACCGCCTTCATGGTTCTGTGACGTTTCATTCTAAAGTTATTGCCAAAAAACATAATCATCCCAGAATCCTCTTGGTTTGGGGTCCAAATGTTGTCGCTTATTATATCCCATAAGAAACGTCGTATTGAATTAATGTGATTGAATTCTACTCGCCCGGACAAGCGGAATTTAATGGTGCAACTGGTTTTGCTGTGCTGTGTTAAATCAGATATTTTTACAAGTCCTGCTCGGATTCTTTCTAGTTAGATGTAAGGGCTGAGTACAGTGCATCCGGCGTTTTGCATGGATTGTGTTCGTCTCTCCAGCGGCTATCTTTCGGACGAGAGTCGTACATTTTGTAAACCTTATAAGGCACTCGAATCACATGAAGATCACCAAATTACATGCAATAAAAATACATTTCGTCGAGTTATGGCCAAATATGTGACGTATTTGATCATACCATTGGTGCTAATTTAGACCAGTAATAAATATTCTTTAAAAAAAATTATTGGACAGATGTTCAAGCAGATGTCTCAGGATGTCAAATATCGCAGCATTTTATTTTTGTCAATTTTGGGGGGGACCGACTGTCACAATTTGATGAATCTTGCGTGACCAGGTCGGAATGAGGTCTCCAAAAAGAGGCAATGCAAATTTAGCATGACTGCATTTGTCTTATTTTGTGAATAGTAAGGGGCTCCATGATGTCCCCATGATGCTTGGCATCCCCGCACAAAGTGTCGAAGCTGGCCGCAGTGGAGCAGGCGAGCTTGGGCACCCATGGCAAAGGCGCCGAATCAGTCCAAGATTGCCACTCCCGGAGCCGTCCTGGCATCCCCCCTCACCGCTGGTCCCCTCCGTGATCCGCTGCTGTCACTTCCCCCGTAGACTCTGTTTCTTTCTGCGATGGCTCCACAATAATCTTGGATGGTCGGCCAGCTCATTAGTCTCCAAGCTGAGATTTTCTGATCCATGCAGCCACCCCAGTCTGTCTTTGCAAGGTTTTGCACGCTTGCAGGCACCTCTCGGGCCCAACGGTGGGTCATATACTGCAGACATCTCCTTGTAGGCATGCTGAAGCGTAGCCCTCTTCTCCTCAGGGATGGCCCAGAACACTGTGAGGCCGTCATCATCAAGAGCCGTAGGTAAAGTTCTCAACGACTCCTCCTCTGTCCAGCCAACAGACCGGTACGCTGCTCCAAACTAATACTCTATTATGAAAAATTATACTTGAATTTGCACACACAGTACCGCGTTCATTCATAGATCCATAAGCAACCCTTATCACGTTGTTAGCACATTGGGTCATGGAACAGTTGAGTATTCTGTAGAGTACGCGAGTACATGCGGCGATCAGTAACGAAAGGTACTTAAAGATTATATGACGATATTCATACGAAAAGGCGATCAAAACAGTTATTCCCAAAGGCACAAATATATCAACAGATCCATCAGACAGATGATATGATTACCGAAATGGCTTCGAGTGAGGGTGTGAAGTGGGGTGCGCGCTCTCCCCTGATATCCTTACCAGATCGCCTGATAAGGAAGCTGGTTGGATACGCTATTCCTCCACGTGAGCGTAGCTCCGTGGCGAAGGTGTCAAGGATTAATTTGTATTGATGGATCGGTTGGTAATTTATGCGATTAGAAGTACAGCCCAAAACAAATATTAAGGAGGAAAATTATTAATATACTTATAAACGACGGAGTGTTCACTCGATCTGCGGCGATGCCTTCACAGCCACTGATGGTTTACGGACTTGAGTATTGGCTTTTTTTATTTAAAGCTTTCAAGACTGCAGTAATTCATAGTCTTAGTTCTTTCGGTAAAGTCACGTTGAAGGGAAACAATAAAATAATAAAATATATATAAAATACATATAAAACAATTGTTTCCCTTCAACGTGACTTTACCGAAAGAACTAAGAATATTGGCTTTTTGGTTATGGACCCGTGTATGTTTGAGTGATATGAATTGTGTTAAGTCGTCAGTGTTCGGAATTGATTCTTTATGTCAAGCAGACGCCTGATTTGTCGTGTAGTGGGGCAATGTGCATCATACGTATTAGTTGATTCTCTTCTCACAGTAGTTGGTTAGGTTCGGCCCACACTGGTTGACGTAGGTTGGCCAGTTGACACGTTGTTGTAGTTGTGATGGCTCGTCGGTAGATGGCACACACAGCTCGCTCGTAGCGTGCGCGGTGGTGCCGTCGGCTTGGCGGCTGGCCCACGTTCCGCTCTTAGCGGGCACGGTTAGACTTCTTCTGCGTTGGTGGTGGTCGATCTTCTGCAGGGATGAGTTGAGCTGGTAAGCTGGTCTTATCCGCTTGCTGATGAGTTGTATCGCGAGGTGGTGCGCAGTGGCGCGAAGTGGCGCGCTCTGGCGCGAAGTGGCGCACTCTGGCGCGAAGTGGTGCGCACAGTGGCGCGAAGTGGCGCCAACTTGGCCCCCGGTTTAACATCGCTCAAGTATCATGTAGTTTTATGTTCGACAAGGTCGTGACTCACCCCGTCATCCTGGCCCTTCCTCAGTCCCTTTATTAACTTCGTCTTCTCGTGCTATCATTATATCATTTTATTTCTGATATCCTAGGTTAAGAGGTAGGCCTCTTGATCCTGGGAATTCGTATTCCTTGGCGTATGCAAGGTTATATAAGCGGAATATAGTTTACGGTGAATAGCGTGAACACTAATGTTACTTATGAAACCATTGCTCGCCTGGGGTCCTGCTGACACACGCCGCGCATTCCAAGGCCCCTCTCCCCTCGCCCCCTACTCTCTGCTTGCACGTGTGGTGTGTACGTTGTTCATTAGGTTTAGCTCTCCCTTGAACACAGATATCCTGTGATAATTCCTTGCCTTCTGGTGCTATCTTTGCTCTCTCACGCTGCGGGAAGACAAAGGCGTCTCTCCTTCTCTCTGTTGCCCTTGGTTCACTGTCACTCAATTATTATTTGTTTTATGTTCAACAAGGTTGTTTACGGAGTCCTAGCTTTCCCGTGAGCTTAGGTGGCTGCAATTATTTCTTGGCTCTGGTTTTTATCATTTATTTATATATTTCAATTCAACGGCTCTTCCTCAGTTTTTATTAATTTTCGTGTCTGTGGGGTCGGGTAACGGGCAAGGGCATCGTCATTTTAAGGTGAATAGTGTTAGTGTCAATGTTCCGTGTGACCATGTCTTGTAATCTCCCCATCTCAATTTGTTTGCTGCGGTCTGCTGACGCCTTCGTTAGCAAGGAATTTCCCCCCCCCCCCTCTTTGCTTGCACGTGTGGTGTGTTATCCCTCTAGCTGCGGTGGGGGAGTGTTATCTACGGATTCCCAGCCTTCCCGTGAGCGCAGGTGGCTGCAATAATTACTTGGCTCTGGCTTCTGTCCGCTCTCTCGCGCTGTGGGAAGACAAAGGCGGCCGGGAGGCTCTTTCTCTCTCTCTAACCTTTGAGTTAACACTGCATTATTATTTGCTTATGTCCTGAGGTTAGAGAATTCGTTTTGACTTAGGAAAAATTCTGATTGCCATATGCTTCGGTCCGGTTGTGCAGAAACTATTAAAAATGAATTAACATTCAGTATTGAATTAATAAATGGGCAATGGTTCATTGATGTAGCTCATAGCCTGGTCTCCAATTGGAGCGAGCGTGAGGATCGATAATTTTAACCTACTCCTGTTGTTGAATTTTGAACTTTAACGTTACTTTAATAGCAATGCAGGGTAAATGGTTTAGCTGTTTGGCTTTGCTTTGTCTGCGGCTAACGCGAACTCTCGGCGACCCTGGGCTCTGCGTTTACGTCAATCCTTCAGTTTGCTGTGCGCTCGGTCTGTGACCTCTGACCCTGGGCGTGTTTGTGAACTGTCAAAATAATGTCAGCAGGTCAGGGTAAATCGTACTTTGGCAACCTGGCGATTCTCGGATTGCGTGTTTTCATTCATTATTTCGGCCACTTTGAAAAAACAATATATCGGCAAATATTTTATTTATATTAATTATGGAAAAAGGGCCGTATACACACAACACAACAACCGCTATTCACCACTAAGTGGTGGTGATGTCACCACGATGCTTGTGCCAGGCTACGTGCACGTAGAGGCCACGTGAAGTGTCGAACTCCCGCTGGCAGGAGGTCACAGGGCAGAGCCAGGTGCCACGGGTCGACTGACGGAGATGAATGGCTGATGCACCACCTGTGGCCCCTACTGTCCCAACTTGTTGTGCTTTAGCCAACCGGCGCTCCGCTCGTTGTTGTGAGCATTGCTCCTCCCCACTCCATTGTTGTTGGAGGGCGACTGCCTCCAACTGCCCAGTAGCGTCCTTCACGAGCCTCCTCCACAGAGGCCGTTCTTGACACCGCTGGTACCAGTCATCGGCAAGTGTACTCAGCTCCACATACTCCTGTACCACATCACTCCATCTCTTCTCGAGCCTGTGTCACGCCCGTTTAGCCCCCTCGATCTGGCTGAACAAAAGCTGTTTAGGCATACGGTGACTGGGCATGCGGCCAACGCAGCCTAGCCTGCCGGAGGAGCTCACCGATGGGACATGGTCTAGATCAGTGGTTCTTAACCTTGTTGGAGGTACCGAACCCCACCAGTTTCATATGCGCATTCACCGAACCCCTCTTTAGTGAAAAATAAAATGTGATTTTTTTCAAATTCAAGACATAGATATGTTTTTTACTGGCACACAAAATGAGCCGTGCATGAACATTACCTTGTTCAAAGAATAAAACCAACACAATGCATAAACTCACAACAAATTACATACCTAGAAATCAATGTGACTTCTGCTGTTGCCTTTGAGAGATCAGTTCAGATATGCGTGGCTTCACCTTGGCAAGTGCCACTCTCATGTCATTTTCACAGCAAAGTCTGTTCCTTTTCTTCGTTTTTATGTCCAGCATCCTCGAAAAGGATTGCTCACAAAGATATGTTGTAACAAATGGTATAAAAAAATCCAGGGCTTTCTTAGCAATAACTGGATACTTGTTCATTTGTCGACACCAAAACGTTGAGAGCGTTGTTGTTCTGAAGAGTTGCTGTTGAACCTGGCTCTGCTGAATTTCAATGATTTCGTCAAGGAATTCATCATTGACATCTGCTGTTTCAACAGCAAACGTGAACGGCTGTCTCACCCATGCTGGATATGACTCTCTTGTAGGGAAATATCCGTCGAGAGACTTTGCAAGCTCATCTAAGTGCGTGGCAATTGTTTGCTTCAGTTCCGTGGATACAGAAATATCTCCGATTCCAGACACATCTTCGATCTTACTTGCACAGTCGTCCAGAAGCGGGAAGTTTGCGAAGTTATTGTTCTCTGTTCGTCGTTTCCATAACGGTAGCTTTTTTTGAAAAGCCTTCAGGTGTTCTTCCGCTTCCATGATATTGATTCCACCACCCTGCATCTGCTGATTGAGATGATTGAGAGCTGCGAATATATCAGCCATGTACGCTAAAATGAGAATGAACTCAGGATTTTTGAAGCAATCTGCATGGCAGTGTTGGTGCTCTTGCAAAAACAGGGCTAATTCCACACGCATGGCAAAAACACGATTCAGCACCTGTCCCCGGGATAACCACCGAATATTAGAATGGAGCAGAAGTACCTCAAATTCAGAGCCCATTTCTTTACACAGCTCACTGAAGATGCGGTGCCTCAGAGCACTTTTTCGCACATAGTTCACACATTCCACCACAGTTTTTAATACTTCTGCCATTTTTGGAGGTAAGGTTTTTGTTGCCAACGCATGCCTGTGCAGAATACAATGCGTCACAATGATGTGTGGTGCATCGGCCTTTACTAGCGCACCAAAACCAGACTTTCTTCCCAGCATGACTGGAGCTCCGTCCGTACAAACTGCAGAAACCATATCCCATGAAAGATTGTTGTCTCTGAAGAAGTCATCCACAAGCTTCTTCACATCGGCTGCCTTCGTTGTTGTTGTAAGAGGCTTACAAAATAAAAACTCTTCTTTTATCATGTCGTCTTTCACATAGCGTACAAAAACAGCAAGCTGGCTTAGATCAGAAACGTCTGTGGTTTCGTCGAGTTGAAGGCTGAATTTTGCCGGGCTTGAAATCAGATCCGCGACTACTTGAGCCAAGATGTCTTTACTCATGTCTTCTATTCTGTCACTGACGGTGTCATTTGAAAGGGGAATTTGGGATAATTTACCTTCGGCCGCTGTTCCGAGTATCAGATTCGCCATCTTTAATGCAGCTGGTTTCACAAGTGTTTCACCAATGGTGTGTGGCTTGCCCTGCTTTGCGATCAGGTAAGCAACTTTGTACGATGCTGTCAGGATCGGTTTGTTAACAGGTACAAATCCAAGAGCAGGCAGAGTGGCCCTTTCATCGAATCTGGCTCTCTTCACCCTGAATTCAGCAAGTGTTGTGTTCTTGTATTCCCCGTCTCCATGCAGCTTCAAGAAGTGTTCCTTTAGTTTTGCCGGTGCAAGACTAGAGTTGCTCAACTTGGCGTTGCAAATCATGCAGATAGGACGCTCACTCCCATCACGTTCCGTGATACATGAGAATCCATGTTGTACATATTCGTCCGACCACTTTCTTCTTTTGCCCGACATAGTTAGTATGGATAAAATATTAAAGAAATCACACGACGTACGACAACAACAGTCACACGTTGACTACTGAGTACGCACTAAATTCCCCGCAGCGCTGATTGGCCAAGCAGTGTAGCATGATCATCTGCAGCCAGTGATGGCCAAGCGGGCCGTGTGTGTCATCACAAATTTACACAATAATTCAAGTGTGTCCGGACCTCCGTGGCGGGGGCTCTGCCGAACCCCTGAGATCGACTCACCGAACCCCTGGGGTTCGATCGAACCCAGGTTAAGAACCACTGGTCTAGATGATTCAAGGATATGCGAGTTCCTCACACAATCCAGCCTGGCTAAACACAGGATGGGTCGAAGACAGGCCAGCCTAAATGTTTCTAACCAGCGAAGATGTTCCATTAGGGGGGTCTACGTTTCACAAGCGTAGAGAAGGGAGGGAATAACTGTGGCCAAGAAGACCTGAAGCTTTGTGCGAGCGACAGACCAGGTAGCTTCTACACAGCATTACGCAACAGATGAAAAGATAATGCCACTCGACTGATTCAGAGTGAGACCTCTGCTGTCAAACCGAAGCTGGTCCTGAGCATACTGTCTAGGTATGCAAAACTCTCTACTCTCTCCACAACTGCCTTATCTCCAATTGGGAGTTGTGGGGGAGTAGTGTCCGATGGTACAAAATGCCCAGGCAGGTGCTATTGAAGGCTACACGAACTACGTGGTCGAAATAGATGTAAAATAATGTTGGAGCTAGAGGACATCCCTGTCACACCCCAAAGTGAACAGGGAATTGCTCCGACTCCCGGCCACGTAGTTTTACCTGGGCCCACTCACCATCATGACGGTCCTTAATGACCGTGAGCAGCGGGTCAGGGACTCCAAAAGCACGAAGAACAACCCAGAGCCCAGGCCTGCTGATGGTATCATAGGCCTTGACCAGATCAATAAAGCAGAGATGTAGGTCTTGTTGGAATTCCCTAGACCTCTGCTGTAGCAGACAGACAGAAAATATGACATCTGTGCAGGACCGCCCTTTCCTGAATCCACATTGGGGCTCTGAAAGCTTCTCCTCAGTGTGCCTGACAAGGTGATGTTGAATAATCCTTGCTAGGACCTTTCCTTGCACACTGAGGAGTGAGATGCCCCTGTAGTTATTACAGTCTGTGCGGTTCCATTTCTTAAAGAGGGGGACCACCAGGGCATCCTTCCAATCTTGTGGAACCCATCCAGTGGTCCAGACTGTTGTTATGATGTAATGTAGGGCAGTATGTGCATAATCGCCACCCTCTCTCAGCAATTCGCTTGGGAGATCATCTCTGCCCGGTGCCTTTCCTGGTCTCAGGTTCCGGATCACATTCAGTGCTTCCTCAACAGATGGCACCTCAGCCAGCCACTCACAGAGGGTAACTTCCTCCTCCCATATTTGAGGCACTGCAGCCTTAGCAGCATCATCCCCACTTTTTCCCACATTGTTTTCCAGGCTGAGTGATTTCTCCTCCCCCAGGACCTCACAGAAATGTTCAGTAAATCTTCAAACCTGTTCCTGGGGGTCAGAGATTGGACCACCATTCTTTTCCCTAATGATGCTAATAGGTGTGGCGCTTCAGGTTACTTTTTTGATGAAGTTAAAAATCGATTTGTGATTGCGGGCCATTGAGGCAGACTCCATCCCCACAGCAACCCGCGACCACCAACCATCCTTGCAGCGCCTCATGGTTCTCCGCACCTCCGAGCGAAGGCTGCGGTAATCCTCCTTTTTCTCTGAGGTGGGATGTTGTAGACGATGAAAGTGGGCCTGTCGCTTTTTCTCAGCCAGCCTGAACACATCCTCTGTCAGCCAGGGTCTCTGAGGAGATCTGAACCGTGTTCCAAAAGCAGCCATTGCAGCTGCATGAGCCACAGTCCTAAACCTCGCCCATTTCCCTTCGACATCAGGAGAAGTGGGGGACGATGCCAACCCCAGCCACAAGTGATGATGAAATTCTCGCATGCAACTTTCATCAGCTAGCTGAGATCATGCGACTGTATGTTTGAATGGGGTCCTGGGTATACACCCACCACCGGAGTGGAAGAATGGCAGGCGCATCTTACAGATGACAAGTCGATGGTCAGTGGGCAGATCAGCTCTATGGTAGGTCCTGGTGTCAAGGACATGGGCCCGCATCTGCTGTTCTGTCACTATGTAATCCAGCAGATGTTCTTGCTTGGACTCTGCATGCATCCATGATGTTGTGTGGATGCGCCGATGCTGGAACAGCATCGGTGCATCCACACAACAGTCTCATGGCTCCCCATTTGGCTCCGCCAAATGGGGAGCCATGAGACTGGGGCCTCCGGCACAAGCTTAATAAATGTTTTACCTCGTAGTTTAGTGGTAATTAATTGAAGGTTGAGGGGTTACCAGACCCTCGTACCCGTCCAAAGCCCCCATTTGGCCGCTGTGGTGGTTACAAACCTTATTTAACACAGTCGCTTATTCTATTTTTGCATAGCTATTCAGTGCTAATGTAGGTGCCTGGTCCATCCAGGACCCACTATTGAGATTCATGTTATCTTAGACAATGTTATGATGCTGCAGTGTTCATTCATTATGTAGTGACATCGCGGATGTCACTGTGTAATGCCGGCCCTAGAGAGGCACGGCGTGCGATGTATTGACATTACGGACACCACGCATATGTGGGTGCAGTACCGGCCCTAGAGGGGCTCGGTGAGCACTGACTGACAGTGCTAGATGGCATCACACTCTGCGTGCAGTGCCGACCCCTAGAGAATAGGGGGTGAGAGTGCCGGCCATGGGAATGGGGTTACAATAGGCCGTGGCACTCTCGTTGACCCCAAAGGACACGTGACCAGTTAAGTCTACACAAAGGCCCCAAGTTGGGGCTAGGGGTGGTCACATGTCAGGGTCAAGATCCTGCTCGAGGATTCTAGAAGGTGGTCGTGGCTAAGGGCGAAGCCAGCCACGCCACAGAGGATATAAGCCGGGTCCCTGAGAGGGACCGGCGGCTGTTGTTCATCCTGAAGAATCTATGTTCTACGTCCTACAGAGTCACCAACACGTGGACCTGGACCCAAGCTCTGGTCCGGTCCGTTGTAGCTAGTTATGGTGTAATTAGTGCAGTTAGCCTGGTGGTCCACCACCATAGGTTGTTATCTTATTAAGGGGCAGTTACCCCATGTGTTGGTATTAATAGATGTGTTGCCTCCAAGAAGTGAGTCTGCGACTCAGATGAACTCACTACCAATTCTTTGGTTCTTTCGGTAAAGTCACGTAGGTGACTTTACCGAAATAAAGCACGATGTTTCGGGCGCAACACAAGCACCTGAAACGTTGTAATTTATTTTATTTTACCTACGTCATTTTACCGAAAGAAACGAAGAGCATGGATTCTTGCAGTCACGAAAACTTCAAATCAAGATTCACTACCAATTGTATTGATATTGCAAGTATTAACAGATGCTGTATTTTGTGCTGTGTTTTTTCATCAGTTTTACCTCGTTCTATTCATTAAATAAATCGGAGTCAGACGTTCACCCTAGCTCTGAAGGTTTATTGAATGTGAGGTTAACTACTCGGATAGTGGTGCAACGCAGCGCACAGCGAGGCCAAGACACACACACAGTGTATATGCATACACAGTGTATACACCCACAGAGTAATGTTCACATTGTTGTTATTGAGCTCACACACCCAAGAGGTCTGTGTTCAAGAGAGGGAGCAATAGAAATTGAATCTAAGCAAACTTAAACTCGAATCCTGATCTCTTTCTCGCTCTCTGACGTCACCACTCATTAACTCGTGGGCGTGAGACTCGAGGGGGAGGTGTACCCCGTAAGTGACGTCATGAGGTATTCACCAAGGTATTCACCCCTCCAAACCCCTCCTCCACAGCGCTTTTGAGCATGACATCACGTCTGGTTGGTCACTGCCGATTTTTGTTCAAGTAGAAATCCTTAAATCTTGACTTAAAGCTTTCGTGATTGCAATAATTCATATTCTTTGGGTTTTTCGGTAAAGCCACGTAGATAGAAGAAAAAAACATTATTACGAAGTTTTGATCGCAACACAAAGCAATCGTCATCAGGTGAAAATATACGGGGAAAGCTGCTGCGACAGGCTGTTTATAAAGGTTTAGAGATGGGCGGGGCAGCTAATGTTAATGTAGGAGAGGTCTCCGTAACCTGCAGTAGGTCTACACCAATCAAAGAGCTGTTTACAAAGGTTGAGAGATGCTTGTAAATGTAAGCTCAGAGAGAGCTAGGAAAGAGCCATTGCCACATGGAGGTGGAAAAGGATGACAAGCCGCCATTTACTAACACGGCTAACGGTGGCTGTGTTAGTGAATGTGACTCAGAAACGAAGCTGTGGGGGTGGCCATTGTATTGTGAGAGATTAGCATGTCAATGTAAGAAATTTTCTTCTAAATGTAAGCTCGGAGAGAGCTTAGAAAGAGCCATCGCCACATGGAGGTGGAAAAGGATGGCAAGCCGCCTTTTACTAACACAGCTAACGGTGGCTGTGTTAGTAAATGTAACTCAGAGAGTTGAAAATAACCGCTAACATAGGTAGGTAGGAAGGAAACATCACAGTCAGTTAAGACTGTACCTGGTTAATAACGTCCTTCCTACCCAAACTGAGCAATCTTTGCTGATAGCCAGTGGGTTTGTAGAGTACCTTCGTTTTGACAGCTTTCCCCCTCTTTTTTCACCTGATGACGATTGCTTGTGTTGGGATCTAAACGTTGTGATATTGTTATTATTTTTATTTTTTCTATCTACGTGGCTTTACCGAAAGACCCAAAGAACATATAAATTCTTAGTTGGGCAAAGCCAACTCCAGTCACTGGCGGCTCATTAACATAATTTAATTATACATACTGTCGCGAGTTCATTGCGATGGGTTCAGCAGCCAAGCCCATTCACTCCACATTGGGGCCCGGGTCATTAACATAATTTATTCAAACTAGATTCGAAGCTTTCGTGACTGCAGGAATTACTCTTTGGTTCTTTCGGTAAAGTCACGTAGAAAATAAAATCAAATAACAATAGAAAACGACGTTTTGATTGCAACACAAGCAACCATCATCAGGTAAGAATGAATGATAAAACACAGCCACGGAAACAACATAGGCAGACACGCATGCAGAGAGAGACACACACAAAGACACACCGAGCGAGACACACACCAAGACAAACAGGACAACGAGGCCTTAAATAGAGAGAGGGGGGAGGGGCCGGGGCAGAGAGAGGACTGGGGAGGTGGACAAACGAGGGGACCAGCAGACAAACGAGGGGACAAAGGAGGGAGCAGTATGGAATTCTGGACCACAGTGGCTGGAGGAGAGACAATGGTTTAGAGCAAGAAAATCACAACTCACACTTTACTTCTAATTGATCAATCTTTGTGAGAAAGGTACCAGGCTATGTGTTAACTGTGTCTTAGCCGACTCTCTGTGTTGCATTACATTACACTCTCTAATTTTACTAAATTTGTTGTCAAACTTCCTTTTTCTCTCTCTAAATGTCTCCTTGCTTGTCTGTTCCACACTTAACTTCTAATTGAGAAATCTTCGGAAAAACATTAATCAACCAGGATATGCATTAACGGTGTGTTAACCGCCCCTCTGTGTTGCATTGCATTATACTTGTGCACCAGATCGTATTTATTCACGATGTACTTACAAAAAAATCCGCAAACTACCTGCTGGATCTCCTCTCTGTTTCAAAGAACAAATTTGACCTCAGGTCTTCACTCATTTACCAGCTTCACATTCCCTATTGCCGTACAAAAACTGGAGGAAGGCCTTTGCTATTGATGCCCCGAGGGTCTAAAATGGTATTGTCAATAAACTGCAACTTGAATCGCTACCAATGAGATCTTCTCTCAAAACTGCTCTAGAGGAGTTGTACACCCCTAGCTGCCACTGCTATTGGCGTAAAATAAAATGTTTCGCTCCGGATGACGCTGCAAAATATTATCTGTATTTTGATTTAGCGTGCTGATCTTAAAGGTGCATTGAAAAATGATACTCCGACTGATGCTTCTGTTGTTGTGGAGTAACTCATGCAGCCAGGTATGGCTCTAGGATTTGGTGTTACAAGTTATTTATGTAGTTTATTGTAAAAATTCGGTCACAGTCCCTGTGATCACTGTTACGTTGCAATTATGGCTTTATTTTTTGGTGATTTCGAAAAGTTTTTTGGTTTGGACATGTTTGTTTTGTTGTAGTACGGAGTTAGACTGATGGCCTTAATCTAAGTTTTCCCACTGGGATTTTTTGCACACAGCGTTGGTGTGCGGTGCTTTTTTTCAGGAATATTTTGCTGGTTTTTTTCATGGATTTTCTGTCTGCACAGTCACACACAGACACTTTAAGATGTTTTTCTTGTTCGTGTTTTTGTTTTTTTGTTTGTTGTGGTTGCACCCGATTCAAGAGCCGAATGGCTCACAGGGCTATACCAAAATAAATAAACTGAAACTTATTAATTTTACTAAATTTGCTTTCTAAAACTTTATTTTTTCTTGCTCTAAACAATTGTCTCCCCTCCGGCCACTGCGGTCCGGAATTCCACACTGCTCCCTTCTTATCCCCTCGTTTGTCCGCTGGTCCCCTTGGTTTGTCCACCTCCCCAGTCCTCTCTCTGCCCCGGCCCCTCCCCCCTCTCTCTATTTAAGGCCTCGGTACATATTCGTTGTCCAGTTTGTCTTGGTGTGTGTCTCTCTCTGCATGTGTGTCTGCCTATGTTGTTTTCGTGTCTGTGTTTTATCATTCATTCTTATATGATGACGGTTGCTTGTGTTACAATCGAAACGTCGTGTTCTATTATTGTTCGATTTTATTTTCTACGTGACTTTACCGAGATAACCAGAGAGTATTAATTTACATCACCACTCGTTGGGGGAGGGGATTGTGTGGTGAACCCCTCAAGTGACGTCATGTCATCTCCTGCTGCCGCGTGACGTCACGAGATACCAGGAAGTTGCGGTTCCGCGCGCGCGCTCGCTGAGATCCGAGGTGAGAAGTTCACATTGTGGTTGTTGTGGTGGTGGTGGTTGTTGTCGTGGTGGTGGTGGTTGTTGTTGTTTACCCAGGTAGAGCCTCGCTCCTTCTCTCTCTCTCGTAGGGACATCAATTGAGTAGCAGCGAGTATGGAATCGATGTCCAGGTTGGAACATTACAACGCGGGGCCTAGCTATGCGGGGCCTTGCCTCCTGCCCTCGCCTGATGAATTCTCTGCTTAAGTTTAATTACATGAATTTTTTTTATTTAAAGCTGTCGTGACTGCAGGGATTCATATTCTTGGTTCTTTCGGTAAAGTGATGTAGAAGGGAAACAATAAAATAATAAAAGTATAATACAATAAAATTATCATGACGTTTCGACTGCAACACAAGCAATCATCATCAGGTGTGAAAACCACAACAAGACAATTTGAAAAAAGTGGCGGTTTTTTTAACGTTAGCACCACGGAGAGCGATTTGACAGTTTGTTCAGATGGACGAGTCCATCTATGTTCGGAAAAGAGGAGGGGGGAGACGAAAATAATTGATGCGGTCTGAAAGCCAGTGGGTTTGCATAGTACCTTCGTCTTGGATAAATCAATTTCGTGTGAGCCCACCGCATTAAAACAATGATCAGCCACGGCTGAGGTATTGATCCTACCGTATTTCGGATCTGCCTTATGTTCACTAACATGGTCCGAGACATGTCGCTTAGTTCCCGCAATGTTAACTACTGCCGTAGGCACAGCTTAGTTTGTAGACACCGGGGTATTGCTTGCCAGGGATTGAATCAGATCAGAATTTTATGTACTGTGTTAAATCGAACCTGGATCTTGTGTTTGCTCATGATTTTGGAAATCTTTTTGCTGATCCCTGCTATGTATGGCAAAGTGATGGTTTTGATTGGGTCCTCAGATGGTTCTTTCCCAATGGTTGGGGTGATAGCTTTAAGGATTGTGTAGTCTGAATATCCATTCATTTGAGGGTTTGGTGTACGTGTTCCAGTTCACTGGCTAGGTGGTGATGGTCGGAAATACAACGAGCTCAATGGTGTATAGTTTTGATGAGGGAATTCTTCTGGGATGGATGGTGGTGGGAGTCAGGTTTTAGGTCGGCATCCGTATGGATGGCTTTCCTATAGACAGTGTCCCATTGAGCCATCTGGTCTCTTTTCAATTAAAACATCCAAGAATGGTAACTTGCCATCTTTTTCCACCTCCATGGTGAATTTTATGGCTGGGTGTATGGAATTGATGTGGTTGAGGAATTGGTTCAGAGCTGGTAGGCCATGTGGCCAGATGACTAATGTGTCATCTACGTACCTCTTTCACAAGGACGGACGTAGAGTGGATGCCTGGATGGTATCTGTCTCAAAATTTTCCGTGAAAACATTGGCTACAACTAGAGATAAGGGAGAACCCATTGGGGTACCTTCAACTTGTTTGTAGAATGTTACATTCCAGGTGAAGTAAGTGTTGGTGAGGCAGTCTAACCGGGGCCGGTACATCAGCATTCAGTCATTGTTTGACCAAATCTTAAATTATTGCAATGATGTCAGGCACAGGAACTTTGGTAAACAAAGATACTATATCGAAACTAACGAGCAAATCACCTGGAGATAGTGAGATGTCCTTAATTAACGATACCAAGTGAGCCGAGTTAAGTACATCTGAGGTGGTCTTACCAGTGAATGGTTGTAAGGTCTTCGACATAAATCGGGCCGGTTTGTAGGTGGGTGAGTCAATGATGGAGACTATAGGATGAAGTGGTATGTTTAGATAACCTGATTTCCAAGTTCAACCTCCTTTCCAAGAAGAAGCCAGATCCACGCATTAAAAAGTTGACAAGATTGTTATCAATCAGAGTCACAGTCCAATTTCCGACATCCTAAAAATCGGTTCTAGATAAAGGGTTGAATTTCGCAGTCACCCCTAAACACATCAAAGTTGGTGATATCATTGCCCAGGTCGACGTAGCCCTTAAGGGTTTGGGACACATTCCTGCAGATGTGGCAAGATCGGAAATCGCAGAAATTCTCAAACGCTAAGACACCTACTATCAATATCAGTAAGGATGAGTGCTTTGAGCTTTCTAAATAAAAGAAGATGGCATAGTCATCCTCTCAGCCAACAAGGGCAATGCCACTGTCATCATGGACAAACCCACATACAATAACATAATTGAGGACCTACTTAATGATGGTAGCTATACCAAAATCAACAGAGATCCGACCAACCGTTTGGTTACGAAAACCAACAATATCATCACTGATTCGACATCTTTAATCGAACCAACCAAGCGGTTTTCCTTAAAACCCTTTGCTGCCAGACCACCCAGATTTTATGGCTTACCAAAAATTCATAGAGAAGGCACACCTCTTCATCCTATTGTCTCCACAATTGACTCACCCGCTTATAAAATGGCCCGATTTCTGTCTGAGACCTTACAACCATTCACTGGTAAGACCACCTCAGATGTACTTAACTCAGCTAACTTGGTATCGTTAATTAAGGACATCTCACGATCTCCAGGTGATTTGCTCGTTAGTTTTGATGTAGTATCTTTGTTAACCAAAGTTCCTGTGCCTGACACCATTGCAATTACTACTATAATAGCCCAGAAATGTGTGTAACGCACGTGACGTCACTCCACATGCCGCACCCCCCGCCCCATAATTAATAAAATAATCATGAGCGGGGGGATTTTTACACTCACGCGGAAGGTCGAGTGGAAAGATATATTTTTTTCGCAAAGTCGCTTCAAATATAACGACGTTTCTTTACAGAAATTCAAAAATAAATATACGCAGCACAATGCTTAATCCGTACGTGACAAAAGAGACCCCCCCCCCCATTAATAATCATGAGCGGGTGGATTTTTACACTCCCGCAGGTCGATCAGAAATTTTTTTTTTTACGCAAATTCGCTTGTAATGAAATCAATATTTCTACGCAGCAACAAAGTGTATTTGGTGTCTTTATTCCTTCAGCATTTGAAACAAAAGTTAAGTCTAATTTTTGCTTATAAATGATGATTAAAGTAGCCTTTAGCGCATCCAAGGACGGGTGTGTTGCAGTTAATCTGAAATATTCAATCGAAAATAATGACCCGCTCATGATTATTAATTTAGGGGGTGGGGCCGGGGTCCACATGAGTAACGTCGTAATCCCGTGATTATTGATGAAGGGGGGGAGCTCCATGTGGAGTGACTCATCTGCTCTTGATTATTAATGAGGGGGTGGGGGGCGTGGTTCACATGAGTGACGTCATCAGCTCATGATTATTGATGGGGGGGGGGGGGAAGCTCCATGTGGAGTGACATCATCCGCTCATGATTATTAATGAGGGAGTTTGTGTCCCGCGCGTGAAATCACTCCACATGCCGCACCCCCCGTCATTAAGAAGGTCGAGCGGAAATAATATTTTTTCGCAAATTCACTTGAAGTTTCACGTTTCTTTATTGAAAGTGAATCTAATAAATGAAAGTGAATCTAATAAATAATTATACGCAGCAACAAAGTAGATTTGGGGTCTTTATTTTTTTATTCAACGCTTGAGACGAAAGATAAGTCTAATTTGTGCTCGGTTATTTTCGAGATATATTATTGCAATCCAATTTATTTAAACCCTAGCGACCGAAAGCAGAAGATAATAAAGTATCAGAGCAGTGAATTAGAACAAATTGAAGGTCAGTTATATACAGTGCTACAGTGAAATGCAGTGAAGTGTTTCTTGCAAGATTCACTGTCATTCAATTTACACAAGATACAATTATACTTGGCTAATTTTTTCGTAAATATTACAGCTTTCGTTCTAGGACAGGCAAAGAAGCTAGCCATTGAAGATTTGGTCCAACAATGACTGAATGCTGATGTACCGGCCCTGGTTAGACACTGCCTCACCAACACTTACTTAACCTGGAATGGAATATTCTACAAACGAGTTGAAGGTACCCGAATGGGTTCTCCCTTATCTCCAGTTGTAGCCAATGTTTTCATGGAAAATTTTCAGACGGATGCCATCCAGGCATCTACTCTACGTCCGTCTTTGTGGAAGAGGTACGTAGGTGACACGTTTGTACTCTGGCCACATGGCCTACCAGCTCTGAACCAATTCGTCAACCACATCAATTCCATACACCCAGCCATCAAATTCACCATGGAGGTGGAAAAGGATGGCAAGTTACCATTCTTGGATGTGTTAATCGAAAAGAGACCAAATGGCTCAATGGGACACTGTCTACAGGAAAGCCACCCATACAGATGCCGACCTAAAACCTGACTCCCACCACCATCCATCCCAGAAGAATTCCCTCATCAAAACTCTACACCATAGAGCTCGTTGTATTTCCGACCATCACCACCTAGCCAGTGAATTGGAACACGTACACCAAGTCCTCAAGATGAATGGATATTCAGACTACACAATCCGTAAAGCTATCACCCCAACAGTTGGGAAAGAACCATCTGAGGACCCAATCAAAACCATCACCTTGCCATACATAGCAGGGATCACCAAAAATATTTCCCAAATCATGAGCAAACACAAGATCCAGGTTCGATTTAACACAGTACATAAAATTCTGATCTGATCCCATCTGTGAAGGATGTGATCCCTGACATGCAATACCCCGGCGTCTAAAAACTAAGCTGTGCCTGCGGCAGTAGTTAACATTGGGGAAACTAAGCGACATGTCTCGGACCAATACCTCAGCCGTGGCTGATCATTGTTTTAATGCGGTGGGCTCACACTAACTGATTTCTCCAAGTCGAAGGTACTCTGCAAACCCACTGGCTATCAACAAAGATTCGTTTACATTGACATGCTAATCTCTCTCACTTTAACATCACTAGCCCTGCCCACTTCGTTTATGACCCTTGAGCTACACCCATTTCACACCTTTAAAACAGCTTGCCTCAGCAGCTTTCCCCCTCTTTCTTCTTCTGATGACGATTGCTTGTGTTGCGATCGAAACGTCGTGGTATTTTTTTTCATTCGCTTTATTTTTATTATTTTATTGTTCTGTCTAAGTGACTTTACCGAAAGACCCAAAGAATATGAATTCCTGCAGTCACGAAAGCTTTAAGTCAAGATTTAGTGAGTGTGAGTGAATGCTATATAGAGATTGTTAAGGACATGATAGTTGAATGTGTAATCGTTGTAGAAATGTAAAGACATAGCCACAAAGGAACGAAATAATTGTTTGTAGTGCTTGATGTGGGTATTGATAGTATGTGTGTGGTGGTGTGTGTACATATATGGGGAGCGATAGTGTAGCGGTTAGCGCGCTGCGCTATGAACCTGGCGACCCGGGTTCGATTCCCGCTCACGGCCAACACCAGTGACGATTATCTGAACCGGTCCCGGGCCTCCCCTAGGTCGACTCAGCCTCAAATGAGTACCTGGTGCGGTGTGTAAACATTGCCACTAGGGAGACAAAGGCGGTCGGGTGTGGTGCTGGCCACCCACCCCCTCGTGTACCGTTCCGGCCTTCATAGGTGCTCGCTAACAGCACTTGCCCCTACAGTCTGTTAAGGCTATATGGGGGATCTTTGTACATATATAATTATTTGAACTATAGTACATGTATATGCATTTATTTCTTACCAGGCGATGGAGACTTGATGTATTTAGTCGTAGCTGTTGTATAGCATCTATGTTGTGTAGAAGGAGGTCAGTGGTGTTGGTACGTAGATGTAAATATTTTATAATAGTACGTGTTTTTTCAAATAAATATTGCAGTGTGTGTTAGAGGTGAGCCGTGCACCTACTGAGAGGACAGTTAGAAGCCTGAAGTGGGTGAATTTGGCGGCAACAACGCAGGGCTGATAATAGGGAAGGATAACATGGTAATACGAGAACAAATATAGCAGTTCAGTGGCGACACTTATGTTATGGTGAATGCGTGGAATTGTAATATATGAAATGTCATGTGTTTGCATGTGGCAAACCGGAAGTAGTTAAAATGCCCCGGGCTTTAACACATGGCAAGGTACAGGTGTTGAAGGTGAGCAGGTAACCTAAACATAGTGCAACAAGCACGCTAACTCACCCGTGAGTACGCATGGAAAGTCTGGGGTGTGTCGGCGTATTTTGGTTCACAATAGATTTATACTATTTTTTGACTTGGAATATTTTTTGTATACGGTTTCTCCGTGTTTATTTCAATTGTTTAGTTTATTTGGAATACAGTACAGTACTTTCAATTGTGATGTTGTAAATTTAAGTTGACGTTTATCTAACGCCATTACTTAGGTAAGGCTTAAGTATTGAATATCGCGCTTTTAGCTTTCGCGCGGCAATTTCCAAGAAAGTAACCTCCGCGATATGCAAGGGGCTGCTGTTTTTTTCAGTCTATTGACTACAGCAGAGGTGCACAGATTTTCAACAGAAACTAGATCTCTGCATTCTTTATTTAATTCAGGCCTGTAGTACCATAAAGAGGTTTGAGGCTTTGGGTTGTTATTTGTTTTCAAATCTATGCCTCTGATTACATTATTGGAGGATTTGTATGTTTTTGGGCAGGATGGTCTAAAGCTGCGTGACCAGGAGTCGGAGCCATGTCCTGTTCAACTTGGCCTGTGACAGAAATTCACTCTGGCCCCATGCATTACATTACATAGCATCTTCAATAACTATGTAGTATGAGAAGCTCCCAATGGTCATGTAAAAACCATTGCATTTGTTACAGTTACAATGATACGCTAATCGGTGCTTGGTTATAGTTAAAGGATCGTTCCCTGCTGGTCAACCATGTTACATCTGCTGATGATTTGGTAATGGCTACTCAGTGAGATGGAATTATGGAATCTTGTTCTGTGCCTTGATAATTCCATCATGAAATGGGGCCTTGCAAATGTTCCAAAAAAAATCACCTGCCTGGGAATTTCATGTCATACAACACTGCAGCTGCTCAACTCTCCATGAATAATCAGGTAGTTCTACAAGTGTTGGAGGAGCTCCCATACCTGGTTAATGTGTTCACGACCAGCTCTGGTTTGGCACCCAAAGTCTCATTTAAAATTAGTCGAGCAGCATTCTTTAATTAGACTGTGTAACACAGTGGTGGAAGTTGCCTGGACTTTTGCTCCATATAAAGCTTTGAGTGTCCATCGCCAAGGTCTAGTTTGTCCGAGATCATCCCTCTCCCTGCCATACTGTCATCGCACCCGCCCCTCACCCTTCATCCTGCGGATGTTCGACGCACAGGATGGCACCACTTAGCCTTTCGAGCTGGCCCTACAGAGTTATGTGGGTCACGCGGCCACGAGGCAGTTGTTGGTCGAACACAACCCCTGGGCCTGGCTCTAGGGGTGCTATCAATATAGACTATATGTAAGGATACACCCCAATAGACTCCCCCTGGAACTCTACCAGACGCGTCCCACTGGGCGAGGACCCTGTGGCTGGCCCAGGACACGCTGGCGCTACTCTGTCGCTCGGCTGGCCTAGGAACGCTGAGGAATTCCCCAGGATGAGCTAGAGTCTGTCGCCAGGGAAAGGGAGGCCTGGACCGCCCTACTCAGCATGCTGCCACCGCGACCCTCACCAGGACAAGCATCTTTAGAAACTAACGAACAAAGTTGTGATTTTTTATTTAAAGCTTTCGTGACTGCAGGGATTCATATTCTTATTTTATTGTTTCCCTTCTACGTGACTTTACCGAAAGAACCAAGAATATAAAGTATTGATTCTTCTTGGCCACAGATATTACTCTGTGGATGTAAAATATGAACTTATTTAAATGACCATCTGTGCTGGTTTATACAATGAAGGCTGGTCTGCTTATGATTCATCCTCTATTCAACCAGACTATATTGTAATTATAAGCTTAGAGATCCTTAAGATATCAATATAGAATATAATCTTGAGTCTCTTTGGTAGGCGAGGCTGCATTGGTTCGGTCATGAATCCCGCATTCCCAGACACTGCATGCTCAAGCAGCTTTTATTTGTCCAGATATTAGGGGCTGAACAGGCATGGCATTGGCTAGAGAAGAGATTGGAGGATGTGGAGGTGATCGGGCCTGCCGATGATTGGTGCCAGGCATGAAGATCGGCCTCTCTGGAAGAGGCCCGTGAGGTATGCTGCAGGGCCAGTTAAGAGAGATTTGCTCTGCAACAACGATGAGGTCGGAGGAGTGACACATGAATGGGTGGAACACTGTGTTTCTAAAACCCAGCAAGACAGTGGGGAGCACAGCTGGTTCACCTGTCAGTCATCCCTTGACACCTGGATCATTCCCATTACCTGCTGACAAAGAATCCGCACTTACGTGGCCTTAAAATTCACCTATCATAGCATTAGCACTGTGATAAGGTTACTTCCAATTTGTGATGAATGGGGTCTGTTAATATAATCTGTTCCTGATCCATGTGAAATGCATTTGTATGTAAGAGTGTATCTATGTGGGGAGCGGTGGCGCAGTTATTTCACTGAATTATGAACTCAATAATTAGAGTTTGTTTATCGCCGACAGCAAACATGTTTGATAAATGAAAGCTGAACTTATTATGGGCCTCTGCTATGTTGATTGACCTTAAATAAATTACAAAGTGAAGTCAGGAAGCATTAATACTGAGCAGATGAAGGCGGCCAGGCATGTTTCTGGACACACCACCACCGTTTTACCATGCCAGTGTGTGACAGTGTCGAGTTTGTATTTGCAGTAAAGTATATTAACTATTGAACATGGAGGTTAAATAAAAAAAAAGTTTATTTTACTTTTCCTCTGGAACTTTTTGTAAGAATGGAAACAGTCGGCAAATTAACACGGCATATATATATCTTGCTGACGTTAGATCTGTTCTTCCGAGGATTCAAGAAAATCTGAGCCTGGCTTTCCACCTAAGTTGCAACTGAATATTCATTTATGCATAATACAAATAGTATTGTCAACAGCCTTTGCTATGTTAACTGAGTTTAGCTTTTATACATTTTCCTTTTATAGCCAGGCTGTCGAAATTGTGTACTTGGTGTTTTGGATTCACATTTATTTTGAAGATACTAGGGCTTCTAGGCATATTTATAACCATTTGCCCTCTCATTGTATGCCTTAACAGCCTGTGTGATGAAATGGGGAATATCTTGAATATATGAATAAGTATAGACGTGTAAGTCATGTGTGACTGTGTATATATGCATTCTTCTGTGACTTGATACTGATGTAGATGATGTTGATATGTTTTTTCTGTCTGCAGCTGACGCTTCCTCTGCCACTTTGCTCTGCAGAATTAATCTGATGCAGCAACGGCACTCAACCCAGCTCAGTACAAAAAGTCAACAAAGCGACCAGTATGCAAATTTGACTGGAAATTTGACACAGCACCATAATAAAAAAGTATTATTTTCACAGCCTTTGCTATGTTAGCTGAATTTTTCTTAAATAAATATTCCTTTTGTCGCTAGATAGCCGAAATTGTGTGCTTTGAGTTTTGGGTAAACATTAATTTTGAAGATACTTGGGCATCCAGGCATTTATGACCATTTGCCCTCTCATTGTGTGCCTTAACAGCCCGTTTGATGAATTGGGGAATCTTTTCAACTTCATCATGAATATATGAAGAAGTATAGATGTGTATGTCATGTGTGACTGTGTATATATTCATTCCTCTGTCTTGATACTGATGTAGATGGTATGTATATTGTTTTCTGTCTGGAGCTGATGCTTCTTCTGATGCTTCCTCTGCAGAATTGGTGTGATGGAGCAAAGTCACTCAGCGCAGCTCGTTACAAAAAGACAACAATGGGACCAGTATGCAAATAGCACGGATCTTACTGGAAATTTTACACAGCACCAGAGAACTCAAACAGGAGATAAACCCTTCAAGTGCACTGTGTGTGAGAAGGCATTTGCACGGTCATCAAAACTTAAAAAACACCAGAGAACACACACGGGAGAGAAACCCTTCAAGTGCACTGTGTGTGGGAAGGCATTTTCAGATTCATCACATCTTAAAAAACACCAGAGAACACACACAGGAGAGAAACCCTTCAGGTGCACTCTGTGCGGGAAGGCTTTTGCACAGTCACCACATCTTAAAAAACACCAGAGAACACACACAGGAGAGAATCCTTACAAGTGCACTGTGTGCGGGTACGCGTTTTCACAGTCATCTACTCTTGTAATACACCAGAGAACACACACAGGAGAGAAACCCTTCAAGTGTAGTGTGTGTGGGAAGGCGTTTGTATGGTCATCACTGCTTCAAAGACACCAGAGAACACACACAGGAGAGAAACCCTTCAAGTGCACTCTGTGCGGGTACTCGTTTTCACAGTCATCTGCTCTTGTAATACACCAGAGAACACACACGGGAGAGAAACCCTTCAAGTGCAGTGTGTGTGGGAAGGCATTTTCAGGTTCATCTGCTCTTAAAAAGCACCAGATAACACACACAGGAGCTAAACCATTCAAGTGCACTCTGTGCGGGAAGGCGTTTGTATCGTCATCACATCTTCAAAGACACCAGAGAACACACAGGCATCAGAAGATCCCCAAGGAGCTGAGTCTGAAATCGGCTTGTGAAAGTCAAAGTGCTGCAATGCGCCCATCCTTCATAAAAAAAGAACCACAAGAAAATCCCTGCTTGGACACTTTAAAAGGTATCAAGTTCAAATATGAAGAGGTGAAGGTGAAATATGAAGTGACAGTGAAGAGCGAAGAAGTGAAGGTGAAATGTGAAGATGAAGATTCATATCCAAAATCAGACCTTCACATTGATGGATGCAACGTGAAGCAGGAGGATAATTCTTACTGTCAGGCAGAGCGAGGCAACTGCCAGCAGTTTGTAGAAGTGGAGGTGTGGCTGGACTTCTTAGACAATACAAAGTCAAAAGAGACCAGGTAGATGTGTAGTGTAGCAGCGCTGAGTGGTGACCAGGTGTAGCAATTGCAGGTGTACACACCCAAGGGGGATCCATCTTGTGGCTCCCAGAACCCGCTAGATGGTTCCAGAAGGGGGTGTGGCCAGGGCAGATCCTGGAAGGATAAAATGGGGCGAGAGAGGGAGCTCAAGGCTGTCCGTGGGAGTCGGGGTCGTCTCATAACGCTGCTGTCCTCGTCATCGCTGCCGTCTTTGTCATCGCTGGACGTTGCCACTGCTAGATAGTTATCCAGCTAACTAGTCCGTCAGTGCTGTGGTTGCTAGGCGGTCAGTGTTGTGCTATGTGCTAGCGAGTGAAACAGTGTGAGTTATGAGAAATAAATGAGTTGCCTCTACAGTTTATTGTCTCCGGAGTCGTACAATACAGATGCGGAAGCTTGAGACAACGAAGCTCCAATAGATTCCCCTTTGTCGCAGGTCTTTAATTAAAATAAAGTGAAGTTGAACATTCAATTCCTAGGATCAACCTGCAGAGTAAGAGCGGCCTGTGGGTTGGGTAGATGTCTAACCAGGAGCGAGAGCCAATAAACTCCTAAGCATTCTCTACGTTATGATAATAATATTTGCATTCATGTGGTGCTTTATTGCCCATAAGATGTTTTTTTTTGTTAGATCTTGTAAATATAAATGTTTCGTGGAACCCGCCACTACGCGATTTGTTCTCCAACACACTGGTGTGCTGTACTAGTGTAGTGTAATAACGCCGACTGTTGTCCAGCAACGGCAACTGTGGTGGACAAATAGTACACACACCAGTGAGCATATACACGGGTGTGTCGGCAGGGCGGAGGAACTGGGGCAAGGGTCACGGAAGACCCCATCTGGAAGCCCCTGAAACTTGCTAGTGGGTTCGAGAAGGGAGGCGCGAGCGGAGCCAGGCGGCGCTGGGTAGCATAAAAGCATAATTAGACCTCCTTTTCCAGTACCAAAATGTAATAATAGGGTTTTTCCCATTTTTTCTGGTGCTCGACCAGATGACGCCAAAAGGCGTCATCTGGTCGAGCACCAATTGGGTCGAGGCTCAAAAGAAAGCCGTCCCTTGGTGTGGACCAATCAGTTTGAAGGACAATGCATATATTATCATAGTATGTTTTTTGTTTGCATTTTGACTGCAGGTATTGTGGTTAATGCAGACATGAATCCTTGTAAAAAGGTTTCAGTTTTGTTTCCAGAAAAAAAGGGGAAAAACCCTATTATATTATAGCATAAAAGCAGTTGAGAGTGGGAGCTCAGGGCTGCTGGTTCTGGGAGTGGGCTCGTCTCGTCGTCGCTGTCATCTTTGCTGCCTTCGTCGCTGCAGTCTTCGCTAGATATTGCGCGGCTGGATAGTTGTTGGCTGTCTCAGCGTCACCGGTGTTACATGGTCAGGGTTGTGTTTACGCGAGGATAGACGACTGGGGAGAGTGCGATGGCGAACCTGTGAACCTGTGAAGGTGTTCATAAAAAAGGTGCCCCCTTAGAAACCGTGTTTCCCACTACGATGACACTACAACTGGTGACAGGAGTGGGATGAAGAAAACCCACTTATAGTGTCGTCGGAGGATGGGAACGGCAAAACGTTCATCCCTCCAGCAGCCCCGGGACCCTAGTTATGAAGCCTGTTGGCGGAGAGAGAGCGGCTGCGGATCAGCAGGAGAGCGGCGGCGCGTCGGCGGGAGAGCAGCCGCGGATCAGAGGGAGAGCAGCGGCCAATCAGCGGGGGAGGAGCCCGATCCTCCGCAGTCATGCGCCCAGCACGCAGCATGTCCGAGGACTGCCGTGTTGAGGGGAGGCGCCCCACGGCCAGCGGCGCGGAAAGGAGTCACGAGGGGACCTTGGCGGTAGTCCCTGTCGGTATGGGAGAGCGGAGGAGCCCGGGCAGGAGACCACGCATGTGGTGGGAGCCATTTTGCCTGTGGAGAGCTTAGCATGGCCGGTGGGCGCTATTTTGTGTAGAGCGCGGGACAGCATTAGAGGGGCGCCGGAGTCGATGGTGTTGCAAGGGGAAATGTTTGGGCTACCGCGCGATACCCACACGAGATTTCTCCAGTGGAAGCGAGGGGAGGCCGAGACGCCCTTCGCTTTCCGGGAGGCGGTGCTGGGGCGGAAGGCGTACCCCCAGATGGGTGAAGCGGCGCTCGACACCTTGGCGGCGGAAAGGCTGTTGTTGTGGGAGTCGGGGATCATCCTGCCCTTCACCGAAGGCATGGGGATAATGTCCTTGAAGGTGGCCCAGGAAATTCAGGGCCACGAGGCCCGCCAGCATTGGCGCAAAGTGGAGGCTTGGCCGTGACGGGAGGAGGACATAGTGGCTGTGGTGTGTGGCCTGGGGACGCATGGGGTGGGTTGGCAACTGGGGCAACCCCCTCTGCCCTGGGGTCCCACGGCTGAGTGTTTCAGGTGTGGTCAGCTGGGCCACATCACCATAGAATGCCGTGGTGTCAGCAAGGCGCTGGCAGCGCCACCGACGCACTCCAATCCGCCGGCAACATCTTCCCAAGCTCCACCGATTCTCATGATTCCTGAGACCGCAGTGGGCTAAGTGTCAAGAGCTCTATCCGATTAGATGCTACTGCGTGCCCTTTAGCCCATTTGTTTTTTTGTTCCCGTTCCTCGAAACCCCAAGGAATGCCAGACGCTGCCAAGGCGGGGTTGACCAGTGTCAAGGACCAGCTCATGTGAGCTACATTCTGGTAAAGGCTGACTCTCCCTTGTGAGGTGGGATTTGGGGGGGGTTGTGTATGTTGTTTGGGTTGCGTTATCGGTTCGCGGGGGGGGGGGGGGGGCATCGCGGTTGTGCGGTCCCTGACGGGGTTCTTGCCCATGTCGCAGTTGCGCTGCGTGTTGTCAGTTTGCTGGGGGCACCGCGGGTTGTCCTATGTGTTGGCGGTTCGTGGTGGGTGGGCTTCGCGGTTTTTTTTTGTTGGCGGTCCGCGGGGGGCCCCAGTGTTGCGCTATGTGGTGATGGTTCGCGGGAGACGCTGCAGTTGTACTGTACGGTCGTGGGAAGTGTTTCAACCAAGGTTTTATTTTGTGGTAAAAAATTTTTGTGTTGGTGGTGTTCCTCAGGGTTGAGGGTTGCTCTGCTTGTCCACCAGTTGCAGCTGCTGGATGCTGACACGCCGGTGAGCATATACACGGGTGTGTCAGCAGGGCGGAGGAACTGGGGCAAGGGTCACAGAAGACCGTATCTGGAAGCCCCTGCAACCTGCCAGTGGGTTCGAGAAGGGAGGCGCGACCAGGGTGGAGCCAGGCCGTGCTGGGCAGCATTACAGCAGCTGAGAGTGGGAGCTCAGGGCTGCCGGTTCTGGGAGTGGGCTCGTCTTGTCGTCGCTGTCATCTTCGCCACCTTCGTCGCTGCCGTCTTCGCTAGATATGGCGCGGCCGGGTAGTTGTTGGCTGTCTCGGTCAGCGCCATCGGTGTTACACGGTCAGGGTTGTGTTTAGGCTAGGGTAGACGACTCGAGAGTACAAGGGCGAACTTGTGAAGGTGTTGATAAAGGTGGCCCTTGAGAAACCTCGTCTCCCACTCCGATGACACGACACTAGTAACAAATTGGCATGATCTGTTTACGTGACAAACCTCACTAATTGGCTGGTTTAATGACACGTATATTTACGCGAATTAACTCAAAAAAAATATTATGGAGGATATTGGTCGTGAAAGCCTACGTGTTAAACTTGCTTAATTGGCTCAGCAATTCGGAGTTTTGTATCATATCTCAATCACAAACACTCGAAGAGCACCCCGAAGTGGCAGCTGCCCCTGTGTGGCATGAGGTGGCCCTGCACTAGCCTGCATGTGGGCATGAGTCTGTCAGCAGGGGGCGATAATTGATGTGTAACATCCGTTATGTAACTTCTGGACATTTGGAATTACCCAAATTTTGACAATGACATCAACATGCAATGACCTATGTGTTTTGAATGACACAATAGTATGTTTTACATCCACGGTTAAGCAGACGGTGCATATTTTGTTTAATGTTACTGGAGTAGCCAGGGGTGCCTGTCGGATTTGTACCTTGAACCTCTGCAATAAAGAGAATGCGCGACCACTTGGCTTCCCGCAATCCGAGTGTAGGCATGCCAGCCTGAATGTTTCTAACCAGCGCAGATGTTCCATTTAGAGGGGTCCACGTTTCACATGCCTAGAGAAGGGAGGGCATGACTGGCCTAGAAGAACCGAAGCTTCGTGCGGAGCGACAGACCAGCATTGCGCAGGTGATGTTAAGATGATGCCGCCCGACTGATTCGGACCGCTCACACAGTGTACACACGCAGTGTAGACCTATTGTGTACACACAATGTGCATACAGAGTGTATACAAACAGTAACAAACAACATGCCATTCGCCACTAAGTGGCGGTGACGTTACCACGGCGCTTGTGCCAGGCTACGTGCACGTTAAGGCCACGTAAGGTGTCGAACGCCCGCCGGCAGGAGGTCACGGGGCAGACCCAGGTGCCAGGGGTCGACTGAGATGACTGGCCGATGCACCACCTGTGCCCCCGACTGTGCCAAGACAGTGTACATAGACACACAGTGTGTACACACAATGTTCACATTGTTGTTGAGCTCACGCACCCAAGGGATCTCTGTTCAAGAGAAGGAGCAATGGAAAGGGAATTTAAATATGAATTTAAATAACTTTAACTCAAACCCCGCTCTCTCGCTCTCTGACGTCACCACTGCATTACTTCATCAGCGTGAGACGCCTGGGGGAGGTGTACCCTTATAGTGACGTCATGTCACCAATGCATTCACTCCCCCAACCCCCCTCCACGGCGCTTTTGAGTGTGACGTCATGTCTGGTTTTGCCGATTTCCGTTGCAGTAAAAATCCTTTTGGGCAAAGTTACGCCCAGTCACTGGGGCTTCATTAACATAATTTATTCTTAAATACCGTCGCTAGTTCAATGCGATGGGGTCAGCATCCAGAATCAGAATCAGAAAGGGTTTTATTCGCCATGTAAGTTCACACCGACACGGAATTTACTTTGGCAGGATGGTGCATACATTCAACATATAGGAATCTAAAATCTTAAATAAGTTTTAAACAAGTCTTACTATAATAAGGGTTAAAAGTCTAACACTAAGGGGCTGAAGTATATAAAATTAAATAAATATCGAATATAAAATAGCTTTAAGATATAATTTAAAAATACAAATAGGGAAACATAGTTAATATCAGCAACGTGTCGTTATGTAGATCAAATGTTAAAAACAGTGTTAGCCCTTGGCCTTGTTTAACAGGCCAGCAGCAGATGGGAAGAAACTGTTTTTATGGCGTGAGGTTTTGGTCCTGATGGACCGAAGCCTTCTGCCGGAGGGGAGTAGCTGAAACAGAGAGTGTCCAGGGTGGGAGAAATCGGCCATAATCTTCCTCGCTCGCCTCATAGACCTTGTCGTGTGCAGGTCCTCGAGGGTCGGTAGATTGCAGGCAATTACCTTCTCAGCAGTGTGGATGATACGCTGCAGTCTGCTCTTGTCCTTGGCAGTGGCAGCAGCGTACCAGACGGTTATGGAGGAGGTGAGGATGGATTCAATGATCGCTGTATAGAATTGCACCATCATTGTCTTTGGCAGGTTGAATTTCTTCAGCTGCCGTAGAAAGTACATCCTCTGTTGAGCTTTCTTGGTGAGGGAGCTGATGTTCAATTCCCACTTGAGGTCCCGGGAGAGAATAGTGCCCAGGAAGCGGAAGGACTCTACAATTTTTACTGGGGAGTCTAACAGGGTGATAGGGGTGAGTGGTGCTGTATTCTTCCTGAAGTCCACAACCATCTCAACTGTCTTTAGAGCATTTAGCTCTAAGTTGTTCTGGCTACACCAGGTCACCAGATTGTCAGCTTCCCACACCCCATCAATGAATATGGGTCCTTCATTAAAACATTTTTTCAAATTTTCTTGCTGTGGTTTTCACACCTGATGATTACTTGTGTTGCAGTCGAAACGTCGTGAGAACTTTATTGTTTTATATTTTTATTATTTTGTTTCCCTTCTACGTGACTTTACCGAAAGAACCAAGATAATAATTTATTCAGTTAAACAGACGCACGTTGGGGGAGGGGATTGTGTGATGAACCCCAAAAGTGACGTCATGTCACCTGCTGCGTGACGTCACGAGATACCAAGAAGCTGCTACTCTATGCGCGCGCGCGCTCACTGAGATCCGAGGTGAGAAGTTCACATCGTGGTTGTTGTCGTGGTGGTGGTTGTTGTTGTTGTTTACCCAGATAGAGCCTCGCTCCTCTCTCTCTCGTAGGGATATCAATTGAGTAGCAGCGAGTATGGAATCGACGTCCAGGTTGGAACATTACAACGCGGGGCCAAGCCATGCAGGGCCTTGACTCCTGCCCTCGCCTGATTGCATTTGCTTTAATTCTCTGCTGAAGTTTAATTTGTCTTCACCTGGCTCACTACTTTGAAACTTTGTTTCTTTGAATTATTTCTACAGTTTTTTTTTATCTTACCAAGGCCAAGCCCACTTGAGCTGCTATACCGCTCTTTTTCATAAGCGACTTGCCCACAACAAAGTTGCTTATCAACTTTTGGAAATGTCTGTCGATCAAATACTCTTTGGTTCTATTCGGTAAAGTCACGTAGGTAAAAAATAAAACAACAAAAATCACGCCGTTTCGGCCACAACACAAGCGGCCTTCATCAGGTGAAGGGATCAGAGTGAAACACAACCACGCTCAGACCGCGGACCTTTAAGCTGTGTGCGAGCAAACAAGGTGCCTTGACAAAGGAATTAGCATAAAAATTAGCATTTGATTGGCCGACTTTAGAAAAGAGGTGGTGTACGTGCCGGTGGACTTTCCGTTTGGCGCGGGGGTGGGGAAGTTTACCTATTGATGGTGTGAAAAGGGAATTTATAAGAGCTGCGAAAGTTTGGGGTACCACTACTTGAAAAATATACTGTACCATTGAAATTAGTTTAATGTTTAGTTCGATTTAGAACATCTTTGCAATGGTTGCTTAATTTGAAACCATCTTCTCGGTTGAAATTGTGTCTGTGTTTGTAGATCTGAATTGCCTCGTGAACAAATCTCTGATAAAAACCCGTGGGTTTGCAAAGAACCTTGGTATCGGAGAAAATTATATCGTGATCACCCACAGCGTTGTAACAGTGATCAGCCACGGCAGAAGAATTCGTTTTGCCGTGTTTCAAATCTGATTTGTGCTCGCGAATTCGGTCAGAGACATGTCGCTTTGTCTCCCCGATATAGTAATCACCGCAGGTACAACTCAATTTGTAAACCCCGGGTACTGTAAGTCAGGAATGACATCCTTCACGGATGGGATCAGATCACGAATTTTGTGTACTGTGTTGAACCGAACCTGGATCTTGTGTTTGTTTAGAATTTTGGAAATCTTTTTAGTAACGCCTGCTATATATGGTAGTGTGATGGTTTTGACCGGAGTATCAAGTGGTTGTTTCTGTATGGAGGGAGAAACAGCTTGGCGGATGGTACGGTCAGAGTATCCATTCCTTTTGAGGGCCAGGTGTACATGTTTTAATTCACTGGTCAGGTGGTGTTGGTCCGAAATGCAATGAGCCCTATGGTATAAAGTTTTGATGAGAGAATTCTTTTGGGCTGGGTGATGGTGGGAATCAGGTTTCAAGTAGGAATCTGTGTGGGTGGGTTTCCTGTAGACAGAATGCCCCAATGAGCTATCAGGTCTCCTCTCAAACAGAACATCTAAGAATGGTAGCTTGCCATCTTTCTCCACTTCCATGGTGAATTTGATGGCGGGATGTCTGGAATTGATGTGGTGTAGGAAAAGGTTCAGAGCTGGGAGGCCATGTGGCCAAATGACGAAAGTGGCATCCACATATCTCTTCCACAGGGAAGGTCTGTGGGTGGAAGTCTGGATGGCGTCTGATTCAAATTTCTCCATGAAAATATTGGCTATCACTGGTGATAAGGGAGATCCCATGGGGGTACCCTCATTTTGTTTGTAGAAGGAGCCATTCCAAGTAAAGTAGGTATTGTTGAGGCAGTGCCTAACCAGTGCAGGTGTGTTGGGGTCTAGTCCATGTTGGACCAAATTTTCAATTATTTCAATGGTATCAGGTACTGGGACCTTGGTGAACAAAGAGACCACATCGAAGCTGACAAGAATATCGTCAGGGGACAGTACAACGTCTTTGACCATAGAGACCAATTGTGATCTGATCCCATCCGTGAAGGATGTCATTCCTGACTTATAGTACCCCGGGGTTTACAAATTGAGTTGTACCTGCGGTGATTGCTATATCGGGGAGACAAAGCGACATGTCTCTGACCGAATTCGCGAGCACAAATCAGATTTGAAACACGGCAAAACAAATTCTTCCACCGTGGCTGATCACTGTTACAACGCTGTGGGTGATCACGATATAATTTTCTCCGATACCAAGGTTCTTTGCAAACCCACGGGTTTTTATCAGAGATTTGTTCACGAGGCAATTCAGATCTACAAACACAGATACAATTTCAACCGAGAAGATGGTTTCAAATTAAGCAACCATTGGAAAGATCGAACTAAACATTAAACTAATTTCAATGGTACAGTATATTTTTCAAGTAGTGGTATCCCAAACTTTCGCAGCTCTTTTAAATTCCCTTTTCACACCATCAATAGGTAAACTCCCCCACCCCCGCGCCAAACGGCAAGTCCACCGGCACGTACACCACCTCTTTTCTAAAGTCGGCCAATCAAATGCTAATTTTTATGCTAATTCCTTTGTCAAGGCACCTTGTTTGCTCACACACTGCTTAAAGGTCCGCGGTCTGAGCATGGTTGTGTTTCACTCCAGCGCTGTCCTCGAGACAGCTTGATCCCTTCACCTGATGAAGGCCGCTTGTGTTGTGGCCGAAACGTCGTAATTTTTGTTGCTTTATTTTTTGCCTACGTGACTTTACCGAATAGAACCAAAGAGTATGGATCCTTGCAGTCACGAAAGCTTTAAATCTAGAATTGTCGATCAAATACTCTAAACGCGTGGTGATGTTGACTCTAAATTCGCTGAGGATCTGGAGGAAAATCCACGCGACCATGAGGAGAGAGACGCAAATTCGAAATATACATCCTTAATACAGGTTTGTTTGGGTTAGATCGCGTAAATATATTAAGGTGTCGTTAAAACCCGCCACCACTCGACACAGCCAATTAGTAAGGGTTTGTCACGTAAACAGAACGTGGCCATATTCTTAGTTTTTTCGGTAAAGTCACGTTGAAGAGAAACAACAGAATAACAAAATATATATAAAACAATAAAAAATTCTCACGACGTTTCGACCATAACTCAAACGGTCATCATCAGGTGTGTCGGTTTGCATAAATTTATTTTTAAAACGGCATATTTATTTATTTAAAAAAACAAAAACAAAAAAAACGTTTGCGTCACGCGCAGCGATTGGCAGTTTGCCCAGGACTAGTCCATCTATTTTTTGAAAAGAGGAGGGGGGAGACGAAATTTTTTTTATGTATGCTGTCTGAAAGCCACTGTAAGCGTGAACAATCAATCAAGAACTGAAATGATTTATCAAATCTTTCCAATGATTGCTAAGATAGAATCCATCTTCTCGGTTGAAATTGTCTCTGTGCTTGTATATGTGGATAGCCTCATGAACGAATCTCTCATGGAAGCCAGATGGCTTACAAAGAACCTCCGTCTTGGAAAAGTCAATGGCATGTGAGCCTACTGAATTAGAACAATGATCTGCTACGGCCGAGGTGTTGGTCCTACCGTGTTTAAGGTCTGCTTTATGTTCACGAATGCGGTCCGAGATATGGCGTTTGGTTTCTCCAATGTAACTACTACCACAGAGGCAACTTAGTTTGTAGACACCAGGGTATTGTATGTCCGGAATCACATCTTTTACAGACGGAACCAGATCACGGATTTTATGTAATGTGTTGAAACGAACCTGGATCTTGTGTTTATTCAAGATTTTGGAGATCTTTTTTGTGATCCCAGCAATGTAGGGTAAAGTGATGGTTTTGAAAGGCTCCTCAAGAGGGTTCTTCTTCATGGTTTGAGTGATAGCTTTGCGGATTGTATAGTCGGAGTAACCATTAGCCCTAAGAGCTTGGTGTACGTGCTTGAGTTCACTGCTTATGTGTTCCTGGTCGGATATGCATTGGGCTCTATAATACAGAGTCTTGATGAGAGAATTCTTCTGTGATGGATGGTGGTGGGAATCCGGTTTCAGATAAGCATCCGTATGGGTAGCTTTCCTGTAGACAGAGTGGCTCATTGAACCATCAGGTCTCTTTTTAATTAGGACATCCAAAAAAGGTATCTTGCCATCTATTTCGACTTCCATGGTAAATCTGATGGCTGGGTGTATGGAATTGATGTGGTCGAAGAATTGGTCTAGAGCAGGCCGGCCATGTGGCCAGATGACAAAAGTGTCATCCACGTACCTCTTCCATAAGGTTGGGCGCAGAGTGGCAGTCTGGATGGCGTCAGTCTCAAATTTCTCCATGAAAATGTTAGCTATAACTGGAGAAAGGGGGGAGCCCATTGGGGTGCCCTCAGTTTGTTTGTAGAAAGTTCCATTCCAAGTGAAGTATGTATTGGTTAAACAGTGTCTCACCAGGGGGGGTACCTCAGTGTTTAGTCCTTGATGAACCAAGTCTTCAATGATTGCAATGGTGTCAGGTACAGGAACCTTGGTGAATAAGGAAACTACATCAAAACTGACAAGCAGGTCGTCTGGGGACAGGGAAATACCCTTGATTGTTGATACCAGGTGAAGAAGAACCCTCTTGAGGAGCCTTTCAAAACCATCACTTTACCCTACATTGCTGGGATCACAAAAAAGATCTCCAAAATCTTGAATAAACACAAGATCCAGGTCCGTTTCAACACATTACATAAAATCCGTGATCTGGTTCCGTCTGTAAAAGATGTGATTCCGGACATACAATACCCTGGTGTCTACAAACTAAGTTGCCTCTGTGGTAGTAGTTACATTGGAGAAACCAAACGCCATATCTCGGACCGCATTCATGAACATAAAGCAGACCTTAAACACGGTAGGACCAACACCTCGGCCGTAGCAGATCATTGTTCTAATTCAGTAGGCTCACATGCCATTGACTTTTCCAAGACGGAGGTTCTTTGTAAGCCATCTGGCTTCCATGAGAGATTCGTTCATGAGGCTATCCACATATACAAGCACAGAGACAATTTCAACCGAGAAGATGGATTCTATCTTAGCAATCATTGGAAAGATTTGATAAATCATTTCAGTTCTTGATTGATTGTTCACGCTTACAGTGGCTTTCAGACAGCATACATAAAAAAAAATTTCGTCTCCCCCCTCCTCTTTTCAAAAAATAGATGGACTAGTCCTGGGCAAACTGCCAATCGCTGCGCGTGACGCAAACGGTTTTTTTTTAAAATAAATATGCCGTTTTTTAAAAATAAATTTATGCAAACCGACACACCTGATGATGACCGTTTGAGTTATGGTCGAAACGTCGTGAGAATTTTTTATTGTTTTATATATATTTTGTTATTCTGTTGTTTCTCTTCAACGTGACTTTACCGAAAAAACTAAGAATATGAATTACTGCAGTCACGAAAGCTTTAAATCAGAACGTGGCCAGTTTGTCACTAGTACAGCACACCGGTTGTGTGTTAGAGAGCCAAGCCACAACATTTACAATCTGAGTACGACTGCCAGTAATTACAACCAGCTTCATCAGGCACAGCTAAATGTTGTGGCTTGACTCTCTGGGAGTATAAATCAGGTCGCTGGGTTTATAGCGCAGCACGCTAACCATTGCACTACCGCTTCCCACCCATGCACTAAGTTACCCCGGCTTTGCACAGGTCTCAGTAATCAAATATTAAGAGCAATGTCTTGCAATTCTGGCTTTATTTGAATTATTGAATCCTGCCATTGAAGTCTGTTAATGTGTGTATATTGTCACGGTTTTTTGGTTGTGTTATACAATCGCAGCGCTTTGTTTCATAATGAGGACAGCTTTTTAATTCGTTGCCTTTGGAGAGCTTCAGGATAGATAATGTTGGATGTTTTGCCATCTGGTGGGTTTAATCGAATGAAGCTTCAATTTTGACATACATCTCGACAGCAGTTTGGCAATGTAGGGAATTGGAAGCCATCACCTTGCCAGAAAATCAGTAGACATTGAAGAGCATCATATGATCGGTGTGTTACATTTCTGTTTAGGGTATTGGTGCTCAGTTGTAAGGCGATGCTTTGAGTGACTTGTTCATCAGTCAGAAATACAGCGACTTCAGATGTTGCGAATGCATTTAAGTGGTACTCATGTTGACTATGTGGAGTTTAGTCGCCATGAATGACAACATTGTACTCTGAAGTCTTCTTCTCCATAGCACACTTGAAACTGTGAACATAAAAGTTTCCTTATGGAGCATGTCACAGCAATAGGACTTGCGATTATATACCTGGCCCTGCACTTTACATGTGGGCATGTAGCCAGATGTCGTGATGAGTTGGTTGGTGCCAAAACATAGAACTCATGCTTCGGAATTGGCTTGCATAGGTAGTGTTGGCAGGTATCAATACATTAATATGCTCGGGATGGCCATTAATTGTAGGCAGCTGAACCATGGTACAGTTGCAGCATAGCCCTCATTGTATGCTGAAGTCATCTCCATAGCACACTTGAAACTGACCATGAGAGTTTTCCTTATGGAGCATGTCTTGCTACAGCAATTGGACTTGCATTTTGGTGTTGATGACATTTTTACAGTGCTGGTGAGCCTGTCTAGTATTGTCTGATGTGAAAGTAGATCTGTGGTAATGTAGGTAGGCCATTGGGTAGTGGCAGCAGACTGCCAATGCGATTATGTACCTAGCCCTGCACTTTAAATGTGGCCATTTAGCCAGATGTCGGGATGAGTTGGTTGGTGCCAGTACATATAATTTGGAAGCATGAGTTCTATCTCCTATTGTTGTTTTGGAATTGGCTTGCATAGGTAGTGTTGGTAGGTATCAATACATGAATAGCTGAACCATGGTACAGTTGCAGCATAGCCCTCTGGAGGGTCTCCTTTCCATGTCATTGCATGGAAGTAGCTGCAAGAAGTAAACATGGAACCAATGGCAACTAATGAATCAGAAGTGTAAATGAAGTGAGGAATGTCGAAACGAAAGACTTTTCCTTTTGGCTGCAGGGTATGCACCTGTTTGCAAGCTGCCTTGCTTGTAGGTGGACAGGAGTTTGATTAGCTGTGGCAGCAGCCGTTTGTGATTTGTTGGTTTTCTGTGTAGATCATCGCAGCACTGGCAGCAGGCCGTCTTGCTTCTTGGTGTTCAGGAGTGTCATTATATTATCAATAGGTGCAGCCATCGCAGCCCTGATAACATGCTCTTACTTCTTAGTGTTCTGGATATTCATTATCTGCAGGTGCAGCCCAGGCAGCATGCTTTCTAATTTTGTGTTAAGGAGTTTCATTAGCTCTAGGTGCAGCAATTGCAGAACTTGTAATCAGCTTTGGTGAAGAGAAGCGCACGTTTTCCGCGAGGAACATTGTAGGTGGAGGTCAAAGTTAATAAGCATGAAAAAGAGTAAATAGTGAGTGTGTGAGTGAATGCTATATAGAGATTAAGGAAATGATAGTTGAATGTGTAATCGTTGTAGCAATGTGAAGACATAGCCGCAAAGGAACGAAGTAATTGTTCGTAGTGCTTGATGTGGGTATTAATAGTATGTGTTTGGTGGTGTGTGTACATATATAATTATTTTAACACTAGTGCGTGTATTTGCATGCTTTTTATTCCTTACCAGGCGATGTAGACTTGATATATTTAGTTGTAGCTGTTGTATAGCATCTATGTTGTGTAGAAGGAGGTCGGTAGTGTTGGTAGGTAGATGTAAATATTTTAGAATAGTACATTTTTTAAAAACTTGCAGTTTGTGTTAGAGGTGAGCCGTGCACGTGCAGGGAGGACAGTAAGAAGCCTGAAGTGGATGAATTTGGCGGCAGAAACGCAGGGCTGGTAATAGGGAAGGATAACGTGGTAAATATGAGAACAAATATAGCAGTGCAGTGAAGACACGTATGTTAAGGTGAGTGCGTGGAATTGTAGTGCATGAAATGTCATGTGTTTGCATGTGTGGCAAACCTTGGGCTTTAATACATGGCAAGAGAGAGAGAGAGGGGTGGGGGAGGTGATGATCGGGGAGGGGGGGTTGGAGTGTGCAGGTAAGCTAAAATTAGTGCGAAAAACACTAACTTACCCGTGAGTACACGTGGAAAGTTTGGGGTGTGTTGGCGCAATTTGGTTCATGAAAAAATCTACACAAGCGCAAAGTCTGCTTAATCTTTATAGATTTAGACTATTTTTTTGTCTTGGAATATTTTTGGTAGATTTTTTCTCCATGTTTATTTGAATAGTTTAGTTTATCTGGAATACAGTACGGTACTTATTTCAATTGTGATGTAAATTTTAGTTGACGTTTACCGAACGCCATTACTCAGGTAAGGCTTAAGTATTGAATATAAGAATAGGGTTTTCATAGGATTTTTCCATTTTTTCTGGCAACAAAATTTAAACCTTTTTACAAGAATCATGTCTGCATTAACCACAATACTAGTGGTCAGAATGCAAACAAAAAACATACTTTGATAATATATGCATTGTCCTTGAAACTGATTGGTCCACACCAGAGACAGCTTTTTTCGAGCCTCGTCTCAAACGGTGTTAGACCAGAGGACGCCAAAAGGCGTACAGCTCAAAGGCAATGCACTATCAGAGTAATGAGTGCTCGGGGTGAAGGCTCATATACAACAGGGGTGAGCATCTCCATCATGGGACCTCCTTTGCCAGGACCAAAATATAAGAATTGTTTTTTCCCATTTTTTTCTGGCAACAAAACTGAAACCTATTTTTACAAGGAATCATGTCTGCATTAATCACAATACTTGTGGTAAGAATGCAAACAAAAAAACATACTTGGGGCTTTGGGTTGTTTTTTTTGTTTTCAAATCTATGCCTCTTGCTCACATTATTTGAGGATTTGTATGATATTGGGCAGGACGGTCTAAATTTGCGTGACCAGGAGTCGGAGCCATATCCTGTTCAAATTGGCTTGTGACAGAAATTCACTCTGGTCCCATGCATTCCATTTCATAGAATCTTCAATAACTATGTAGTTTGAGAAGCTCCCAATGGTCATATAAAAACAATTGTATTTGTTACGGTTACAATGATACGCTAATCGATGCCTGGTTTTAGTTAAAGGATCGTTCCGTGCTGGTCAACCATGTTACATCTGCTGATGATCTGGTAATGGCCACATAATGAGATCGAATTCGGGGATCTTGTTCCGTGACTTGATAATTTCATCATGAAATGGGGCCTTGCAAATGTTCCACAAAAATAAATCACCTGCCTGGGAATTTAATGTCATACAACACTGTACCTGCTCAACTATCCATGAATAATCAGGCAGTTCTACAAGTGGTGGAGGAGCTCCCATACCTGGTTAATGTGTTCACGACCAGCTCTGGTTTGACAGCCAAAGTCTCAATTAAAATTAGTCAAGCAGCATTCTTTCATTAGACTGTGTAACACTGTGTGGACAGTGCCTGGACTTTTCCTCCATACAAGGCTGTGATTGTCTATCGCCAAGGTCTAATCCATATGAGACCATTCCTCTCCCTGCCATACTGGCATCGCACCTGCCCCTCACCCTTCATCATGCAGATGTTTGGTGGACAGGATGGCACCACGAAACCATTTTGAGCTGGCCCGATTGAGTTACATGGGTCACACGGCCACGAGTCTCTTGTTGGCGAACACAACCCCTGTACCTGGCTCTAAGGGTGATATCAATATAGAATATATGTAAGCATGCCCCCAATGGCCTCCCCCTAGATCTCTACCACACACGTCCCACTGGATGAAGATACCAGGGCTGGCCCAGGACACGCTGGTGAGACTATGTCGCTCGGCTGGCCTGGGATCACTTTGGAATTCCCCAGGTTGAGCTAGAGTCTGTCTGCAGGTAAAGGGAGGCCTGGACCGCCCAACTCGGTGTGCTGCCACCGCGACCCTCACCAGGTCAAGCGTTTTTAGAAACGAATGAACAAAGCTGTGATTCTTCTTGGCCACAGATATTACTCTGTGGATGCAAAATATGAATTTATTTAAATGACCATCTGTGCTGGCTTATACAATTAAGGCTGGCCTGCCTATGATTCATCCTCTATTCAACCAGACTATTTTGTATTAAGCTTACAGATCCTTAATATAGAATATAATCTTGAGTCTCTTTGATAGGCGAGGCTGCATTGGTTCGGTCATGAATCCCGCATTCCCAGACACTGCATGCTCAAGCAGCTTCTGTTCGTCCAGATATTAGGGGCGAAATTAGCATGGCATTGACTAGAGAAGAGATTGGAGGATGTGGATGTGATCGGAACCGCCGATGACTGGTATCAGTATCAATATTGGCCTTTTGTGGAGGAGGCCCATGAGGTATGCTGCAGGGCAGTTAACAGATATTTGCTCTGCAACAACGATGAGGTCGGAGTGACACTCACATGAATGGGTCGAACGCTGGGTTCCTAAAACCCAGCAAGACAGTGGGGAGCACAGCTGGTTAATTTGTCAGTCATCCCTTGACACCTGGATCATTCCCATTATCTGCTGGCAAGAAATCCATACTGCCATGGCCTTAAATTGCACCTATCATGGCATTAGCATTGTGATAAGGTTACTTCCAATTTGTAATGAATGGTGACTGTTTTGTTTATATAATATGTTAATGATCTATGTAAAATGTATGTGTATTTAAGAGTTTATTTTTGTGGGGAGCTGTAGTGCAGTTATTTCACTGCATTATAAATGCAACAATTAGTTTGATTATCACTGACAGCAAACATTGATAACACTGTAACAAAAAAACTAAAAATTTGTCCCTGGGTCGTAAGTGTTATTTCCTAATTGCGTATACCTCAAAAGTACAGAAAATGGCTATTATTCCCCCCTTTGCTGTCTTAGCTGAATTTTTATTAAATATTCCTTTCGTAGCTAGAGAGCCGAAATGGTGTGCTTATGCATCCAGGCATATTTACGACCACTTGCCCTCTCATTGTGTACCTTAACAACCCGTGTGATGAATTGGGCAATCTTTTTTAATATATCATGAATATATGAATAAGTATAGACGTGTAAGTCATGTGTGACTGTGTATATATTCATTTCTCTGTTCCTCGATACTGACGTAGATGGTGTGGATATATTTTTCTGTCTTCAGCTGACGCGTCCTCTGACGCTGCCTCTGCAGAATTGGTCTGATGGAGCAAAGGAACTCAGCGCAGCTCGGTACAAAATGGAAACAATGCGACCAGTATGGAAACAGCACGGATTGTACTGGAAATTTAACACAGCACCCGAGAACTCACACAGGAGAGAAACCCTTGAAGTGCACTGTGTGTGAGAAGGAATTTGCATGGTCATCAAATCTTAAAAGACACCAGAGAACTCACACAGGAGAGAAACCCTTCAAGTGCACTGTGTGTGAGAAGGCATTTGCACAGTCATCCTATCTTACAATACACCTGAGAACACACACGGGAGATAATCCCTTCAGGTGCACGTTGTGCTCGAAAACATTTGCAGATTCATCACATCTTAAAATACACCAGAGGACACACACAGGAGAGAAACCCTTCAGGTGCCCATTTTGCGGGAAGGCATTTGCACAGTCATCAGATCTTCAGAGCCACCAGAGAACACACACGGGAGAGAAACCCTTCAGGTGCCCATTGTGCGGGAAGGCATTTGCAAAGTCGTCAGATCTTCAGAGCCACCAGAGAACACACACGGGAGAGAAACCCTTCAAGTGCAGTGTGTGTGAGAAGGCATTTTCACAGTCATCAAATCTTAAAAAACACCAGAGAACACACACAGGAGAGAAACCTTTCAAGTGCACTGTGTGTGAGAAGGCATTTACAGAGTCATCACCTCTGAGAAAACACCAGAGAACGCACACAGGAGAGAAACCCTTCAAGTGCAGTGTGTGTGGGAAGGCATTTTCAAATTCATCTTATCTTAAAATACACCAGACAACACACACAGGAGAGAAACCTTTCAAGTGCACTGTGTGTGAGAAGGCATTTGCACTGTCATCAGTTCTTAAGGGCCACCAGAGAACACACACAGGAGAGAAACCTTTCAAGTGCACTGTGTGTGAGAAGGCATTTACAGAGTCATCACATCTGAAAAAACACCAGAGAACGCACACAGGAGAGAAACCCTTCAAGTGCAGTGTGTGTGGGAAGGCATTTTCAAGTTCATCTTCTCTTAAAATACACCAGACAACACACACAGGAGGGAAAGCCTTCCTGTGCACTGTGTGCGGGAAGGCGTTTAAACGGTCAACAAGTCTTCAAAAGCACCAGAGACAACATACTGGAGAGAAACGCTTCAAGTGCACTGTGTGTGAGAAGGCATTTGGACGGTCATCAGTTCTTAAGAGCCACCAGAAAACACACACAGGAAAGAAACCCTTCAAGTGCACTATGTGCGGGAAGGCGTTTTCACAGTCACAACATCTTCATAGACACCAGAGAACACACAGGCATCAGAAGATCCCCAAGGAGTGTCGTCTGAAATCGACTTGTGAAAGTCAAAGTGCTGCGATGAGCCCATCCCTCCTGAAAAAAGAACCAAAAGTAAATTCCAGCTTGGACACTATGAAATGTATCAAGGTGAAATTTGAAGAGGCGAAGGTGAAATGTGAAGAAGTGATGGTGAAGAGCGAAGAAGTGAAGGTAAAATGTAAAGTGATGATGGTGCAGATCGACGAAGTGAAGGTCAAATGTGATGAGGTGATGGTGAAGAGCGAAGAAGTGACTGTAAAATGTGAAGATGAAGATTCAACTCCAAAATTGGACCTTCACATCGATGGAGGCAATGTGAAGCAGGAGGAGAATTCTGACTGTGAGGCAGAGCGAGGCAACTCCCAGCAGTTTGTGGAAGTAGAGGTGTGGGTGGACTTCTTAGACATTTCAAAGTCAAATGGAGACCCGGTAGATGTGTAAGCTTGAGACATTGAAGTTCCAATCGATTCACCTTTGTCATAGGCCTTTAATGAAAATGATGTGAAGTTGAACACTCAGTTCCTAGGTTCAACTTGCAGAGTAAGAGCGGCTAGTTTTTGCAAACCTGTGGGTTGGGTAGATCTCTTACCAGGAACCAGAGCCAATAAGCTCCAAAGCATTCACAATATTTTCATAATAATATTATTTATATGGTGCTTGCTTAATCGCCTCAACAACTCGGAGTTTTGCATCATATCTCATCACAAACATTCAAAGAGCATGTATATATGCGTTTTCCAAAAAATTATATTGAGTGCCTACTTTTTGTTGTAATAATTTTGATTGGGATGTAGCACTGGGGCACAGAAAGTGTGAGTTCCATTCCCTGCCTCCTGCCTTGCCACACAAGACAACTGGAGGATAATTACTCACAAGCCTGCTTGGGAAGTCATAAAATGTAATAAAAAACGGCAATCCCCAGTTAACTTCAAGAGAAGGCCGCCATGAAGGAAACAACCCACAAAACAAACATAAGACGGAAACAGCAGGAGTTACGAACCTCCCCCGGACAGGGAAATCCACCCAAGGGCAGTTAATACGAGCTGGCTGGGGCTTTTAAAATACATCAGTGAAGTTCGAAGCTTAGCTATATCTTCAACTTCAGGATATCAAAATATAACTTGAGAATAAGAAGCACGGATCCCTGTTGATACAGACGTGGAACAAAGGTTCATAAAACCCTCGGAATATCTTTGGTAACAACTATGGTATAGCACAAATGTTGGTGAAGCATGAACCAAATAATAATTATGAAAGTATTAGACCTAGGGTCAGTCAGAAGAGATACAATGCGTAATGTCAATCACACACGACCAAGATAATGTATTCCCCGGGATCAGAGCCTGACCAACCGCCTTTGTCTTCCAGTAGCTAACAGCACATGGTAGCAGTAAATTATGTATGCAGGGTGGCGCCTCCCCCTAATCTATCAAATACCACGCAGTAATTCCAAACCGTGACGTGAGTGCTTTGAACGCTGCTCAAAAGGTACTTTGAGTCGCTTGCCGAGTCGAAACTGTGGAAAGTTGTATGGTAGGTGTAAAAAATTTGTTTTACTTCCAACCCGTGATGAGAGGACGGAAAATATGACAACAGCAAGCACAGCCGTGCACAATAGGTCATAACTGCAAAGGCCACAGTGCCCTTTTTTGAGTCTGAGGCAAAAAAAGTAACACTTCCAACTTCCAACCCGTGATAGGAGCGTGGGGAACGCTGCCCAAAACCTTAACGGAAACATGGCGGTAATAAAGACACCCGGACAACAAACAGCCCAAGCGACAGAAATAAGTATTTTATACCTGCATGACTTTACCGAAAGAACCAAAGAGGAGTATAACTTGATCTGTAGCTTGTCCTCTGTGCAGCACGAGTCGTACAGACAACTGGAAGAGGACTCTTGAAGAGGGGAGGGGGGGGGGGGGAGACGACAGGCATTGTCTGTCCAAGTCGCTCCACAGTCTACAATGATCAACAGTCTGGTGCCAACGGGGGTGACGCGCGGCAACCAGAGGATGAGCTGCAAGCGGTGTCTGGCGACGGGATGATCGCGCACATCGACGCAGACGGAGCCGGACCCATCATACCTGCCAGCATGGGCACTGCCAAGAGTGTGACCAGCGTGCCGACTCGGCAACCACCCCAGCGGTGGAGAGAGACTGACGAAGCAGCCGAGAGCACCGTGTGTTCGACACACACGCCGACCCAGCACCCCTGCTGGGGACCTGAGGTGTTTTCGGTACAAGGAAGCCGCTAACATAACAGCAAGAAGACAATGCACACCCACACACAACGCGCATATTGGTACTAATAATATCGATCCAAAAAGTTATCTTTGTTTCGAAAAGGGTTGCCATCCTAAGGTGGTGCGTTAACTATTAGCTGATCGTGAATAGCATTGTTCTGTCCGTTGAGTTACATGAATACGGTCGTTGAGAAGTATTTTAGTGATTCATTTTCGTTAATTTCATAACCTTACCAGTGAATTCATTGATGACACTAAACATAAGCATATATGTTACGAATCTACACACAGGAATACTGTGTTGAGATTTTTCTTTTGGTCACAGAATCTTGCCCCGAATTCATTGATGTCCCATTAGCCAATTGATAACCATCTGTTAACCAAACAGGCACACTAGCACACACACACTATTGTTTCAGGACATTTCGTTAATTGCATAATCTTACCAATTAATTAATTGATGTCTAATTTTGCCATTGGGCACATGTCTTTTTTAGCATGTTTCATATGCATATTGTCATATTTTTTAAAGGACTTTTCATATCGGCGTGTATGGTTTCGCTACTCTGAGGAGTTAGCCGATTGTTTTGTTATTCAGTTTTAACAAACGTAACCATTGAGGGTTAATTGTACGGATCAATGAGGACTACTTAAGGAGTACGGTGTTGACAACTCCGATCATAAGTGTGTTCACATTTTAGTGTGTTTAGATAATAAAGTTAATTAACACAAGTATCTGAGTGGTTCCTTCCTAAGTTAATGCATAATCTTAATTATGAGAACTGTATCCTGTGGCGAGATGTGAATTCTGAGCCTAATTTGCATAATGGCATACATTTACATAAATGCTTATATTTGCATAATTTTTCATTGTATTATCACAATTGGTAATACAACCCGAGACACCGAAGCTGCATAATTGTGTAGTGAGTCCAACTGAGTCGCAGACGTTCTTTAGATGGAACACATTTTTTGTAACATCAACCCGTTAACACAAAGGGGTAACTGCCCCTTCACCAGATACAGCCTGGAGTGGTGACCACCCAGATAACTCTCTATACGCAGGAGTTACAGCTCCGAAGGATCAGACCCTCACTTGGGTCCCCGACCACGTGTTGATGCCTCGTAGAGCTTCCAGGTTGTAGACGTGGAGCTTCCAGCTTGTAGAACGAAGAACCCCAGTCCCGCCCAGGGACCCACCTTATATCCCCCTGGGTCGGGGCCACTCCGCCCTTGGCCCTGCCCGCCTTCTCGAACGTTCTAACTCCCTCTCGAGAGCTCTCCCAGACACGTGATCACCCCCTAGCCTCCCCCCCCCACCTGGGGCCCTCTCTGTGGACACTCCGGATCACGTGTCTACAGGGTCAACCAGAGTGCCATGGCCCTGGGCAACCCTGCCCCTGGGCTGACACTCTCCCACTCCCCCTGGTGGGATCCCGCACTACACGCTGCTCGTGGTTTCTGTGCTATCCGAGCACTCACCAAGCCCCGCTAGGGCTGGAACTACACCCGCCTACGGGGTGTACGCGATGACAGTGCATCGCACGCCGTGCTGTGCTAGAGCCGGCCTCACACAGCAACCCACCCGGTGCTGTCCGCGATGTAGGGACATCGCACACAACTACCCTCTTGGGCCGGCACCATACATTGACATCCCTGATGTCACTATATTTGCATAAATTTACAGAATTCCATAAATTTGCATAATTTTTTAATTACAATATTTTTATTGTATTATCACGATTGGTAATACACCCCTAGATAAGGAAGCCGAGTCTAATTTGCATAAGGGCATTAATGTCAATATTTTCATAAATTATCATAAGTTAATACAATCACATCTTTATTATTTACATTTTTTTTCCAATACACTAGATAAAACAAGCATCCCCAAGTGGCAGCTGCCTCTGTGTGGCATAAGGTGGCCCTGCACCAGCCTCCATGTGGGCATGAGTCTGTCAGTAGGGGGCGATGATTGTTGTGTTAACTCAGTTGCGTAATTTGTGGGTAATGTTTAGAATTTTCCCAATTTTAACCACAACGCCAGCATGCAATCGCATACTCGTTTTAATGACAGTATGTTTTACAATCAATCAACTGTTTGGCAGACGGTGCATATTTGTAATGAATGTTCCTGGACTAACCGGGGATGCCTGTCGGACTTCAACCTTGAACCTCTGCAACAAAAATAGAATGCACTACCACTTGGTTGCCCTCAATCTGAGTGCTGCAGGTGTAGGCCTCATTCGACAGAGATCATCTTGTAAATACGATATAATATAAATTACATTTCAGTGCAGTAATTACATTGTCAATATGCCTGTCGATAATTTAGAATTATAATTTTATGAATACTTGTCTAATGTGGGTACATTTAACATTTTGTCTATAAGGGTCAAACATGGAATACGTGATTGTTAGGAGAAAGTGTGTGTTTTGGAAGTAACCTGGACAGATAACTCACGTGAGAGCTGTTGTTATTCTGATATGGGTCAACTAGTATTTTTCGTGATTCAGGAAGCATCTCCCTCTGGAACAAGTCATTGTCTTTGAAATAAGGAACATTCGCATCATTAATCAGTTACAAGGCATACCACTTAAAAGTTACGTATAGGAGATACATTCCCCACAACACAAATTATTTTGTATTACGTGTTTAAATAGATTTTGTCGAACTAGGACTAGAAATGCCCCTTGATGATTAACATCTGGATGTTCAGACATTGTACACCAATACCGGTCCACAGGGGGCTTGCAATGAATCAATGATGCACTCCCAGAAGGCTGTGCTATTTATAGTTTGTGTAAAACATTTATTTGTTTCGTGGAGAGACCGATAAATGAAAGAGACGTCGTGTCTGCTGATCCGTTTCATAGCAAGGAGATAATTTTAAGAGCACATTTGAAATGCATCATGGATTTTTGTTACCGATTTGTATTCTAGCCTCGGTTTTATTGAATTTTAATGTTTCAGTAAAACTTAAATAACCGTGTCCATCGATGTCCCGCTGCTTACCACATGTTTGCTTAAATATGTAAAAGCCTCCTCTCGAGACGTCACCTCAAAATAACGAGTGGGTGATGTCAGCACCTCCCTATCTCTGGTTTGTGACCTCACCAAGAGCAGAACTCGCCTCGTCCACGGGACGTGACGACTGTGTACTGAGTCTTGGAATTCATTTGCACGGTCATGAAATCTTGACCAACACCAGAGAACACGCACAGATTAGGAGCCCGTCAAGTGCAGTGTATGTGGTAAGACGTTTGCACGGTCATCAAATCTTCACAACCGCCAGGGAACACATTACAAAACCCCGTCAAGTACACTGTGTTTGAAGTGTTTTGAAAATGAAACACATAAGGAAATCCATAAGGAGCAGAGTCTGCATTTGAGGTGTGAAATTCCCAGTGCCACAATAAGCCCTTAGCTTGTAACGCAAGAACCATTAGAAAATTCTAGCTTGTGCAAAGATTTCACAAGTCTCCATGTGAAGACGGTATGGCTAGATGCAAAGCAAGGCGCCAGCGAGTTTGGAGGATCTTGGGTGGGGAAATTCCCCAGAGGTCATATTCTTTGGTTCTTTCAGTAAAGTCACGTATATAGAAAAAAAAACACGCAAACTGTAGCCTGGTTCTTAATCGAAGTGAGTGTACTGGCAGTCTATAATGTAGACTGGAGCAATGGTTATTCAGCTGGGTGAGTTGTACTGGCAGTAAAAAATATAAAAATGAAAACCACGACGTTTCGATCACAACACAAGTGATCATCTTCAGGAGGAAAGAGGGGGAAGGTTACTGAAGTCAACCGTTTATAAGGTTTCAAAAATGGGCGTGGCACAAGAGCTCTGAAGGCAGAGTGAAGTGGGCGGGGCATATGTTCCCTGGGGTAAGGAAACGACACTAATCAAGTCATAACTTATTGGTCCTACCGTGTTTCAAATCTGCCTCATGCTCATAAACACGGTCTGAGACATGTCGCTTAGTTTCCCCAATGTAACCGTTGCCGTAGATACAGCGTAGTTTGTAGACGCCGGGATATTGCATGTCAGACATTGTCCTTCACAAATGGGATTAGATCACGAATTTTACGTACTGTGTTAAATCGGACCTGGATCTTGTGTTTGTTCATGATTTTGAAAATTGTTTTGGTTACCCCTATGTATGGCAAGGTGATGGTTTTGATTGAATCCTTAGATGGCTCCTTCCTCACGGTTGGGGTGATGGTTTAGTGGATTGTGTAGTCAGAATATCCATTCGCCTTGAGAGGTTGGTGCACGTGTTTGAGTTCACTGGTTAGGTGTTCATGGTTGGAGCGTAGCGGCGACGATGGAGCTGTTCTTGCAGAAGGAGAGCCACGTGGTCAAAGACAAAGAGATGACGATGAGCAGTGATGCACACTCCAGCCCCGACCCTCTGGTTTGGTGCTTCTTATATCAGCCTGGCGCAGCCAAGCTCCACCTATGGCCACACCCCCTTTCTAGACCCTTCCGGATGGTTCCCAGAGCTTCTCGACTTGCTCCACCCTTCACCTTTACCCCAGATACACCCCTTCAGAATAAGGCATTACGTAATGCAGCTATAATCATAATTACCCCTTCAGGCCGGCAGGTGTCAGCCTGTCATTACAGATGTAAAACATACTATTGTGTCATTCAAAACGCATAGGTCATTGCATGTTGGTGCCATGTTCAATATTTGGGTAATTCCAAAGATCCAGAAATTAAATAATGGAGATTACACATCAATCATTGTCCCCCGACTGATTGATTATTATCTTTTCGCTCCTGGTTAGACATCTACCTAACCCACAGATCCACAAAAACTGGCCGCTCTTACTCTATAAGCTGAACCTAGCAATTGAGTGTTCAACTTCACGTTTTTTCATTAAAGGTCTGTGACAAAGGTGCATCTATTGGGGCTTCGTAGTCTCAAGTATACACATCTACCAGGTCTCCATTTGACTTTGTATTGTCTAAGCAGTCCACCCACACATCTACTTCCACATACTACTTGGAGTTGTCTCGCTCTGCATCAGAGTTAGAATTCTCCTCCTGCCTCACGTTGCCTCCATCGATCTGAAGGTCTGATTTTGGAGTTGAATCTTCATCTTTACATTTTACCTTCACTTCGCTCTTCACCGTCACTTAAAATTTCACCTTCTCTTCATATTTCACATTGTTACCTTTTAAAGTGTCCAAGCTGGGATATTCTTCTGGTTGTTGTTTCATGAGGGATGATTGCAGCACTTTGACTTTCACAAGTCGATTTCAGACTACACCCCTTAGGGATCTTCTGATACCTGTGTGTTCTCTGGTGTCTATGAAGATGTGAATGTGAAAACGCCTTCCCGCACAGAGTGCACTTGAAGGGTTTCTCTCCTGTGTGTGTTCTCTGGTGTTTTTTAAGAGCAGATTAATCTGAAAATGCCTTCCCATACACACTGCACTTGAAGGGCGTTTATCCTCTGGTGTTCTCTCGTGGCTTTGAATAACTGATGACCATGCAAATGCCTTCCCACACACAGTCCACTTGAAGGGTTTCTCTCCTGTGTGAGTTCTCTGGTGCTGTGCCAAATTTCCAGTACGATCCGTGCTGTATGCACACTGGTCACATTGTTGCCTTTTTGTACCGAACTGCGCTCAGTGCCTTTGCTCCATCAGACCAATTCTGCAGTTGAAGCGCAAATGCAGACAGAAAAAACATACACACCATCTACGTCAGTTTCGAGGCACAGAAGAATGCATATCAACAACAACAACCGCCATTCTCTGCGAAGTGGTGGTGACGTCACCACGACGCTTGTGCCAGGCTATGTGCACCTTGAGGCCGCTTTAAGTGTCAAACGCCCGCTTGCAGGAGGTCACGGGGCAGACCCAGATGCCACAGGTCGACTGACTGAAACGACTGTCTGATTCATCACCTGTGACCCCTACCGTGCCAACTTGCTGTGCTTTAGTCACCCGGCGCTGCGGTCGTTCTGAGCATCGCTCTTCTGCCCTCCGTTGTTGTTGGAGGGCGACTGCCTCCAACTGCCCAGTAGCGTCTTTCACGAGCCTCCTCCACAGAGGCCTATTTTGACACCGCTGGTACCAGTCATCGGTAAGTCCACTCAGCTCCATATCCTCCTGTACCACAGCACTCCATCTCTTCTCTAGCCCGTGCCGCGGCCGTATAGCCTCCTCGATTTGGCCGAACAAAAGCTGTTTAGGCATGAGGTGGCTGGGCATGTGGGCTACATCGCCCAGCCAATGCAGCATTGCTTGCTGGAGGAGCTCACCGATGGGACTTTGTCCAGATCTTTCAAGGACCTGTGCACTCCTCACACAATCCAGCCTGGTTAAACCCAGGATGGATTGTAGGCAGGCCAGCCTAAATGTTTCTAACCGGCGAAGATGTTCCAATTAGGGGTCCACGTTTTGCAATCGTAGAGAATGGAGGGAATGACTTTGGCTGAGAAGACCTGAAGCTTCGTGCTGAGCGACAGACTAGGTAGCTTCCAACAGGGCATTACGCAACCGATGAAAAGATAATGCTGCTCGACTGATTCGGAGTGAGACCTCTGCTGGTAAACCGGATCCGGTCATGAGCACACTGCCCAGGTATGGGAAACTCTCCACTCTCTCCACAACTGCCCTATCACCAATTGGGAGTTGTGGGGGTGGAGTTTCCGATGGTACAAAATACCCAGGCAAGTGCATACAAGATACCACCCTGATGGTGTTCTTTGCTTTGCGCCCAAGTGACCCATTTGCTGCCAACCTGCTCTGCCATGAAGTTCCCTCCTACTGTACATGGACTGCTAAAAATAAATGGAAGCGACGTGCTGATGACGGTGAATATGATGCCTTAGGAAGAGTCTAGCCAGTTCATCCCAACAATTTGCAGTGCTACTTTCTCCCAATTTTCCATGTTGCCAAAGGGCCCAAATATTTCCAAGACCTCTAAACAGTGGAAGGAGTTAAATTTGTATGTTTGTCAAACATACAGACAAGCTTGCAATCTTCGTGCAATTCTTGCGAATGATCACCATCTTCATAAAGCTATGGCAGAAGCTTCTGTTGGTCAGTCCCCTTTCCAACTGACGTTGCTCTTCTGCATAAATCTTCAAGTTTGCAGCCCATCTAACCCCATGGGACTCTGGCAAAAAATACAAAGAAGGCATGAGTGAGGACATTCTGCACGCAGCTCAATGAGAAACTACAAACCTCGACGTCAACTTTTCTGATGTCATCTTCAAACAGCCCTTCATACTCCTTCATGACAAACTGCACTCTGTTGGTGGAAAATACCTCACGTCTATAGGACTACCAACACCATATAGGGACAACCTGCATGCCCTTGCTCAAGAGATCCTACGTTAAATATGCTATTATGCTTTACAGTTTCTTTAATATAATTTGGAAAATTAACCAAAGCTGATGAATGCACAAATAGGAGCCTACACGAAAATCTTGGAAGACACTGAGACTACAAATCGAGTCGTTTTCCTTTATGCACCGGCCAGTACTGGGAAGACTTTTGTTTTCAAACTGCTCCTCGCTAAGGTTCGCTAGAGAGAGAGAATTGCTCTAGCTGTGGCATCATCGGGGATTGCTGTGTATGTAGATGTGTGTGTGTGTAAGTCGATGTGTGTCTGTGTCTTTTTTGCCCGGGCAACGCCAAATGTCTGTGTGTGTACGTAGATGTGTGTGTGCGTGTGTAAGTCCAAGTGTGTGTGTCAGTCGCTGTGTGTGTGTGTTAGTCGATGTGTGTGTGTTAGTCGATGTGTGTGTTTGGCTCCTTGTGAGTATGTCACTTCATGATGATGAGCGGGCCAGGGTAAAACTACGTGGCGAGGACTCAGAGCCATTCCCTGTACACCTTGGGGTGCGACAGGGATGTCCTCTGGCTCCCACATTATTTAACATCTATTTTGACCACGTAGTTCGTGAAGCCTTCAATAGCGGTACCGGGGGAATTTCCATTTGGTACAGATATAATGGGAGGCTGATCGATGCACGAATGCGGTCAAGGGATGGCCCCCTATTAGTCAACCACGTTATGTATGCCGATGATTTAGTAATTGCTGCTCATTCAGAGGAGGAGTAGGAGACGCTGCTGCTGAAATTGGAGCGTGCCATGAAGAGGTGGGGCCTTACCATCAGCCCCACCAATACTAAGCACCTGCCTGGGTATTTTGTACCATCGGACACTCCACCCCCACAACTCCCAATCAGTGATATGGCAGTTGTGGAGAGAGTGGAGAGTTTCTCATACCTGGGCAGTGTGTTCATGACCGGCTCCGGTTTAACAGCAGAGGTCTCACTCCGAATCCGTCGAGCGGTAGTATCTTTTCATCGGTTGCATAATGTTGTGTGGAAGCTACCTGGTCTGTCGCTCCGCACGAAGCTTCAGGTCTTCTCGGCAACAGTCATTCCCTCCCTTCTCTATGCTTGCAAAACGTGGACCCCCCTAATGGAGCATCTTCGCCAGTTAGAAACATTTAGGCTGGCCTGCCTACAATCCATCCTGGTTTTAACCAGGCTGGATTGTGTGAGGAGCTCACAAATCCTTGAAAGATCTGGGCAAAGTCCCATCGGTGAGCTCCGGTGGGCAAGGCTGCATTGGCTGGGTCATGTAACCCGCATGCCCAGCCACCACATGCCTAAACAGCTTTTGTTCGGTCGGATAGATAGGAGTTAATAAGAGCACGGCCCGGGCTAGAGAAGGAGTGATGTGGTACAGGAGTGATGTGGTACAGGAATACATTGAATTGAGTGGACTTGCCAATGACTGGTACCAGCGGTGTCAAGATCGGCCTCAGTGGAAGAGGCTCGTGAAAGACGCTACTGGGCAGTTGGAGTCAGTCGCCCTCCAACAACAACAGAGGGCGGAGGAGCGACGCTCAGAACGAGCGCAGCGCCGGGTGACTAAAGCACAAGTTGGCACAGTAGGGGTCACAGGTGGTGAATCAGACAGTCATTTCAGTCAATCGACCTGTGGCATCTGGGTCTGCCCCGTGACCCCCTGCCAGCGGGCGTTCGACACTTCACGTGGCCTCAAGGTGCACATGGCCTGGCACAAGCGTCGTGGTGACGTCACCACCACTTAGTGGCGAATGGCGGTTGTTGTTGTTTGTGTGTGTGTGTACGTCTGTGTATGTGAGTCCATATGTGTGTGTGTAAGTCAATGTGTGTGTGTCAGTCGATATGTGTGTGTAACTCCATGTGTGTGTATCTAAAGTGGATGTCTGTGTGTGTGAGTCCATATCTGTGTGTGTGTGTAAGTCGATGTGTTTGTGTGTGTGGGTCGATGTCTGTGTGTCTAAGTCGATGTGTGTGTGTCTTTTTCGCCAGGGCAACGCCGGATACTCTCGCTAGTGTAATAAATAATTAAACGAAAACAACACTAAATCGCTAATTAAACTACTTTAAAGTTGACGGACGTGAAATCAGAATAGCGCTGGCTCAGCACGGGGCTTATGGCGTAGTACCTGGCTACTTTTTTTTCACGTAACCCCATGGTATGCGAGCCAAATCCTTCACAAGTTTCGGGCCGCACACACACAGACACACAGACAAACAGTGACATTTATAAGTTAACTAGCGGTAAGTAAAGGGCATTGCCCGGGCGAATTAAACAGACACACACATCGACTACACACAGACATCGACCCACACACACAAACACATCGACTTAGACGCACACACACACATATGGACTCACACAGACATCGACTTTAGACACACACATGGAGTGACACAAACACATCGACTCACACACTCGCATACATAGATTTACACACACGTTGAGCTACTCACACACACACATCGACTCTCACACACACTTAGACTCACACACACACGTGTCTACACACACATATGGATGTACACACACACATAGAGCCACACACACATGGACTGTCACACACTTGGACTTACGCACACACACACACATGTACGTACACACACAAAACAACAACCGGCATTCGCCACTAAGTGGCGTTGACGTGACCACGACGCTTGTGCCAGGCTATGTGCACCTTGAGGCCACGTGAAGTGTCGAACGTCCGCTGGCCCTAAAGGGCAGACCCACGTGCCACGGGTCGACTGACTGAGATGACTGGCTGATGCACCACCTGTGCCCTCTGCTGTGCTAACGCACACATACACATGGACGTACACACACACATTGACTGACACACAGACACACAAACGCACATTGACTTACACACTGACATGGGGCAATGCACACACATCGACTAACACACAGCGACTGATACACACATGGACTGACACGCACACTTGGACTGACACACACAAACACATCGATGTACACACTGTTGTATATAGGCCCCTTTTCCATCTTAATATTAACAAGTAATTTTCCGATACATATAGATACATATTTCTATTGTGTTTTTTTATTTTAATAATGAATAAAACAGTCCCAAGTCCCCCAGCAACAGCATTTGCAGGTCAAGGACGTGCCAGTGAATTAAATAAATAATAACTCCCAGGGTCAGAGGTCACTGACCAAGTGCTGAACAGCGAATTCCAAGAGACTGAGGTAAACACCCGAAGGCCAGGCCATTATCACAGGCTGTGTGCAAGGGGGGGAGCTAATTTAAACAACCGCATGTCTGAACGTGAAGGGCCGTTGACCTGAAATTAAGAATAATGACTCCCAGAGCAGAGAGTGGGCTGGCCACGTTGAAACAAGGATAAAAGTGTTTTATCTCTCTCAAGGACGCAGACTCAGCTAAGCAGCGGCAAGCTGCGTGGTTGACGTAAGCGGAGCCTAGGGTCACCAAGAGTTCCCGTTAGCCTAGCAATAGTTAAGTCAAAAAGCTCATTTATTCTGCATTGCTATTAAAGTAACATTAAAGTTCGGAATTTAACAACAGGATAGGCTAAAGTTATTGATCTTCACACCCACTCCAATTAGACCAGGCCACAAGCTACATCAGTGAACCATCACCCGTCTATTAATTCAATGTGAAATGTTATTTCCATGTTATAATAACTTCTATACAACTTGACCCGAAGCATATGACAATCAGAATTTTCCTAAGTCCAAATGAATTAGCTAACCTCCAGCCATAAGCGAATAATAAGCAGAGTTAATATAAATTAAAGACAAGAGCACAGAAAAACTGCAAACGTAAGCAAAGAGCCTGAAAACCCGAGGGGGCAGAGAGTGTGGGGCAGATACTGCCGGGGCTTGGAATACCAGCACGTCAGCAAAAACCAGGCAAGGCGAAGTTAAAAGAGAAATTCACAATACCTAGTTCATACATAACATTAATGTAACGCTATTCACCGTGAACTATACTACGCTTACACAAACATAAATTGCATGACTTGGGCGATGTTAAACCCAGGGTCGGAGAGAAAGGGAGATCCCGGCCGTCTTTGTCTCCCTGCAGCGCGGGGTAGGAGTGTGTATACGCTCGGGAAAACACCTTCCCTTGACATGAGTCAAACACCACGATGGAAAGCTGACACAGACCTTGGGTTACATACAGAATCATGGCTGCGGGTGGTGCGATACTAAACTGTGAGAGATAAGTGTTAACTTAAAACTTTTTAACCATTCCCTTGTGTGTCGGGGACATGATGCAGAGAGGGAAGCTTGCCCTCCCTCTCGCACCGGCAGACAGAGAGGCAGACAGACGCCTTCGACGATTTGTATCATCTGGTTGTTTTACTTTTTGGTGTTTTATGGAAAGAGGAGGACAACAGAATATGCCGTAAATGACGCCACAAGGACACACACTGACACACGTACACATACGGACAGATCATGACAGCAAAATCGGAAGAAGCTCCGCCTTGTGGGAAGGGTCCAAGTGAAGGGATTTTTGGCATAAAAGAGAACGCTACAACATTGAAAACTCAGTTCGGGGGAACTCATCAACGGAGCTCCTCAACGGAGCTCCTCAGCTCACCAGCAAGGAGCTCATCACCTCGAAGCAGTTTGTCCGGAACTCAGCTGAGTTCACCGGGAGCTCAGCTAACCCCATCAGCTGAGCTCACCATCTCGTCAGCAAGGGGCTCGTCAGCTCAACTCAGTTCGGCCGGCTCATCGGAGCTCGGTTCAGCTCGGCTGAGCTCAGCTCGGCTCCTCAGCTTGCCGACAGCTCATCTGCAGGCGGGCAAGACCCGCTTGACAGCTCAACTCGCCCCTGCGTGGGTCGGGCTCTGCCGACGCGGAGGTCTCTGCTGTCGCCGGAGTGGCGAGGGTCGCTGCTTAGCGACAAGGCTACGTGCGACCAACGTGCATCGCCAGCGCCGATTGCGCAACCGGGTCAACACTCAACACACCGTGCACGCTGCGAGCGAGCTGTGGGCGCCATCTATCGCTCGAGTTCCGCAACTGCAACAGCGTGTCAACTGCTCAACCTACGTCCCCGAACCGAATCAATCATCGAAGAGTAGAGAATCGACTGATACGTATGACGTGCACCGCCCCCTCACCACACAACAACCAGGCGTCTGTTTGACGTAAAGAATCAACTCCGAACACTGACTATTCAAAACAATTTATATCAGGAACGAGGACAATCCCAAAACGAGAAGCATCTAAACGTGAAGGCATCGCTACAGATCGGGCGATAACAGTCCGTCGTTTTACAAGTATCATAATTTTCCTTCTTAATATTTAGTTGGGCTGTACTCTTAATCGCATAAATTCCCAACAGATCCATCAATACGAATTGATTCTTGCCACCTTCCGCAGAGCTACGCTCACGTGGGGAATGGTGTGTCCAACCAGATCCTTATCAGGCGATCTAGTCCACAACTAATTAAAACTCGGTTTAAGATAAAGATCTTGGGGGAAAAAGTGCACACCATCGCCTGCCCTTACTACAAGCCATTTCTGTAGTCATATAATCTTGCCGATGGATCTATTGAGATTTGCGCCTTTGAGAATAATAACTGTTTTTGATTATCTTTTCGTACGAATATCGCCGTATAATCTCTAAGTATCTTGCGTTATGATAAGGATTGCCTATGGATCGATGAATGAGCATCCAGGAGTACTGTGTGGCCAATTTCAAATATAATAATTCATCATAGAATGTTAAGGTTTTGTTTAGAATAGCTTGCACGCATGTTTTACCGACTCTCTCTCTCACTAACAGCAATTGCGTTACGCGGGGGGGGGGGGGAATATCAAAGTGAAACCACACTGTTGTGATGATACTGTATTGATACCGTGTTGAAGTTCCGAGATTGAGAGTTCACATACTATATTAGAGTTAAGGTTTAATTAGAAAATAAGTTGATTAATGAAGAAGTGGTCGTGTGATTCTTTCCTATAATTTTTGCATAAGGACTGTATCCTGCGACGAGATATGAACCTGGGGACCTAAAACATAAACACACTAATCCATACTCAGTAAATGTTAAAGCGAGAATGATATGAACTTGGAGACCTAAAATATAAACACACTAATCCATACTCAATAAATATTGAAGTGAGAATAATTGTATTATACTGATCGATAATATGAAGTTAGACTAAGAAGCCGAGTTGACCCTAGCATAACTGCATACGATTGATTGCATTATCCCTCGTTGACGAGGTGGGGCCTGATTATCAAAAAGCTGTCATTAACATAACCACACCCACTCGTATGAATTAACACGATTACCTCTCGAATTAGCATAATTTATACACATACTTACACAAATTAACATAATTCCGGATAAATTATGCAAATTTCAAATTCTATTTAATTTTCATTATTTTCATCAATTTTCATAACAACCACATATACAACAACACACATTGGGCGTTGTCGGTTCGAAAAAGACAGACACACACATGGACTTACACACAGACGCATGGACCTACACGCACACACATATGAACGTGCACAGCAATCCCCGATTATGACAGCTATCAGCGTCGCAGTACTACGTATGAGTAAATAGCGGGACGTGAGCATTTGAAACAATAGAAATGCATAGAAGAAATAAACTGAAAAAAGTGTACATAAAATAGCAGCAGTATGCACAGGTAAGTTGAGAAGCAGGCTAGAGTCTAGATCAGGGGTGTCCAAACTACGGCCCGCGGACCAACTGCAGCCGGCCATCCATTTTTAATTGGCCCGTATCAAAGTCTAAAAATATAATGGACTATGGCCCACTGTATTGCACTTCTTAGTTTAAACACGAGGTGGCGCTATTGTTGTCTTGAACAAGGCAGCGCCTCCACAAAGCAAGCAATCGAAGAAAAAATTGCTCAGGGTCACCAGAAATGCCGGAACTGAAGAGACGCAAGATTGCAAGCGAGTGCAGAAAATTTCAGACTCGGTGGAAAAATGAATATTTTTTCATAGAAACCAAGGGGAAGTGTGTTTGATTTGTAATGAGAGTGTTGCCGTGATGAAAGAGTACAATGTACGACGGAATTATTAAACGAAACATCAGACCTTCACGTCCTACACTGGTGCCGAGTGGATAGAGAAGGTAAAGCAAATGGCAGCTAGCCTGCTAACGCAGCAGTAGGTGTTTTTCCGTGCTAACAAAGCTCAAGAAAATGCAACAATGGCCAGTTATGAAGTAGCTCAATTCATTGCCCTACAATGGGAACCTTTCTCAGACGGTGACTTCATCAAACAGTGCCTCACTAAAGTCGTGGGAATAATGTGCCCGGAGAAAATGCAGGATTTCAACGATGTTAGTATGTCCAGAAATACGGTTGTGCGGCGAATTGAAGACTTGTCGGCTAACTTAAAACAGCAAGTGTCAGATAAAGCTTGTGCTTTCGATTTTTACTCGATTGCATGTGATGAGAGCACCCATGTCACGGACACTGCACAGCTGTTAATTTTTTTTGCGGGGAGTTGATGATAATTTTTGCATTACGGAGGAACGCACAGCGATTTGACAGTTTGTTTAGAAGGACGAGTCCATCTATGTTCTGAAAAGAGGAGGGGGGAGACCGAAAAATTAATGTATGCTGTCTGAAAGCCACCGTAAGCGTGAACAATCAATTAAGACCTGAAATGGTTAATCAAATCTTTCCAATGATTGCTAAGCCAGAATCCATCTTCTCGGTTGAAATTGTCTCTGTGCTTGTATATGTGGATAGCCTCATGAACGAATCTCTCATGGTAGCCAGATGGCTTACAAAGCCACAAAGCCATCTGGCTACCATGAGAGATTCGTTCATGAGGCTATCCACATATACAAGCACAGAGACAATTTCAACTGAGAAGATGGATTCTGGCTTAGCAATCATTGGAAAGATTTGATTAACCATTTCAGGTCTTAATTGATTGTTCATGCTTACGGTGGCTTTCAGACAGCATACATTAATTTTTCGTCTCCCCCCTCCTCTTTTCAGAACATAGATGGACTCGTCCTTCTAAACAAACTGCCAAATCGCTGCGCGTGGCGCTGACGTTTTTTAATAAATAAATACGCCGTTTAAAAATAAATAACTAAATTGATGCAAACCGACATACCTGATGACGACCGTTTGTGTTATGGTCGAAACGTCGTGAGAATTTGTATTATTTTATATATATTTTATTATTTTATTGTTTCCCTTCAACGTGACTTTACCGAAAGAGCTAAGAATATGGGAAGGACATGTTTGAAGCTGTGTCTGATGCAATTGACCAGGCTGGACTTAAATGGGACAAGCTGTGTGGAATTATAACGGATGGGGCTACAGCAATGACAGGCGAGCGCAAAGGAATGGCCTCTATGGTGAGTGCCAAGCTGCGGGAGAGCGGAGGTGAGGCTGTCAAAATGCACTGTATCAACCACCAAGAAGCCCTCTGTGCCAAGATTATCCAGCTTGGTGATGTGATGAACACAGTTGTGAAAACTGTCATCGTAATTCGGGCACGAGGGCTTTACCACAGATAATTTCAAGCGTTCCTCTCTGATGTCGATGCTGAATACGGGGACCTACTCTACCATTCTGAAGTGAGCTGGTTCAGTCGCGGCTCCGTGCTGCAGCGGTTTTATTCCCTGAGATCAAATATCGACAAGTTTTTGAAAGAAAAGGGCAGACCTCTCCATGAGATCAGTGACCCTTTATGGTTGGCTGACCTGGCTTTTTTAGTTGATCTCACTGATCATCTCAACACCCTGAACAAGAGACTACAAGGCAAAGAGCAGCTGGTACCACAGCTGTATGCGCACATGAAAGCATTCCGTGCAAAGTTCCATCTCTTCGAGTCACAAACTGCGCAACTTCAATGTAGCGCACTTCCCCACGCTGACCCAAATCAAATGCGCATTTCCAAATGCCAAGCTCTCTGCAAAAATGGGAGAATATGTGTCTGTGATCACATCTCTCATGACAGAATTCAGTCAGCGCTTCCAAGATTTTTCTGTCATTGAGAAGGAAATCACACTGTTTGCGGCTCCGTTTTCAATGGATGCAAAAGAAGTGGAGGAGAGTCTGCAATTATAACTGATCGAAAGTCAGTGTGATGATTCTCTGAAGAATCAGCATTATCTTCTCGCCCTACCTGACTTCTACCGGAGCTTGGAAAAGACTAAGTTTTCTCTGATGAGACGACTCGCAAAACGAATGATGAGTCTGTTCGGCTCAATATACATCTGTGAGCAGACATTCTCTCTATTAACGCTGAACAAAAGCAGACTGAGAACCAGAACGACCGCCAGCCATCTCCGTGACGTCCTTCGCATCTCAACCACCAAACTTACTCCTGACCTGCCAGCTATCCTTCAGACCAAAGCGCAGCATCACTGCTCCCACTGAGCGCAACATTCTTCCCATTACAGGTAAGTTAAAAATACACGCAGTTTGCATTTGTTAATAAGCCCAATTACTTAATAAATTCAGTCAATTAAAGTTGATGACATTTTTTTAACAAACGTTAGTTGATGTGTTAACAAGCCCAATAATTTTTTTGGGTAATAAGCTTGAAATATCCACATCTCCTATTTCTCTTCTTGTCTCTCCCTTCATACAGGACAATGAAGGGGGATCAGCACCCTAAGAACCAATCTGAGGCTGTCACTGAGAGAATGACCTGCCAACCTTTTTGTAGAAAAAAAATGAAAATCTACTAATGGAGAGCTATGATCGAGGCTTTTTTTCTTCAAATATGTTCAATTATCAAACGTAATTTACCTGCATTTAATTTATTTTGCCAATATTAGTGCATGAGAAGTGAGGCAGTGTACCTCACATCTAGTGAGTGGCCCAGTCCTTCGTATATTCTTCTGTATGTGGCTCTCGGGAAAAAAAGTTTGGACACCTCTGGTCTAGATGATAGACTGCCAGTACGCCTACTCAATGACATAAGCATTGGTACAGTGGACATAAAAAGCTGGCAATACAGGCAGCAGGTGAAAAAGCAGGATACAGTCGACATGAAAGGCTGGCAGTACACTGAGTGAAGTAAAGAAGCAGGCAACAGATTATAGACTGGCATACATTCATAATGGGCAAAAGCAAAATTAGTAGTGTAGATAATAGAGTGGCAGTGCACTGACGTTAATGAATCAGCAGGCAGCAGTCCACAGCACAGACTGGTAGTACACCGTCGCTGCGTCATGAAGACGCATCTAAAAAAGGAAATATTTAGCAACCGCATAATGAAAAATTTGTTTTCTGCACACAAACATTATTATTGTAATATTTGCCAACTTATTCGTTTCATAATAGTAAACAATGAAGCAGAGTTGTTATCTGCACACAAACATAATGTTTGTAATATTTAAAAACGTATTTGTTTAATAATAATAATAAACAATAAACCTGTTCTTAGCGAAAGATTAAATGAAATTGTACTTTACATTGGCGTGGTGAGACCTAGTCCCGTGCAGAGCCCGCGGCCTCACCTAGATTGGCCAGCCGGAGGAGGTGAGACATTGCCAGGCTGGGCCGCTACCCCCGCCACCCCCCCCCCCACCATCCCTCTACCTGAGCTACAATAATCCTACAAGAAAACTATCATAGCGCTATAATATTAGTATGTACCGAACCTAGAGTAGTAAGTGCACACATTGGGGTGGGGAGGAGGAGAGGACGTGACACTTTGATGAATTTACCATCAGGGTTGCGTGTATTTTTGGTTGCATTTTGAACGCGATGAGACGCATGCGTTGCTAGGGGCAACCCCCATGCAGCTTGGGGGGGGGCGTGGAGGTAAATAAATAATGGAAAATCGCCAAAAAACGCTAATTTAACTAATTTAAAGGTGACGGACGTGAAAAAGGAATAGCCTATTCCCACCACGGGGCTTGGGGAATGCTGACTGACACATTTTTTTCGACTTAAACCCCACCGTTTGAAAGCCAAATCCCTCGCAAGCGCGCGCGGAGACTTTTATATATAAAAAGAAAAAATACTATTTTTTGTTTACTTGAATTGTTTAGTTTCTAGCTTATTTGACATGCAGTAAGGTACATATTTCAATTGTGATGTAAATTTTAGTTTACGTTTACCTAAAGTCATTACTTAGGTAAGGCTTAAGTATTGAATATTGCACTTTTATCTTTCGCGCGTCACTTTCCAAGAACGTAACCTCCGCAATATTCAAGGGGCTACTGTATTTTGCGTCCTTTGACTTCAGCAGAGGAGATTTTTAGCAGAAACTAGATCTCTGCTTTCTTGATTAAATTAAGGCCTATAGTACCATAAAGAGGCTTGGGGCTTTGGGTTGTTTTTTTATGTTACTGCTGCTCTGCTGACATGCGTTCAGGATTTTTATGATTCTGGGCAGGCTCATCTAAAGTTGTGTGACCAGGAGTCGGAGCTATTTCCTGTTCAAATTGTCTTGTGACAGAAATTAACTCTGGTCCCATGCATTCCATTACATAGCATCTTCAATAACTATGTAGTTTGAGAAGCTCCAAATGGTCATAAAAAAACCATACTACATAGCATTTTCAATAATTATGTAGTTTGAGAAGCTCACAATGGCCATATGAATAAATTGCATTCGTTTCGGGTACAATGATATGCTGAAGTTTGATTTAAAGCTTTCGTGACTGTAGGGATTCATATTCTTGGTTCTTTCGGTAAAGTCACGTAGAAGGGAAACAATAAAATAATTAAAATATAAAACAATAAAATTATTGCTGTGGTTTTCACACCTGATGATGATTGCTTGTGTTGCAGTCGAAACGTCGTGAGAATTGTATTATTTTATATATTTTTTATTTTATTGTTTCCTTTCTACGTGACTTTACCGAAAGAACCAAGAATATAATGATTTGCTGGTTACAGTTAAGGGATCGTTCCCTGCTGATCAACCATGTTACATCTGCTGATGATCTGGTATTGGCTACTCAATCAGATAGGTAATCTTGTTCTGTGCCTGGACAATTGAATCATTTGGCGGGACCCTGGGGTCCCGCAAAAATCTGATCAATAATTATTATTTTTCAGTTCGCCCACTCGTGATCCCAACAGCAACGCGCCGCCCGCCCAGACTCGCGCCAACAAGTGCCAGCAGGCGGCGATCAACACGATGGGCGCCACCCCACCGGCCAAACGCAAGCCCGGGCGTCCGCCGCAGTCGCGCGCGGCGACAACGCCCTCCGGTCAGCCGTCGATCCTTAACTTCTTTGCCATGGCGAGCCCGCTCCCGCAGTGAATTTTACGTGTTTATGTAATTTTTCAACTTTTTGCGAAACTTTGTGCCCCGAGCAGCTCTCGACAAGGCCAATCGATTGACACTAGTTTTGTTGTCGGTAATGCAGGACTCGTGTCGCTACGCGGTTTTTCCCACCCCGGGGCAGTGATGGGTCCCCGGGGTCCCGCCAATTGCTTCAATTACATTCGAAATGGGGACTTGCATATGTTTCACAAAAATAAATCACCTGCCTGGGAATTTCATGTCATTCAACACTGCACTTGCTCAACTCTCCATAAATAATCTGGCAGTTCTGCAAGTGGTGGAGGAGATCCCATACCTTGTTAAAGTGTCCACGACCAGCTCTGGTTTGGCAACCAAAGTCTCACTTCAAATTAGTCGAACAGCATTCTTTCATTAAGCTCTGTAACACTGTGGAAGCTGCCTGGACTTTTGCTCCATACAAACCTGTGAGTGTGCATCGCCAAGGTCTAGTCCATCTGAGACCATCCCTCTCCTTGCCATGCTAGCATCGCACCCGCCCCTCACCCTTCATGCTGTGGAAGGTCGGCGCACAGGATGGCGCCAAGTAGCCATTCTAGACTGGGCCCGAATGGGTGATGTGGGTCACCAAGCTACCGGGCGCTTGTTGGCGAACACCACCCCCAGGCCTCGTTCTAGGGGTGATATAAATATAGAATATCTGGAAGGATGCCACCCAATAGACTCCCCCTCGCACTCTACCAGGCACGTCCCACTGGGGGAAGACCCCGCGGCCGACCCAGGACACTTTGGTGGGACTATGTCGCTCGGCTGGCCTGGAAATGCCTGGGAATTCCGCAGTAAGAGCTAGATTCTGTCGCCAATGAAAGGAAGGTCTGGGCTGCCCTACTCAATGTGCTGCCGCCACAACCATCACCAGGACAAGCGGATTTAGAAACGAACGAACAAAGCTGCGAGTCGTCTTGGCCACAGATATTCCTCCTTTCTCTGTGGATGCAAAATATGAACTTATTTTAAGGACCATCTGTGCTGGCTTATACAATAAAGGCTGGCCTGCCTATGATTCATCCTCTATTCAACCAGACTATATTGTATTAGAAGCTTCCAGATCCATAATATACCAATATAGAATATAATCTTGAGTCGCTTTAGCAGGCGAGGCTGCATTGATTTGGTCATGTATCCCGCATTCCCTGCTCAAGCAGCTTCTGTTAGTCCAGATATTAGGGGCTAAACAGGGATGGCATTGGCAAGAAAAGAGAATGGAAGATTTGGAGGTGATTGAACCTGTCGATGATTGGTACCAGGAGTATCAAGTTCGGCCTCTGGAGGAGGCCCGTGAGGTATGCTGCTGGGCAGTTGGAGGTATTTGCTCTGCAACAACGATGAGGTCAGAGGAGCGATGCTCACGTGAATGGGTGGAATGCTGGGTGCCGAAAATGCAGCAAGACAGCGGGGAGTCCAGCTGGTGCATCTGTCAATCATCTCAGTCAGTCATCCCTTGACACCTGGATCATTCCCATGACCTGCTGACAAGTGATCCACACTTACATGGCATTAAATTGCACCTATCATGGCATGAGCACTGTGACAAGATTACTTCAATTAGTGATGAATGGTGGCTGTTTTTTTAAATATCTGTCACTGATTCATGTGCAATGTATGTGTATGTAAGAGTTATTCACTGCATTATGAACTCAACAATTAGATTTTGATTATCGCTGACAGCAAACATGATTGATATGTGAAATCTGAACTTATTATGGCGCTCCACTGTTGATTGATCCTCAATTAATTGATTAGTGAAGTGACGAAGCATTGATGCTGAGCAGATGAAGGTGGCCAGGCATGTTGCTGGAGACACCACAACATTTGTACCATGCCAGTGTGTGACAGTGTCAAGTTTGTATCTGCTGTAAAGTATATTAACTATTGCACATGGAGGTTAAATCAAAACAATAGATTATTTTAGTTTTCCTCTGGAACTGTTTTATGAGCATGGTGACAGTCGTAAAATTAACACAGCACATGCAGCTGAAGTGAGATATGTTCATCCGAGCATTCAAGCAAACTTGAGCCTGGCTTCACCTAAGTTGCGATTGAACATTGATTTATACATAAATGCATAATACAAGTAGTATTTTAAACACTCTTTGCTATGTACGCTGAAATTTGCTAAAAAAAAGATTTCTTTCATTGCTAGATATCCTACATTGTTTGCTTGGAGTTTTGAGTAAACATTCATTTTGAAGATACTTGGGCTTCCAGCCATATTTATGACCACTTGCCCTGTCATTTTGTGCCTTAACAGCTCTGTGATGATTTGGGGAATCTCTTTCACCATATCATGAATATATGAATAAGTATAGACGTGTAATTGCATTCTGACCACAAATATGTGTGACTGTGTTTATATGCATTATTCTGTGACTTGATACTGACATCGATGGTGTTGATTTTTTTTCTGTCTGTAGCTGACGCTTCCTCTGCCATTTGGAGGCTTGCCTTCTTTTCTCTCCACCTGATGAAGACTGCTTGTCTTCTTTGGTTCTTTCGGTAAAGTCACGTAGAATGAGAATAAAATAATGAATTGATAAAATAAAATAACACAATATTCTCACGACGTTTCGGCCACAACACAAGCGGCCTTTATCAGGTGAAGGGGCGAGACTGTCTGGTAGGACAGCGCTGGAGTGTCCTACCAGACAGTCTCGCCCCTTCACCTGATGAAGGCCGCTTGTGTTGTGGCCGAAACGTCGTGAGAATATTATTGTGTTATTTTATTTTATCAATTTATTATTTTATTCTCATTCTACGTGACTTTACCGAAAGAACCAAAGAAGATGAATCATTGCAGTCACGAAAGCTTTAAATCGAAAGACTGCTTGTGTTGCGATCGAAACGCCGTGGGGTTTTTGCTTTAATTTTTATTTTATTTAAAAAATAAATTTAATGTTATTATTTTTATCTTCTATCTACGTGACTTTACGGAAAGAACCAAGAAGAGGAATTCCTGCAGTCACGAAAGTTTTAAGTTAAAATTTACACACACAGTGGATACGCAGTGTACACACACACACAGTGTATACATAGTGTACACACACAATAATGTTCACGTTGTTGTTGAGCTCACGCACCCAAGGGGTCAATGTTCAAGAGAGGGAGCAATGGAATAGGAAGATAAATAAACTTAAACTCGCGAACCCCGCTTTCTGACGTCACCACTGCATTACCTCATCGGCGTGAGACGAGGGGGGAAGGTGTACCCCAATAGTGACGTCATGTCACCAAGGTTTTCACCCCCCAACCCCGCATCCACCGCGAGTTTACTGACATATTCTTCATTAACATAATCTATTCAGTTACATTGCCGCTCATTGGGGGAGGGGATTATGTGTAGAACCCCGCAAGTGACGTCATGTCCCCTCCTGCTGCCGCGTGACGTCACGAGATACCAGGAAGCTGTTGCACTGCGCGCGCACTCACTGAGATTTGAGGTGAGAAGTTCACATCGTGGTTGTTGTTGTCGTCATGGTGGTGGTGGTTGTTGTTGTTTACCCAGGTAGAGCCTCGCTCCGTCTCTCTCGTAGGCATATCAATTGAGTAGCATTGAGTATGGAATCGATGTCCAGGTTGGAACATTACAACGCGGGGCCTAGCCATGCGAGGCTTTGCCTCCTGCCCTCGCCTGATTGCATTTGCTTTAATTCTCTGCTGAAGTTTAATTTGTCTTCACCTGGCTCACTACTTTGAAACTTTGTTTCTTTGAAATATTTCTACAGTTTTTGTTATCTTACCAAGGCCAATCCCACTTGAGCTGCTATACCGCTCTTTTTCAGAAGCGACCTGCCCACAACAAAGTGGCTTATCAACGTGTGGAAATGTCTGTCGGTCAAATACTCTAAACGCGTGGTGATGTTGACTCTAAATGTGCAGGGAAAAACTGGAGGATCCGGAGGAAAATCCACGCGACCACGAGAAGAGAGACACGCACATTTGAAATATACATCCTTAATACAGGTTTGTTTGGGTTAGATCGCGTCAATATATAGAGGTGTCGTTAAAACCCGCCACCACTCGACACAGCCAATTAGTAAGGGTTGTCACTAGTACAGCACACCGGTTGTGTGTTAGAGAGCCAAGCCACAACATTTACAATCTGAGTACGACTGCCAGAAATTACAGCCAGCTTCATCAGGCACAGCCAAATGTTGTGGCTTGACTCTCTGGGAGTATAAATCAGGTCTCTGGGTTTATAGCGCAGCACGCTAACCATTGCACTACCGCTCCCCACTCAGGCACAAACATGATCATCAGAAGTATCGTATTTATTCGGTAATAACTAAGTTACCCGGCTTCACACAGGTCTCAGTAATCAAATATTAAGAGCAATGTCTTGCAATGCTGGCTTTATTTGAATTATTGAATCCTGCCATTGAAGTCTGTAAACGTGTGTATATTGTCACGGTTTCGTTTGTGTTATACAATCGCAGCGCTTTGTTTCATAATGAGGACAGCTTTTAAATTCGTTGCCCTTGGAGAGCTTCAGGATAGACAATGTTGGATGTTTTGCCATCTGGTGGGTTTAATCGAATGAAGCTTCAATTTTGACATACATCTCGACAGCAGTTTGTCAATGTAGGAAATTGAAGCCATCATCACCTTGCCAGAAAATCAGTAGACATTGAAGAGCATCATATGATCGGTGTGTTTCGTTTCTGTTTAGGGTATTGGTCCTCAGTTGTAAGGCGATGCCTTGAGTGACATGCTGTTCAGCAGTCAGAAATACAGCGACTTCAGATGTGGTGAATGCATTTAAGTGGTACTCATGTTGACTGTGGAGTTTATCTTCTTTGGTTCTTTCGGTAAAGTCACGTAGAATGAGAATAAAATAAAATGAGACAATAAAATTCTCACGGAGTGGAGTTTAGTCGGCATGAATGACATTGTAGTCTGAAGTCATCTTCTCCATAGCACACTTGAAACTGTGAACATAAAAGTTTCCTTATGGAGCATGTCACAGCAATAGGACTTGCGATTATGTACCTGGCCCTGCACTTTAAATGTGGGCATGTAGCCAGATGTTGTGATGAGTTGGTTGGTGCCAAAACATAGAACTCATGCTTCGGAATTGGCTTGCATAGGTAGTGTTGGCAGGTATCAATACATTAATATGCTCGGGATGGTCATTAATTGTAGGCAGCTGAACCATGGTGCATTTGCAGCATAGCCCTCTGGAGGGATTCCTTTCCATGTCATTGCATGGAAGTAGCTGCAAGAAGTAGACATGGAACCAATGGCAACTAATGAATCAGAAGTGTAAATGAAGTGAGGAATGTGGAAACGAAAGACTTTTCCTTTTGGCTGCAGGGTATGCACCTGTTTGCAAGCTGCCTTGCTTGTAGGTGGACAGGAGTTTGATTAGCTGTGGCAGCAGCCATTTGTGATGTGTTGGTTTTCTGTGTAGATCATCGCAGCACTGGCAGCAGGCCGTCTTGCTTCTTGGTGTTCAGGAGTGTCGTCATATTATCAATAGGTGCAGCCATCGCAGCCCTGGCAACATGCTCTTCTTAGTGATCTGGATATTCATTATCTGCAGGTGCAGCCCAGGCAGCATGCTTTCTAACTTTGTGTTAAGGAGTTTCATTACCTCTAGGTGCAGCAATTGCAGAACTTGTAATCAGCTTTGGTGAAGAGAAGCGCACGTTTTCCGCGATGAAGATTGTAGGTGGAGGTCAAAGTTAATAAGCATGAAAAAGAGTAAATAGTGAGTGTGTGAGTGAATGCTATATAGAGATTAAGGAAATGATAGTTGAATGTGTAATCGTTGTAGCAATGTGAAGACATAGCCGCAAAGGAACGAAGTAATTGTCCGTAGTGCTTGATGTGGGTATTAATAGTATGTGTTTGGTGGTGTGTGTACATATATAATTATTTTAACACTAGTGCGTGTATTTGCATGCTTTTTATTCCTTACCAGGCGATGTAGACTTGATATATTTAGTTGTAGCTGTTGTATAGCATCTATGTTGTGTAGACGGAGGTCGGTAGTGTTGGTACGTAGATGTTAATATTTTAGAATAGTACATTTTTAAAAAACTTGCAGTTTGTGTTAGAGGTGAGCCATGCACGTGCAGGGAGGACAGTAAGAAGCCGGAAGTGGATGAATTTTGTGGCAAAAATGCAGGGCTGAATATAGGTGTAGTGGGTTCCAGGACACGGAGACGGCAGAGTAGAAGCAGCACTATTTATTCAAACCTTAACAAGGGTTACACTAGAAGGGGTAGCGGCCCCTTTACCCGTATAACTAAGGAACACACCCCAGGCTCTCTAGCCTAAGCTCTAGGCTCCCAGTTCCTCCTGGTAGGGCTCTAAGGGAGGCTATCAGATCTGGCCCTGGTTAGGCACAGACCTCGGCACCCCGCCGACCAGACCGGCCCTTAGAAGGGCTCTGGGGCCGCACCACTGGCTTGCTGTGCCGGCCCTGAAAAGGGCAGCGGTCACAGGAGTTCCAGGGTCTCACTTAGCTGGCCTTCTTTCTTCACTGGTTGCTTCAGCCTCGGGCCCAACACTCTGCCCCGAGCTCCCTGGCTCCCCGCACTTTATACCCACAGGGGGTGGAGCCTTAGCGGACATTGTTGTAGCCACCAAGGTGTGGGTGAACCACACCTTCCCGTGCCATGTGTTTATTCCCCATAGCACCCCTACATAGGGAAGGATAACGTGGTAAATATGAGAACAAATATAGCAGTGCAATGAAAACACTTATGTTATGGTGAGTGCGTGGAATTGTAGTATATGAAATGTCATGTGTTTGCATGTGTGGCAACCCTTGGGCTTTAACACATGTCGAGAGAGAGGGGTGGGGGAGGTGATGAGCGGGGGGGGGGGTTGGAGTTTGCAGGTAAGCTAAAATTAGTGCGAAAAACACTAACTTACCCGTGAGTACACGTGGAAAGTTTGGGGTGTGTTGGCGCAATTTGGTTCATGAAAAAATCTACACAAGCGCAAAGTCTGCTTTATCTTTATAGATTTAGACTATTTTTTTGTCTTGGACTATTTTTGGTAGATTTTTTCTCCATGTTTATTTGAATAGTTTAGTTTATCTGGAATACAGTACGGTACTTATTTCAATTGTGATGTAAATTTTAGTTGACGTTTACCGAACGCCATTACTCAGGTAAGGCTTAAGTATTGAATATAAGAATAGGGTTTTCATAGGGTTTTCCCCTTTTTTCTGGCAACAAAATTTAAACCTTTTTACAAGAATCATGTCTGCATTAACCACAATACTAGTGGTCAGAATGCAAACAAAAAACATACTTTGATAATATATGCATTGTCCTTGAAACTGATTGGTTCACACCAGAGACAGCTTTTTTCGAGCCACATCTCAAATGGTGTTAGACCAGAGGACGCCAAAAGGCGTACAGCTCAAAGACAATGCACTATCAGAGTAATGAGTGCTCGGGGTGAGCATCTCCATCATGGGACCTCCTTTGCCAAGACCAAAATATGAGAATTGGTTTTTCCCATTTTTTCTGGCAACAAAACTGAAACCTAATTTTTACGAGGAATCATGTCTGCATTAATCACAATACTTGTGGTCAGAATGCAAACAAAAAAACATACTTGGGCTTTGGGTTGTTTTTTGCTTTCAAATCTATGCCTCTTGCTCACATTATTTGAGGATTTGTATGATATTGGGCAGGACGGTCTAAATCTGCGTGATCAGGAGTCGGAGCCATATCCTGTTCAAATTGGCTTGTGACAGAAATTCACTCTGGTCCCATGCATTCCATTTCATAGCATCTTCAATAACTATGTAGTTTGAGAAGCTCCCAATGGTCATATAAAAACAATTGTATTTGTTACGGTTACAACGATATGCTAATCGATGCCTGGTTTTAGTTAAAGGATCGTCCCGTCCTGGTCAACCATGTTACATCTGCTGATGATCTGGTAATGGCCACATAATGAGATCGAATTCGGGGATCTTGTTCCGTGACTTGATAATTTCATCATGAAATGGGGCCTTGCAAATGTTCCACAAAAATAAATCACCTGCCTGGGAATTTAATGTCATACAACACTGCACCTGCTCAACTATCCATGAATAATCAGGCAGTTCTACAAGTGGTGGAGGAGCTCCCATACCTGGTTAATGTGTTCACGACCAGCTCTGGTTTGACAGCCAAAGTCTCAATTAAAATTAGTCAAGCAGCATTCTTTCATTAGACTGTGTAACACTGTGTGGACAGTGCCTGGACTTTTCCTCCATACAAGGCTGTGATTGTCTATCGCCAAGGTCTAATCCATATGAGACCATTCCTCTCCCTGCCATACTGGCATCGCACCTGCCCCTCACCCTTCATCATGCAGATGTATGGTGGACAGGATGGCACCACGTAACCATTTTGAGCTTGCCCGATTGGGTTACATGGGTCACACGGCCACGAGTCTCTTGTTGGCGAACACAACCCCTGGACCTGGCTCTAAGGGTGATATCAATATAGAATATATGTAAGCATGACCCCCAATGGCCTCCCCCTAGATCTCTACCACACACGTCCCACTGGACGAAGATACCAGGGCTGGCCCCGGACACGCTGGTGAGACTATGTCGCTTGGCTGGCCTGGGATCACTTTGGAATTCCCCAGGTTGAGCTAGAGTCTGTCTCCAGGTAAAGGGAGGCTTGGACCGCCCTACTCGATGTGCTGCCACCGCGACCCTCACCAGGACAAGTGTTTTTAGAAACGAATGAACAAAGCTGTGATTCTTCTTGGCCACAGATATTACTCTGTGGATGCAAAATATGAATTTATTTAAATGACCATCTGCGCCGGCTTATACAATTAAGGCTGGCCTGCCTATGATTCATCCTCTATTCAACCAGACTATTTTGTATTAAGCTTACAGATCCTTAATATAGAATATAATCTTGAGTCTCTTTGATAGGCGAGGCTGCATTGGTTCGGTCACGAATCCCGCATTCCCAGACACTGCATGCTCAAGCAGCTTCTGTTCGTTCAGATATTAAGGGCTAAATTAGCATGGCATTGGCTAGAGAAGAGATTGGAGGATGTGGATGTGATCGGATCCGCCGATGACTGGTATCAGTAGTATCAATATTGGCCTTTTGTGGAGGAGGCCCATGAGGTATGCTGCAGGGCAGTTAACAGATATTTGCTCTGCAACAACGATGAGGTCGGAGTGACACTCACATGAATGGGTCGAACGCTGGGTTCCTAAAACCCAGCAAGACAGTGGGGAGCACAGCTGGTTCATTTGTCAGTCATCCCTTGACACCTGGATCATTCCCATTATCTGCTGGCAAGAAATCCATACTGCCTTGGTATTAAATTGCACCTATCATGGCATTAGCATTGTGATAAGGTTACTTCCAATTTGTAATGAATGGTGACTCTTTTGTTCATATAATATGTTAATGATCTATGTGAAATGTATGTGTATTTAAGAGTTTATTTTGTGGGGAGATGTAGTGCAGTTATTTCACCGCATTATAAACGCAACAATTAGTTTGATTATCACTGACAGCAAACTTTATTGATAACACTGTAACAAAACAATTTAATTTTGTCCCTGGGTCGTAAGTCTTATTTCCTAATTGCTTATGCCTCAAAAGTACAGAAAATGGCTATTATTCCCCACAAACTTTCATTTTGTGACCAGGGCAGTGATATTTTTAAATTTGCCTATTTTCAATGATAAAACGTGTGCGTTTGTGTCATTCCTTAACGTAAAGTCCTGGTCACAAAAGCAAAGTTTGTGGGGAATACTTTTTAGGCATACCTAAAATAGTGTAAGTGAAAGCTGAACTTATTGTGGGCCTCTGCTATGTTGATTGATCTTAAAATTAATTTCATGAAGTGAGGAAGCATTAATACTGAGCAGATGAAGGCGGCCAGGCATGGTTCTGGACACACCACCACCTTTTTACCATGCCAGTATGTGACAGTGTCAAGTTTATATTTGCAGTAATGTATATTAACTATTGAACATGGAGGTTAAATCCTCTGGAACTCTTTAAACGAATGGAAACAGGAAAATATCTGAGCACATATGCAGCTGGAGTTAGATCTGTTCATCCGAGCATTCAAGCAAATCTGAGCCTGGCTTTACACCTCAAAGTTTCGATTGAACATTAATTTATGCATTTCCTCATAATACAAATAGTGTTATTCTAAACACCCTTGGCTATGTTAGCTGGATTTCTATTAAATATTCCCTTCATAGCTAGACAGCCGAAATGGTGTACTTATGCATCCAGGCATATTTACGACCACTTGCCCTCTCATTGTGTACCTTAACAGCCCGTGTGATGAATTGGGGAATCTTTTTTAATATTTCATGAATATATGAATAAGTATAGACGTGTTAGTCATGTGTGACTGTGTATATATTCATTCCTCTGTTCCTCGATACTGACGTAGATGGTGTGGATATGTTTTTCTGTCTGCAGCTGACGCTTCCTCTGATGCTGCCTCTGCAGAATTGGTCTGATGGAGCAAAGGCACTCAGCGCAGCTCGGTACAAAATGGAAACAATGCGACCAGTATGCAAACAGCACGGATCTTACTGGAAATTTGACACAGCACCCGAGAACTCACATAGGAGAGAAACCCTTGAAGTGCACTGTGTGTGAGAAGGAATTTGCATGGTCATCAAATCTTAAAAGACACCAGAGAATTCACACAGGAGAGAAACCCTTCAAGTGCACTTTGTGTGAGAAGGCATTTGCACAGTCATCCTATCTTACAATACACCAGAGAACACACACGGGCGATAAACCCTTCAGGTGCACTTTGTGCTCGAAAGCATTTGCAGATTCATCACATCTGAAAATACACCAGAGAACACACACAGGAGAGAAACCCTTCAGGTGCCAATTGTGCGGGAAGGCATTTGCACAGTCATCAGATCTTCAGAGCCACCAGAGAACACACACGGGAGAGAAACCCTTCAGGTGCCCATTGTGTGGGAAGGCATTTGCACAGTCATCAGATCTTCAGAGCCATCAGAGAACACACACGGGAGAGAAACCCTTCAAGTGCAGTGTGTGTGAGAAGGCATTTGCAAAGTCATCAAATCTTAAAAAACACCAGAGAACACACACAGGAGAGAAACCTTTCAAGTGCACTGTGTGTGAGAAGGCATTTGCACAGTCATCAGTTCTTCAGGGCCACCAGAGAACACACACAGGAGAGAAACCCTTCAAGTGCACTGTGTGTGAGAAGGCATTTACAGAGTCATCACATCTGAAAAAACACCAGAGAACGCACACAGGAGAGAAACCCTTTAAGTGCAGTGTGTGTGGGAAGGCATTTTCAAGTTCATTTTATCTTAAAATACACCAGACAACACACACTGGAGAGAAAGCCTTCCTGTGCACTGTGTGCGGGAAGGCATTTACACGGTCATCAAGTCTTCAAAAGCACCAGAGACAACATACTGGAGAGAAACCCTTCAAGTGCACTGTGTGTGAGAAGGCATTTGGACGGTCATCAGTTCTTCAGAGCCACCAGAAAACACACAGGAGAGAAACCCTTCAAGTGCACTGTGTGTGAGAAGGCATTTGCAGAGTCATCAAATCTTAAAATACACCAGAGAATACACACAGGAGATAAACCCTTCAAGTGTACTCTGTGCGGGAAGGCGTTTTCACAGTCACAACATCTTCATAGACACCAGAGAACACACAGGCATCAGAAGATCCCCAAGGAGTGTCGTCTGAAATCGACTTGTGCTGCAATGAGCCCATCCCTCCTGAAAAAAGAACCAGAAGTAAATTCCAGCTTGGACACTATGAAATGTATCAAGGTGAAATTTGAAGAGGCAAAGGTGAAATGTGAAGAAGTGATGGTGAAGAGCGAAGAAGTGAAGGTAAAATGTGAAGAAGTGATAGTGAAGATCGACGAAGTGAAGGTCAAATGTGAAGAGGTGATGGTGAAGAGCGAAGAAGTGACTGTAAAATGTGAAGATGAAGATTCAACTCCAAAATTGGACCTTCACATCGATGGAGGCAATGTGAAGCAGGAGGAGAATTCTGACTGTGAGGCAGAGCGAGGCAACTCCCAGCAGTTTGTGGAAGTAGAGGTGTGGGTGGACTTCTTAGACAATACAAAGTCAAATGGAGACCCGGTAGATGTGTAAGCTTGAGACAATGAAGTTCCAATAGATTAACCTTTGTCACAGGCCTTTAATGAAAATAAAGTGAAGTTGAACACTCAATTCCTCGGTTCAACCTGCAGAGTAAGAGCGGCTAGTTTTTGCAAACCTGTGGGTTGGGTAGATCTCTTACCTGGAACCAGAGCCAATAAGCTCCAAAGCATTCACAATGTTTTCATATTATTATTTATGTGGTGCTTGCTTAATCGCCTCAGCAACTCGGAGTTTTGCATCATCTCATCACCAACATTCGAAGAGCATGTTGTATATATGCCTTTTCCAAAAAAATACATTGAGTGATTGCCTACTTTTTTTTGTAATAATTTTGATTGGGATGTAGCACTGGGGCACAGAAAGTGTGAGTCCCATCCCCTGCCTCCTACCTTGCCACACAAAAGACAACTGGAGGATAATTACTCACAAGCCTGCTTGGGAAGTTATAAAATGTAATAAAAAACGGCAATCCTCAGTTGACTTCAAGAGAAGGCCGCCATGAAGGAAACAACCCACAAAACAAACATAAGACGGAAACAGCAGGAGTTACGAACCTCCCCCGGACAGCGAAATCCACCCAAGGGCAGTTAATACGAGCTGACTGGGGCTTTTAAAATACAACAGTAAAGTTCGAAGCTTAGCTATATCTTCAACTTCAGGATATCAAAATATAACGGATCCCTGTTGATACAGACGGGAAACAAAGGTTAATAAAACCCTCGGAATATCTTTGGTAACAACTATGGTATAGCACAAATCTTGGTGAAGCATGAACCAAATAATAATTATGAAAGTATTAGACCTAGGGTCAGTCAGAAGAGATACAATGCGTAATGTCAATCACACACGACCAAGATAATGTATTCCACGGGATCAGAGCCTGACCAACTGCCTTTGTCTTCCAGGAGCTAACAGCACATGGTAGCAATAAATTATGTATGCAGGGTGGCGCCTCCCCCTAATATATCCAATACCACGCATTAATTCCAAACCGCGATGTGAGTGCTGTGAACGCTGCTCAAAAGGTACTGTGAGTCGCTTGCCGAGTCAAAACTGTGGAAAGTTGTATGGTACCAAGCTGTAAGAGGTGTAAAAAAAATGTTTACTTCCAACCCGTGATGAGAGGACGGAAAATATGACAACAGCAAGCACAGCCGTGCACAATAGGTCACGACTGCAAAGGCCACAGCGCCCCTTTTTGAGTCTGAGGCAAATAAAGTAACACTTCCAACTTCCAACCCGTGATAGGAGCGTGGGGAACGCTGCCCAAAACCTTAACGGAAACATGGCGGTAATAAAGACATCCGGAAAACAAACAGCCCAAGCAACAGAAATAAGTATTTTATACCTGCGTGACTTTACCGAAAGAACCAAAGAGTATAACTTGATCTGTAGCTTGTCCTCTGTGCAGCACGAGTCGTACAGACAACTGGAAGAGGACTCTTGAAGAGGGGAGGGGGGGGGAGACGACAGGCGTTGTCTGTCCAAGTCGCTCCACAGTCTACAATGATCAACAGTCTGGTGCCAACGGGGGTGACGCGCGGCAACCAGAGGATGAGCTGCAAGCGGTGTCTGGCGACGAGATCATCGCGCACATCGACGCAGACGGAGCTGGACCCATCATACCTGCCAGCATGGGCACTGCCGAGAGCGTGACCAGCGTGCCGACTCGGCAACCACCCCAGCGGTGGAGAGAGACTGACGAAGCAGCCGAGAGCACCGTGTGTTCGACACACACGCCGACCCAGCACCCCTCCTGGGGACCTGAGGTGTTTTCGGTACAAGGAATGGTGCACCTCGGAAGCCGCTAACTTAACAGTTAGCAAGAAGACAATACACACCCACACACATAACGCGCATATTGGTACTAATTATATCGTTCCAAAAAGTTATCTGTTTCGAAAAGGGTTGCCATCCTAAGGTGGTGCGTTAACTATTAGCTGATCGTGAATAGCATTGTTCTGTCCATTGAGTTACATGAATACGGTCGTTTAGAAGTATTTTATTGATTCATTTTCGTTAATTTCATAACCTTACCAGTGAATTCATTGATGACACTAAACATAAGCATATATGTTACGAATCTACACTCTCACAGGAATACTATTGTGTTGAGATTATTCTTTTGGTCACAGAATCTTGCTCCGAATTCATTGATCTCCCATTAGTCAATTGATAAGCATCTGTTAGCCAAAAAGGCACACTAGCACGCACACGATTGTTTCAGGACATTTCGTTAATTGCATAATCTTACCAATGAATTAATTGACGTCTAATTATGCCATTTTGCACATGTCTTTTTTAGCACGTTTCATATGCATATTGTCATATTTTTTAAAGGACTTTTCATATAGCCGTGTATGGTTTCGCTACTCTGAGGAGTTAGCCGATTGTTCTGTTATTCAGTTTTAACAAACGTAACCATTGAGGGTTAATTGTACGGAACAATGAGGACTACTTAAGGAGTACGGTGTTGACAACTCCAATCATAAGTGTTTGCATTTTAGTGTGTTTAGATATTAAAGTTGCTTAACACGGAAGTATCTGAGTGGTTCCTTCCTAAGTTCATGCATAATCCTAATTATGAGAACTGTATCCTGCGGTGAGATGTGAATTCTGAGCCTAATTTACATAATGACATACATTTACATAAATTCATATATTTGCGTAATTGTTTTTTTTTTATAAAATTACACGTTTTTAATTGTGTTATTACAATTGGTAATACAACCTGAAACAACGAAGCTGCATAATTGTGTAGCGAGTCCAACTGAGTCGCAGACGTTCTTTAGATGCAACACATTTTTTGTAACATCAACCCGTTAACACAAAGGGGTAACTGCCCCTTCACCAGATACAGCCTGGAGTGGTGACCACCCAGATAACTACTCTACGCAGGAGTTACAGCTACGAATCAGACCCTCACTCGGGTCCCCAACCACGTGTTGATGCTTCGTAGAGCTTCCAGGTTGTAGACGTGGAGCTTCCAGCTTGTAGAACAAGGAACCCCAGTCCCGCCCAGGGACCCACCTTATACCCCCTCGGGGTTGGGGCCACTCCGCCCTTGGCCCTGCCCACCTCGACCATTCTAACTCCCTCTCGTTCCCTCTCGAGAGCTCTCCCGGACACGTGATCACCCCCTAGCCCCTCCCCCCACCTGGGGCCCTCTCTGTGGACACTCCGGATCACGTGTCTACGGGGTCAACCAGAGTGCCATGGCCCTGGGCAACCCTGCCCCTGGGCTGACACTCTCCCACTCCCCCTGGTGGGATCCCGCACTACACGCTGCTCGTGGTTTCTGTGCTATCCGAGCACTCACCAAGCCCCGCTAGGGCTGGAACTACACCCGCCTACGGGGTGTACGCGATGACAGTGCATCGCACGCCGTGCTGAGCTAGAGCCGGCCTCACACAGCAACCCACCCGGTGCTGTCCGCGGTGTAGGGACATCGCACACCACTACCCTCTTGAGCCGGCACCATACAGTGACATCCCTGATGTCACTACAATTGCATAAATTTACAGAATTCCATGAATTAGCATAATTTTATAAAATTACAATATTTTTTATTGTTTTATCACGATTGGTAATACACCCCTAGATAAGGAAGCCGTGCCTAATTTGCATAATCGCATTAATGTCAATATTTTCATAAATTAGCATAAATTAATGCAAACACAGCTTTATTATTTACATTTTTTCTTCCAAGACACTAGATAAAACAAGCATTCTCAAGTGGCAGCTGCCTCTGTGTGGCATAAGGTGGCCCTGCACCAGCCTCCATGTGGGCATGAGTCTGTCAGTAGGGGGCGATGATTGTTGTGTTAACTCAGTTGCGTAATTTGTGGGTAATGTTTAGAATTTTCCCAATTTTAACCACAACGACAGCATGCAATCGCATACTCGTTTTAATGACAGTATGTTTTACAATCAATCAACTGTTTGGCAGACGGTGCATATTTGTAATGAATGTTCCTGGACTAACCGGGGATGCCTGTCGGACTTCAACCTTGAACCTCTGCAACAAAAAGAGAATGCGCTACCACTTGTTTTCCCTCAATATGAGTGGTACAGGTGTAGGCCTCATCCGACAGAGATCATCTTCTTGTAAATACGATATAACATGATGAAGTACATTTCAGTGCAGTAATTACATTTTGTCAATATGCCTATCGATAATTTAGAGTTATAATTTTATGAATACTTGTCTAATGTTGTGGGTACATGTGTAGTGGGTTCCAGGACACGGAGACGGCAGAATAGAAGCAGCACTATTTATTTAAACCTTAACAAGGGTTACACTAGAAGGGGTAGCGGCCCCTCCACCCGTATAACTCAGGAACACACCCCAGGCTCTCTAGCCTAAGCTCTAGGCTCCCAGTTCCTCCTGGTAGGGCTCTAAGGGACGCTATCAGATCTGGCCCTGGTTAGGCACAGATCTCGGCACCCCGCCGACCAGACCGGCCCTTAGAAGGACTCTGACTCTGGGGCTCTGGGGCCGCACCACTGGCTTGCTGTGCCGGCCCTGAAAAGGGCAGCGGTCACAGGAGTTCCAGGGACTCACCTAGCGGGCCTTCTTTCTTCACTGGTTGCTTCAGCCTCGGGCCCCACGCTCTGCCCCGAGCTCCCTGGCTCCCCGCACTTTATACCCACTGGAGCCTTAGCGGACGTTGTTGTAGCCACCAAGGTGTGGGTGAACCACACCTTCCCGTGCCATGTGTTTATTCCCCATAGCACCCCTACACATGTAACATTTTGTCTATAAGGGTCAAACATGGAATACGTGATTGTTAGGAGAAAGTGTGTGTTTTGGAAGTAACCTGTACAGATAACTCACGTAAGAGCTGTTGTTCTTGTGATACGGGTCAACTAGTATTTTTCGTGATTCAGGAAGCATCTCCCTCTGGAACAAGTCATTGTCTTTTAAATAAGGAACATTCGCATCATTAATCAGTTACAAGGCATACCACTTAAAAGTTACGTATAGGAGATACATTCTCTACAACATGAATTATTATTTTGTATTACGTGTATTTAAGATTTTTCGAACTAGGACTAGAAATGCTCCTTGCTGATTAACATCTGGATGTTCGTAACCATCGGATGAAGACAGCCTGACTGCTGTTGAGACACTACACGAATACCGGTCCACAGGTGGCTTGCACTGAATCAATAATGCACTCCCAGAAGGCTGTGCTATTTATAGTTTCTGTAAAACATTTCTTTGTTTCGTGGAGAGACCGATAAATGAAAGAGACGTCGTGTCTGCTGATCCATTTCATAGCAAGGAGATAATTTTAAGAGCACATTTGAAATGCATCATGGATTTTTGTTACCGATTTCTATTCTAGCCTAGGTTTTATTGAATTTTAATATGTTTAAGTAAAACTTAAATAACCGTGTCCATCGATATCCCGCTGTTTACCACATGTTGGCTTAAATATGTAAAAGCCTCCTCTGGAGACGTCAGCACCTCCATATCTCTGGTTTGTGACCTCACCAAGAGCAGGCCTCGCTTCGTCCACGGGACGTGACGACTGTTCACTGAGTCTTGGAATTAATTTGCACGGTCATTAAATCTTGACCGACACCAGAGAACACGCACAGAATAGGAGCCCATCAGGTGCAGTGTATGTGGTAAGACGTTTGCACGGTCATCAAATCTTCACAACCACCAGGGAACACATTATAAAACCCGTCAAGTACACTGTGTTTGAAGTGTTTTGAAAATGAAACACGCATAAGGAAATCCATAAGGAGCAGAGTCTGCATTAGAGGTGTAAAATTCCAAGTGCCACAATAAGCCCATAGCGGCATAGCTTGTAACGCAAGAACCATTTGAAAATTATAGCTTGTGCAAAGATTGTCAGCAAGTCTCCATGTAAAGACGGTATGGCTGGATGCAAAGAAAAGGCGCCAGCGAGTTTGGAGGATCTTGGGTGGGGAAATTCCCCAGAGGTCATATTCTTTGGTTCTTTCAGTAAAGTCACGTAGATAGAAAAAAATACCCACTAATGTAAACTGTAGCCTGGTTCTTAATCGAAGTGAGTGTACTGGCAGTCTATAATGTAGACTGGAGCAATGGTTATTCAGCTGGGTGAGTTGTGCTGGCAGTCTATAATGTAGACTGTAGCCTGGTTCTTAACCTGAGTGAGAGTACTGGCAGTAAAAAATATAAAAATGAAAACCACGACGTTTCGATCACAACACAAGTGATCATCTTCAGGAGGAAAGAGGGGGTAGGTTACCGAAGGCAACCGTTTATAAGGTTTCAAAAATGGGCGTGGCACAAGAGCTCTGCCGGTGGAGTGAAGTGGGCGGGGCATATGTTCCCTGGGGTAAGGAAACGACACAAATCAAGTCATAACTTATTGGTCCTACCGTGTATCAACTCGGTCTCATGCTCATGAACACGGTCTGAGACATGTCGCTTCGTTTCCCCAATGTAACCGTTGCCGTAGATACAGCTTAGTTTGTAGATGCCGGGATATTGCATGTCAGACATTGTCCTTCACAAATGGGATTAGATCACGAATTTTACGTACTGTGTTAAATCGGACCTGGATCTTGTGTTTGTTCATGATTTTGAAAATTGTTTTGGTTACCCCTATGTATGGCAAGGTGATGGTTTTGCTTGGATCCACAGATGGCTCCTTCCTCACGGTTGGGGTGATGGTTTTGCTGATTGTGTAGTCAGAATATCCATTCGCCTTGAGAGGTTGGTGCACGTGTTTGAGTTCACTGGTTAGGTGTTCATGGTTGGAGCGTAGCGGTGACGACAGAGCTGGTCTTGCAGAAGGAGAGCCACGTGGTCAAAGACAAAGAGATGACGATGAGCAGTGACGCACACTCCAGCCCCGAACCTCTGGTTTGGTGCTTCTTATATCAGCGTGGCGCAGCCAAGCTCCACCTATAGCCACACTCCCTTTCTAGACCCTTCCGGATGGTTCCTAGAGCTTCTCGACTGACTCCACCCTTCACCTTTACCCCAGATACACCCCTTCAGAATAAGGCATTACGTAATGCAGCTATAATCATAATTACCCCTTCAGGCCGGCAGGTGTCACCCTGTCATTACAGATGTAAAACATACTATTGTGTCATTCAAAACGCATAGGTCATTGCATGTTGGTGCCATGTTCAATATTTGGGTAATTCCAAAGATCCAGAAATTAAATAATGGAGATTACACATCAATCATCGTTCCCCGACTGATAGACTCATGTCCACATGCAGACTGGTGCAGGGCCACATTATGCCACGCAGGGGGAGCTGGCACTTGGGGGTGCTCTTCGAGTGTTTGTCATAGGATATGATACAAAAATCCGAGTTGTAAAGCGATTAAGCAGGCACAAAAAGATGCTAATATTATAACAGTGAATGATGGGGAGCTTATTGGCTCTCGCTCCTGGTTAGACATCTACCTAACCCACAGGTCCACAAAAACTGGCTGCTCTTACTCTGCAAGCTGAACCTAGCAATTGAGTGTTCAACTTCACGTTCTTTCATTAAAAATCTATGCCAAAGGTGAATCTATTGGGGCTTCGTAGTCTCAAGCTTACACATCTACCAGGTCTCCATTTGACTTTGTATTGTCTAAGCAGTCCACCCACACCTCTACTTCCACATACTGCTTGGAGTTGCCTCGCTCTGCATCAGTCGGAATTCTCCTCCTGCTTCACGTTGCCTCCATCGATGTGAAGGTCTGATTTTGGAGTTGAATCTTCATCTTCACATTTTACCTTCACTTCGCTCTTCACCGTCACTTAAAATTTCACCTTCGTCTCTTCATATTTCACATTGATACCTTTTAAAGTGTCCAAGCTGGGATATTCTTCTGGTTCTTGTTTCATGAGGGATGATTGCAGCACTTTGATTTTCACAAGTCGATTTCAGACTACACTCCTTTGGGATCTTCTGATACCTGTGTGTTCTCTGGTGTCTATGAAGATGTGAATGTGAAAACGCCTTCCCGCACAGAGTGCACTTGAAGGGTTTCTCTCCTGTGTGTGTTCTCTGGTGTTTTTTAAGAGCAGATTAATCTGAAAATGCCTTCCCATACACACTGCACTTGAAGGGCGTTTCTCCTCTGTGTGCTCTCTGGTGGCTCTGAATAACTGATGACCATGCAAATGCCTTCCCACACACAGTCCACTTGAAGGGTTTTTCTCCTGTGTGAGTTCTCTGGTGCTCTGTCAAATTTCCAGTACGATCCGTGCTGTATGCACACCGGTCACATTGTTGCCTTTTTGTACCAAACTGCGCTGAGTGCCTTTGCTCCATCAGACCAATCTGCAGAGGAAGTGCAAATGCAGACAGAAAAAATATATCCACACCATCTACGTCAGTTTTGAGGCACAGAAGAATGCATATCAACAACAACAACCGCCATTCGCCACGAAGTGGTGGTGACGTCACCACGACACTTGTGCCAGGCTATGTGCACCTTGAGGCCGCGTGAAGTGTCAAACGCCCGCTGGCAGGAGGTCACGGGGCAGACCCAGATGCCACAGGTCGACTGACTGAAACGACTGTCTGATTCATCACCTGTGACCCCTACTGTGCCAACTTGCTGTGCTTTAGTCACCCGGCGCTGCGCTCGTTCTGAACATTGCTCCTCCGCCCTCCGTTGTTGTTGGAGGGCGATTGCCTCCAACTGCTCAGTAGCGTCCTTCACGAGCCTCCTCCACAGAGGTCGATTTTGACACCGCTGGTACCAGTCATCGGCAAGTCCACTCAGCTCCACATCTTCCTGCACCACATCACTCCATCTCTTCTCTAGCCTGTGTCACGCCCGTTTAGCCTCCTCAATCCGTCCGAACAAAAACTGTTAAGGCATGAGGTGGCTGGGCATGCGGGCTACATCGCCCAGCCAATACAGCCTTGCTTGCCGGAGGAGCTCACCGATGGGACTTTGTCCAGATCTTTCAAGGATTTGTGCGCATCCTCACACAATCCAGCCTGGTTAAACCCAGGATGGATTGTAGGCAGGCCAGCCTAAATGTTTATAACCGGCGAAGATGTTCCAATTAGGGGGTCCACGTTTCACAATCTTAGAGAACGGAGGGAATGACTTTGGCCGAGAAGACCTGAAGCTTCGTGCTGAGTGACAGACTAGGTAGCTTCCAACAGAGCATTATGCAACCGATGAAAAGATAATGCTCGACTGATTGGGAGTGAAACCTCTGCTGGTAAACCGGAGCCGGTCATGAGCACACTGCCCAGGTATGGGAAACTCTCCACTCTCTCCACAACTGCCCTATCATCAATTGGGAGTTGTGGGGGTGGAGTTTCCGATGGTACAAAATACCCAGGCAAGTGCATACAAGATACCACCCTGATGGTGTTCTTTGCTTTGCGCCCAAGTGAGCCATTTTCTGCCAACCTGCTCTTCCATGAAGTTCCCTCCTACTGTACATGGACTGCTAAAAATAAATGGAAGCGACGTGCTGATGACGGTGAATATTATGCCTTAGGAAGAGTCTACACAGTTCATCCCAACAATTAGCAGTGCTACTTTCTCCCAATTCTTCTCCATGTTGCCAAAAGGGCCAAATGTTTCCAAGACCTCTAAACAGTGGAAGGAGTTAAATTTCGATTTAAAGCTTTCGTGACTGCAAGGATTCATCTTCTTTGGTTCTTTCGGTAAAGTCACGTAGAATGAGAATAAAATAATAAATTGATAAAATAAAATAACACAATAATATTCTCACGACGTTTCGGCCACAACACAAGCGGCCTTCATCAGGTGAAGGGACGAGACTGTCTGGTAGGACAGCGCTGGAGTGAAAAAAAGCCACGTTCAGATCACGACCTTTAAGCTGTGTCAGAAGAAACAAAGCGCCTTGACAAAGGAATTAGCATATAATTTAGCATTGAAATGGCCGAGTGATTCGCTTGTGACTGGTCACAGAAATGGCTATGTTAAAGTTAAAGCATACACATCTGCAGAGGCACCCCTTGACAAAGGAATTAGCATAGAATTTAGCATTGAAATAGCTAAGTTAAAGCATACACATCCGCAGAGGCACCCCTTGACAAAGGAATTAGCATAGAATTTAGCATTGAAATAGTTGAGTGATTAGCTTGTAACTGGTCACAGAAATAGCTATGTTTAAAGTCAGAGCATACACATTCACCGAGGCACCTAGTACAAATCAAACAGGAGAATTTAGCATTGAAATAACTAGGCGAATTTAGCATTGAAATCACTGAGTGATTAGCTAGTGACTGGTCACAGAAATGGCTATGTTGAAGTCAAGGTCTACACATCTGAGCTATTCACAGTAACTGGGTATACAATACAATGTATAATGAATACTACATAGTGAACCAATAAAAAACTAAAATATAAATTACCTTAATGTTATCAATAAACTCTATATTCTCCAATCAGCTAAGCTACCAACAATAAGTCGTTATATATCACAATGCTATATGGCGAAAAAATGGGTGGATTCTTACCCTCAACTTTAGCAACACGGATAGCTACGGGCCCCGTTCAGACGGACGAGTTCATCCAAGGTCGGAACAGAGGAGGGGGAGAGAGACAGCTGCGAGGCGCTATTATACTCCATGTTGTAAACCATACCATTAACCGTGGTGTGAGAGGTATTAAGAGTCAATGCTGGTGAAAGAGCTGCGGTCTAAAGGTCATCGTAAAATACAATTAATTAAGAACGGAAATGGTTTAAAACATCTTTCCAATGGTTACTAAGCCAGAATCCATCTTCTCGGTTGAAATTGTCTCTGTGCTTGTATATGTGAATGGCCTCATGAACGAATCTCTCATGGTAGCCGGTTGGTTTGCAAAGAACCTCCGTCTTGGAGAAGTCAATGTCATGTGAGCCCACTGAATTATAACAGTGATCTGCCACGGCAGAGGAGTTCGTCCTACCGTGTTTCAAGTCTGCTTTATGTTCACGGATGCGGTCCGAGATATGTCGTTTAGTTTCTCCAATGTAGCTACTACCACAGAGGCACTTTAGTTTGTAAACGCCCGGGTACTGTATGTCTGGAACAGCATCTTTTACAGATGGAACTAGATCACGGATTTTATGTATTGTGTTGAATCGGACCTGGATCTTGTGTTTTTTCAGGATTTTGGAGATCTTTTTAGTGACCCCTGCAATGTAGGGTTTGGTGATGGTTTTGAGTAGCTCCACAAGAGAATCCTTCTTCATGACTGGAGTGATGGCTTTGCGGATTGTGTAGTCGGAGTAACCATTAGCCCTGAGAGCCTGGTGTACGTGCTTGAGTTTACTGGTAATGTGTTCCTGGTCGGAAATGCATTGGGCTCTATGGTATAGAGTCTTGATGAGGGAGTTCTTCTGCGATGGATGGTGGTGGGAATCCGGTTTTAAGAAAGCATCTGTATGGGTGGCTTTCCTGTAGACAGAGTGGCTCATTGAACCATCATGTCTCCTTTTAATTAAGACATCCAAAAAGGATAGTTTGCCATCTTTTTCGACCTCCATGGTAAATCTGATGGCTGGGTGTATGGAATTGATGTGGTAACGGAATTGGTCTAGAGCAGGCTGGCCATGTGGCCAGATGACAAAGGTGTCATCCACGTACCTTTTCCATAAGGTCGGGCGTAGAGTGGCAGTCTGGATGGCGTCAGTTTCCATTTTTTCCATGAATACGTTGGCTACAACCGGATATAGGGGGGAGCCCATTGGGGTGCACTCAGTTTGTTTGTAGAAAGTTCCCTTCCAGGTGAAGTATGTGTTGGTTAAGCAATGTCTCACCAGGGGGGGTACATCAGTGTGCAGTCCTTGATGAACCAGGTCTTCAATGATAGCGATGGTGTCAGGTACCGGGACTTTGGTGAACAAGGACACCACATCAAAACTGACAAGCAGGTCGTCTGGGGACAACGTATTCATGGAAAAATTTGAAACTGACGCCATCCAGACTGCCACTCTACGCCCGACCTTATGGAAGAGGTACGTGGATGACACCTTTGTCATCTGGCCACATGGCCAGCCTGCGCTAGACCAATTCCGCGACCACATCAATTCCATACACCCAGCCATCAGATTTACCATGGAGGTCGAAAAAGATGGCAAACTACCCTTTTTGGATGTCTTAATTAAAAGGAGACATGATGGTTCAATGAGACACTCTGTCTACAGGAAAGCCACCCATACAGATGCTTACTTGAAACCGGATTCCCACCACCATCCATCCCAGAAGAACTCCCTCATCAAGACTCTATGCCATAGAGCCCAATACATTTCCGACCAGGAACACATTACCAGTGAACTCAAACACGTACACCAGGCTCTCAGGGCTAATGGTTACTCCGACTACACAATCCGCAAAGCCATCACTCCAGTCATGAAGAAGGATTCTCTTGTGGAGCCACTCAAAACCATCACCTTACCCTACATTGCAGGGGTCACTTAAAAGATCTCCAAAATCCTGAATAAACACAAGATCCAGGTCCGATTCAACACAATACATAAAATCCGTGATCTAGTTCCATCTGTAAAAGATGCTGTTCCAGACATACAGTACCCGGGCGTTTACAAACTAAAGTGCCTCTGTGGTAGTAGCTACATTGGAGAAACCAAACGACATATCTCGGACCGCATCCGTGAACATAAAGCAGACGTGAAACACGGTAGGACGAACTCCTCTGCCGTGGCAGATCACTGCTATAATTCAGTGGGCTCACATGACATTGACTTCTCCAAGACGGAGGTTCTTTGCAAACCAACCGGCTACCATGAGAGATTCGTTCATGAGGCCATTCACATATACAAGCACAGAGACAATTTCAACCGAGAAGATGGATTCTGGCTTAGTAACCATTGGAAAGATGTTTTAAACCATTTCCGTTCTTAATTAATTGTATTTTACGATGACCTTTAGACCGCAGCTCTTTCACCAGCATTGACTCTTAATACCTCTCACACCACGGTTAATGGTATGGTTTCCAACATGGAGTATAATAGCGCCTCGCAGCTGTCTCTCTCCCCCTCCTCTGTTCCGACCTTGGATGAACTCGTCCGTCTGAACGGGGCCCGTAGCTATCCGTGTTGCTAAAGTTGAGGGTAAGAATCCACCCATTTTTTCGCCATATAGCATTGTGATATATAACGACTTATTGTTGGTAGCTTAGCTGATTGGAGAATATAGAGTTTATTGATAACATTAAGGTATATTCTTAGTTTTTTTTTTCTTTTTTCGGTAAAGTCACGTTGAAGAGAAACAACAAAATAACAAAATATATATAAAACAATAAAAAATTCTCACGACGTTTCGACCATAACTCAAACGGTCATCATCAGGTGTGTCGGTTTGCATAAATTTATTTTGAAAACGGCATATTTATTTATATATATATATAAAAATAACGTTTGCGTCACGCGCAACGATTGGCAGTTTGCCCAGGACTAGTCCATCTATTTTTTGAAAAGAGGAGGGGGGAGACGAAATTTGTTTTTATGTATGCTGTCTGAAAGCCACTGTAAGCGTGAACAATCAATCAAGAACTGAAATGATTTATCAAATCTTTCCAATGATTGCTAAGATAGAATCCATCTTCTCGGTTGAAATTGTCTCTGTGCTTGTATATGTGGATAGCCTCATGAACGAATCTCTCATGGAAGCCAGATGGCTTACAAAGAACCTCCGTCTTGGAAAATTACATTAAGGTAATTTATATTTTAGTTTTTTATTGGTTCACTATGTAGTATTCATTATACATTGTATTGTATACCCAGTTACTGTGAATAGCTCAGATGTGTAGACCTTGACTTCAACATAGCCATTTCTGTGACCAGTCACTAGCTAATCACTCAGTGATTTCAATGCTAAATTCGCCTAGTTATTTCAATACTAAATTCTCCTGTTTGATTTGTACTAGGTGCCTCGGTGAATGTGTATGCTCTGACTTTAAACATAGCTATTTCTGTGACCAGTTACAAGCTAATCACTCAGCTATTTCAATGCTAAATTCTATGCTAATTCCTTTGTCAAGGGGTGCCTCTGCGGATGTGTATGCTTTAACTTAGCTATTTCAATGCTAAATTTTATGCTAATTCCTTTGTCAAGGGGTGCCTCTGCGGATGTGTATGCTTTAACTTTAACATAGCCATTTCTGTGACCAGTCACAAGCTAATCACTCGGCCATTTCAATGCTAAATTATATGCTAATTCCTTTGTCAAGGCGCTTTGTTTCTTCTGACAGCTTAAAGGTCGTGATCTGAACGTGGCTTTTTTTCACTCCAGCGCTGTCCTACCAGACAGTCTCGTCCCTTCACCTGATGAAGGCCGCTTGTGTTGTGGCCGAAACGTCGTGAGAATATTATTGTGTTATTTTATTTTATCAATGTATTATTTTATTCTCATTCTACGTGACTTTACCGAAAGAACCAAATAAAAGTGGAAGGAGTTGTTTGTCAAACATACAGGGAAGCTTGCAATCTTCGTGCAATTCTTGTGCATGATCACCATCTTCATAAAGCTATGACAGAAGCTTTTGTTGGTCAGTCCCTTTTCCAACTGACATTGCTCTTCTGCACAAATCTTCAAGTTTGCAGCCCATCTAACCCCATGGGACTCTGGCAAAAATACAAAGAGGGCAGGAGTGAGGAAATCCTCCACGGAGCTCAATGAGAAAACACAAACCTCGACGTCAACTTTTTTGATGTCATCTCCAAACAGACCTTCATACTCCTTCATGACTTTACCCAATAGAACCAAAGAGTATGGATCCTCGCAGTCACGAAAGCTTTAAATCTAAAACTGCACTCCGTTGGTGGAAAATACCTCACGTCTATGGAACTACCAACACCCTACAGGGACAACCTGCATGTCCTTGCTCAAGAGATCCTACGTTAAATATGCTATTATGCTTTACAGGTTCTTTAACATAATTAGGAAAATTAACCAAAGTTGATGGATGCACAAATAGGAGCCTACACGAAAATCTTAGAAGACACTGAGACTACAAATCGAGTCTTTTTCTTTATGCACCTGCCAGTACTGGGAAGACTTTTGTTTTCAAACTGCTCCTCGCTAAGGTTCGCTCGAGAGAGAAAATTGCTCTAGCTGTGGCATCATCGGGGATTGCTGTGTAAGTCGATGTGTGTGTGAGTCGATGTGTGTGTGTGTTTGAGTCCATATGTGTGTGCGTTTAGGTCCATGTGTGTGTGTGTAAGTCGATGTGTATCTGTGTCTTTTTTTGCCCGGGCAACGCCAGATGTCTGTGTGTGTACGTCGATGTGTGTGTGCGTGTGTCAGTCGCTGTGTGTGTTAGTCGATGTGTGTGTGTTATTCGATGTGTGTGCATGGCTCCATGTGAGTATGTCACTTCATGATGGTGAGCGGGCCAGGGTAAAACTACGTGGCCAGGGGTCAGAGCGATTCCCTGTACACCTTGGGGTGCGACAGGGATGTCCTCTGGCTCCCACATGATGTAACATCTATTTTGAGCACGTTCGTGAAGCCTTCAATAGCGGTACTGGGGGAATTTCCATTTGGTACAGATATAATGGGAGGCTGATTGATGCCCGGGTGCGGTCAAGGGATGGCCCCCTATTAGTCAACTACGTCATGTATGCCGATGATTTAGTAATTGCTGCTCATTCAGAGGAGGAGTAGGAGACACTGCTGCTGAAATTGGAGCATGCCATGAAGAGGTGGGGCCTTACCATCAGCCCCTCCAATACTAAGCACCTGCCTGGGTATTTTGTACCATCGGACATTCCACCCCCACAACTCCCAATCAGTGATGGGGCAGTTGTGGAGAGAGTGGAGAGTTTCCCATACCTGGGCAGTGTGTTCATGACCGGCTCCGGTTTAACAGCAGAGGTCTCACTCCGAATCAGTCGAGCGGCAGTATCTTTTCATCGGTTGCATAATGCTGTGTGGAAGCTACCTGGTCTGTCGCTCTGCACGAAGCTTCAGGTCTTCTCGGCAACGGTCATTCCCTCCCTTCTCTATGCTTGTGTAGAGGTGTTAACTACGCGCTGTTGCGTAACCTGCGTTGCCACCAGGGCGGTGCAGCATTACCCCTGGGTACAACGGTTGGGGTCAGTCGAGGTGAAACGGATCGTGGCCAGGGTTTGGTGCGAACCAATCAGACGGTTCCACGTGGGAATGTATGATTGGTTCTACCTGGCCACGAAGGGGTATAAGACGGGTGACCCAACGGACCTAGTGGAGTTCTCTCCCTGCACGAAGACAGAAGACTGGGCTGAAGCCTAGCTAGGACCCTGGACCAGCCTTTCAGCCCTTCTAAGGGCTAAGGCTCGGCATACCCAGTGGTCAGGACCCACCGGGCCAGCGGTGGGTCAGATAGCCTCCCCTAGGTCCTAGTCGGAGGACTAGGATAGCGGTAGACGTGTGAGTCCCGCCAAGTCCGGAGGTTGTACCTCCTTAGGTATCAAGGAGGTTAGCGGTAGACGTGTGAGTCCCGCCAGGTCCGGAGGCTGTACCTCCCTAGGGTATCGGGTGAGGGGACCGAATATCCCTCTGTGTGTGTTAAGCGTTGTATAAGGAAATAATACAATAAACAGAGTGTGCCTCCTAAAGAAGTCTGCTCGTCCTTACAACACTACAACTGGAGTCAGAAGTGGTTGGAAATGGAAACCGGAAGTTCAGCCCACGCGCGGAGCCAGAACGAAGATAACGCTGTCTCACCTGCAAGCATCACCAGCTCCGCTGAAAACGCTGCCGCGTTGACGGCCGCCCAGCCACCGGTTGAGCAGCCGGTTGCTCCCCCTGCCATGGGGGACGGACTCAGGGCAGCACACGGCCGTCTCGCTCAACTCCTACATGCCGCGGCCTCCATTCTCGAAGAGATCAACTTGGAGGTTGCGGGCAGGCCGAGTCAACCGCCGGCAGACGTTCCCGCCATCGGTCGGGGCAGACATTTTGATTTTCCCGCCGGGGAACCACGTGATTCCGCCGGAAGCGGAAGCCAGGGGCATCCTGGGAATGCGGGGGGCCGATCACAACCCGCAACGTCATCAGCACGCGACGCTGCGGATTCAAGTTCCTCAGCGGACGCCGCGTCATCACTGTACCGACACGGTACAGTAGACTCTATCGGCCGGGAAATCGCCGATCTCCGGCTCAAGACGGTACAAGCTGAGGGGGAGACGACGTCCGCCCTCCAACAACGCCTGCCCATCTTCCGAGAATTCACATCTGAAGGGGGCGACTGGGCGGCGTTCCAGCGTCGCTTCCTGAGCCACCAAGAGATGGTGGGCTGGTCGGACGCACAGGCGCTCCGCGCACTACCGGCCACTTTGGATGACGACGCTCTCGCCTCGCTCCTCACCATCCCCAGGCAACAAAGGGCGACTCTTCAATCGGCCCTCCGACGGATGTCCGACGTGTACGGGCCTCCATCCGACGTCCGCAGCCGATTTTACGACAGGCGACGCCGCCCTAAAGAGTCTCCGTTGGCATTCCGGACCGCTCTACTGGCGATGGCAAGAGCGGGTTACCCTCGCAGGCGACGCCGCCCTAAAGAGTCTCCGTTGGCATTCCGGACCGCTCTACTGGCGATGGCAAGAGTGGGTTACCCTCGCATGGACGACGAGGCCATCGATGCCATCGTTCTCCAGAAGATGCTGGAGCTGGCGCGCGAGCTGCGCATCGTCATCCAAGCGGTGGACGACGACGGTATGTGCTCGCTACGAGCCGCTCGGTGCATCCACGCACATCTGCTGCTCCACACGGAATCGACCATCGCCGCCTCGGCTTCGACGTCGGAGCCTGCCAGCAGGGACGCCGAGTTCTCCCCCAACCGGGCCTTCATGGCGACCAGGTCAACGGGCCGGCGATCGTCCGACCACGGTGGTCGCCGCAATGACCAGCAGCGGGGACGGCCTGCTCCACGCGGCGACGTGACGTGCTTCAACTGTGGCCGACGAGGCCACATCTCCTCTGACTGCCGTGCGCCTCGACGACGCCCCTCCGCATCCCGGGGCCAAGACTACAGGACGTCCACGGCATCGCGGCAAAACCAGGCAAGTCGCGACGCCTCTCACGCTCGGCCCTCATTCACACCATACACACTGCAACGCACCATAAGAAGGGCTCGCGATTCGGCGTGTGATGGGGGGTATTCTGGCGTTTGTTCGCGGCCACTCGGACCTGGGCAGTGGTCCGAGTTGGCCCATAGGGTAGTCGCGGCGACGGCAGGTTCGTCCGTGGTTGTCGGATCGATCGAGGGTGTGGAATTTCGCGTGTTGGTCGATACTGGTGCGTCGGCTACGATCATTTCGGATCTGATTTACAATATACTGCCCGTACGATGCCGCCCCTTGGAACGGGTTTCTATCCCGTGTTTCGCCGCTAATGGCAGTTCACTTGGTATTATTGGGCAAATTCGGGCGCAAATTTCGATTGGAGACATTAAATTGGCAGGGCCTATTTTGGTCTCTTCTTCCCTCGCCGTGCCGTGTTTGTTAGGCACTGATTTTCTCGCGAAAATGCCTATTAAGATCCTTGTAGATCAAGGCTGCATCGAACTCCCGTCGGGTCGACGGATGGCGTTCTTGCCCACACCCTCACATCCGCGCATGGCTAGTGCCTCGGTGCAGGCGTTTGTTGCGAGCACAGTCCGCATTCCGCCAGGGACACAAATGCTCGTGCCCTTGCAACTTAAAAAACCGCTAGCCCCGGAGGCCTCGGCACATGGCATTTTGCTGGGGCCTTCAAACGCAGCTGCTAAGGGGTTAGATTTGGTGGCTGCACAGACCCTCGTAGCAGCCGACAGGGAGCCGTTCTTGCAGGTTTTGAATGTCGGATTGTCCACAACCGTCATTCCGCAAGGAACTGTGCTCGCTCACGCGACCCCGGTGCCGTTGGGGACCGGAGTCGCGGGACACGTGCATGACACGCCGCAGGTCCCACCTCCTTCCGAATCGGATGAGAGATGGTTGGATGCGCTCTGCACAGACACGGGTGATCTGTCTCATTCGCAGCGAATTAAATTGCGCGCTCTTCTGCGAGAATTTTCCGATGTCTTTAGTAAATCTAAATTTGATATTGGCTGCACCAAGCTGCTGCGTCACCACATTGATACTGGTGACGCTGCCCCGATTCGACAAAACCCGTTTCGGCTTAGCCCGGCGGAGAAACAGCAAGTTAAATCGGCTGTGGATGACATGCTGAAGGCCGATATAATTTCTCCCTCCGCTAGTCCCTGGGGTGCTCCAATAGTGCTGGTCAAAAAGCACGATGGCAGTCTCCGTTTTTGCGTTGATTTTCGGCGCCTAAATAAAATCTCGGTAGCGGACGCCTACCCTCTCCCTCGTATGGACGAGTCATTGGATGCCCTGGCAGGGGCGCACTATTTCTCCACCTTGGACCTTCTGTCGGGATTTTGGCAACTCCCCCTCGACGAATCGTCAAAACCTAAGACTGCTTTTCGGACACCACAGGGCCTTTTCGAGTTTAATAGATTGCCAATGGGTCTCCACTCGGCCCCAGCGACGTCCCAGAGGCTCATGGAGCTGGTCCTCGCTGGGCTCCAGTGGGACTCATGTCTCATTTATCTTGACGACGTCATCGTCTTTAGCCGCACGTTCGGCGAACACATCGAACGGTTGCGTGCTGTCTTCTTGAAAATGCGGGCCGCTAACTTGAAATTCAAGCCGCAGAAGTGTCACCTTCTGCGTGAGTCTGTGCGCTATCTGGGCCACATAGTTAACCGCTCGGGCATCTCTACCGACCCTGAAAAAACCAAATGTGTTCAACATTGGCCGACCCCTACATCTGCGGGCGATGTTCGTAGTTTTATTGGTTTTGCGTCGTACTACCGCCGGTTTGTTGCTGGCTTCGCGACGATTGCCAAGCCGCTCCACGCCCTTACGTCAAAATGGGTGGCGTTTCATTGGGGGGACGCAGAACAAGCTGCGTTCGACTCCTTGCGGAACGCGCTCGTGACGGCACCGTCCCTTGCGTACCCCGATTTTTCCGTGCCATTCGTGTTGGACACCGACGCTAGCAATACGGGGATTGGGGGTGTTCTGTCACAGAAAGTTGATGGCATTGAAAGGGTTGTTGCCTATGGTAGCAGAGTCTTGTCTCTTGCTGAACAAAGATACTGTGTGACCAGACGTGAGCTGCTGGCCATTGTTTTTTTTATTCAGCAATACAGGCCGTACCTGTATGGTCAGCATTTTACCGTGCGATCTGATCATTCGGCTTTACAGTACGCTCTGCGGGTTGACCAACCGTCTGGGCAGCTTTCTCGGTGGCTCGAAGTCCTTCAGGACTACGATTTCAATGTCACTTACCGTAGGGGTGCACAACACACGAATGCCGATGCGTTGTCTCGCCTTCCGCCGGCTCAAAAATGTGCGTGTTTTTTGGGCTCGGGCCGTTGTAAGCCGCCACTGCCTGCGCAGGTCGCGCCTCTCACAACGGTGTCAGCCGCACTTCCCGCCGCCTCAGCGCCGATGTTGGATCATGCAGATCCAATGGCCAGTGACGATTTGCTGGGGCTAACTTTGGCCGAATGGGGTCGGCACCAGGGCGAGGACATTTCGTTATTGAGGTTGCGTCGCCACGCGAATAATGCGGTTCCAAGACAGGGCAAATTTAATTCATTTGTCATGAAGCGTGGCTTGTTGATGCATTGGGATGCTGACTCGTGTCAACATAAAATCGTCGTGCCATCCGCCTTGCGATGCAAGGCCGTATGGGCGGCGCATGAGCGTTTATTGCACCTGGGTGTTCATAAGACCATTGGGTTGTTGCGGTTGCAATTTTTCTGGCCGGGCATGCTGCGCGACGTCACTGACATTTTGCTGGGATGCACCCATTGTGCGCAACGTAAACCGCCGGCTAAACCGGCATGTCCACCCCTGCAACCCATTTCGGTCTCTCGTATAAATGAGTTGGTGGCTCTCGATATTTTGGGCCCTTTTCCTACTACGCCACGGGGTAATAAGTACTTTCTGGTTGGGGTAAAGTATTTTACACGGTGGCCTATGGCCTGGGCCCTCCCCAACCAGTCGGCGGCGGCCGTTGTGGACGCCTTTGTTCAAGGCTACGTCCTGGACAAGGGCGCACCAGAACGGTTGCTGACCGATCAGGGAAGAAATTTTTCGGGAGCCTTGCTGACTGATGTGTGCCGCCTGTTGGGCACTAAGAAAGTGCGCACTTCGCCCTACCATCCCCAGACCGACGGCATGGTGGAGTGCCTTCATAGAACTCTCACCGCTATGTTATGCCATCAGGTCGATGAATCCCACCTCGATTGGGACTTGCAGGTTCCGGGGGTCCTCGCCGCATACCGTATGGCACCTCACGCGGCGACGGGATTTTCCCCGTTCTTTCTAATGTACGGCAGGGATGCCTTTCCTCCCGCCGACGTTTGGCTGGAAATCGAACAGCCACCGCAAAAGTCAAAGCTCGTTGACCACTTGCGATTCAACCTCCGTAAGTTGGCCGAGGCACGGGAGGCCGCCATTGAAAATTCGGCTTCCCGCCAACGGGCGAATTTGCGACTGCGGGACCCTCGGTCGTACACGCATCGGTGGGCACCGGGAGACAGGGCATGGCTCCACTGCCCCCAGGTGCCGGTGTCCACGTCGGCCAAACTCCTCAGACCATGGCGAGGCCCGGTTGAGGTAGTGGAAGTCCTGCGTCCCCAATGTGTTAAAATTAGCTGGGGACGGCGTCGCTGGTGCGTTCACCCCTCTCGGTTAAAACCCTTCGTCACGCCACGCGTCCCTCCACAACACACACGACATGGGGGCCGAGTGTGCGACGCGTCCGACGAGCCGGATGTTGCCCCGTTGGTGCCTAACCTGCAGCGCAGGCGTGTCATTCCTCCTGCAGATGACGCGGGAGTGACGGCTCCATGCAGGCCACGTTCGGCCTCAATGGACCGTGGAACAGCAGGTGTCCCCGTGGAGATGCATAAAGGCCCACCGGATGCTCTGGCTCATCCTCCTCCTTCCCTTGTGCCGCCGACAAAGCCTGCCATCCCCTACGATGGTCCCGCGAAACGCACGCGCGCAAAATCTCGCCGGTTGTTATAATGTTTTTTTGGCATGTCTAGTGCCTTGTACATACGTTATGTTGTTAAGGGGGGTATTTATAGGGGTTGAATTGTTCTTGTTGTTCGTGAGGCACACTCACAATTCTTCTACCATTGGTAATTTCGGAGTTTCCCATTGTTGCAGCCGGGACGGCTGGAGCTTCCGAAGGAGGGGGTGATGTAGAGGTGTTAACTACGCGCTGTTGCGTAACCTGCGTTGCCACCAGGGCGGTGCAGCATTACCCCTGGGTACAACGGTTGGGGTCAGTCGAGGTGAAACGGATCGTGGCCAGGGTTTGGTGCGAACCAATCAGACGGTTCCACGTGGGAATGTATGATTGGTTCTACCTGGCCACGAAGGGGTATAAGACGGGTGACCCAACGGACCTCGTGGAGTTCTCTCCCTGCACGAAAACAGAAGACTGGGCTGAAGCCTAGCTAGGACCCTGGACCAGCCTTTCAGCCCTTCTAAGGGCTAAGGCTCGGCATACCCAGTGGTCAGGACCCACCGGGCCAGCGGTGGGTCAGATAGCCTCCCCTAGGTCCTAGCCGGAGGACTAGGATAGCGGTAGATGTGTGAGTCCCGCCAAGTCCGGAGGTTGTACCTCCTTAGGTATCAAGGAGGTTAGCGGTAGACGTGTGAGTCCCGCCAGGTCCGGAGGCTGTACCTCCCTAGGGTATCGGGTGAGGGGACCGAATATCCCTCTGTGTGTGTTAAGCGTTGTATAAGGAAATAATACAATAAACAGAGTGTGCCTCCTAAAGAAGTCTGCTCGTCCTTACAACACTACACTTGCAAAACGTGGACCCCCCTAATGGAGGATTTTCGCCAGTTAGAAACATTTAGGCTGGCCTGCCTACAATCCATCCTGGGTTTAACCAGGCTGAATTGTGCGAGGAGCTCACAAATCCTTGAAAGATCTGGGCAAAGTCCCATCAGTGAGCTCCTCCGGTGGGCAAGGCTGCGTTGGCTGGGTCATGTAGCCCGCATGCCCAGCCACCGCATGCCTAAACAGCTTTTGTTCGGTCGGATAGATAGGAGTTAATAAGAGCGCGGCACGGGTTAGAGAAGAGATGGAGTGATGTGGTACAGGAATACGTGGAGCTGAGTGGACTTGCCAATGACTGGTACCAGCGATGTCAAGATCGGCCTCAGTGGAAGAGGCTCGTGAAGGACGCTAATGGGCAGTTGGAGGCAGTCGCCCTCCAACAACAACGGAGGGCGGAGGAGCGACGCTCACAACAACGAGCGACGCTCACAGCAATGAGCGGAGAGCCGGGTGACTAAAGCACAGCAAGTTTGCACAGTAGGGGGCACAGGAGGTGCATCAGCCAGTCATCTCAGTCATCTCAGTCAGTCAACCTGTGGCACCTGGGCCTCCTCCGTGACCTCCTGCCAGCGGGCGTTCGACACTTCACGTGGCCTCAAGGTGCACATGGTCTGGCACAAGCGTCGTGGTGACGTCACCGCCACTTAGTGGCGAATGGTGGTTGTTATTGTAGTCTATGTGTGTCAGTGTGTGTACGTCGATGTGTATGTGTGTGTGAGTCCATATGTGCGTGTGTAAGTCAATGTGTGTGTGTCAGTCGATATGTGTATGTAACTCCATGTGTGTGTATCTAAAGTGGATGGCTGTGTGTGTGAGTCCATATCTGTGTGTGTGTAAGTCGATGTGTTTGTGTGTGTTGGTCGATGTCTGTGTGTGTGTCCAAGTCGATGTGTGTGTGTCTTTTTCGCCAGGGCAACGCCAGATACGTCTCGCTAGTGTAATACATCTTTAAACGAAAACAACACTAAATCGCTAATTAAACTACTTTAAAGTTGATGGACGTGAAATCAGAATAGCGCTGGCTCAACACGGGGCTTATGGCGTAGTACCTGGCTACTTTTTTTTTACGTAACCCCATGGTATGCGAGCCAAATCCTTCACAAGTTTCGGGCCGCACACACACAGACACACAGACAAACCGTGACATTTATAGGTTATATAGCCGTTAGAACCCAGCGTTGCCCGGACGAAAAAGGCAGATACACATGGACTTACAAACAGACATGGACCCATACACATAGAAACCCACTGACTTACACGCACGCAAACACATATGGACTCACACACACAGACATCGACTTGAGAGACGTAGTTACACACAAATCGACTCAAACACACAGAGTTACACACACATATCGACTCACACATACATACATAGACTGAACAACAACAACCGCCAATCGCCACTAAGTGGCAGTGACGTCACCACAACGCTTGTGGCAGGCTATGTGCACCTTGAGGCCACGTGAAGTGTCGAACACCTGCTGGCAGGAGGTCACGGGGCAGACCCAGATGGCACAGGTCGACTGAGATGACTGACAGATGCATCACCTGTGCCCTGTACCCTGCTAACTTGCTGTGCTTTAGCCACACGGTGCACCGCTCGTTCTTGTGAGCATCGCTCCTCCGCCCTCCGTTGTTGTTGGAGGCCGACTGCCTCCAACTGGCCTGTAGCGTCCTTCACGAGGCTCCTCCACAGATACCGACCTTGACACCGCTGGTACCAGTCATCGACAAGTCCACTCAACTGCACATCGTCCTGTAGCACATCACTCCATCTCTTCTCTAGCCTGTGCCGCGCCCGTTTAGAGACCTCGATCCGGCGGAACAAAAGGTGTTTAGGCATTCGGTGGCTGGGCATGCAGGCTACATGGCCCAGCCAACGCAGCTTTGCCTGGCCATGCAGGCTACATGGCCCAGCCAACGCAGCCTTGCCTGGCGTAGGAGGTCACCAATGGGACTTTGTCCAGATCTTTCAAGTATATGTGAGCTCATCACACAATGCAGCCTGGTTAAACCCAGGATGGATCGTAGGCAGGCCAGCCTAAATGTTTCTAACCGGCGAAAATGTTGCATTAGGGGGGTCCAAGTTTCGCAAGTGTAGAGAAGGGAGCGAATGACCTGGGCGAGACGACGTGAGGCTTCGTGCGGAGCGAGAGACCAGGTAGCTTCAACACAGTGTTACACAGCTGATGAAAAGATAATGCCGCTCAACTGATTCAGAGTGAGACCTTTGGTGTTAAACCGGAGCCGGTCATGAGTACACTGGGCAGGTATGGGAAACTCTGCACTCTCCACAACTGGCCCATCACCAATTGTGAGTTATGGGGGTGGATTGTCCGATGGTACAAAATACCAAGGCAGGTGCTTAGTTTTGGTGGGGCTGATGGTAAGGCCCCACCTCTTAGTGGCAAGCTCCAGGTTGAGCAGCAGCGCGTCCAACTCCTCTTCTGAGTGAGCATTAATTACCAGATCATCGGCATACATAACGTGGTTGACCAATAGGGAGCCATCGATTGACCGCACCTGGGCATTGATAAGCCTCCCATTGTATCTGTACCAGATGTGAATTCTTCCGGTAGAGGCATTGAAGGCGTAATGAAGTACGTGGTCCAAATATATGTAAAAGAATGTGGGAGGCAGTGGACATCCCTGTCGCACCCCAAGATGTACAGGGAGTGGCTCTGATTCACGGTCACGTAGTTTGATGTGGGGCCGCTCACCATCATGAATGTCCTTAAGGATCGTGAGCAGAGGGTCAGGGACTCGAAAAGTATGAGGAGCAACCCAGAGCCCAGGCCTAATGATGGTATCATAGGCCCTGAGCAAGTGAATAAAGCACACATATGGACTAACACGCACACATGGACCTACAGGCACGCAACGAAATGGACTAATACTGACTAACATGGAGCCACGCACACACAGCGACGAACACACATGCACATGGACTGACACACACACATATCAAGTCACACACACACATTGACCTACACACACACATATGGACTTACAGACACACACAGGCACTTACACACACACATTGACCCACGCACACACATCGACTGACAGCCACACATCGACTCACACATACATAGACTCGCACACACACATATCGACGCACACACACACATGGACTGTCACACATAGACACATTGCCATACACACATCGACTGACACACACATAGACTCCCACACAAATATACATGGACTGACACACGCACATAGAGGCACACAAACATGGACTGAGACACACACATGGACTTACGCACACACACACATGTATGTACACACACACAAAACAACAACCGGCATTCGCCACTAAGTGGCGTTGACATGACCACGACGCTTGTGCCAGGCTATGTGCACCTTGAGGCCACGTGAAGTGTCGAACGTCCGCTGGCAGGAGGTGACGGGGCAGACCCACGTGCTACGGGTCGACTAACTGAGATGACTGGCTAATGCACTACCTGTGCCCTCTACTGTGCTAACACACACATACACATGCACGTACACACACATTGACTGACACACATAGACACGCGCAGATTGACTTACACACTGACATGGGGCCATGCACACACATCGACTAACACACACAGCGACTGATACACACACATGGACTGACACGCACACTTGGACTGACACACACAAACACTTCGACGTACACACACACATCGGGCGTTGTCGGTTCGAAAAAGACAGACACACACATGGACTTACACACAGACGCATGGACCTAAACGCAACCACACATATGAACGTGCACATCAATCCCCGATTATGACAGCTATCAGCATCGCAGTACTAGGTATGAGTAAATAGCGGGACGTGAGCAATCGAAACAATAGAAATGCATAGAAGAAATAAGCTGAAAAAAGTGTACATAAAATAGCAGCAGAACGCACAGGTAAGTTGAGAAGCAGGCTAGAGTCTAGATGATAGACTGCCAGTGTGCCTACTCAATGACATAAGCATTGGTACAGTGGACATAAAAAGCTGGCAATACAGGCAGCAGGTGAAAAAGCAGGATACAGTCGACATGAAAGGCTGGCAGAACACTGAGTGAGGTAAAGAAGCAGGCAACAGATTATAGACTGGCATACACTCATAATGGGCAAAAGCAAAATTAGCAGTGTAGATAATAGAGTGGCAGTGCACTGACGTTAATGAATCATCAGGCAGCAGTCCACAGCACAGACTGGCAGTACACCGTCGCTGCGTCATGAAGACGCACCTAAAAAAGGAAATATTTAGCAACCGCATAATGAAAAATTTGTTTTCTGCACACAAACATTATTGTAATATTTGCCAACTTATTAGTTTCATACTAGTAAACAATGAAGCACAGTTATCTGCACACAAACATAAGGTTTGTAATATTCGAAAACTTATTTGCTTAATAATGGTAAACAACAAAAATGCAGCGAGACAGTGGGGAGTACAGCTGGTGCATCTGTAAATCATCTCAGTCAGCCATCCCTTGAAACCTGGATCATTCGCATGACCTGCTGACAAGTGATCCACACTTACATGGCATTAAATTACACCTATCATTGCATGAGCACTGTGACAAGATTACTTCAATTAGTGATGAATGGTGGCTGTTTTTTTAAATATCTGTCACTGATTCATGTGCAATGTATGTGTATGTAAGAGGTATTCACTGCATTATGAACTCAACAATTAGATTTTGATTATTGCTGACAGCAAACATGATTGATATGTGAAAACTGAACTTATTATGGCCCTCCACTATGTTGATTGATCCTCAATTAATTGATTGGTGAAGTGACGAAGCATTAATACTGAGCAGATGAAGGCGGCCAGGCATGTTTCTGGACACACCACCACATTTTTACCATGCCAGTGTGTGACAGTATCAAGTTTGTATCTGCTGTAAAGTATATTAACTATTGAACATGGAGGTTAAATCAAAACAATAGATTATTTTAGTTTTCCTCTGGAACTGTTTTATGAGCATGGTGACAGTCAAAAAATTAACACAGCACATGCAGCTGAAGTGAGATATGTTCATCCGAGCATTCAAGCAAACCTGAGCCTGGCTTTACATTGAACATTAATTTATACATAAATGCATAATACAAGTACTATTTAAAAACTCGTTGCTATGTACGCTGAAATTTGCTAAAAAATATATTTCTTTCATTGCTATATAGCCTACATTGTGTGCTTGGAGTTTTGAGTAAACTTCATTTTGAAGATACTTGGGCGTCCAGCCATATTTATGACCACTTGCCCTGTCATTTTGTGCCTTAACAGCCCTGTGATGATTTGGGGAATCTCTTTCACCATATCATGAATATATGAATAAGTATGGACGTGTAAGTCATGTGTGACTGTGTTTATATGCATTGTTCTGTGACTTGATACTGACATAGATGGTGTTGATATGTTTTTTTCTGTCTGTAGCTGACACTTCCTCTGCCGTTTGGAGGCTTGTGTGGGGGCTACCGTCCCCCGCCATCACTGAATTGTCGGGGCTGCTGCGCACCGACTCCCCCGTTCCACTCATACCGCTACCCCCCGGCTGCTCTGTCAGGTCCAGACTACCGACCCCTAACGTCTCGCCCCCCTGTACCTCTGCCTGGGATGTCGACCGCGTTTGCATAGTTTAATTAGCGGCTCGTACGCTTTGCGCTTGCGATGCGCTACACTTTGCAACGGCGGGGTGGGGCTGTAAGCGCGCTCGCCAGTAAATCTCTGTACCGCCCGTAAACAAACAGGCGCGGCGCGTGTTTCCCTCCCACCCGCGCTCCACGTGTGCCGACAATAACAAACACGCCCCTACCCTCTGCCCCTAAACAAACCAATCGCACGCGAGGGGGTTGGAGCCGGGGGACGGGCGGGCGGGGTTTCTGCCGTGCGCGCGCCGCTGATTGGGGACACTCGCTTGGCTCTGAGTTAAAGGTCCCGCTCAAACAGTCGCGCAAATACGCGTGCGCTCAACGCTTTAATTAGCTATCTCGCGATCAGACACTTGTGCGGGTGCGTGACCGCGGCACAGCCACCCAGGTACGCGATCGCTAAGCACTATTGTGAGCAATCGTGCGGGCACGTAAACACCCCACGCTTCGTCTCGAGGTGCACAGCCGCGCATACACGTAGACACCCAGCGCACACTGCCCTCCACTTCACGCTCCCAAAAGACCACGCAACACAGTTTTATCCCCCCACTAGCGAATTTTATTTACCTGTGATGGTATGGTCAGTGGACGCTAATCTATCCATCGGAGGTCTTCGAGTCGATTTTTCCTACCGATCGCCCCGCTCTCTATCCTGGATTTAAAACGCCTAAACTTACGCCTCTCTCACACGTAGTTACTTCTCCCCGATGTACTGACCGCTGTAAGGGGATGAGGCGGCGAGCCTGTCGATGCTGGAGTACGTCTCACGGACGTCTCGGATGGCTGACTCTCCTGCTCCCGGGACCGCGATGATCTTGAAGAAGAAGAACCCCGCTGCTACCCCAATCCCCCTCCTTTTATCCTACCTACAACAAAGGAATTTTGCTCTTTCAGACCCTTGGCCTCCCGTCCAATCAGGGGCTCGGATTCTCCTGCCCTATCGATGCCCGGATCCCAGCTCGGGTGACGTTGCCGCAGTGATCTCACCGACGTCCGCTCTCTGTTCTCCCGCTACCAGTCCACTGACCCGTGCTTGTGTGTGTGTGGCTCCACTCGCGGTGGTTCGATGGCCCTTGCCGTGACCATGCAACTTTAATATTAGGTCGCGGCGCCGCAGTGCATGTCAGCTACAGGGGGAAGATCGCTTAATTTCCCGGCTCTACGTGGGGCGTGTGTACGTTCGTGTCGGAGGGAGAAGGGGGGGGGAGGCGGTGGTGAGGGTGCGCCGCGTCGGCGTCGACATCCCCCGGTGGCGGCTTTGTGGCGGTGGGCACGACCTCGGCAGAGCGGCCCTGCTGCAGCGGCCTCACGACTGTGCAGGGGCCAAAACGCGGACGTCTGAGAAGGCACCGGCTCCGGGAGAGTGGCGGTAAATCCGCGGCATCGGTGATGGCGCCGCGGTGGTGGGCGCGGTTCCGCTGGAGCGGCTCCGCTGCGGCGGCACCACACTTGCCTTCTTTTCTCTCCGCCTGATGAAGACTGCTTGTGTTGCGATCGAAACGTTGTGGGTTTTTTTGCTTTTATTTTTATTTTATTAAAAAATTTAATTTCATGTTATTATTTTTATCTTCTATCTTACGTGACTTTACGGACAGAACCAAGAACATGAATTCCTGCAGTCACGAAAGTTTTAAGTTAAAATTTACACACACAGTGGATACGCAGTGTACACACACACACACAAATTGTATACATAGTGTACACACACAATAATGTCCACGTTGTTGTTGAGCTCACGCACCCAAGGGGGCAATGTTCAACAGAGGAAGCAATGGAATAGGAAGCTAAATAAACTTAAACCCGAACCCCGCTTTCTGACGTCACCACTGCATTACCTCATCGGCGTGAGACGGGGGAGGAAGGTGTACCCCGCTATGGGCCTTGTTCATTAACAAAATTGATCTTCTTTGGTTCTTTCGGTAAAGTCATGTAGAATGAGAATAAAATAATAAATTGATAAAATAAAATAACACAATAATATTCTCACGACGTTTCAGCCACAACACAAGCGGCCTTCATCAGGTGAAGGGACGAGACTGTCTGGTAGGACAGCGCTGGAGTGAAAGAGCCACGTTCAGATCACGACCTTTAAGCTGTGTGAGACGAAACAAAGCGCCTTGACAAAGGAATTAGCATATAATTTAGCATTGAAATGGCTGAGTGATTAGCTTGTGACTGGTCACAGAAATAGCTATGTTAAAAGTTAAAGCATACACATCCGCAGAGGCACCCCTTGATAAAGGAATTAGCATAGAATTTAGCATTGAAATAGCTAAGTTAAAGCATACACATCTGCAAAGGCACCCCTTGACAAAGGAATTAGCATAGAATTTAGCATTGAAATAGCTGAGTGATTAGCTTGTAACTGGTCACAGAAATAGCTACGTTAAAGTCAGAGCATACACATTCACCGAGGCACTTTGTACAAATCAAACAGGAGAATTTAGCATTGAAATAACTAGGCGAATTTAGCATTGAAATAACTGAGTGATTAGCTAGCGACTGGTCACAGAAATGACTATGTTGAAGTCAAGGCCTACACATCTGAGCTATTCACAGTACTATATAGTGAACCAATAAAAAACTAAAATATTAATTACCTTAATGTTATCCATAAACTCTATATTCTCCAATCAGCTAAGCTACCAACAATAAGTCGTTATATATCACAATGCTATAAGGCGAAAAATGGGTGGATTCTTACCCTCAACTTTAGCACCACGGATAGCTACGGGCCCCGTTCAGACGGACGAGTTCATCCATGGTCGAAACAGAGGAGGGAGAGAGAGACAGCTGCGAGGCGCTATTATACTCCATGTTGTAAACCATACCATTAACCATGGTGTGAGAGGTATTAAGAGTCAATGCCAGCGAAAGAGCTGCGGTCTGAAGGTCATCGTAAAATACAATTAATTAAGAACAGAAATGGTTTAAAACATCTTTCCAATGGTTACTAAGCCAGAATCCATCTTCTCGGTTGAAATTGTCTCTGTGCTTGTATATGTGAATGGCCTCACGAACGAATCTCTCATGGTAGCCGGTTGGTTTGCAAAGAACCTCCGTCTTGGAGAAGTCAATGTCATGTGAGCCCACTGAATTATAACAGTGATCTGCCACGGCAGAGGAGTTCGTCCTACCGTGTTTCAAGTCTGCTTTATGTTCGCGGATAACATGGATCTTGTGTTTATTCAGGATTTTGGAGATCTTTTTAGTGACCCCTGCAATGTAGGGTAAGGTGATGGTTTTGAGTGGCTCCACAAGAGGATCCTTCTTCATGACTGGAGTGATGGCTTTGCGGATTGTGTAGTCGGAGTAACCATTAGCCCTGAGAGCCTGGTGTACGTGCTTGAGTTCACTGGTAATGTGTTCCTGGTCGGAAATGCATTGGGCTCTATGGTATAGAATCGCAGTAACATTTCCATTTCTGATGGTCTGAAATCCGTTTTAGCTAAAGGTCTAAACTTTGCTGTCACACCGAGACACTTACCGGTTAATGATATCATTGCCCATGTCGACGTTGCACTCAAGGGCTTGAGTCACATCTCTGCAGACGTAGCAAGATCTGAAATCGCTGCAACCCTCAAAAACGCTAAGTTGCCACCCAGCAACATCAGCAAAGACGAACGTTTTGAATTATCTCAATTAAAAAAGAGGGATGATATTGTCGTCCTCTCAGCCGACAAAGGCAATGCCACTGTCATCATGGACAAAACAGAATATAACAACAAAATTCAAGAGCTACTCAACGATGGCAGCTATATAAAAATAAAAAGAGATCCCACCAACAGCCTGGTCACCAAAACGAACAAAATCATCTCTGATTCAACAGCATTAATTGATGAGATCAAACAGTTCTCGTTGAAACCCTCTGCTGCCAGACCACCAAGATTATATGGCCTTCCAAAGATACACAAAGAAGATACACCCCTTCGTCCCATCGTCTCTACTATCAACTCCCCCACCTACAAACTGGCACGTTTTCTTGCTGATATACTGCGACCTTTCACTGGAAAAAACACCTCTGCGGTACTAAATTCTACTCACCTGGTATCGACAATCAAAGGCATTTCCCTGTCCCCAGACGACCTGCTTGTCAGTTTTGATGTGGTGTCCTTGTTCACCAAAATCCCGGTACCTGACACCATCGCTATCATTGAAGACCTGGTTCATCAAGGACTGCATACTGATGTACCCCCCCTGGTGAGACATTGCTTAACCAACACATACTTCACCTGGAATGGAACTTTCTACAAACAAACTGAGGGCACCCCAATGGGCTCCCCCCTATCTCCGGTTGTAACCAACGTATTCATGGAAAAATTTGAAACTGACGCCATCCAGACTGCCACTCTAAGCCCGACCTTATGGAAGAGGTACGTTGATGACACCTTTGTCATCTGGCCACATGGCCAGCCTGCTCTAGACCAATTCCGCGACCACATCAATTCCATACACCCAGCCATCAGATTTACCATGGAGGTCGAAAAAGATGGCAAACTACCCTTTTTGGATGTCTTAATTAAAAGGAGACATGATGGTTCAATGAGCCACTCTGTCTACAGGAAAGCTACCCATACAGATGCTTACTTGAAACCGGATTCCCACCACCAACCATCCCAGAAGAACTCCCTCATCAAGACTCTATACCAGTGGTTCTTAACCTTGTTGGAGGTACCGAACCCCACCAGTTTCATATGTGCATTCACCGAACCCCTCTTTAGTGAAAAATAAAATGTGATTTTTTTCAAATTCAAGACCTAGATATGTTTTTTACTGGTACACAAAATGAGCCGTGCATGAACATTACCTTGTTCAAAGAATAAAACCAACACAATGCATAAACTCACAACAAATTACATACCTGGAAATCAATGTGACTTCTGCTGTTGCCTTTGAGAGATCAGTTCAGATATGCGTGGCTTCACCTTGGCAAGTGCCACTCTCATGTCATTTTCACAGCAAAGTCTGTTCCTTTTCTTCGTTTTTATGTCCAGCATCCTCGAAAAGGATTGCTCACAAAGATATGTTGTAACAAATGGTATAAAAAAATCCAGGGCTTTCTTAGCAATAACTGGATACTTGTTCATTTGTCGACACCAAAACGTTGAGAGCGTTGTTGTTCTGAAGAGTTGCTGTTGAACCTGGCTCTGCTGAATTTCAATGATTTCGTCGAGGAATTCATCATTGACATCTGCTGTTTCAACAGCAAACGTGAACGGCTGTCTCACCCATGCTGGATATGACTCTCTTGTAGGGAAATATCCGTCGAGAGACTTTGCAAGCTCATCTAAGTGCGTGGCAATTGTTTGCTTCAGTTCCGTGGATACAGAAATATCTCCGATTCCAGACACATCTTCGATCTTACTTGCACAGTCGTCCAGAAGCGGGAAGTTTGCGAAGTTATTGTTCTCTGTTCGTCGTTTCCATAACGGTAGCTTTTTTTGAAAAGCCTTCAGGTGTTCTTCCGCTTCCATGATATTGACTCCACCACCCTGCATCTGCTGATTGAGATGATTGAGAGCTGCGAATATATCAGCCATGTACGCTAAAATGAGAATGAACTCAGGATTTTTGAAGCAATCTGCATGGCAGTGTTGGTGCTCTTGCAAAAACAGGGCTAATTCCACACGCATGGCAAAAACACGATTCAGCACCTGTCCCCGGGATAACCACCGAATATTAGAATGGAGCAGAAGTACCTCAAATTCAGAGCCCATTTCTTTACACAGCTCACTGAAGATGCGGTGCCTCAGAGCACTTTTTCGCACATAGTTCACACATTCCACCACAGTTTTTAATACTTCTGCCATTTTTGGAGGTAAGGTTTTTGTTGCCAACGCATGCCTGTGCAGAATACAATGCGTCACAATGATGTGTGGTGCATCGGCCTTTACTAGCGCACCAAAACCAGACTTTCTTCCCAGCATGACTGGAGCTCCGTCCGTACAAACTGCAGAAACCATATCCCATGAAAGATTGTTGTCTCTGAAGAAGTCATCCACAAGCTTCTTCACATCGGCTGCCTTCGTTGTTGTTGTAAGAGGCTTACAAAATAAAAACTCTTCTTTTATCATGTCGTCTTTCACATAGCGTACAAAAACAGCAAGCTGGCTTAGATCAGAAACGTCTGTGGTTTCGTCGAGTTGAAGGCTGAATTTTGCCGGGCTTGAAATCAGATCCGCGACTACTTGAGCCAAGATGTCTTTACTCATGTCTTCTATTCTGTCACTGACGGTGTCATTTGAAAGGGGAATTTGGGATAATTTACCTTCGGCCGCTGTTCCGAGTATCAGATTCGCCATCTTTAATGCAGCTGGTTTCACAAGTGTTTCACCAATGGTGTGTGGCTTGCCCTGCTTTGCGATCAGGTAAGCAACTTTGTACGATGCTGTCAGGATCGGTTTGTTAACAGGTACAAATCCAAGAGCAGGCAGAGTGGCCCTTTCATCGAATCTGGCTCTCTTCACCCTGAATTCAGCAAGTGTTGTGTTCTTGTATTCCCCGTCTCCATGCAGCTTCAAGAAGTATTCCTTTAGTTTTGCCGGTGCAAGACTAGAGTTGCTCAACTTGGCGTTGCAAATCATGCAGATAGGACGCTCACTCCCATCACGTTCCGTGATACATGAGAATCCATGTTGTACATATTCGTCCGACCACTTTCTTATTTTGCCCGACATAGTTAGTATGGATAAAATATTAAAGAAATCACACGACGTACGACAACAGTCACACGTTGACTACTGAGTACGCACTAAATTCCCCGCAGCGCTGATTGGCCAAACAGTGTAGCATGATCATCTGCAGCCAGTGATGGCCAAGCGGGCCGTGTGTGTCATCACAAATTTACACAATAATTCAAGTGTGTCCGGACCTCCGTGGCGGGGGCTCTGCCGAACCCCTGAGATCGACTCACCGAACCCCTGGGGTTCGATCGAACCCAGGTTAAGAACCACTGCTCTATACCATAGAGCCCAATGCATTTCCGACCAGGAACACATTACCAGTGAACTCAAGCACGTACACCAGGCTCTCAGGGCTAATGGTTACTCCGACTACACAATCCGCAAAGCCATCACTCCAGTCATGAAGAAGCATCCTCTTGTGGAGCCACTCAAAACCATCACCTTACCCTGCATTGCAGGGGTCACTAAAAAGATCTCCAAAATCCTGAATAAACACAAGATCCAGGTCCGATTCAACACAGTACATAAAATCCGTGATTTAGTTCCATCTGTAAAAGATGCTGTTCCAGACATACAGTACCCGGGCGTTTACAAACTAAAGTGCCTCTGTGGTAGTAGCTACATTGGAGAAACCAAACGACATATCTCGGACCGCATCCGCGAACATAAAGCAGACTTGAAACACGGTAGGACGAACTCCTCTGCCGTGGCAGATCACTGTTATAATTCAGTGGGCTCACATGACATTGACTTCTCCAAGACGGAGGTTCTTTGCAAACCAACCGGCTACCATGAGAGATTCGTTCATGAGGCCATTCACATATACAAGCACAGAGACAATTTCAACCGAGAAGATGGAGTCTGGCTTAGTAACCATTGGAAAGATGTTTTAAACCATTTCTGTTCTTAATTAATTGTATTTTACGATGACCTTCAGACCGCAGCTCTTTCGCTGGCATTGACTCTTAATACCTCTCACACCACGGTTAATGGTATGGTTTACAACATGGAGTATAATAGCGCCTCGCAGCTGTCTCTCTCCCCCTCCTCTGTTTCGACCATGGATGAACTCGTCCGTCTGAACGGGGCCCGTAGCTATCCGTGGTGCTAAAGTTGAGGGTAAGAATCCACCCATTTTTCACCATATAGCATTGTGATATATAACGACTTATTGTTGGTAGCTTAGCTGATTGGAGAATATAGAGTTTATGGATAACATTAAGGTAATTTATATTTTAGTTTTTTATTGGTTCACTATATAGTACTGTGAATAGCTCACATGTGTAGGCCTTGACTTCAACATAGTCATTTCTGTGACCAGTCGCTAGCTAATCACTCAGTTATTTCAATGCTAAATTCGCCTAGTTATTTCAATGCTAAATTCTCCTGTTTGATTTGTACAAAGTGCCTCGGTGAATGTGTATGCTCTGACTTTAACGTAGCTATTTCTGTGACCAGTTACAAGCTAATCACTCAGCTATTTCAATACTAAATTCTATGCTAATTCCTTTGTCAAGGGGTGCCTTTGCGGATGTGTATGCTTTAACTTAGCTATTTCAATGCTAAATTCTATGCTAATTCCTTTATCAAGGGGTGCCTCTGAGGATGTGTATGCTTTAACTTTTAACATAGCTATTTCTGTGACCAGTCACAAGCTAATCACTCAGCCATTTCAATGCTAAATTATATGCTAATTCCTTTGTCAAGGCGCTTTGTTTCCTCTCACACAGCTTAAAGGTCGTGATCTGAACGTGGCTCTTTCACTCTAGCGCTGTCCTCCCAGACAGTCTCGTCCCTTCACCTGATGAAGGCCGCTTGTGTTGTGGCCGAAACGTCGTGAGAATATTATTGTGTTATTTTATTTTATCAATTTATTATTTTATTCTCATTCTACGTGACTTTACCGAAAGAACCAAGGAAGATGAATCATTGCAGTCACGAAAGCTTTAAATCGAAATTTAACAAAATTTATTTAATTACATCGCTGCTCATTGGGGGAGGGGATTATGTCTTGAACCCCGCAAGTGACGTCATGTCACCTGCTGCCGCGGACGTCACAAGATACCAGGAAGCTGCTGCACTGCGCGCGCGCTCACTGAGATCCGAGGTGAGAAGTTCACATCGTGGTGGTGGTTGTTGTTGTGGTTGTTGTTGTTTACCCAGGTAGAGCCTCGCTCCTTCTCTCTCTCGTAGGGATATTAATTGAGTAGCAGCGACTATGGAATCGATGTCCAGGTTGGAACATTACAACGCGGGGCCTTGCCTCCTGCCCTCGCCTGATTGCATTTGCTTTAATTCTCTGCTGAAGTTTAATTTGTCTTCACCTGGCTCACTACTTTGAAACTTTGTTTCTTTTAAATATTTATACAGTTTTTTTTTATTTCACCAGGCATAGCCTACTTGAGCTGCTATACCGCTCTTTTTCAGAAGCGACCTGCCCACAACAAAGTGTCTTATCAACGTGTTTAAATGCATATCTGTCAAATACTCTAAACGCGTGGTGATGTTGACTCTAAATGTGGAGGGGAAAACCGGAGTATCCGGAGGAAAATCCACGCGACCACGGGGAGAGAGACACGCGAACTCCAAATATATATCCGTAAGACGGCTTTTAAATTCGTTGCCCTTGGAGAGTTTCATAGACAATGTTGGATGTTTTTCTATCTGGTGGGTTTAATCGAATGAAGCTTCAATTTTGGCATACATGTCGACAGCAAATTGGTGGAAGAGCTCTTTGCATTTCAAGAAGAGATCGAAGCTGGCTTTTCGCACCATGATACTGAAGGCAAAGAAGTCCATGGCGGAAATCTTATTTTGTGTTGACAAGCCTGTTGCTGGGTCACTTTGGCGAAGTAGGAAATTGTTACCATCATCACCTTGCCAGAAAATATGTAGACATTGAAAAGCATCATAGGATCGTTGTTTCATTTTTGTTTAGTGTATTGTTCCTCAGTTGCAAGACGATGCCTTGAGGGACATGTTGTTCAGCAGTCATCATGACAGCGACTTCAGATGTGAGTGCATTTAAGCGGCACTCATGTTGACCAACTGGAGTTTAGTCGGCATGAATGACAACATTGTACTCTGAAGTCATCTTCTCTATGGCACACTTGAAACTGTGAACATGAAGAGTTTTTCTTATGGAGCATGTCTTGCCACAGCAATGACTTGCATCTTGGTGTTGATAACATTTTTTGCAATGCTGGTGAGCCTGTCTAGTATTGTCAGACATCCAAGTAGATCTGTGGTAATGTAGGTTGGTCATTAGGTAGTGGCAGCAGACTGCCAATGCGTTTATGTACCTGGCCCTGCACTTTAAATGTGGGCATGTAGCCAGATGTCGGGATGAATTGGTTGGTGTCAAAACATGTAATTTTGAAGCATGAGTTATATCTTCTATTTCATGGGACCTCCTTTGCCAGTACCAAAATAGGAGAATAGGTTTTTTCCCCTTTTTTCTGGCAACAAAAAAAAACTTCTACAAGGAATCGTGTCTGCATTAACTACAATACCTGTGGTCAGAATGCAAACAAAAACATGATGTAGTTGCTCACCCCGAGCTCGCATTACTCTGATAATGCTTGTCTTTGTGCTGTACGCCTTTTGGCGTCCTCTGGTCTAACACCGTTTTGAGACTAGGCTTCAAAAGAAAGCTGTATGGTGTGGGCCAATTGATTTCAAAGACAATGCATATATCTTCTTGGTTCTTTCGGTAAAGTCACGTAGAATGGAAATAAAATAATAAAAAGAAAACAATAAAATTCTCACGACGTTTCGGCCACAACACAAGTGGCCTCCTTCAGGTGAAGACAGAGCTTGAATGAACGCTGTCAAGCATGGACCGCGTCTATTAAGCTGTGTGGGCGGAGTTAAAATTTGTTTTTGCATGTTACCAGCACCAACTCCGGAGCGGAGGAGGGAGGGGGCTGGAAATACAGACAAGAAAAACAAGATAAACAGCCAAGGTGCGCTGCTGTGTCCTGAGTTGCCCTATGACTATGCTATAAACTGGACTACTATATAATACAATATTATAGCTTCCAATCTAAACTACATGGTATAACATCATATCCATAGACAAATTCCACCTTTGAATTATACAATGCGTTACTTTACACTACCCTATACTTTAAACTATAAAATATTAGACTTCTTCTTTGGTTCTTTCGGTAAAGTCACGTAGAATGAGAATAAAAGAATAAATTGCTCAAATAAAATAACACAATAATAATATTAATCGAAATTGAATATTAGACTTGTGACATTACACTATCTTTTATTCTATGAACCCAACTATATACCACACTGCTGTATATTCACTATGCAATTACAATGATATATATTGCCTTATGAGTTATGTTAAACATTGCAATGTTATACTATTAATACTACATGTTATAAACCATACCATTGACCGTGGTGTGAGAGGTATTAAGAGGCAATGCCAGCAAAAGGGCTGCGGTCTGAAGGTCACCGTAAAATACAATCAATTAAGAACCGAAATGGTTTATAACATCTTTCCAATGGTTACTAAGCCAGAATCCATCTTCTCGGTTGAAATTGCATTTAACAATGCATATACTATCAAGAGTATGTTTTTTTTGCATTCTGACCACAAGTTTTGTGGTTAATGCAGACATGATTCCTCGTAAAAAGGTTTCAGTTTGGTGTTCTAATAACTTAACACCTGTTTGTTGCCAGAAAAAAAAGGGGGAAACCTATTCTCGTATTTTGGTACTGGCAAAGGATGTCCCATGATATTGTAATTGGCTTTGGTGAAGAGAAGCGCACGTTTTCCGCGAGGAGCATAGGTGGAGGTCAAAGTTAATAATGAAAAAGAGTAAATAGTGAGTGTGTGTGTGAATGCTGTATAGAGATTAAGGAAATGATAGTTGAATGTGTAATCGTTTTAGGAATGTGAAGCCATAGCCGCAAAGGAACAAAGTAACTGTTTGTAGTGCTTGTTGTTGGTATTAATAGTATGTGTGTGGTGGTCTGTGTACATGTATCATTATTTGAACGCTATTGCATGTATTTGCATGCTTTTTATTCCTTACCAGGCGATGTAGACTTGATGTATTTAGTCGTAGCTGTTGTATAGCATTTATGTTATGTAGAAGGAGGTCGGTAGTGTTGGTACGTAGATGTAAATATTTTAGAATAGTACCTATTTTTTTAAAATAAATATTGCAGTTTGTTTTAGAGGCGAGCCGGGCACGTGCAGAGAGGACAGTAAGGAGCCGGAAGTGGATAAATTTGGCGGCAAAAACGCAGGGCTGATAATAGGGAAGGATAACGTGGTAAATATGAGAACAAATATAGCAGTGCAGTGGAGACACTTATGTTATGGTGAGTGCGTGGAATTGTAGGATATGAAATGTCATAATGTGTTTGCATGTGTGGAAAACCGTAAGTAGTGAGAATGCTCCCGGGCTTTAACACATGGCAAGAGAAAGAGAGGGGGGAGGTGAGGAGCGGGAGGGGTTGGAGTGTACAGGTGGTACTACAGGTGTTGAAGGTGAGTAGGTAAGATAAAAATAGTGCAACGCACACCACTAACTCACCTGTGAGTACGCATGGAAGGTTTGGGGTGTGTTTGCGCATTTTGGTTAGCAAAAAAATCTACACAAGCGCAAAGTCTGCTTTATCTTTATAGATTTATACTATTTCTTGTCTTGGAGTATTTATTGTATACGGTTTCTCCATGTTATTTCAATTGTTTAGTTTATTTGGAATACAGTACAGTACCTATTTCAATTGTGATGTTGTCAATTTTAGTTGAAGTTTACCTAACGCCATTACTCCGGTAAGGCTTAATTATATAATATCGTGCTTTTAGCTTTCGCCCGTCAATTTCCAAGAACGTAACCTCCGCGATATGCAAGGGGCTGCTGTATTTTTTTGTCTATTGACTACAGCAGAGGTGTACGGATTTTCAACAGAAACTAGATCTCTGCATTCTTGATTTAATTAAGGCCGATATGTACCATAAATAGGCTTGGGGCTTTGGGTTATTTGTTTTCAAATCTATGCCTCTGCTCACATTATTTGAGGATTTGTATTATTTTGGGCAGGATGGTCTAAAGATGCGTGACCAGGAATCGAAGCCATATCCTGTTCAGCTTGGCTTGTGACAGAAATTCACTCTGGCCCCATGCATTACATTACATAGCATCTTCAATAACTATGTAGTTTGGGAAGCTCCCAATGGTCATGTAAAAACCATTACATTTGTTGCGGTTACAATGATACGCTAATTGACGCCTGGTTATAGTTAAAGGATTGTTCCCTGCTGGTCAACTATGTTACATCTGCTGATGATCTGGTAATGGTTACTTAATGAGATGGAATTTAGGGAATCTTGTTCTGTGGCTTGATAATTCCATCATGAAATGGGGCCTTGCAAATGTTCCACAAAAATAAATCACCTGCCTGGGAATTTCATGCCATACAACACTGCACCTGTTCAACTCTCCATGAATAATCAGGCAGTTCTACAAGTGGTGGAGGAGCTTCCTTACCTGGTTAATGTGTTCACAACCAGCTCTGGTTTGGCAGTCAGAATCTCACTTAAAATTAGTCAAGCAGCATTTTTTCATTAGACTGTAACACTGTGTGGAAGGTGCCTGTACTTTTTTGCTCCATACAAAGCTGTGAGTGTCCATCGCTAAGGTCTAGCCCGCCTGAGACCATCCCTCTTCCTGCCATACTGGCATCGCACCTGCCCCTCACCCTTCATCCTACGGATGTTTGGTGCATAGGATGGCACCATGTAGCCATTTTGAGCTGGCCCGACTGGGTTACATTGGTCACGCGTCCACGAGTCGTTTGTTGGCGACCACACAACCTCTGGACCAGGCTCTAGCAGTGATATTAATAGAATATATGTAAGGATGACCCCAATAGACTTCCCCTGGAACTCTACCAGACAGGGAGGCCTGGACCGCCTACTCAGCATGCTGCCACCGCGACCATCACCAGGACAAGCGTTTTTAGAAACGAACCAACAAAGCTGTGATTCTTCTTGGCCACAGATATTACTCTGTGGATGCAAAATATGAACTTATTTAAATGACCATCTGTGCTGGCTTATACAATTAAGGCTGGCCTGCCTGTGATTCATCCTTGATTCAACGAGACTATTTTGTATTAAGCTTACAGATCCTTAATATAGACTATAATCATGAGTCTCTTTGACAGGCGAGGCTGCATTGGTTCGGTCATGAATCCCGAATTCCCAGACACTGCATGCTCAAGCAGCTTCTGTTCATCTAGATATTAGAGGCTAAACAGGCATGGCTATGGCTAGAAAAGAGATTGGAGGATGTGGATGTGATAGGAACCGCCGATGACTGGTATCAGTAGTGTCAATATTGGCCTCTGTGGAGGAGGCCGTGAGGTATGCTGCAGGGCAGTTGGAGATATTTGCTCTGCAACAACGATGAGGTCGGAGGAGTGACACTCACATTAAAGGGTGGAAAGCTGTGTTCTTAAAACCCAGCAAGACAGTGGGGAGCACAGCTGTTTCATCTGTCAGTCATCCCTTGACACCTGGATCATTCCCATTATCTGCTGACAAGGAATCCACACTTACATGGCCTTAAATTGCACCTATCATGGCATTAGCATTGTCATAAGGTTACTTCCAGTTCGTCATGAATGGTGGATGTTTTGTTCATATAATATGTTAATGATCCATGTGAAATGTATGTGTGTTTAAGTGTTACTCTTTGTGGGGAGCTGGAGTGCAGTTATTTCACTGCATTATGAACTAAAAATTAGTTTGATTATCACCGACAGCAAACATGATTGATAACACTGTAACAAAAATATATTTTTTTTGTCCCTGGGTAGTAAGTGTTATTTTCTAATTGCTTACGCCTCAACAGTACAGAAAATTGATATTATTCCCCATAAACTTTGCTTTTGTGAACAGGACACAAAAGCAAGTTAATCATCAAATCCATTAATAACACTGTGTAACTACATTTTTTTGTTCCTGGGTAGTAAATGTTATTTTCTAATTTCTTATGCCTCAAAAGTACAGAAAATGGACAGTGATATTTTGAAATGTACCTATTTTCAATGAGAAAACATGTGCATTTGTGTCATTCCTTTACATAAAGTCCTGATCACAAAAGCACAGTTTCTGAGGAATACTTTTTAGGAATAACCAATTAAAAAATAACACTTGCTACCCAGGGACAAAAAATGTGTTACATAGTGAAAGTGAAAGAAGATCTTATTGTGGGCCTCTGCTATGTTGATTGATCTTAAATTAATTACATGGTAAAGTGAGGAAGCATTAATACTGAGCAGATGAAGGCGCAAGGAATGGTTCTGGACATACCACCACCTTTTTACCATGCCAGTGTGTGACAGGGTCAAGGTTGTATTTGCAGTAATGTATATTAACTATTGAACATGGAGGTTAAATCAAAACGATAGTTTGTTTTAGTTTTCCTCTGGGACTTTTTATAAGAATGGAAAGTCAGGAAAATATCTCAGGACATATGCAGCTGGAGTTAGATCTGTTCATCCGAGCATTCAAGCAAATCTGACCCTGGCTTCACACCTCAAAGTTTCGATTTAACATTCATTTATACATTTCTGCATAATACAAATAGTATTACTTTCACACCCTTTCCTATGTTAGCTGAATTTTTCTTAAATATTCCTTTTGTCGCTAGATAGCCGAAATTGTGTGCTTTGAGTTTTGGGTAAACATTCATTTTGAAGATACTAGGGCATCCAGGCATTTATGACCATTTTCCCTCTCATTGTGTGGCTTCACAGCCCCTGTGATGAATTGGGGAATCTTTTCAACTTCATCATGAATATATGAATAAGTATAGACGTGTAAGTCATGTGTGACTATATATTAATTCCTCTGTGCCTCAATACTGACGTAGATGGTGTGAATATGTTTTTCTGTCGGCAGCTGACACTTCCTCTGCAGAATTGGTCTGATGGAGCAAAGGCACTCAGCGCAGCTCGGTGCAATAAGGAAAGAATGCGACCAGTATGCAAATAGCACGGATCATACTGGAAATTTGACACAGCACCAGAGAACTCACACAGGAGAGAAACCCTTCAAGTGCACTGTGTGTGAGAAGGCATTTGCACAGTCATCAAATCTTCAAAAACACCAGAGAACACACACAGGAGAGAAACCTTTCAAGTGCACTCTGTGTGAGAAGACATTTACAGAGTCATCAGTTCTTAAGGGCCACCAGAGAACACACACAGGAGAGAAACCCTTCAAGTGCACTGTGTGTGAGAAGGCATTTGCAAAGTCATCAAATCTTAAAAAACACCAGAGAACACACACAGGAGAGAAATCTTTCAAGTGCAATGTGTGTGAGAAGGCATTTACACAGTCATCAGATCTTCAGAGCCACCAGAGAACTCACACAGTAGAGAACCCCTTCAAGTGCACTGTGTGTGAGAAGGCATTTGTATGGTCATCACATCTTAAAAGACACCAGAGAACACACACAGGAGAGAAATCTTTCAAGTGCAATGTGTGTGAGAAGGCATTTGCACAGTCATCATATCTTACAATACACCAGAGAACACACACGGGAGATAAACCCTTCAAGTGTACTCTGTGCTCGAAAGCATTTGCAGATTCATCACATCTTAAACTACACCAGACAACACACACAGGAGAGAAACCCTTCAAGTGCAGTGTGTGCAGGAAAGCGTTTGCACAGTCATCAGATCTTCAGAGCCACCAGAGAACACACACGGGAGAGAAACCCTTCAAGTGCAGTGTGTGTGACAAGGCATTTTCAAAGTCATCAAATCTTAAAAAACACCAGAGAACACACACAGGAGAGAAATCTTTCAAGTGCAATGTGTGTGAGAAGGCATTTGCACAGTCATCATATCTTACAATACACCAGAGAACACACACGGGAGATAACCCTTTCAGGTGCACTTTGTGCTTGAAAGCATTTGCATATTCATCACATCTTAAACTACACCAGACAACACACACAGGAGAGAAACCCTTCAAGTGCAGTGTGTGCAGGAAAGCGTTTGCACAGTCATCATATCTTCAGATCCACCAGAGAACACACACAGGAGAAAAACCCTTCAAGTGCAGTGTGTGTGAGAAGGCATTTGCAAAGTCATCAAATCTTAAAAAACACCAGAGAACACACACAGGAGAGAAACCCTTCAAGTGCACTGTGTGTGAGAAGGCATTTTCAGAGTCAGCACAACTTAAAAAACACCAGAGAACGCACACAGGAGAGAAACCCTTCAAGTGCAGTGTGTGTGGGAAGGCATTTTCAGAGTCAGCACATCTTAAAATACACCAGACAACACACACAGGAGAGAAACCCTTCCAGTGCACTGTGTGCGGGAAGGTGTTTACAGGGTCATCAAGTCTTCAAAGGCACCAGAGAAAACATACAGGAGATAAACCCTTCAAGTGCACTGTGTGTGAGAAGGCATTTGCACGGTCATCAGTTCTTCAGTGCCACCAGAAAACACACACAGGAGAGAAACCCTTCAAGTGCACTGTGTGTGAGAAGGCATTTTCAGAGTCGTCAAATCTTAAAATACACCAGAGAATACACACAGGAGATAAACCCTTCAAGTGCACTGTGTGCGGGAAGGCGTTTTCACATTCACCACATCTTCATAGACACCAGAGAACACACAGGCATCAGAAGATCCCCAAGGAGTGTAGTCTGAAATTGACTTGTGAAAGTCAAAGTGCTACAATGAGCCCATCCCTCCTGAAAAAAGAACCAGAAGTGAATTCCAGCTTGGACACTATGAAATGTATCAAGGCGAAATTTGAAGTGACGAAGGTGAAATGTGAAGAAGTGATGGTGAAGAGCGAAGAAGTGAAGGTAAAATGTGAAGAAGTGATGGTGAAGAGCGATGAAGTGAAGGTAAAATGTGAAGAAGTGATGGTGAAGAGCGAAGAAGTGATGATAAAATGTGAAGATGAAGATTCAACTCCAATATTGGACCTTAACATCGATGGAGGCAACGTGAAGCAGGAGGAGAATTCTGACTGTGAGGCAGAGCAAGGCAACTCCCAGCAGTTCGTGGAAGTGGAGGTGTGGGTGGACTTCTTAGACAATACAAAGTCAAATGGAGACCCGGTAGATGTGTAAGCTTGAGACAATGAAGCTCCAATAGATTCACCTTTGTCACAGGCCTTTAATGAAAATAAAGTGACGTTGAACTCTCAGTTCCTAGGTTCAACCTGCAGAATAAGAGCGGCTAGTATTTGCTGACCTGTGGGTTGGGTAGGTCTCTAACTTGGAGCCAGAGCCAATAAGCTACCAAGCATTCACTCCGTTATAATACTAATATTAGCATTTATATGGTGCTTGCTTATTCGCCTCAGCAACTCGGAGTTTGGTATCATATCGCATCACAAACACTTGAAGAGCACGTTGTCTATATACCTTTTCCAAAAATGTATATTAAGAATGATTCTGCCAATTTTTTTGTAATTATTTTGATCTGGATGTAGCGCTGGGGCACGGAAAGGGTGAGTCACCCTCACCCCTCCCCCGTTGCCTCCTGCCTTGCCACACAAAGACAGCTGGAGGATAATTACTCACAAGCCTGCTTGGGAAGTCATTCAATGTAATAAAAACGGCAAACCCTAAGTGGGATTCATGAGATTCTGCGGGAATCCCCAGTTGACTTCAAGAGAAGGCCTCCATAAAGGAAACAACCCACAATAAAACAAACAAGACGGAAACAGCAGGAGTCACAAACCTCCCTCGACAGCGAAATCCACCCAAGGGCAGTTAATCCTTACGAGCTGACTGGGTGTTTTTTTAAATACAACAGTAAAGTTAAAAGCTTAGCTATATCTTCAACCTCAAGACATGAAAATGTAACTTGAGAATAAGAAGCAAGAATCCTTGGCGATACAGACGGGGAACAAAGGTTAATAAACCCTCGGAATAACCTTGGTAACAACTATGGTATACCACAAATCTTGGTTAAGCATGAACCAAATAATGATTATGAAAGTATTAGACCTAGGGCCATTCAGAAGAGATACAATGCGAAATATGTCAATCACACACGACCAAGATAATATGTATTCCACGGGATCAGAGCCTCACCAATCACCTTTGTGTTCCAGTAGCTAACAGCACATGGTAGCAGTAAATTATGTATGCAGAGGACGCCTCCCCCTAATCTATCAAATACCACGCAAGAATTCCAAAACGCGACGCGAGTGCTTTGAACGCTGCTCAAAACGTACTTTGAGTCGCTTGCTGAGTCAAAACTGTGTAAAGTAGTACAGTGCCAAGCTATAAGATATATAAATTATTTTTTTGTTTAACTTCCAACCCGTGATGAGAGGACGGAAAACATGGCGACAGCAAGCAAACCCGTGCACAATAGGTCACGACTTTAAATGCCAGATCGCCCCTTTTTGAGTCTGAGGCGAATTTTTTTTAACCCTTCCAACCCGTGATGAGAGCGTGGGGAACGCTGCCCAAAACGTGAACGGAAACATGGCGGTTATAAAGACATCTGGACAACAACCAGCCCAAGCGACTTAAAAAGGAAAACAGCTGCCCCTTTGTCAGAAGAAAGAGCCAGAGGTGAAAAATTCAGATGTAAGCAAGAAGGCAAGAACATAAATCAGTACTGCGAGTGGCAAGCTCCGGAGATTTTCTTGTGACTGGCAAATTGATAGGGAGCAGAAGCCACGCATCATGGAGCGTTTAAATCAATGTTTTTGCATCATTGAGAAAGGCTGCCAGCCAAGGCTGGTTCTCGCAGTATTACAAAACAAATGTGGGGAAGAGTGCTGTAGCATTACTATTCCCGGTTGCGAGGTCGCTGTGTACAACCAACACATACGATCATAGAGTGACAATCGTTCTAATTGTGCTCCGATCAAAGTCAACCCTTCGAGGGAAAACTGGTGCAACCACTATTCGTGAGTGCCCCTTTAAAGCGCAACCCACAGGTGAAGTTTAGTTGAGGGTCGGATCAGAGACTGACATGGACCAATATAACTTGATCTGTAGCTTGTCCTCTGTGCAGCACGAGTCGTACAGACAACTGGAAGAGGACTCGCTTGAAGAAGGGGGGGGGGGGGGGGGGAGACGACAGGCGTCTGTCCAATTCGCTCCACAGTCTACGAGGATCAACAGTGTCTGGTGCCAAGGGGGGTGACGCGCCGCAACCAGAGGACGAGCTGCGAGCGGTGTCTGGCGACGGGATCATCGCGCACATCGACACAGATGGAGCCAGACCCATCATCCCTGCCAGCACGGGCACCGCCGACAGCGTGACCAGCGTGCTGACTTGGCAACCACCCCAGTGGTGGAGAGAGACTGACGAAGCAGCCGAGAGCGCCACGTGTTCGACACACGCCAACCCAGCGCCCCTGCTGGAGACCTGAGGGGTTTTCTGTACAAGGAACACTGCACCTCGGAAGCCGCTAACTCAATAGTTAGCAAGAAGACAACACACCCACACACACATAACGTGCATATTGGTACTAATAATATTGTTCCAAAAAGTTATCTTGCTTTCGAAAAGGGTTACCATCCCAATGTGGTGTTAACTATTAGTTGATCGTGAAAAGCATTGTTCTGTCCATTGCATTACATGAATACCGTCGTTTAGAAGTATTTAAGTCATTCGTTTTCATTAATTGCATAAGCTTACGAATGAATTAGTTGATAACACACTAAACATTTATAAGCGTCTATGTTACGAATCTACAAACTCGCAGGAATACTATTGTGTTGAGATTTTGCTTTTAATCACAGAATCTTTCCCGCAAATTAATTGATGTCCTATTAGCCAATAACCATCTGTTAGCCAAACAACAACAACTGCCATTCGCCACTAAGTGGCGGTGACGTCACCACAACGCTTGTGCCAGGCCATGTGCACCTTGAGGCCACGTGAAGTGTCAAACGCCCGCTGGCAGGAGGTCACGGGGCAGACCCAGGTGCCACGGGTCGACTGACTGAGATGACTGGTTGATGCACCACCTGTGCCCCCTACTGTGCCAACCTGCTGTGCTTTAGCCACCTGGCGCTCCGCTCGTTGTTGTGAGCGTCGCTCCTCCACCCTCCGTTGTTGTTGGAGGGTGACTGCCTCCAACTGCCCAGTAGCATCCTTCACGAGCCTCCCCAACAGAGGCCGATCTTGACACCGCTGGTACCAGTCATCGGCAAGTCCACTCAGCTCCACGTCCTCCTGTACCACATCACTCCATCTCTTCTCTAGCCCGTGCCGCGCCCGTTTAGCCCCCTCGATCTGGCCGAACAAAAGCTGTTTCGGCATGCGGTGGCTGGGCATGCGGGCTACATGACCCAGCCAACGCAGCCTTGCCTACCGGAGGAGCTCACCGATGGGACCTTGCCCAGATTTTTCAAGGATTTGTGAGCTCCTCACACAATCCAGCCTGGTTAAACCCAGGATGGATCGTAGGCAGGCTAGCCTAAATGTTTCTAACCGGTGAAGATGTTCCATTAAGGGGGTCCACGTTTCGCAAGCATAGAGAATGGAGGGAATGACCGTGGCCGAGAAGACCTGAAGCTTAGTGCGGAGCGACAGATCAGGTAGCTTCCACACAGCGTTATGCAACCGATGAAAAGATATTGCCGCTCGGCTGATTCGGAGTGAGACCTCTGCTGTTAAACCGGAGACAGTCATGAGCACACTGCCCAGGTATGGGAAACTCTCAACTCCACAACTGCCTCATGACCGATTGGGAGTTGTGGGGGTGGAGTGTCCGATGGTACAAAATACCCAGGCAGGTGCTTAGTTTTGGTGGGGCTGATGGTAAGGCCCCATCTCTTAGTGGCACGCTCCAGTCTCAGCAGCAGCGTCTCCAACTCCTCCTCTGAATGAGCAGCTATTACCAAATCATCGGCATACATAACGTGGTTGACCAATAGGGAGCCATCCCTTGACCGCACCCGGGCATCGATCAGCCTCCCATTATATCTGTACCAAATGGAGATTCCCCCGGTACAGCTATTGAAGGCTTCACGAACTACGTGGTCAAAATAGATGTTAAATAATGTGGGAGCCAGAGGACATCCCTCTCGCACCCCAAGGTGTACAGGGAATGGCTCTGACTCCCGGCCACGCAGTTTTACCCGGGCCCGCTCACCATCATGAAGGTTTTATTTTTTACCTACGTGACTTTACCGAATAGAACCAAAGAGTATCATGAAGGTCCTTAATGATCGTGAGCACAGGGTCAGGGACTCCACAAGCACGAAGAACAACCCAGAGCCCAGGCCTACTGATGGTATCATAGGCCTTGACCAGGTCAATAAAGCAGAGATGTAGGTCTTGTTGGAATTCCCTACACCACTGCTGTAGCAGACGGACAGAAAATATGGCATCTGTGCACGACCGCCCTTTCCTGAAACCGCATTAGCCAAACAGGCACATAGCATGCACACTTGGATCAGGACATTTTGTTAATTGTGTAATGAGAGAGTGCCAGCTGGGGGGTTACAGGGGACATCTGCACGACCACCGCTGGGTAACCGGTATCCAATCTGGAGTAGGGATTCATTCTAGGCCAAAGGTAACGGGCGGAGCTACGGGGAATATTCTGGAACCATCTGGAGGGTTCCACGAAAGGGCGTGGCCGCAGGCAGAGCTTTGCTCCGCCGGGGGGCATATAAGCAGAGGCAGGAGAGGACTCGGGGTCGGTGTGGGAGCCTCGGGTCCGGACTGCATCGCCGCTCTACCTCTCCTTGCCAACGACCACGTGGCGAACCTCCAGCGAAGCCGTCTCCCCTCTGGGCACGCTGCCAGCCAGCGGCGTGAACGGGGAGAGAAAGCGAGAGGGAGATGGAGTGCAGCAGCAGACGGGAAAGTGAGAGAACTGCCCGTAGAGAGAGAGAATGCGGAGCTGTGCAGACATTGTTAAATAAAAGACACCAGTCCAGAGTCGTTGTCGAAGTCGTTTATTACAATTGCATACTCTTACCAATGATTTCATTGATGCCTACTTTTGCCATTTGGCACATTTCTTTAGCACGTTTTGTATGAAGATTATCATATTTCTTTAATGTCTTTTCCTATCGCCGTGTATGGTCGTGCTACTCTGAGGAGTTAGCTGATCGTTCTGTTGCTCAATTTTAACAACCGTAACCATTGAGGGTTAATTGTACGGATCAATGAGTAGGACAGCTTCAGAGTACGGTGTTGACAATTCTGATCATAAGTGTATTCACATATTAGAGTGTTTTTAGATATTAAAGTTGCTTAACATAGAAGAATCTGAGTGGTTCCTTCCTAAGTTAATGCATAATAATCTTAATTGTAAGAACTGTATCCTGCGGTAAGATCTGAATTCTGAGACCTGACAGAATTACACTAAAACAGAATCAGTAAAAGTTAAAGCTAGAATCATTGAATTATCACAACTGGTAATACAACCCTAGAAAACGAAGCTGAGCCTAAATTGCATAATTGCATACATTTACCGAATTCCATATATTTGCATAATTTTATTAAATTACACTTTCTATTGTATTTTCACGATTGGTAATACACCCTAGACAACGAAGCTGAGTAATTTGCATAGTTGTGTAGTGAGTCCAACTGGGTCACAGACGTCTTAGGAGCAACACTTTATTACATCAACTCAACACAACATAACGTAACCTACACTCGGGTGTTGAATGCCCATCTAACCACGCTACGGCAGAACTAGACACGGTTTGCTATCCCGGTCCGGAACACGAGCTGGTTCCCGGACCGCGTGGCTAGAGGCTTCTTCAACCCGACGTGGATCTTCTTCAACAACAACCCGAAGAACCCCGAGCCCCACACGGGGCCACCGTTATATCGTCTGGGGCTGGGGCTGGCTCTGCCCCTCGCCCCACCCACCTTCTAGATCTCTCGAGCTCCTTCTTGAAGGCTCCCGAGAGCTCTTTTAGACCAAGTGACTGCGCAGCGGCCCCCGTCCACCGGTGGCCCCCCTCCAATATCCAGTCACGTGACAGCAGGTCAACCAGCGTGTCATGCCCAACGTAACCCTGGCTAGCTGACACACTCTCGCTCCCTCACCGGGAGCCCGGTGAGGGAGCGTGGTGTTTCCGCGCTAACCAGCGCTCACCCAAGCCCCACTAGGGCTGGTGTTACGACCCGTAACTGGGCTGTACATAATGACACATCCGCTGTGACCTCGCAAGCCTGGCACCACAGTGGCATTCACAGTCACTACAATTGCATACATTTACAGATTTTCATAAATTTGCAAAATAGTTTTTTTTTAACTAGACATTTTTCGATTTAAAGCTTTCGTGACTGCAGTAATTCATATTCTTAGTTTTTTCGGTAAAGTCACGTTGAAGAGAAACAACAAAATAACAAAATATATATAAAACAATAAAAAATAAAAAATTCTCACGACGTTTCGACCATAACTCAAACGGTCATCATCAGGTGTGTCGGTTTGCATAAATTTATTTTGAAAACGGCATATTTATTTATATATAAAAAAAATAACGTTTGCGTCACGCACAACGATTGGCAGTTTGCCCAGGACTAGTCCATCTATTTTTTGAAAAGAGGAGGGGGGAGACGAAATTTGTTTTTATGTATGCTGTCTGAAAGCCACTGTAAGCGTGAACAATCAATCAAGAACTGAAATGATTTATCAAATCTTTCCAATGATTGCTAAGATAGAATCCATCTTCTCGGTTGAAATTGTCTCTGTGCTTGTATATGTGGATAGCCTCATGAACGAATCTCTCATGGAAGCCAGATGGCTTACAAAGAACCTCCGTCTTGGAAAAGTCAATGGCATGTGAGCCTACTGAATTAGAACAATGATCTGCTACGGCCGAGGTGTTGGTCCTACCGTGTTTAAGGTCTGCTTTATGTTCACGAATGCGGTCCGAGATATGGCGTTTGGTTTCTCCAATGTAACTACTACCACAGAGGCAACTTAGTTTGTAGACACCAGGGTATTGTATGTCCGGAATCACATCTTTTACAGACGGAACCAGATCACGGATTTTATGTAATGTGTTGAAATGGACCTGGATCTTGTGTTTATTCAAGATTTTGGAAATCTTTTTTGTGATCCCAGCAATGTAGGGTAAAGTGATGGTTTTGAAAGGCTCCTCAAGAGGGTTCTTCTTCATGGTTTGAGTGATAGCTTTGCAGATTGTATAGTCGGAGTAACCATTAGCCCTAAGAGCTTGGTGTACGTGCTTGAGTTCACTGCTTATGTGTTCCTGGTCGGATATGCATTGGGCTCTATGATACAGAGCTTTCCTGTAGACAGGAAAGCTACCCATACGGATGCTTATCTGAAACCGGATTCCCACCACCATCCATCACAGAAGAATTCTCTCATCAAGACTCTGTATCATAGAGCCCAATGCATATCCGACCAGGAACACATAAGCAGTGAACTCAAGCACGTACACCAAGCTCTTAGGGCTAATGGTTACTCCGACTATACAATCCGCAAAGCTATCACTCAAACCATGAAGAAGAACCCTCTTGAGGAGCCTTTCAAAACCATCACTTTACCCTACATTGCTGGGATCACAAAAAAGATCTCCAAAATCTTGAATAAGCACAAGATCCAGGTCCGTTTCAACACATTACATAAAATCCGTGATCTGGTTCCGTCTGTAAAAGATGTGATTCCGGACATACAATACCCTGGTGTCTACAAACTAAGTTGCCTCTGTCGTAGTAGTTACATTGGAGAAACCAAACGCCATATCTTGGACCGCATTCGTGAACATAAAGCAGACCTTAAACACGGTAGGACCAACACCTCGGCCGTAGCAGATCATTGTTCTAATTCAGTAGGCTCACATGCCATTGACTTTTCCAAGACGGAGGTTCTTTGTAAGCCATCTGGCTTCCATGAGAGATTCGTTCATGAGGCTATCCACATATACAAGCACAGAGACAATTTCAACCGAGAAGATGGATTCTATCTTAGCAATCATTGGAAAGATTTGATAAATCATTTCAGTTCTTGATTGATTGTTCACGCTTACAGTGGCTTTCAGACAGCATACATAAAAACAAATTTCGTCTCCCCCCTCCTCTTTTCAAAAAATAGATGGACTAGTCCTGGGCAAACTGCCAATCGTTGCGCGTGACGCAAACGTAATTTTTTTATATATATAAATAAATATGCCTTTTCAAAATAAATTTATGCAAACCGACACACCTGATGATGACCGTTTGAGTTATGGTCGAAACGTCGTGAGAATTTTTTATTGTTTTATATATATTTTGTTATTTTGTTGTTTCTCTTCAACGTGACTTTACCGAAAAAACTAAGAATATATATAGACATTTTTCATGATATTATCAGGAGGCAATACAACCCTAGACAACGAAGCTGAGGCTAATTTGCATAATTGCATACTTTTACAGATTTTCATAAAATTACACATTTTTCATTGTATTACGATTGGTAATACACCCCTACATAACAAAGCCGAGCCTAATTTGCATCATCGCATGTGAATATCTTTTTTCAGTTACCATAATTGAATACAAAAACATTTTTTAAAAATGTAAGACTGTTAAAGAAGCACCCCAAGTGGCAGCTGCCTCTGTGTGGCATAAGGTGGCCCTGCACCAGCCTGCATGTGGGCATGAGTCTGTCAGTGGGGGACGATAATTGATGTGTAATTTCAGTTGTGTAGTTTGGGTAATGTTTCGAATTTGCCAAATTTTAACAACGCCAGCATGCAATTGCCAACTCGATTTGAATGTTTTACAATCAACTGTTAAGCAGACTGAGCATATTTGTAGTTAATATTCCTGGACGAACCAGGGATGTCTGTCGGATTTGAACCTTGAACCTCTGCAAGAAAAAGAGAATGCACTCCCCCTTGGCTTCCCTCAATCTGAATGCTGCAGGTGTAGGCCTCATCCGACAAAGATCAACTTCTTGTAAATACGCTATTACATGATGAAGTACATTTCAGTGCAGTAATTACATTTTGGCTAGATGCCTATCGGTAATTTTGAATTATAATTTAATTAATAATTGTCTGATTTTGCGTGTACATGTAACATTTTGTCTATCAGGGTCAAACATGGAATACATCCATAATAAAGATGTTGACTCTAAATGTGGAGGGAAAAACCGGAGGATCCGGAGGAAATTCCACGCGACCATGGGGAGAGATTTCGATTTAAAGCTTTCGTGACTGCAAGGATTCATCTTCTTTGGTTCTTTCGGTAAAGTCACATAGAATGAGAATAAATTGATAAATTGATCAAATAAAATAACACAATAAAATTCTCACGACGTTTCTGCCACAACACAAGCGGCCTTCATCAGGTGAAGGGACGAGACTGTCTGGAGGACAGCGCTGTCCTCCAGATGCTTGTGTTGTGGCCGGAACGTCGTGATAATTTTATTGTTTTTTTATTTTATCAATTTATTATTTTATTCTCATTCTACGTGACTTTACCGAAAGAACCAAAGAACACGGGGAGAGAGACGCGAAAACTCCAAATATACATCCATAATGCAGGTTTGTTAGGGTTAGATAGTGTAAATATATAAAGGTGTCGTTAAACCCGCCACCACCTGACACAGCCAACTAGTAATGGTTGTCATAAACAACATGCGAATTCGTCACTAGTACAGCACACCGGAACACTTGATTGTTAGGAGAAAGTGTGTGTTTTGGAAGTAACCTGTACAGATAACTCACGTGAGAGCTGTTCTTGTGATACGGGTCAACTGGTATTTTTCGTCATTCAGGAAGCATCTGCTTCTGGAACAAGTCATTGTCTTTGAAATAAAGAACATTCGCATCATTCATCAGTTACAAGGCATGCCACTTACAAGTTACGTGTAGGAGATACATTCTCCACAACACAAATTATTTTGTATTACGTGTTTAAATAGATTCTGTCGAACTAGGACTAGAAATGCCCCTTGATGATTAACATCTGGATGTTCAGACATTGTACACCAATACCGGTCCACAGGGGGCTTGCAATGAATCAATGATGCACTCCCAGACGGCTGTACTATTTATAGTTTGTTTAAATGTATTTGTTTCGTGAAGAGACCGACAAATGAAAGAGACGTCGTGTCTGCTGATCCGTTTCATAGCAAGTAGGTAATTTTAAGAGCACATTTGAGATGCGTCATGGATTTTTGTTACCGATTTGTATTCTTGCCTAGGTTTTATTGCATTTTAATAACTGTTTAAATACAACTTAAATAACCGTGTCCATCAATATGCCACTGCTTACCACATGTTTACTTAAATATGTAAAAGCCTCCTGGAATTCATTTGCATGGTCATCAAATTTTGACCGACACCAGAGAACACGCACAGAAGAGGAGTCCATCAGGTGCACTTTGTGTGGTAAGACGTTTGCACGGTCATCAAATCTTCACAACCGCCAGGGAACACACATTAAAAACCCCATCAAGTACACTGTGTTTGAAGGCCTTTGAAATGTTTTTAAACTGAAACACGCATAAGGAGATCTATAATGAGCAGAGGTTGCATTAGAGGTGTGACATTCCAAGTGCCACAATAAACCCATAGCTTGTAACGCAAGAACCATTAGAAAATTATAGCTCGTGCAAAGACTGTCAGCAAGTCGACGTGAAGACAGCGTGTCGGCGAGGCTGGATGCAAAGACAAAGCGCCAGCAAGTCTGGAGGATCTTGGTTGGGAAATTCCCCAGAGGTCATATTCTTTGGTTCTTTCAGTAAAGTCACGTAGATACAAAATAATGATAAAAATAAAATAACAAAAACCACTCGCGTAAACTGTAGCCTGGTTCTTAATAGAAGTGAGTGTACTGGCAGTCTATAATGTAGACTGGAGCAATGGTTATTAAGCTGGGTGAGTACTGGCAGTCTATAACGTAGACTGTAGCCTGGTTCTTAATCGGAGTGATTGTACTGGCAGTCTATAATGTAGACTGTAGCCTGGTTATTAAGTTTGGTGAGTGTACTGGCAGTCTATAATGTAGACTGTAGCCTAGTTCTTAACCTGAGTGAACGTACTGGCAGTAAAAAATATAGGATAAAAACCACGACGTTTCGATCACAACACAAAGCGATCGTCTTCAGGAGGAAAGAGGGCGAAGGTCAGCGAAGGCAACTGTTTATAAGGTTTCAAAAATGGGCGTGGCGCAAGAGCTCTGCCGGCGCAGTGAAGTGGGCGGGGCCTATGTGCCCTGGGGTAAGAAAACGACACAAATCACGTTTACTTCATACTCTGGTTCTATTGGGTAAAGTCACGTAGGTGAAAATAAAATAACAAAAAATCACGACGTTTCGGCCACAACACAGCGCTGTCCTCCAGACAGTCTCGTCCCTTCGCCTGACGAAGGCCGCTTGTGTTGTGGCCGAAACGTCGTGATTTTTTGTTATTTTATTTTCACCTACGTGACTTTACCCAATAGAACCAAAGAGTATGGATCCTAGCAGTCACGAAAGCTTTAAATCTAGAACGTTTACTTCAGTTGATTTGAATGTCGGTTTAACTTTCGCCATTAATGTTATTATTTTTGTGTAAGCACAGTATCCTTTATTTTTTAGTATTTCCTCCGAACAATAAATAACCAGCGCTGTAATGACACTTTTCCCACCAACCAGCACTGACCAAAGCGGTGAAGTATGGTCGAACACCCCCCCCCCCCGTCACGCCCCCCTGTCCCCCATAACCAGCATGGACTTGGGGGAGACCCGACGGTCATCCAGCAATTGTTATTCTGTCTCTCACTGTTCAAATAAACCTACCATTAAAATTATAGACTGATCATTTCTTTGTCAAGTGGGCAAACGTATAAAATCAGCAGGGCATCAAATACTTTTTTTTCCCTCACTGTATGAACGGCCCTTTTCTGTCAATCCACTGCTAGATGAAGGCCTCCCCACGCCGTCGCAACTTCTCACGTGGGAGTCGTTTGGCCATTCCTCACCTCAGCCGGTCACTGTGGGTTGGTGAAGGTGGGGAGCATAGACTTTGCAGCATAGTACAGCACAACGATGATTTGTGTTTGTTCATATACATTACATTCAGCGATCGTTCCAATTACATTGCCGAGGCAGTGGTTTACATTCCACATTCCGATGACGGGGTCAAGTAGTTCAACATTGCAATCTATGCTCGTATAAAGTACTTTTGGCTCATAGATGGTGTTATGTGTTTTCAATATTTCTTATTACAGGTTAAGATAGATATATAAACAACAACCCTCTGTTCGCCACTAAGTGGCGGTGACGGAGCTTGTGCCAGGCTGGGCTTGTGCCAGGACTGGTGCACCTTGAAACGATGCATATATCAACTCATAAACGTACAGATACACATTTATACGACACACACAAAGTATATTCAACACAAACACGATTAACACGCATTCACACGGATTAACATTAAGACAACAATGAATCGATGCTTGCACTTAAAGCTGACCTATCTTTGTGTGTCTGTGTGTTTTTGTTTTGGTGTGTGTATGTACGTGTATGTGTGTCCCTGTTTATGTATGCGTATTTGTGTCTTTGTGTGTCTATTTATTTTTGTGTGTATGTGAATGTGGGTCTCTGTGTGTGTCTGTATTAACAGGAAGTGTATCTGTGTGTGTGTGTTCGTTCTGTGTGTGTCTGTCTTTGTATGGATGCATGTATGTATGCGTGTCTGTATGTCCGTTTGTCTTGTGTTGCTGTATGTATCTGAATGTATTGGTGTCTGTGCGTGTTGATGTATCTGTGGGCGTGTGTATGTATGTTGCTACATGTATGACTGTTTGTATGTGTATCTGTATGTAGTGGGGAGCGGTAGTGTAGCAGTTAGCGCGCTGCGCTATGAACCTGGCGACCCGGGTTCGATTCCCGCTCACGGCCAACACCAGTGACGATTATCTGAACCGGTCCCGGGCCTCCCCTAGGTCGACTCAGCCTCAAATGAGTACCTGGTGCGGTGTGTGTGTAAACATTGCCACTAGGGAGACAAAGGCGGTCGGGCGTGGTGCTGGCCACCCACCCCCTCGTGTACCGTTCTGGCCTTCATAGGTGCTCGCTAACAGCACTTGCCCCCTACAGTTTGTTAAGGCATATGGGGGATCTTTATCTTTATGTGTGTCCCCTAGTGGTACCCCTCTTTGCGAAGGGGGACCGCACAGACTGTAACAACTACATGGGCATCTCACTCCTCAGTGTGCCGGGAAAGGTCCTGGCAAGGATTATTCAACATCGCCTTGCCAGGCACGCTTAGGAGAGGCTTGCGGAGCCCCAATGCGGTTTCAGGAAAGGACGGTCCGTCTGCTACAGCAGAGGTGTAGGGAATTCCAGCAAGACCTACATCTCTGCTTTATTGACCTGGTCAAGGCCTATAATACCATCAATAGGCCTGGCCTCTGGGTTGTTCTTCGTGCTTTTGGAGTCCCTGACCCACTGCTCTCGATCATTAAGGACCTTCATGATGGTGAGCGGGCCTGGGTAAAACTACGTGGCCGGGAGTCAGAGCCATTCCCTGTACACCTCCAGGGATGTCCTCTGGCTCCCACATTATTTAACATCTATTTTGACCACGTCGTTCGTGCAGCCTTCAATAGCTGTACCAGGGGAATCTCCATATGGTACAGATATAATGGGAGGCTGATCGATGCCCGGGTGCGGTCAAGGGATGGCTCCCTATTGCTCAACCACGTTATGTATGCCGATGATTTGGTAGTAGCTGCTCATTCAGAGGAGGAGTTGGAGACACTGCTGCTGAGACTGGAGCGTGCCACTAAGAGGTGGGGCCTTACCATCAGCCCCATCAAAACTAAGCACCTGCCTGGGTATTTTGTACCATCGGACACTCCACACCCACAACTCCCAATCGGTGATGGGGCAGTTGTGGAGAGAGTGGAGAGTTTCCCATACCTGGGCAGTGTGCTTTTGACCGGTTCCAGTTTAACAGCAGAGGTCTCACTCCGAATCAGTCGAGCGGCAATATCTTTTCATCGGTTGCGTAACGCTGTGTGGAAGCTACCTGGTCTGTCGCTCCGCACTAAGCTTCAGGTCTTCTCGGGGACGGTCATTCCCTCCCTTCTCTACGCTTGCGAAACGTGGACCCCCCTAATGGAACATCTTCGCCGGTTAGAAACATTTAGACTAGTCGGCCTACGATCCATCTTGGGTTTAACCAGGCTGGATTGTGTGAGCTCACAAATCCTTGAAAGATCTGGGCAAGGTCCCATCAGTGAGCTCTTCCGGCAGGCAAGGCTGCGTTGGCTGGGTCATGTAGCCCGCATGCCCAGCCACCGCATGCCGAAACAGCTTTTGTTCGGCCGGTTTGAGGGGGTTAAACGGGCGCGGCAAGGGCTAGAGAAGAGAAGGAGTGATGTAGTACAGGAGGACGTGGAGCTAAGTGGACTTGCCGATGACTGGTACCAGCGGTGGAGGAGGCTCGTGAAGGATGCTACTGGGCAGTTGGAGGCAGTCACCCTCCAACAACAATGGAGGGTGGAGGAGCGATGCTCACAACAACGAGCGGAGCGCCAGGTGGCTAAAGCACAGCAGGTTGGCACAGTAGGGGGCACAGGTGGTGCATCAGCCAGTCATCTCAGTCGACCCGTGGCACCTGGGTCTGCCCCGTGACCTCCTGCCAGCGGGCGTTCGACACTTCACGTGGTCTCAAGGTGCACATGGCCTGGCACAAGCGTCGTGGTGACGTCACCGCCACTTAGTGGCGAATGGCGGTTGTGTGTGGTGGGTTGTGTGTGGTGTGTGTGGGTGCGTGCGTGGTGTGTGTTGTGTGTGGTGTGAGTGGTATGTGTGTGTGTGGTGTGTGTGTGGCCGTGAGGACAATGGATTGTGTAAACAAACACTTGGTAGATATATGACAAAGGCGTATTGTCTGCAACATCTATGCGGATTAGACGTCACTTGAAGGGGATCTCAAAGGTAGTTCTGTAGTATCTGCTTCCGCAATAACAATGCTCCGCCTAATTTGGAATAATCCCAGAACGTGTGCAGCGTGCGTAGCTATTGTGGATTAAGAGGGCCGATTTGAGGTGACCTCAGAAGTAGTTCTGCTATGTCAACTTTCTGTGGTGGGCGGGGGGGGGCGGTGTGGGGGAGGTCGGGGGTGACGGTAGGGGTTGAGGGGCAGGCGGGAAGGGTGGGTGGATGAGGAGGTTGGGGGGGTGGCTGGTTAAGGGAAGGGAGGGGGGTCACATATTCGTTAAGCTACAATTACCACTGGGTCTCAACTTTCCCCCCCCGTAAAATAAACCAAAGAGGGAGGAAAAAAACTTAGCAGCACCACCCCACCCCCCTAAAAATAACGGGACAGGAGCATATGTAGGAGTGATTTATCGCAGCGAGGAAAAAGGGAATTTTAATGAACAGAGGGCAAGGCGCCGGGTGTCAAGATCTCTCAGAGAAGAGGAGGAAAAGCACGGGGCTTGAATGACTTAGTGAGCCCCCGGGGAGATAAACAGAAAAAAAATCTCCTCCTTCAAATATGCCGGGGCAGGGCCAACACGGGCCACTTTTTATACATCTTATTCTGACATGACACGCTGCACATCGGCCCTAATCAGCCCAACGGACGCTGTAGGCTATAGGGGCATCTTTATCTTTCATGGTGGTGTGTGCTTGCTAATAGCACTTGCCCCAACAGACTGTGTAGGCTATGTGGGGGATCTTTTATCTTTGCTGCGGTGGTTAGGAATGTGTGCAGTGTGTGTGTGTACATATGTGTGTACGTCATGAGTTGAGACATTGGCGGCTCGGCCTTACATACACACACATATGAAACAGAAAACAGAGACATAGATCCCCTTATCGCCTTAACAGACTTTTGGGACAAGTGCGGTTAGCGAGTAGCACCTATGAAGGCCAGAACTGTGCAGTGGAGATGTTTAGGCAACGCACTGGTACTCAGTTGCGGCGGAGTCGACCTAGGGGAGGCCTAGAACCGGTTCAGATAATCGTCACTGGTGTTGGTGGCCGTGAACGAGAATCGAACTCGGGTCGCCGGGTTCGTAGCGCAGCGCGCTGACCGCTGCACTACCGTTCTCGGCACTAAAAAGACAACACACACACGCGAAAATAAATAAGCTTACCTAGCTGTTTACACGAGAAATGTTAAAAACAACAAATGTTTGCACTTTTGTGGACAGAAAATAAAGAGTATTCCAGAGTCGGAACACAAAGACACAGGAAGGTCTACATTTACGTAAACTCTCAACTCACTTGGAGGAATATGGATATACTAAAATCAAAACTAAACAATTTTTTTATTTACCAGGTAAGGTCCACCGAGCTATAGAGATATTTTTTTCAGAAGTGAACCAGCGACCAACGATAGCTCAACGAAGTGGCTTATCTCTCAAAGCATGTTTCTAAATTTGGAGGGGAAAACCGGAGGACCCGGAGAAAAATCGACGTGCCGACGGGGAAGAGAGAGAGAGACACGCAAACTCCAAATATATAACAGGGGTCAGGGTCGAGATAGAATCCACGACCTCCTCCATACCAGGCGAGGGAGTTCACATATCCTAGCCACAGTGGTGCATGTGTGCCGCTGCTGCTGCTGGATTGAAGGTGTGAGATGATGTGAAGATATGACATGTTTCCGAGCATTAACGATGGAAGAACACACTTTCGCAGAGAGTGGAAGCTTCCTTTTGGAGAGCGGAAAGAGAGCGGAGTGGAGCCGAGCGGAGCTGCACGCTGTGGTAATTAGAAATGATTGTAAATAACGGTAAAAAAGTGAATACATTAAAATTGTAATACCCCGTAGACGCAGTTTGATTAAAATATATAAATATATAATTGTGCGTACAAAAAGTCAGACAAGCGGAGAGTGTGTGTGTGTTTGTGTTTTAAGAAATCTGGCTTGTTTAAAATTAAATGGACATTCAGATTATTTTTGGAGGGGGGGAGGGGGGTGTGTGGAAATTAAGACGTCTTTTCATTAAATATATATTTTGTTGTTTCTCTTCAACGTGACTTTACCGAAAAAACTAAGAATATAATAATAAATTAACAGTTTATAATATCCAAGTATTAACGCATCGTAATACACGGATGCATCGGTGATTGTGTCAAGAATATGCGTATAAAAAAACGCGGTTTGATGGGGAATTTTATTAATTTATTAAATATATATACATTTGAAATGTATTCAGGTAGTGAAATATGCAGATTTTATTTAATTAACTACAGAGACCATTTCATCTGTACCCCTGTATTGCGAGATGATAGCATTATACTAATTCAATTGATTATAGTACAGATGTACTCTCTGATTAAATATATCAGGTTTCTTGCATGTGGTGCTAGGTTCATATTATTAGGATAGATATAGGTAACTGCTAGCCCTTTGTTTGTGATATTTCGTCTTCATCATAATCGTCATAATCATAATCATAGCCACAACCAACAACACCATCACCATTATGATCATCACCTCCACAATTATAATAAGCAATTCCAGGAATAACATCATCGGCCGCAACCACCAGACATCATCTTAATAATCGCCACTACCACCACCACCATCATCATTCAAATAGTTGCACCTGCAAGGCCACCACCATCATCATTGCCGCCAACATCACCACCTCCACATTAGCACCAAACAAAGACAAAGATCCCCCCCTCCTATAGCCTTAACAGACCGTTGTGGCAAACGCCGTGAGCGAGCACCTACGAAGGCCGGCACGGCACACAAAGGGGGGTGATGCCTGTGCCAGCGATGTTTGAGGCTGAGTCGACCTAAGGGAGGCCAAGGACTGAGAGTGGGAACCGAACGCGCTGACGCCCGTGCCCTCTGGCGAGCGCCGGTTATTTTTTTTTTGGAGAGTCACCGATCAATGTTGCATCGCCTCCCAAACAAAATGTCAAACATCTGCTTTTCGCCTCTCAACATTTGCTCGAGTGCGATATTCACATCAGGTGAATATACTGCCACTAAATATATAAAATATGCCCACGGGACATGTTATCAGCGGTCATATTTATTTCTCTCGAAGACAACTGAAAAAAGTGCCCGTGTCCTGCCGTTCTTATTTACCCCGAGGCTAAAAATCCAAGCGGCAAGTGGCGGCCGAGTCGAAATGTTGCTCGACGCACCCCGTGCCGCGCGTCAATGTTTGGCGAGCGGTGGCAAATTCCAGAGGGTAGAGGCGCAGGCCCTACAATTTCTCGCTCACGCCGTTGCAGGCGAAAGGTGGCCTTCAACTCGAGTGAGCTCTGTCTATCGACAGCCCCTCTCGAGACCCACAGACTAAAGCACACTTACAGAGACCCATAGAATAACGCACACTTACAGACTCATAGACTAACACACACTGACAGTGACCCATAGAATAACGCACACTTACAACGACTCATAGACTAACACACACAAAGACCAATAGACTAAGATAGACTTACAAAGGACACACTTACAGAGACACATGGACTATCACATACTTACATTGAGAACCATGGACTATCAGAGACTTAAATAGAGACCCATGGACTATCACAGACTTATATAGTAACCTATTGGGGATGGTCAACAAGCACAAATAATAATAATAAAACGTTAACACATTCATCAATAACGCACCTTAAAAAATAAATAAATCTTTATAATAGCAACTGTTTTGTTCCCGGCCCTTCTACCCAGGGTAACGAGATTCCAAAGATGCACACACAATGACAAAGATCCCCCCGTATAGCCTTTAACAGACTATTGGGCAAGTGCTGTTAGTGAAATCCTGCACGGCACACGAGCGGGCGCGTGGTCAACACCTCGCACGGCCGCCTTTGTCTCCCGAGCGGCGATGCTTACACGCTGCACCAGGTACTCATTTAAGGCTGAGTCAATATAGGGGTGACACAGGACCGGTTCAGACATTTGTCCCCAGTGTTGGCCGTGAGCGGGAATCGAACCCCGGTTTCTGGGTTCGCAGAATAGTGCACTAACCGCCGCTACACTATATGCTCTCACGCAAAGATCTCCCGTGTAGCCTTGACAGACTGTTGGGGCAAGTGCTGTTAGCGAGCACCTACGAAGGCCGGCAACGGCACACGAGGGGGTGCGTGGCCAGAACCACGCAATTGTACACCGCAATGAAGTCCCAGTGAGACACGGAGAGCCTCGGTCACCTTGAAGATCGCACGTGAGCGGCGCACGCACGGCTTTGCACAAAACGAAGTGCTGCTTGATCCAACATAATCGGTAGGTTCTGTCGGTGGGCACTTGGGCTCAGGCGAAGCGAACTGTAGGAGGATCGGGGTGTGGCTGTCGCAGACTCCAGGATTCAGTTTTCTACTCGTATCTAAAGAGCCTCGGCACCACACTCGACCAGGATATGTCGTTCGATCGCCAGGTGCAAAATGTAGTTAGGTCCTGCAGGTTTCATATCAGGGCTCTTTGACGCACTCGACCACGATTGAGTAGTGACGCAGCCGACACGGTGGCGTGTCGATTAGCATGGACAAATCTCGATTATTGCAACTCACTACTCTATGGGACGTCTGCCAAAAAATATTACCAAGCTGCAGCGTGTACAACATTCTTTAGCACGTGCCAGGACGGGTATTGCAAGATCTGACCATGTCCGTCCGGTGCTCGTCGAGCTGCATTGGCTTCCGGTTGCTGAACGAATACGCTGTAAGTTCGCGCTCATCACACACAAAGTGCTTGCCACTGTAGAGGTGTTAACTACGCGCTGTTGCGTAACCTGCATTGCCACCAGCAGGGCAGTGCAGCATTACCCCTGGGTACAACGGTTGGGGTCAGTCGAGGTGAAACGGACCTCGGGGAGTTCTCTCCCTGCACGAAGATAGAAGACTGGGCTGAAGCCTAGCTAGGACCCTGGACCAGCATTCCAGCCATTCTAAGGGCTAAGGCTCGGCATACCCAGTGGTCAGGACCCACCGGGCCAGCGGTGGGTCAGATAGCCTCCCCTAGGTCCTAGCCGGAGGACTAGGATAGCGGTAGACGTGTGAGTCCCGCCAGGTCTGAAGGCTGTGTACCTCCTTAGGTATCAAGGAGGTTAGCGGTAGACGTGTGAGTCCCGCCAGGTCCGGAGGCTGTACCTCCCTAGGGTATCGGGTGAGGGGACCGAATATCCCTCTGTCTGTGTTAAGCGTTGTATAAGGAAATAATACGATAAACAGAGTGTGCCTCCTAAAGAAGTCTGCTCGTCCTTACAACACTACACCACAAATGAACCACAATACCTTGGTGATCACGTGCAGGGACATAAATCATCACGCAAACTCCGGTCATCCTCGCGGCGGCTTTTGGCTAACCATCGAACAAAGACGGTCACTGCATCGCGCACTTTCAGATGTCACCTCCGCATCAAGGTACTCATTTGAGGCTGAATGGACCTAGGGGAGACCCAGGACTGGTTCAGATAATCGTCACTTGCGTTGGCAGCGAGCGGGAATTGAACTCGGGTCACCGGATTCGTAGCGCAGTGCGCTCATCGCTACACTACACACTCTCACACAAAAACAAAGACATAGATGCCCTGTGAAGCCTCAACAGACTGTTGGGGCAAGTGCTGTTAGCGAGTACTTACGAAGGCCGGCGCGACATACGAGAGGTCGGGCGGCCAACACCACGCCCGACCGCCTTTGTCTCCCCAGTGATGATGATCGTATACACTCGCATACTCTCAATCTCACACGCGCACTTCCTGTCTCCAAAGTGAGTGACTTCACAAACCATTTCCGACGATTGATTTTTTTTGCACCCCCCCCCCCCAGGCCTGTCTCTTTGTTTGAAACGTTGCCCCCCCCTCGCCTTCCACCGCCCCCCTCCACCCCCCCCCCCCCACCATCGACCCCCTTCCCCTCCCAAAAGACTTCCCCTTCCCAGCAACTACCTCCACCCCCACAGTCTCCCCCAAAAGCCACAGTAATCCTCCTTGCCCATTCACCCACCTCCACCTCCAAAACCTTTTTCTCTCTCTCCATCTCTCTCTCATCCCTCTCCATCTCTCCATCTCTCTCTCCCTCACCCTCCATCTTTCTCCATCTCTCTCTCTACCTCTCCATCTCTCTCATCCCTCTCCATCTCTCTCGCCATCTCTCTCTTTTTTACGATCAGAGGAAACAAGAAGATGCTCAGTGTATTCAGCACTTTGCTTCGTTCATCATTTCGGTTTTTATTTTTAATGCTTTGCTTTATGTAACCCCCCCCCCTTTTAAATAAAATATTTAACAAAAGATTTATCGCTCTGCTCTCCTTACCCCTTCCCTCTCTCTCTACCCCCCTCTCTGCCCCTCCTCTCTCTCTACCCCCTCTCTTCCTACTCCATGTCGCTATCTCGCTCTCACTCTCTCGCTCACTCTCTCGCTCGCTTTTTTGTTACTACAAGTGCTGCATCTGCACGCAGCCCTTCTCGCAGTCCAACGGCCTCCGACGGGTAGCTCATATCTGCATGCAGAGCTCTCCGTCATCTGCCACCGAGCACACGGCCTCCTCCAGCACCCACTGCTCCTTGAAGGCCGGCACGGCGTGGGTCAGCCGCGCGTGGCGGAACTCCAGCCACACCCTGGCTCCGACCAGAGCGCGGAAGATGCCCAGGCTGCTGGTCGGACGTTTCCCCTTCAGGGACAACTTCCTCGCCCTGTGTATGGCGAGCTTGGCGTGGCCGACGAGCACGTTGACCAGCCCCTGAAGATGTTGGGATTCGTCGCCCTTCGGGTAACCAAAGATGAGGACCGTCGGGGTGAAGTAGAGGCTGAAACTTTAGGAGGATGTTTCTCAGGACCTTGAACAGCGACCATCTCTCTCTCTCTCCATCTCTCATCCCTCTCCATCTCTTTCTCTCCATCTCTCTCCATCTCTCTCTCCATCTCTTTCTCCATCTCTCTCTCTCCATCTCTCTCTCACCCTCCATCTCTCTCTCTCCCCCTCCATCTCTATCACTCTGTCTTTGCAGGAGGCACGGATGGACAATGGCAACTCTGGCTGTCTCACTCCTGGGCTCACTCACAGACACGCACAACGCACACACTCTCAACCGGTTGCACACCCGCGGATTCACTCCAGGCGTCGTGTTTTAGAGGCACATTAGCCACTATCCCCACAGCGAGGTGAGGCGATGAGGCATGGCAGAGAGAAGGGGAGGGTGGGTGGTGGAGGAGGAGGTGAAAGAGGAGAGGTGGATTGCTTGGAGGTACATTTGTAGATAGGTGCTCGGTGTGTAGGTAGCCAGATGAGCTGCAGACGTAAACGTTTTGGGCAAATTTCGTATAATCTGCCGAACGTCCATTTTTTTGGGAAATCGGGCGGACGATCCACACTCATGAAGGTTTATACAACGCCGCCATGGATCCATTTTTCTATGCAGAAACTTTGGTTTACGGCGCATCTTCTGTCACGCCTGCTCCGACGTGACTTTTGGTGTGCAGCCTTTTGTTCCTCTCAAGTGGTTAATATGCGAATGATTGTTTTTTTTACCTCTTAAACGTGAGGTTAAATACAAAGGCGGCCGGGCGTGGTGAATCCAAGTCCCGGGCCAAGCCGGGTAGTGATAATAAATATTGTTCATTCTGAACGTGGGCCGGCCCTTCCCTCTCTCTGGCTCTTCTCTCCGTCGCCCATTAACGACATCCTTCACTCCACTCCCCTTGCCATGAGTAAACATCACTCCAGGATTAATAAATATTCAGATTCTGACTTGTCTTGAGAGTCACAATCGACGTCTGATGTGCCTTTGTTCTCGAATCAAAGTCTCCCTATTCCCGTCTTCTCGCTCCGATGCCCAACACGAGACCCACGCTACTTTGCGCACTTTATCTGAATATACAGAGAGAGAGATACGTGATAGTCGGAGTTGAGAGGGGTAGTGAAAGCACAGTCCAGAGGTAGTGTGAGAGTTGGACAGCGACACACGCGGAAAGACACTCGTGGAGACAGAAATCAGAGACAAAATGCACATTGATCGGGGTTTCAACGTGGATTTTGATGACGATCGCTTGTGTTGTGATCGAAACGTCGTAGTTTTTTGTTTGTTATTTTTCTTGTTTTCTTTGAACATATTTCTGTGACTTTACCGAAAGACCCAAATAATATAATTGATTAAGTTACACCGCCGCTCATTGGGGGAGGGGATTGTGTTTTGAAACCCCTCAAGTGACGTCATGTCACCTCCTGCTGCCTCGTGACGTCACGAGATACCAGGAAGCTGCCGATCCTCACGCGCGCTCACTGAGATCCGAGGTGAGAAGTTCACATTGTGGTGGTGGTTGTGGTGGTGGTGGTTGTTGTTGTTGTTTACCCAGGTAGAGCCTCGCTCCTTCTCTCTCTCTCTCGTAGGGATATCAATTGAGTAGCAGCGAGTATGGAATCGACGTCCAGGTTGGAACATTACAACGCGGGGCCTAGCCTTGCGGGGCCTTACCTCCTGCCCATCGCCTGATTGCATTTGCTTTAATTCTCTGCTTAACTACTCCTTTGTTTCTTTCGGTAAAGTCACGTAGAAAGGGATTTTTTAAATTAAATAATAGCATACGACGTTTCTATTGCAACACAAGCAATCATCATCAGGTACGAATGAATGAGGAAACAAACCTAGTAATCTTAGAAATATAAGGCAATACAACAGAGAGAGTCGGCTAACATAAGTCAACACCCTACCTGGTTGATTACGTTCTTTCAAAGATTGATACATTTGAGAGAGACAGACACATAAGCAGAGAGAGACACACAACATAGACACACAAGACAGACACAAGCAGAGAGAGAGACAACACAGAGGCACAGAGAGACACACACCATAGACACACAAGACAGACACAAGCAGAGAGAGACAACACAGAGGCACAGAGAGACACACAACATAGACACACAAGACAGACACAAGCAGAGAGAGACAACACAGAGACACACACATAAGGCACACGGAAAAATAACGCCTCTGTGTCGAGGCCTTAAATAGAGAGAGAAGGGGGGTAGTAGAGAAATTAACAAGTCAATGAGAGATTTGGAGCTTTCGTGACTGCAGGAAATACTAGAGCGACAACAGGACACACAGAGAGAAAACACACTTCATTAAACAAACTTAGTAAAAATTGGAAATGTCATGCAATGCAACACAGAGAGTCGGTCAACACATAATTAACGCATAGCCTGGTTGATTACGTTCTTCCAAAAATTGCTAAATTAGAAGTTAAGTGTGAAATTTTGAGAGAGAGCGACAAGACACAGACACGGAGACACAGACAGACACACAAGCAGAGAGAGACAACACAGAGACAGAGAGAGAAAACAAACTGCAATGATTAATCTTCTTTGGTTCTTTCGGTAAAGTCACCACGTAGAATGAGAATAAAATAATAAATTGATCAAATAAAATAACACAATCAAATTCTCACGACGTTTCGGCCACAACACAAGCGGCCTTCATCAGGTGAAGGGACGAGACTGTCTGGAGGACAGCCGCTTGTGTTGTGGCCGAAACGTCGTGAGAATTTTATTGTGTTATTTTATTTTATCAATTTATTTTATTCTCATTCTTCGTGACTTTACCGAAAGAACCAAAGAAGATGAGTCCTTGCAGTCACGAAAGCTTTAAATCGAAAATTAAACTGCAGGAAATACTAGAGACAACACAGACAGAGAGAGAGAGAAAACACACTTAATAAAAAATATACTTAGTAAAATTTGGAAATGCAATGCAACACAGTCAACACACAACTCATAGCCTGGTTGATTACGTTCTTCCAAAGATTGCTAAATTAGAAGTTAAGTTTCGATTTAAAGCTTTCGTGACTGCAAGGATTAATCTTCTTTGGTTCTTTCGGCAAAGTCTCGTAGAATGAGAATAAAATAATAAATTAATAAAATAAAATAACACAATAAAATTCTCACGACGTTTCGGCCACCACACAAGTGGCCTTCAGGTGAAAGGAACAGACCTGTCGGGACGACAGAGCTTCAATGAACGTTGTTAAGATTCGTAGCGTCTTTTAAGCTGGTTTAGAGAGGTGAGGCACCTTGACAAGTTAAGTGTGAAATTTGAGAGGGAGACAAGACACGGAGACACAAAGATAGACACACAAGCAGAGAGATACAACACGAAGACACAAAGAGAGAAAACAAACTTAAATCCTCCCCGTAGAGGTGGTTTAAACTTGATTTGGAGCTTTCGTGACTGCAGGAATTACTCTTTGGTTCTTTCAGTAAAGTCACGTAGAATTTGTATTTATTGATGAAATACAAATTTTCTCTGCTTAAGTTTATTTTGTCTTCACCTGGCTCACTACTTTGAAACTTTTTTATTTTAAATATTTCTACAGGTTTTTTTTATTTCACAAGGCATAGCCCATTTGAGATATACTGCTCTTTTTCAGAAGCGACTGCTCACACCAAAGTGGGCTTATCAACTTGTGGAAATGTATATCGGTCAAATACTCTAAACGCGTGAGATGTTGACTCTAAATCGGAATGGAAAAACCGGAGGATCCAGAGGAAATTCCACGCGACCACGGGGACAGAAACACGCAAACTCCAAATGATCATCCGTAATACAGGTTTGTTTGGGTTAGATTGCGTAAATATATAAAGATGTCGTTAAACCCGCCACCACCTGACACAGCCAACTAGTAAGGGTTGTCACATAAAGAGAACGTGGCCAATTCGTCACTGGTACAGCACACCGGTTGTGTGTTGGAGAACCAAGCCACAACATTTACAATCTGAGTATGACCTTCGCCAGTAATTACAACCAGCTTCATGAGGCGACAGCCAAATGTTGTGGCTTGGCTCTGTGGGAATATAAATCAGGTCGCTGGGTTTATAGCGCAGCACGCTAACCTTTGCACTACCGCTCCCCACTCATGCACAAACATTATTATCGGAAGTATAGTATTTATTCAGTAATAACTAAGTTACCCGGCTTCGCACAGGTCTCAGTATTCAAACATCAAGAGTAATGTCTTGCAATGCTGGCTTTATTAGAATTATTGAATCATGCCAATGAAGTCTGTGAATGTGTGTATATTGTCACGGTTTTTTGGTTGTGTTATACAATCGCACGGCTTGTTTGTTTCATAATGAGGACAGCTTTTAAATTTGTTGCCCTTGGAGAGCTTCAGGATAGACAATGTTGGATGTTTTGCCATCTGGTGGGTTTAATCGAATGAAGCTTCAATTTTGGCGTACATGTCGGCAGCAAATTGTGGAAGAGCTCTTTGGATCTCAAGAAGAGATTGAAGCTGCCGTTTCGCACCATGATCCTGAAGGCAAAGAAGTCCATGGCGGAAATCTTATTTTGTGTTAACAAGCCTGTTACTGGGTCAGTTTGGCAAAGTAGGAAATTGTCGCCATCATCACCTTGCCAGAAAATCTGTAGACATTGAAAAGCATCATAGGATCGGTGTTTCATTTCTGTGTAGGGTATTGTTCCTCAGTTGCAAGACGACGCCTTGAGTGACATGTTGTTCAGCAGTCGGAATGACAGCGACTTCAGATGTTGTGAGTGCATTTAAGCGGCACTCATGTTGACCATGTTGAGTTTAGTCAGCATGAATGACAACATTGTACTCTGAAGTCGTCTTCTTCATGGCACACTTGAAACTGTGAACATAGAGTTTTGCTTATGGAGCACGTCTTGCCACAGCAATATGACTTGCATCTTGGTGTTGATGACATTTTTTTCCAATGCTGTCTAGTATTGTTCAGACATGCAAGCAGTTCTATGGTAATGTAGGTAGGTCATTAGGTAGTGGCAGCAGACTGCCAATGCGATTATGTATCTGGCCCTGCACTTTAAATGTGGGCATGTAGCCAGATGTTGGGATGAATTGGTTGGTGCCAAAACGTGTAATTTTGAAGCATGAGTTCTATCTTCTATTTCATTGGACCTCCTTTGCCAGTACCAAAATATGAGAATAGGATTTTTCCCCTTTTTTCTGGCAACAAAAAAACCTTTTTTCAAGGAATGGTGTCTGCATTAACCACAATACTTGTCAGAATGCAAACAAAAACATACTCTTATAATATAATTATTGTCTTTGAAACTGATTGGTCTGTCTCTGGTGTGGACCAATCAGTTTCAAAGACAATGCATATATTATCAGAGTATATATTTTTTGGCATTTTGACCACAAGTATTGTGGTGAATGCAGACATGATTTCTTGTAAAAGTTGTTTTTGTTGCCAGAAAAAAGGGAAAAAAACTATTCTCTATGGTCTATTGTTGTTTTGGAATTGGCTTGCATAGGTAGTGTTGGCATGTATCAATACATGAATAGGCTTGGGATGGTCATTAATTGTAGGCAGCTGAACCATGCTATAGTTAAATCTTGTCTTAAAGCTTTCGTGACTGCAGGAATTCATATTCTTTGGGATGTGACCCCTGACATGCACTACCCCGGCGTCTACAAACTAAGCTGTGTCTGCGGCAGCAGTTACATTGGGGGAAAATAAGCGACATGTCTTTGACCGTGTTCATGATCATAAGGCAGATCTGGAACACGGTAGGACCAATACCTTTGCCATAGCTGATCATTGTTTTAATGCGGTGGGCTCACACGAAATTGATTTCTCCAAGACGAAGGTACTTTGCAAACCCACTGGCTATCAACAAAGATTAGTTCATGAAGCCATCCATTTTTTTCAGACACAGACCCAATTTCAACCGAGAAGAGGGGTACAAACTTAGCAATCCTTGGAAGGACGTTATCAACCAGTTTCAGTGATGTTCCCATCCTTCCACCATCCGATGTTAGCTGTTATTTTGGGCTCTCCGATTTTACATTAACAGGTAAAATATCTTAAACTAACACAGCCACCTTCGCCCGCCAATCTAGAGGTGGCAGCGGCTCTGTGATCTTTCATTAACATGCTAATCTCTCACGTTAACATAGCCACCTCAGCGCGCTTGACGTGGAGGCCGCTCACCGATCTTACATTAACATGCTGCATTGGCATTGCTGCTGCATTGACATTGCTGCCCCACCCATGCTGCTGATGCTGCTGACACACTTGGGCTATGCCCATCTCCAAACCTTTATAAACAGTTTGCCTTTAGAGGCTTACCTCTTTTCGTGATGACGACCGCTTGTGTTGCGATCTAAACGTCGGTAGTTTTGTTATTTTCTTTGAACCTATCTACGTGACTTTACCGAAAGACCCAAATAACATGGTACAGTTGCAGCATAGCCCTGGAGGGTCTCCTTTCCATGTCATTGCATGCCAGTATCTGCAAGAAGTAGACATGGAACCAATGGCAACTAATGAATCAGAAGAGTAAATGAAGTGAGGAATGTGTGGAAAAGACTTCTTTATGGCTGCAGGGTAGGCACCTGGTTGCAGCTATTGTTGTGCTGTTTGCAATCTGCCTTGCTTGTTGGTGGACTGGAGTTTTATTCGCTGTGGCAGCAGCCATTTGTGCTGTTGGTTTTCTGTGTAGCTCATTGCTGTTGAGGAGTTGCATTTTCTGTAGGTGCAGGCAAAGCAACACTGGCAGCATGCTGTCCTACTTCTTGCTCTACTGGAGTTTCATAAGCTGTAGGTGCAGCCATCGCAGCATTTGTACGAATGGCATAAATGATTGTTATCGCGTTTGGTGAAGAGAAACACACGTTTTCTGCAAGCCACATTATAGGTTGAGGTAAAAGTAAGCAGAAAAAAATAGTAAACAGTGAGTGTGTGAGTGAATGCTATATAGAGATTAAGGAAATTATATTTAAATTGGTAATCGTTGTAGGAATGTGAAGCCATAGCCACAAAGGAACACAGTATTTGTAGTGCTTGATGTGGGTTTTAATAGTATGTGTGTTGGTGTGTGTACATATATGATTATTTTAATGCTAGTGCGTGTATTTGCATGCTTTTTATTCCTTACCAGGCGATGTAGACTTGATGTATTTAGTCGTAGCTGTTATAGCATCTCTGTTGGTTTAGAAGGAGGTCGGTAGTGTTGGTACGTTGATGTAAATATTTTTGTATCGTACATTTTTTAAATATAAATATTGCAGTGTGTGTTAGAGGTGAGCCGTGCACGTGCAGAGAGGACAGTAGGAGCCGGAAGTGGATGAATTTGGCCGCAAAAACGCAGGGCTGATAATAGGGAAAGATAATGTGGTAAATATGAGAACAAATATAGCAGTGCAGTGGAGACACTTATGTTATGGTGAGTGCGTGGAATTGTAGGATATGAAATGTCATAATGTGTTTGCATGTGTGGCAAACCGGAAGTAGTGAGAATGCCCTGGGCTTTAACACATGGCAAGAGAAAGAGAGGGGGGGAGGTAAGGAGCAGGGGGGTGTGCAGGTGGTACAGGTGTTGAAGGTTAGCAGGTAAGCTAAAAATAGTGCGAAAAACACACTAACTCACCCGTGAGTGTGCGTGGAAAGTTTGGGGTGTATTGGCGCAATTTGGTTCACGAAAAAATTTACACAAGTGCAAAGTCTGCTTTATCTTTATAGATTTAGACTTTTCCATCTTGGAATATTGTTTTTGTATACGATTTGTCCATGTTCATTTCAATTGTTGAGTTTATTTGGAATATAATACAGTACTTATTTCAATTGTGATGTTGTAAATTTTAGTTAATGTTTACCTAACTCCATTACTCAGGTAAGGCTAAAGCTGCATGACCAGGAGTCAGAGCCATATCCTGTTAAACTTGGCTTGTGACAGAAATTAAATCTGGCCCCATGCATTACATTACATAGCATCTTCAATAACTATGTAGTTTGGGAAGTTCCCAATCGTCATGTAAAAACCATTGCATTTGTTACGGTGATAATGATACGCTAATCGATGCCTGGTTATAGTTAAAGGATCGTTCCCTGCTGGTCAACCATGTTACATCTGCTGATGATTTGGTAATGGCTACTCAATGAAATGGAATTAGGGAATCTTGTTCTGTGGCTTGACAATTCCATCATGAAATGGGGCCTTGCAAATGTTTCAAAAAAAATCACCTGCCTGGGAATTTCATGTCGTACAACACTGTACCTGCTCAACTCTCCATGAATAATACCTGGTTAATGTGTTCACGACCAGCTCTGGTTTGGCAGCCAGTCTCACTTAAAATTTGTCAAGCAGCATTTTTTCATTAGACTGTGTAACACTGTGTGGAAGGTGCCTGGACTTTTGCTCCATACAAAGCTGTGAGTGTCCATCGCCAAGGTCTAGTCCGCCTGAGACCATCCCTCTTCCTGCTATACTGGCATCGCACCCGCCTCTCACCCTTCATCCTGTGGATGTTTGGTGCACAGGATGGCACCATGTAGCCATTTTTAGCTGGCCCGACTGGGTTACATTGGTCACGTGGCCACGAGTCGCTTGTTGGCAAACACAACCCCTGGACCTGGCTCTAGGGTTGATATCAATATAGAATATATACAAGGATGCCCCCCAATAGACTCCCCCTGGAACTCTACCAGACACGTCCAACTGGGCGAAGACACCAGGGCTGGCTGCATGACACGCTGGTGGGCTATGTTGCTCGGCTGGCCTGGGAACACTTTGGAATTCCCCAGATTGAGCTAGAGTCTGTCGCCAGGGAAAGGGAGGCCTGGACCGCCCTACTCAGTGTGCTGCCACCGCGACTCTTGCCAGGACAAGCGTTTTTAGAATCGAATGAAACACAGCTGTGATTCTTCTTGGCCACAGATATTACTCTGTGGATGCAAAATATGATCCTTATTTAAATGACCATCTGTGCTGGCTTATACACTGAAGGCTGGCCTGCCTATGATTCATCCTTAATTCAACCTGACTCTTTTGTATAAAGCTTACAGATCCTTAAAATATCATCAATCTATATATATAAAAAAGTCAAAAATTGTCTGTCTGTGGGTTTGTTTGTGGGTTTGCGTGTGTTCGCGGTTTACGTAAAAAAAAGGCAGTTACCACACCGTAAGCCCCCGGTGAGCAAGCGCTATTCCTTTTCACATCCATCAACTTTAAATTTGTTTAATAAGCGATTTAGTGTGATTTTTGTGCGCTTACCTTTTATTTAATTAATTATGTCGCATGCACGACCATACCAACTCACGCGCCTTTGGTGGACGGGACGGCCCAGGCTAAGCCTTTGGTGGGAGTGAGGGGGACATTTTCTTTTGCGTTAAAAATGCTATAAAAATACACTAAACACTCACATTAATTCTTAATTGTGTGATGTCCCCCCCACCCCGATGCATGCAGTTATTACTATTATACAGTCGCTATATGCTACCACTATAGGCCGTAGATATTACTGCAGAGCGGCCATGGAGATCGTGGCTGGGGCGGGGGTCAGGGATAGCAGCCCAGCCCCAGCCTGCCAAGGTGCCACCTCGGCCGGCTGGACAATCTAGGCGAGGCCGGAGGCTCTGCACGGTGCTAGGCCTCACCACGCCACTCTGTCAGGTGAGTACTATGTGCTATACAGTCGATAAATACTGCTAAAGATTCGGCATTTAATACTTTAGTGATAGCAGGTACCACCACAGTTGGTATGCACTGCTGTAATAATAGGTACCACCACAGTTACTATGCACTGCTCTTAGATTTTTTAAAGTAGGTTTGACATTTTTTTGACCCGGGCAACGCCGGGTACTTCCCGCTAGTATAGAATATAATCATTAGTCTCTTTGACAGGCAAGGCTGCATTGGATTGGTCATGAATCCCGCATTCCCAGTTACCGCATGCTCAAGCAGCTTCTGTTAGTCCAGATATTAGGGGCTAAACAGGCATGGCATTGGCTAGAGAAGAGATTGGAGGATGTGGAGGTGATGGGAACTGCCGATGACTGGAATCAGTAGTATCAATATAGGCCTCTGGAGGAGGCCCGTGAGGTATGCTGCAGGGCAGTTAAGATATATTTGCTCTGCAACAATGATGAGGTCGGAGGAGTGACACATGAATGGGTGGAACACTGTGTTTCTAAAACCCAGCAAGACAGTGGGGAGCACAGCTGGTTCATCTGTAAGTCATCCCTTGACACCTGGATCATTCCCATTATCTGCTGACAAAGAATCCACACTTACATGACCTTAAATTGCACCTATCATGGCATTAGCATTGTGATAAGGTTACTTTCAATTCGTCATGAATGGTAGATGTTTTGTTTATATAATATGTTAATGATCCATGTGAAATGTACATGTATTTAACAGTTTATCTTTGTGGGAGCTTTAGTGCAGTTATTTCACTGCATTATGAACTCAACAAATAGTTTATGGCCAACAGCAAACATGATTGATAACACTAACAAAACAATTGTCCCTGGGTAGTGTTATTTTCTAATTTTTTATGCCTCAAAAGTACAGAAAATTGCTATTATTCAACAAAAAACTTTGCTTTTGTGACCAGGACAGTGATATATTTTTTTCAATGAGAAAACGTGTGCGTTTGTGTCATTCCTTCACTTAAAGTCCTGGTCACAAAAGCAAAGTTTGTGGGGAATACTTTTTAGGCATAACCAATTAAAAAATAACACTTGCTACCCAGGGACAAAAATTGTGTTTCATAGTGTAAGTGAAAGCTGAACTTATTGTGGGCCTCTGCTATGTTGATTGATCTTAAATTTATTACATGGTGAAGTGAAGAAGCATTAATACTGAGCAGATGAAGGTGCAAGGAATGGTTCTGGACACACCACCTTTTTACCATGCCAGTGTGTGACTGTCAAGTTTGTATTTCCAGTAATGTATATTAACTATTGAACATGGAGGTTAAATAAAAAAATGTGTTTATTTTAGTTTTCCTCTGGAACTTTTTTATGAGAATGGGAACAGTCAGAAAAACATCTAAAAACATATGCAGCTGGAGTTAGATCTATTCATCTGAGCATTCAAGCAAATCTGAGCCTGGCTTCACACCTTGAAGTTTCGATTGAACATTAATTTATGCATTTCTGCATAATACAAATAGTATTATTTTCAACACCCTTTGCTATGTTAGCTGAATTTTTCTTAAATAAATATCCCTTTTGTCGCTAGACAGCTGAAATTGTGTGCTTGGATTTTAGATAAACATTTTGAAGATACTAGGGCATCCATGAATATTTATGACCATTTGCCTTCTAATTGTGTGCCTTAACAGCCCATGTGATGAATTGGGGAATCTTTTTAACTTTCTCATGAATATATGAATAAGTATAGACGTGCATATCATGTGTGACTGTGTATATATTCATTCCTCTGTGCCTCGATACTGACGTAGATGGTGTGGATACGTTTTTCTGTCCGCAGCTGACGCTTCCTCTGACGCTTCCTCTGCAGAATTGGTCTCATGGAGCAAAGACACTCAGCGCAGCTCAGTACAAAAATGAAACAATGCGACCAGGATGCAAACAGCACGGATTGTACTGGAAATTTGACACAGCACCAGAGAACTCACACAGGAGAGAAACCATTCAGATGCCCTCTATGTGGGAAGGCATTTGCACAGTCATCAGATCTTCAGAGCCACCAGAGAACACACACGGGAGAGAAACCCTTCAAGTGCACTGTGTGTGAGAAGGCATTTGCATGGTCATCAAATCTTAAAAGACACCAGAGAACACACACAGGAGAGAAATCTTTCAAGTGCAATGTGTGTGAGAAGGCATTTGCACGGTCATCATATCTTACAATACACCAGAGAACACACACGGGAGATAATCCCTTCAGGTGCACTTTGTGCTCGAAAGCATTTGCAGATTCATCACATCTTAAACTACACCAGAGAACACACACAGGAGAGAAACCCTTCAAGTGCAGTGTGTGCGGCAAAGCGTTTGCACAGTCATCAGATCTTCATAGCCACCAGAGAACACACACAGGAGAAAAACCCTTCAGGTGCCCTCTGTGCGGGAAGGCATTTGCACAGTCATCAGATCTTCATATCCACCAGAGAACACACACGGGAGAGAAACCCTTCAAGTGCAGTGTGTGTGACAAGGCATTTGCAAAGTCATCAAATCTTAAAAAACACCAGAGAACACACACAGGAGAGAAACCGTTCAAGTGCACTGTGTGTGAGAAGGCATTTGCACAGTCATCAGTTCTTCAGGGCCACCAGAGAACACACACAGGAGAGAAACCCTTCAAGTGCACTGTGTGTGAGAAGGCATTTACAGAGTCATCACATCTTAAAAAACACCAGAGAACACACACAGGAGAGAAGCCCTTCAAGTGCAGTGTATGTGGGAAGGCATTTTCAAGTTCATATCATCTTAAAATACACCAGACAACACACACAGGAGAGAAACCCTTCCTGTGCACTGTGTGCGGGAAGGCCTTTACAGGGTCATCAAGTCTTCAAAAGCATCAGAGAAAACATACAGGAGAGAAACCCTTCAAGTGTACTGTGTGTGAGAAGGCATTTGCACGGTCATCAGTTCTTCAGAGCCACCAGAAAACACACACAGGAGAGAAACCCTTCAAGTGCACTGTGTGTGAGAAGGCATTTTCAGAGTCATCAAATCTTAAAATACACCAGAGAATACACACAGGAGATAAACCATTCAAGTGCACTCTGTGCGGGAAGGCGTTTTCACATTCACCACATCTTCATAGACACCAGAGAACACACAGGTATCAGAAGAGCCCTAAGGAGTGTAGTCTGAAATCGACTTGTGAAAGTCAAAGTGCTGCAATGAGCCCATCCCTCCTGATAAAAGAACCAGAAGTAAATTCCAGCTTGGACACTATGAAATGTATCAAGGTAAAATTTGAAGAGCCGAAGGTGAAATGTGAAGAAGTGATGGTGAGGAGCGATGAAGTTAAGATAAAATGTGAAGTGATGAAGAGCGATGAAGTGATGGTCAAATGTGAAGAAGTGATGGTGAAGAGCGATGAAGTGACGATAAAATGTGAAGATGAAGATGCAACTCCAAAATTGGACCTTCACATCGATGGAGGCAATGTGAAGCAGGAGGAGAATTCTGACTGTGAGGCAGAGCAAGGCAACTCCCAGCAGTTTGTGGAAGTGGAGGTGTGGGTGGACTTCTTAGACAATACAAAGTCAAATGGAGACCCTGTAGATGTGTAATCTTGACAATGAAGCTCCAATATATTCACGTTTGTCACAGGCCTTTCATGAAAATAACGTGAAGTTGAACTCTCAATTCCTAGGTTCAACCTGCAGAGTAAGAGCGGACAGTATTTGCGGACCTGTGGGTTGGGTAGATCTCTTACCAGGGGCCAGAGCTCCCAAGTATTCAACACGTAATACTAATAGCATTTATATGGTGCTTGGTTATTCGCCTCAGCAACTCGGAATTTTGTATATCTCATCACAAACACTCGAAGAGCATGTTGTCTATATACCTTTTCCAAAAATGTATATTAAGAGTGATTCTGCCTTTTTTTGTTAATTTTGATCGGGATGTAGTGCTGGTGCACGGAAAGGGTGAGTCACCCTCACCCCTCCCCCACTGCCTCCTGCCTTGCCACACAAAAGACAGCTGGAGGATAATTACTCACAAGCCTGTTTGGGAAGTCATAAATGGTAATAATAAACAGCAAACCCAATGGGGGGCTCATGAGATTCTGCGGGAATCCCCAGTTAACTTCAAGAGGAGGCCTCCGTGAAAGAAACTACCCACAATAAAACAAATGTAAGACTAAAACAGCAGGAGTCACGAACCTCCCGCGACAGCGAAATCCACCCAAGGGCAGTTAATCATTACGAGCTGACTAAGGTTTTAAAAATACAACAGTAAAGTTCGAAGCTTAGCTATAGCTTCAACCTCAGGATATCAAAATATAACTTGAGAATAAGAAGCACGGATCCTTGGCGATACAGATTGGGAACAAAGGTTAATAAACCCTCAGAATATCTTTGGTAACAACTATGGTATACCACAAATGTTGGTTAAGAATTAACCAAATAATAATTATGAAAGTATTAGACCTAGGGTCAGTCAGAAGAGATACAATGCGTAATGTCAATCACACACGACCAATTTAATGTATTCCACGGGATCAGAGCCTCACCAACCGCCTTCGTCTTCCAGGGGGGCATCTCCCCTGTATATCAAATATCACGCAAGAATTCCAAACCGTGACGTGAGTGCTTTGAACGCTGCTCAAAACGTACTTTGAGTCACTTGCTGAGTCAGTACTGGAAAGTGGTATGGTACCAAGCTATAAGAGGTGTAAAATATTTTTTTGTTTAACTTCAAACCTGTGATGAGAGGACGGAAAACATGGCGACAGCAAGAACGCAAGAACAAATAACATGACTACGAGTGGCAGGCTCCGGGGATTTTCTCGTGACTGGCAAATTGATAGGGAGCTCTGTATCGGCAGAAGCCACGCATCACGGAGAGTTTAAAAAAACAAGTGCGTCATTCAAAGAGGCTGCCAGCCAAGGCTGGTACTCGCAGTATGACAATACAAATGTGGGGAAGAGTGCTGTGGCATTACTATTCCCGGTGGCAAGGTCGCTGTGTACAACCAACACATACGATCAGGGTGACAATCGTTAAAATTGTGCTCCGATCAAAGTCAACCCTGCAAGCGAAAACTGGTGAAACCACTTCGTGAGAGTACCCCTTTAAATCGCAATCCGCAGGTGAAGTTTAGTTGAGGGTCAGATCAGAGACTAACATGGAACGATATAACTTGATTTGTAGCGTGTCCTCTGTGCAGCACGAGTCGTAGACAACTGGAAGAGGACTCTTGATGAGGGGGTGGGGGGGGAGACGACAGGCACTGTCTCACCATGTCACTCCACAGTCTACAAGGATTAAGAGTGTCTGGTGCCAAGGGGGGTGACGCTTGGCAACCAGCAGACGATCTGCGAGTGGTGTCTGGCGACGGGATCATCGACGCAGACGGAGCCGTACCCATCATCCCTGCCAGCACGGGCACCGCGACAGCGTGACCAGCGTGCCGACTCGGCAACCACCCCAGCAGTGGAGAGAGACTGGCCAAGCAGCCGAGAGCGCCGTCTGTTCGACACACGCCAACCCAGCGCCCCTGCTGGAGACCTGTGGCGTTTTCTGTACAAGGAACGCTGCACCTCGGAAGCCGCTAACTCAACAGTTGGCAAGAAGACAACACACACCCACACACAACGCGCATATTGGTACTGAGATTGTTCCAAAAAGTTATCTTGGTTTCGAAAAGGTTTGCCATCCCAAGATGGTGGGTTAACTATTAGCTGATCGTGAAAAGCATTGTTCTGTCCATTGACTTTCATGAATATGGTCGTTTCGAAGTATTTGTCATTATTTTTCATTGCATAACCTTACCAATAATTTAATTGATGACAATGAACATTTATAAGCATCTATGTTACGAATCTACACACAGGAACACTATTGTGTTGAGATGTTTCTTTTGATCACAGAATCTCGCCTGCAAACTCATTAGCCAATTGATAAGCATTTGTTAGCCAAACAGGCACACGAGCATGCACACTATTGTTTCAGGACATTTAGTTAATTGCATAATCTTACCAATTAATTCATTGATGTCTACTTTTGCCATTGGGCACATTTCTTTAGCATGTTGCATATGAATATATATTTTAAGGACTTTTCCTATCACAGTGTATGGTCGCGCTGCTCTGAAGAGTTAGCCGATTGTTCTGTTACTCAATTTTAACAAACGTAACCATTGAGGGTTAACTGTACGGATCAATGAGTAGGACATCTTCAGGAGTACGGTGTCTGATCATAAGTGTATTCGCATATTTGAGTGTTTTTAGATATTAAAGTTGCTTAACATAGAAGAATCTGAGTGGTTACTTCCTAGGTTCATGCATCCTGCAGTGAGATCTGAATTTTGAGACCTGACAGAATTCCAATTAAACAGAATCAGTAAAAGTTAAAGCTAGAATCATTGGATTATCACAATTGGCAATACAACCCTAGACAACGAAGCTGAGCCTAATTTGCATAATCGCATATATTTACATTCCATAAGTTTGCATCATTTTAACAGTTTACACTTTTCATTGTATTATCACGATTGGTAATACACTCCGAGATAATGAAGCTGAGCCTAATTTGCATACTTGCATTAATGTAAATATTTTATAAATTAGCATAATTTAATACAATTACATTTTTGGGCTTTTTTTCAAGACACTATTTTTAAGTAGCACCCCAAGTGGCAGCTGCCTCTGTGTGGCATGTTGCCCTGCACCAGCCTGAATGTGGGCATGAGTCTGTCAGTAGGGGGCGATGATTGTTGTGTAATCTCAGTTGTGTAATTTGTGGGTAATAGTAATAGGTTTTTACCCTTTTAGCTGGCACAAAAACTGACACCTTTATACAAGGGATCATGTTTGCAATATCCACAACACAAGCAGTCAAAAATGCAAACAAAAAGAGACAACTCTGATAATGATATGCACTGTCCTTGAATTTGATTGGTGCACACCCGAGACAGCTTTTCTTAGAGCCGTCTTTTTTTGTTTGCATTTTTGACTGCTTATGTTGTGGTTATTGCAAACATGATCCCTTGTATAAAGGTGTCACTTTTTGTGCCAGCTAGAAGGGTTAAAACCTATTACTATATCTTGTTACTGGCAAAGGAGGTCTCAATGTTTGTGGGTAATGTTTCGAATTTGCCAAATTTTAACCACAATGCCAGCATGCAATCGCCTCCTCGTATTGAATGACAATAGTATTTTTTACAATCATTTGCATATTGGTAATTAATGTTCCTGAACGAACCAGGGATGCCTGTCGGATTTGAACCTTGAACCTATGCAACAAAAATAGAATGCACTATCACTTGGCTTCCCTCAATCTGAGTGCTGCAGGTGTAGGCCTCATCTGACAGATCAACTTCTTGTAAATACGATATAAGATGATGAAGTACATTTCAGTGCAGTAATTATATATTGGCAATATGCCTATCGATAATTTAGAATTATCATTTAATTAATAATTGTCTGATTTTGTGCGTACATATAACATTTTGTCTATCAGGGTCAAACAAGGAATCCGTCCATAATATAGGTTTTGGGTTAGATCCCGTAAATATATGAATGTGTCGTTTAAACCCGCCACCACCCGACACAGCCAACTAGTAAGGGTTGTCACGTAAACAGAACGTAACCAATTCGTCACTAGTACAGCACACCTGAATACATGGTTAGGAGAAAGTGTGTTTTTTGGAAGTAACCTGTACAGATAACTCACGTGAGAGCTGTTGTTCTTGTGATATGGGTCGAGGGGTATATTTCGTGATTCAGGCAGCATCTGCCTCTGGAACAAGTCATTGTCTTTGAACATTCGCATCATTCATCAGTTACAAGACATACCACTTACAAGTTACGCATAGGAGTACATTCTCTACAACACGAATTCTAATTTTGTGTTACGTGTATTTTAGATTTTGTCGAACTAGGACTAGAAATGCTCCTTGCTGATTAACATCTGGATGTTCGTAACCATCGGTTGAAGCAAGCCCGACTGCTGTTGAGACACTGTACACCAATACCGGTCCACAGGTGGCTTGCACTGAATCAATGATGCAATCCCAGACGGCTGTGCTATTTATAGTTTGTTTAAATGTATTTGTTTCGTGGAGAGACCGATAAATGAAAGAGACGTCGTGTCTGCGGATCCGTTTCATAGCAAGGAGGTAATTTTAAGAACACATTTGAAATGCATCATGGATTTTTGTTACTGATTTGTATTCTAGCCTAGGTTTTATTGAATTTTAATAACTGTTTAAATACAACTTATGTAAGTGTCCATCGATATCCCACTGCTTACCACATGTTTACTTAAATATGTAAAAGCGCCCCCTCTGGAGACATCACCTCAAAGTGATGTCAGTGCCTCCCTATCTCTGGTTTGTGACCTCACCAAGAGCAGACCTCGCCTCGTCCACGGGACGTGACGACTGTGCACCGAGTCTTGGAATTAATTTTCACGGTCATCAAATCTTGACCGACACCAGAGAACACGCACAGATTAGGAGCCCCGTCAGGTGCAGTGTATGTGGTAAGACGTTTGTACAGTCATCACATCTTCACAACCGCCAAGGAACACATTAAAAAACTCCGTCAAGTACACTGTGTTTGAAGGCCTTTGAAGTGTTTTGAAACTGAAACACGCATAAGGAAATCCATAAAGAGCAGAGTCTGCATTAAAGGTGTGAAATTCCAAGTGCCACAATAAGCCCATAGCTTGTAACGCAAGAACCATTAGAAAATTCTAGCTTGTGCAAAGACTGTCAGCAAGTGTCGACGTGAAGACGGTGTCGGCGAGGCTGGATGCAAAGACAAAGCGCCAGCAAGTCTAGAGGATCTTGGTGGGGAAATTCCCCAGAATAAAAAAGTGAATAAAAATCTATTTTAAAAACACTAACGTAGACTGTAGCCTGGTTCTTAATCGGAGTGATTGTACTGGCAGTCTATAATGTAGACTGTAGCCTGGTTATGAAGTTTGGTGAGTGTACTGGCAGTCTATAATGTAGACTAGCCTGGTTCTTAACCTGAGTGAACGTTCTGGCAGTAAAAAATATAAAATAAAAACCAAGACGTTTCGATCACAACACAAGCGATCGTCTTCAGGAGGAAAGAGGGGGAAGGTCACCGAAGACAACCGTTTATAAGGTTTCAAAAATGGGCGTGGCACAAGAGCTCCGCCGGCGCAGTGAAGTGGGCGGGGACTATGTTCCCTGGGGTAAGAAAACAAGAAAACGACGCAAATCAAGTCATAACTTAACCTGTGCTCCTTTGACAAGAAAACAAATCAAATCATGACCCAAAGTGGTTGATGACATCTTTCCAATGTTGCTGAGTTTATAACCATTATTTCGGTTGAAATTGTGTCTGTATATATGGATGGCTTTATGAACAAATCTTTGTTGATAGCCAGTGCACTTGCAAAGTACCATCATCTTCGAGAAATGACTTTCGTGTGAACCAGCCACATTAAAATAATGATTAGCCACAGCAGAAGTATTGGTCCTACCGTGTTTCAAATCTGCCTTATGGTCATAAACACGGTCCTAGACATGTCGCTTAGTTTCCCCAATGTAACCGCTGCCGCAGATACAGCTTACTCTTTGGTTCTTTCGGTAAAGTCATGTAGAAAGAGAAAATAATAAATTTAAGAATGACTTTACCGAAAGAACCAAAAGCGCCAAATCAAGATACAGCTTAGTTTGTAGATGCTGGGATATTGGATGTCAGACATCTTGTCCTTCACAGATGGGATCAGATCACGAATATTTTTTACTGTATTAAATCGGACCTGGATCGTGTGTTCATTATTTTGGAAATCTTTTTGGTTACCCCTGCTATGTATGGCAAGGTGATCGTTTTGATTGGATCCTCAGATGGCTCCTTCCTCACGGTTGGGGTGATGGTTTTGCAGATTGCGTAGTCAGAATATCCATTCGCCTTGAGAGCTTGGTGCACGTGTTTGAGTCCACTGGTTGGGTGTTCATGGTCAGAGCGTAGTGGCGACGATGGAGCTGGTCTTGCAGAAGAAGAGCCACGTGGTCAAAGACGAAGAGATGACGAATAGCAACGACGCAGCCAGGACCCAGGCCCCACACTCCAGCCCCGAACCGCTGGTTCGGTGCTCCTTATATTTGCCTGGCGCGGCCAAGCTCCACCTCTGGCCACACCCCCTTTCTAGATCCCTCCGGATGGTTCCCAGAGCTTCGACCGACTCCGCCCTTCACCTTTACCCCAGATACACCCCTTCAGAATAAGGTATTATGTAATGCAGCTATAACCGTAATTACCCATTCAGGCCGGCAGGTGTCATCCTGTAATTACAGATGTAAAACATACTATTGTATCATTCACAACGCATGACCAGGTCATTGCATGTTGGTGCCATGGTCAATATTTGGGTAATTCCAAAGATCCAGAAATTACATAATGGAGATTCCACATCAATCATCGCCCCCTACTGACAGACTCATCTCCACATGCAGGCTGGTGCAGGGCCACCTGATGCCACACAGGGGGAGCTGCCACTTGGAGGTGCTCTTAGAGTGTGATTTTTGAGATATGATACAAAACTCCGAGCTGCTGAGGCGATTGAGCAAGCACCGTACAGTGAGGGAAAAAGTATTTGATCCCCTGCTGATTTTGTACGTTTGCCCACTGACGAAGAAATGATCAGTCTATAATTTTAATGGTAGGTTTATTTGAACAGTGAGAGACAGAATAACAAAAAAATCGAGAAAAACGCATGTCAAAAAAATGTAACATTAATTTGCATTTTAATGAGGGAAAAAAGTATTTGACCCCTCTGCAAAACCTGACTTAATACTTGGTGGCAAAACCCTTGTTGGCAATCACAGAGGTCAGACGTTTCTTGTAGTTGGCCACCAGGTTTGCACACATCTCAGGAGGGATTTTGTCCCACTCCTCTTTACAGATCTTCTCCAAGTCATTAAGGTTTCGAGGCTGACGTTTGGCAACTCGAACCTTCAGCTCCCTCCACAGATTTTCTATGGGATTAAGGTCTGGAGACTGGCTAGGCCACTCCAGGACCTTAATGTGCTTCTTCTTGAGCCACTCCTTTGTTGCCTTAGCCGCGTGTTTTGGGTCATTGTCATGCTGGAATACCCATCCACGACCCATTTTCAATGCCCTGGCTGAGGGAAGGAGGTTCTCACCCAAGATTTGATGGTACATGGCCCCGTCCATCGTCCCTTTGATGCGGTGAAGTTGTCCTGTCCCCTTAGCAGAAAAACACCCCCAAAGCATCATGTTTCCACCTCCATGTTTGACGGTGGGGATGGTGTTCTTGGGGTCATAGGCAGCATTCCTCCTCCAAACATGGCGAGTTGAGTTGATGCCAAAGAGCTCCATTTTGGTCTCATCTGACCACAACACTTTCACCCAGTTGTCCTCTGAATCATTCAGATGTTCATTGGCAAACTTCAGACGGGCATGTATATGTGCTTTCTTTAGCAGGGGGACCTTGCGGGCGCTGCAGGATTTCAGTCCTTCACGGCGTAGTGTGTTACCAATTGTTTTCTTGGTGACTATGGTCCCAGCTGCCTTGAGATCATTAACAATATCCTCCCGTGTAGTTCTGGGCTGATTGCTCACCGTGCTCATGATCATTGCAACTCCACGAGGTGAGATCTTGCATGGAGCCCCAGGCCGAGGGAGATTTATAATTATTTTGTGTTTCTTTCATTTACGAATAATCGCACCAACTGTTGTCACCTTCTCACCAAGCTGCTTGGCAATGGTCTTGTAGCCCATTCCAGCCTTGTGTAGGTCTACAATCGTGTCCCTGACATCCTTGGAGAGCTCTTTGGTCTTGGCCATGGTGGAGAGTTTGGAATCTTATTGATTGATTGCTTCTGTGGACAGGTGTCTTTTATACAGGTGTAGGGGTGCTATGGGGAATAAACACATGGCACGGGAAGGTGTGGTTCACCCACACCTTGGTGGCTACAACAACATCCGCTAAGGCTCCAGTGGGTATAAAGTGCGGGGAGCCAAGGAGCTCGGGGCAGAGTGTGGGGCCCGAGGCTGAAGCAACCAGTGAAGAAAGAAGGCCAGCTAGGTGAGACCCTGGAACTCCTGTGACCGCTGCCCTTTTCAGGGCCGGCACAGCAAGCCAGTGGTGCGGCCCCAGAGCCCCAGAGTCAGAGTCCTTCTAAGGGCCGGTCTGGTCGGCGGGGTGCCGAGATCTGTGCCTAACCAGGGCCGGATCTGATTGCCTCCCTTAGAGCCCTACCAGGAGGAACTGGGAGCCTAGAGCTTAGGCTAGAGAGCCTGGAGTGTGTTCCTGAGTTATACGGGTGGAGGGGCCGCTACCCCTTCTAGTGTAACCCTTGTTAAGGTTTAAATAAATAGTGCTGCTTCTATTCTGCCGTCTCCGTGTCCTGGAACCCACTACACAGGTAACAAGCTGAGATTAGGAGCACTCCCTTTAAGAGTGTGCTCCTAATCGCAGCTCGTTACCTGTATAAAAGACACTTGGGAGCCAGAAATATTTCTGATTGAGAGGGGGTCAAATACTTATTTCCCTCATTAAAATGAAAATCAATTTATAACATTTTCACATGCGTTTTTCTGGATTTGTTGTTGTTATTCTGTCTCTCACTGAACCTACCTACTCTCACTAAACCTACCATTAAAATTATAGACTGATCATTTCTTTGTCAGTGGGCAAACGTAAAAAATCAGCAGGGGATCAAATACTTTTTTCCCTCACTGTATAAATGCTAATATAACGTAGTGAATGATCGGGACCTTATTGGCTCTTGCTGCTGGGTAGACATCTACCCAACCCACAGGTCCACAAATACTGGCCCCTCTTACTCTGCAGGTTGAACCTAGCAATTGAGTGCTCAACTTTACATTATTTCATTAAGGGCCTGTGACAAAGGTGAATCTATTGGGGCTTCATAGTCTCAAGCTTACACATCTACCAGGTCTCCATTTGACTTTGTATTGTCTAAGAAGTCCACCCACAGCTCTACTTCCACATTGCTGGGAATTGTCTCGCTCTGCATCAGTCAGAATTCTCCCCCTGCTTCACGTTGCCTCCATCGATGTGAAGGTCTGATTTTGGAGTTGATTCTTCATCTTCACATTTTACCTTCACTTCTTCTCTTTTCACCATCACTTCTTCACTTTCACCTTTGTCTCTTCATATTTCACCTTGATACTTTTAAAGTGTCCAAGCTGGGATTTCTTTTGGTTCTTGTTTCATGAGGGATGATTGCAGCACTTTGATTTTCACTAGTCGATTTCAGACTCCAATCCTTGGGGATCTTCTGATGCCTGTGTTATCTGGTGTCTTTGAAGATGTGATCCTGAATGTGCAAACGCCTTCCTGTACAGAGTGCACTTGAAGGGTTTATCTCCTGTGTGTGTTTTCTGGTGTTTTTTAAGAGCAGATTCATATGAAAATGCCTTCCCACACACACTGTACTTGAAGGGCTTTTCTCCTGTGTGTGTTCTCTGGTGGCTCTGAAGAACTGATGACAATGCAAATGCCCTCTCACACACAGTGCACTTGAAGGGAGACAGAGAGAAAGACAGAGAGAGAGACAGAGAGATACACACAGAGACACAAAGAGACAATACAGAAAGACAGAGAGAGAGACACACATAGACAACCCCCACACAGAGAGAGACATAAAGAGAGACACAGAGAGAGACACACAGAGACACAAAGAGAGAGAGACACAAAGAGACATGTACAGAGAGAGATACACAGAGAGATGAACAGAGAGACACCAACACAGAGAGAGACACATACACAAAAACATCACAGCCAGTTATAGTCTGTTAAAAAACGAGAGCTCCCGCCACATCGAGGGAAACGGGCAATGGTAGCTGTGTTAGTGATGTACTCAGAAAGTCGGAAATAACAGCTGACATAGGCAGGTAGGATGGAAACATCACAGTCAGTTAAGACTTTACTTGGTTAATAACGTCCTTCCAATGATTGTTCAGTTTGTACCCATCTTCTCGTTTGAAGTTGTGTCTGTGTTTATATATTTGGATGGCTTCATGAACAAATCTCTGATGATAGCCGGTGGGTTTGCAGAGTACCTTCGTCTTGGAAAAATCAATTTCGTGTGAGCCCACAGCGTTAAAACAATGATTAGCAATGGCAGAGGTATTTCAGTTTCAGTTTTCAGTTTCATTTATTTGTTATAGCCCTGTGAGACATTCGGCTCTTGAATCGGGTGCAACCGCAACAAACAATAACATGAACAAGAAACCTCTTAAAGTGACTATGCGCAAACAGAAAAATCCAGGAAAAAACAGCAAAGTCTTCCAGAAAAAGCACCGTATATCAATGCTGTGTGCAAAAATCCCAGTGGGATGCAAGTCCGACAATAACAACCATAAGACAATTTAGATTAAAGTTATCAGTCTAACTCTGTACAACAACAAATATGGCTAAATCAAAACGTTTTCGAAATCACCAAAATAAAGCTATAAAAGCAATGTAACAGCAATCATAGGAACTGTGATTGAAATTTTACAATAAACGATATACATAACATGTACTACCAAACTTTGCAGCCATAGCCGGCTGCATGAGTCACTCCATAAAAGCAGGAGTATCAGTAGGAGTATAAATTTTTTTCAATGCACCTTTAAGATCAGCACACTAAATCAAAACACAAGATCATACTTTGCAGCGGTCATCCGGAGCGAAACATTTGATTTCAGGCCACTGAATAGCAGTGGCAGCTATAGGTGTGCAACTCCTCTAGAGCAGTTTTGAGTGAAGATCTCACAGGTCGTGATCCAAGTTGCAGTTTATTGGCGATAGCATTCCAGACCCTGGGGGCATCAATAGCAAAGGCCCTTCAGTATTTGTACGGCAATAAGGAATGTGAAGCTAGTAAATGAGCGAAGACCTTAGGTCACATTTGTTCTTCCAGCAGGTAGTCTGCGGATTTTTTTGTAAGTACATCGTGAATAAATGAGATCTGATGCACAAGCCATCGAACATTATGATATGTTAAGTTTTACCCACAGTGGTGGGTCCTATATGGGCAGTTATATGGGCAGTTCAATGCAAATCTTAAGGCCGAGTGATAAATTGAGTCAAGCTTCTTAAGTACAGTACTGGGGGCTGATTTATATATGATGTCACAGTAATCAAGTAGAGGCAGTATATGGTGATCTTCAAAATTCAGTTTTAAATCAAGGATGACCCCAAGATACTTATAGATCTTGACTTGCTGTATTTGAAAATTATTTAAGGAATGTAATTGGGGAAAAATAACTTCCTGCTTTAGTCCTTTAGTCCTGGTGAGAAGCATATCACCTTGGTTTTGGAGGTATTCAGGACTAGTTTAAGAGCAACTAGCTGATGTTGTAGTTTGTTGAAATGAACCTGAAACTTAGCAATCACTCTGGAGCTTATTGGTCCTATCGTGTTTCAGATCTGCCTTGCCTTGTGTTCACGAACACGGTCCGAGACATGTCGTTTCGTTTCATCAATGTAACTGCTGCCACAGCCACAACTTAGTTTGTAGACACCAGGATATTGCATGTCAGGAATCACATCCTTTACAGATGGGATAAAATCATGGATTGTGTGTACTGTGTGTGTCTCTGTGTGTGTGTGTATCACTCTGTGTGTGTGCCTCTCTCTGTGTCTTTCTGTGTTTATGTGTCTTTCTCTGTGTGGGGGTTGTCTCTCTGTGTGTCTCTCTCTCTCTCTTTGTGTCTCTCTATGTGTGTCTCTCTCTACAGTGAGGGAAAAAATATTTGATCCCCTGCTGATTTTGTACGTTTGCCCACTGACAAAAAAATGATCAGTCTATAATTTTAATGGTAGGTTTATTTGAACAGTGAGAGATAGAATAACTACAAAAAATCCAGAAAAACTCATGTCAAAAATGTTATAAATTAATTTGCATTTTAATGAGGGAAATAAGTATTTGATCCCCTCTCAATCAGAAAGATTTCTGGCTCCCAGGTGTCTTTTATACAAGTAACGAGCTGAGATTAGGAGCACACGCTCCTAATCTCAGCTTGTTACCTGTATAAAAGGCACCTGTCCACAGAAGCAATCAATCAGATTCCAAACTCTCCACCATGGCCAAGACCAAAGAGCTCTGCAAGGATATCAGGGACAAGATTGTAGACCTACACAAGGCTGGAATGGGCTACAAGACCATTGCCAAGCAGCTTGGTGAGAAGGTGACAAGTTGGTGTGATTATTCTCAAATGGAAGAAACACAAAAGAACTGTCAATCTCCCTCGGCCTGGGGCTCCATGCAAGATCTCACCTCGTGGAGATACAATGATCATGAGAACGGTAAGGTTACTTAGGTATAAAATAAATTAAATCACGACGTTTCGATTACAACACAAGTGACCATCATGTGGAACAGATACAGCAGGAGAACTGCTGACATAGGATAAAGAGCTGCTGCAACGAGTTTATATCGGATTTTGGTGGGCACAACCCAAGGGTAAGTGGGCGGAGCTATTGAAGGAATTTGTACGTAAATGGCAATGTAAGAGATTGGCATGTCAATGTGAGAAGGTCCTCAGCCACCAGAGGTGGAGGGGATTCTGTGCCTGGACTGCCTCACAGATATTTAGCATGGTGATGTACTCGGAGAGTCGAAAATAACAGCTGAAACAGGCAGGTAGGATGGAAATATCACAGTCAGTTAAGACTTTATTTGGTTAATAACGTTCTTCCAATGATTGTTCAGTTTGTACCCATCTTCTCGGTTGAAGTTATGTCTATGTTTATATATCTGGATGGCTTCGTGAACAAACCTTTGATAGTAGCCCAAAGGTTTGCAGAGCACCTTGGTCTCGGAAAAAACAATATCGTGAGAGCCCACAGCGTTATAGCAATGGTCAGCCACGGCGGAGGTATTAGTTCTGCCGTGTTTCAGATCTGCCTTGTGCTCGCGAACACGGTCCGAGACATGACGTTTCGTTTCCCCAATGTAACAATCACCACAGGTGCAACTTAATTTGTAGACTTCAAGATATTGCATGTCAGGAATGACATCCTTCACAGATATAAATTCTTGTTGCAGCAGCTCTTTCTCCTATGTCAGCAGTTCTCCTGCTGTATCTGTTCGACCTGATGACGGTCGCTTGTATTGCGATCGAAACGTCGTGATTTAATTTATTTTATTTTATACCTACGTGAATTTACCGAAAGAACCAAAGAGGATGTAAGTAATGGGCAAGTAATAAACCAAAAATATTTGTTGAGCGTTTTGTATGGTGTGTATGGCATAGTGACAAAAGCTAAATGTTTGTAGCTACGTGACGTAACCGAAACAGGCAAAGAATCAGAATTCCTGCAGTCAGGAAAGTTGTAAGTGAAGATAAGTAATGTAATAATAGTAAGGTGATATTTCCATAAAGAGGTTATTTGAACGTGAGTTGACAGAATAAAAAAGATTAAAGTAAAGGGCAAGTTATGAACATAATATGTTGTGAGCACAGAAACAAAAATAATATCATATTTCCAAGGTGATGAATATAACAACAGTTTTGTACATACGTGATTGTAGCGTGAGAAGCAAGGAAATGTGTACTTACCATAGGCGTGGTGAGGCCTAGTCCCGTGCAGAGCCCCCGTCCTGGCCTACATTGCCGAGGCAGGGGAGGTAGTACGTTGGCAGGCTGGGGGCTGGGCCGCTACTCCCACACCCATCCCCCCGCTTTTGAAGGAAAAATGCTGTCTAAGCACTATAATATTATTATCTGCGGACTCTGTAGTATTAACTGGATGCATCGTGTTGGGGGGAGGGGGCGAAGAGGACATCACACTGTGAAGAAATATCGGCAGCATTATGTGTATATTTATTGCATGTTAAATGTGTAAAAGAAAATGTCCGCCGTGAGCTTGAGCGAACGCGCATCACTTGGCATGGTCCGCCCCCCCACCCCCCCCCCCCCCCCTCAGGCAATTGTCGTCAGTTGGTACGGTCGATGTCGCGCAAAGAGTAAATAATAATAAAATAAATGGCACAAATTTGTTAATTAAACTACTTTAAAGTTTACGGATGAGAAAACAGAATAGCCTATTCCCAACGCGGGGCTTAGGGCGTGCTGGCTGGCAATTTTTTTTCGACGTAGAGCCCACCGTTCGAGAGCCAAATCCCTCGCAAGCGCACGCGGAGACATTTATAGGTAAGACTAGCGGTAAGTACCCGGCGTTGCCCGGGTAAAAAATATATTTCAAAACTTCTCCTAAAAACCTTACATATAGATACACAGATACTAAGGTATTGTGAAAGCCCGGTGGGCCGTTTGTCCATTTCTCCACCAACAAAATTATAAGAGGCTTGCACAAGTCCAAAAAAATAGAAAGTGGGGGTAAACAGTTGATCTAAAAGGTTTCCAAAAATCGTCGACCCCCCCCCCCTCAAAAAATATATTGACCCTCACGTAGGTATATATACCTACACACCATACATACAACAGAGTAAGTAGTATCTATTGACTCTGTAGTTGCATATACTGACTGTACAGTAGTATATACTGAGTCAGTAGTAGCTACTGACTGTTTAGTAGTATTTACTGACTGAAGTAACTACTGGCCGTAGTAGTATCTACTGGCCCTACAGTAGTATCTACCGACTCTATAGTAGTAACAACTAACTGTATCAAAGTATATGCTGACTCTATAGTAGTATCCACTGACTATAGTAGTATCTACTAACTCTATAGCAGTATCTACTCTTTAGTAGTATCTATTGACTCTAGTAGCTAATGACCGTAGTAGTATCTACTGACTGTATAGTAGTATCTACTTACTGTAGCAGTATTTACTGAATGTAGTGGTATATACTGACTGTTTTAGTATCTACTAACTCTATATAGCAGTATCTACTATCGCTACAGCAGTGCATACTGACTGGTGGTACCTGCTATCACTACAGCAGTGCATACCGACTGTGGTGGTACCTGCTATGATTACAGCAGTGGATACTGACTGTGGTGGTTCCTGATAGGATAACAGCAGTGCATACTGACTGCGGTGGTGCCTGCTTTCACTACAGCAGTGCATACTGACCGTGGTGGTACCTGCTATGATGACAGCAGTGCATAATGACTGGGTGGTACCTGCTATGATTACAGCAGTTCATACTAACTGTGGTGGTACCTGCTATGATTACAGCAGTGCATACTGACTGTGGTGGTACCTGCTATGATTACAGCAGTGCATACTGCTGTGGTGGTACCTGCTGTAATTACAGCAGTGCATACTGACTGTGGTGGTACCTGCTATGTTTACAGCAGTGCATACTGACTGTGGTGGTACCTGCTTTCACTACAGCAGTGGAAACTGCTGTGGTGGTACGTGCCATCATTACAGCAGTGCATACTGACTGGTGATACCTGCTATGATTACAGCAGTGGATACTGACTGTGGTGGTATCCTATGACTACAGCTGTGCATACTGAATGTGGTGGTACCTGCTATCACAGCAGTGCATACTGACTGTGGTGGTACCTGCTATGATTACAGCAGTGCATACTGCAGTGGTGGTACCTGCTTTCACTACAGCATTGCATACTGCTATGGTGGTACCTGCTATGACTACAGCATTGCATGCTGACTGTGGTGGTATCCTGCTATGACTACAGCATTGCATGCTGACTGTGGTGGTATCCTGCTATGACTACAGCATTGCATGCTGACTGTGGTCATATCCTGATATGACTGCAGCATTGCATGTTGACTGTGGTGGTATCCTGTTATCACTACAGCAGTGCATACCTACTTTTGGTGGGACATGCTTTCCCTAGACCAGTGCATACTCACTGCGGTGGTACCTGCTATGATTACAGCAGTGCATACTGACTGTGGTGGTACCTGCTATCGCTAAAGCAGTGCATACTGATTGTAGTGGTACCTGCTATGATTACAGCAGTGCATACTGACTGTGGTGGTATCCTGCTATGACTGCAGCATTGTATGACTGTGGTGGTATCCTTTCACTACAGCATTGCATGCTGACTGTGGTGGTATCCTTTCACTACAGCAGTGCATGCTGACTGTGGTGGTATCCTGCAATGACTACAGCAGTACATACCGACTATGGTTGTTCCTGCTATGATTACAGCTTTCACTACAGTAGTACATGCTGACTCTATCTATTTTATATATGAAAGGGAAATTTGTGAATGTGTGTCTGTTCGAAATGTTTAGCATACTTTCCGACATGCAACCAACTTATATTATCATACACTCACTCACACAACCACCGACCCATTCACTCATCATACGCTGACTCGCTCATCATACACTGACTCACTCACACATCATACACTCACACTACCACTGACTCACTCACACATCATACACTCACTCATCATACACTGACTCATCATACGCTGACTCACTCACACATCATACACTGGGAGTGTCATGCTGCCAGCTATGGCTGCTAGTTTGGTCGTACATATTATTGATATCGTTTGTTAAATGACAATCACAGTTCCTATGATAACCGTTGTTACATTGTTTTTTAAGCTTTTTTTTGGTGATTTAGAAAGCATGGTTATTCTATATTATGGTTGGTATTGTTTGACTTGCATCACACTGGGATTTGAGCACACAGCGTTGGAATACGTTTTTTTTTTAAGATTTGCTGGTTTATCCAGGATGTTTCTGTTGCGCGTCGCAAAGTAATCTACAACCTTCGATTCCTTTGCGCAATTTAAAGAATCGATTCTTGGCGCGCTCGAGTTTAAAATAGCTAGTAGCAGTATATATCGACTCTATAGCACAAAGTACTCACTTGACAGAGTGCCGTGACGAGGCCTAGTCCCTGGCAGAGCCTCCGGCCTTGTCTAGATTGCCCGGCCGGCCGAGGCTGTTGGCTGGGCCGCTACCCCCACCCCCCCCCCCCCCCCCCCGCGCTACAATAATCCTATTTAATCGCTATAATTTTAGTATCAATCGCTCTGGCCCCTCCCCCCCTCCAACCGTATTTCCTATTTAAGCTTCTGTTCATCCCCCTCCCTCTCTCTGCCTCCCTGTCCCTCTTTCCTCCCTCCTTACCTCTTGGTGGACTTGTATATGTATTTCTACTGACCGTGTACCTCGTATTTTTCATTCTATCTATGCTGGTATGTGCAATCCAAAGGTTGAACACGAAATTTAACACTCTTCTGAAATTCGTGGTCCGCCAGGAAGTGTCTAACTGTGTTGTTGGCCTGACTGGATGTGCTTCACATAATGTTTTTTCAAGTTTGTTGAATTCTCGTCTCTCATCTTTTTGTTGTATTTACCTCCGTGATTTGTTCTTGACACCTGATGAAGATCGCTTGCATTGTGATCGAAACGTCGTGATTGTTTTTTGTTTAAATATAATTTTATTGTATTTCTACATACGTGACTTTACCGAAAAAACCAATGAGTAATTTTATGCAGTCACGAAAGCTTTAATACTTTATTATCACACTTCTACAGGGAAGTTACCGTTGTAATTATGTGTAAGATGTGCCTTTTTTTGAGCTGCCGTTTTGTATTTACAAGAGGTGGTCATTTTTTGAGCTGCCGTTTTGTATTTATAAGAGGTGGTAATTTTTTGAGCTGCCGTTTTGTATTTACAAGAGGTGGTCCTTTTTTGAGCTGCCGTTTTGTATGTGTAAGATGTGCGTGTTTGAGCTGCCACTCTCGCTCTGGCCCCTCCCCCCCTCCAACCGTATTTCCTATTTAAGCTTTTGTTCATCCCTCCGCCCCCCCCCCCCTCTCTCTCTGCCTCCCTGTCCGTCTTTCCTCCCTCCTTACCTCTTGGTGGACTTGTATATGTATTTCTACTGACTGTGTACCTCATATTTTTCATTCTATGCTGGTATGTGCAATCCAAAGGTTGAACACCAAATTTAACACTCTTCTGAAATTCGAGGTCCGCCAGGAAGTGTCTAACTGTGTTGTTGGCCTGACTGGATGTGCTTCACATAATGTTTTTTCAGGTTTGTTGAATTCTCGTCTCTCATCTTTTTGTTGTATTTACCTCCGTGATTTGTTCTTGACACCTGATGAAGATCGCCTGCGTTGTGATCGAAACGTGGTGATTGTTTTTTGTTTTAATATAATTTTATTGTATTTCTACATACGTGACTTTACCGAAAAAAACAATGAGTAATTTTATGCAGTCACGAAAGCTTTAATACTTTATTATCACACTACTACGGGGAAGTTACCGTTGTAATTATATGTAAGATGGGCCCTTTTTTGAGCTGCCGTTTTGTATTTACAAGAGGTGGTCATTTTTTGAGCTGCCGTTTTGTATTTATAAGAGGTGGTCATTTTTTGAGCTGCCGTTTTGTATTTACAAGAGGCGGTCCTTTTTTGAGCTGCCGTTTTGTATGTGTAAGATGTGCGTATTTGAGCTGCTGCTCTCGCTCTGGCCCCTCCCCCCCTCCAACCGTATTTCCTATTTAAGCTTCTGTTCATCCCCCCCCCCCCCCCTCTCTCTGCCTCCCTGTCCGTCTTTCCTCCCTCCTTACCTCTTGGTGGACTTGTATATGCATTTCTACTGACCGTGTACCTTGTATTTTTCATTCTATCTATGCTGGTATGTGCAATCCAAAGGTTGAACACCAAATTTAACACTCTTCTGAAATTCGTAGTCCGCCAGGAAGTGTCTAGCTGTGTTGTTGGCCTGACTGGATGTGCTTCACATAATGTTTTTTCAGGTTTGTTGAATTCTCGTCTCTCATCTTTTTGTTGTATTTACCTCCGTGATTTGTTCTTGACACCTGATGAAGATCGCTTGCGTTGTGATCGAAACGTCGTGATTGTTTTTTGTTTAAATATAATTTGATTGTATTTCTACATACGTGACTTTACCGAAAAAAACAATGAGTAATTTTATGCAGTCACGAAAGCTTTAATAATTTATTATCACACTTCTACGGGGAAGTTACCATTGTAATTATGTGTAAGATGTGCCCTTTTTTGAGCTGCCGTTTTGTATTTACAAGAGGTGGTCATTTTTTGAGCTGCCGTTTTGTATTTATAAGAGGTGGTAATTTTTTGAGCTGCCGTTTTGTATTTACAAGAGGTGGTCCTTTTTTGAGCTGCCGTTTTGTATGTGTAAGATGTGCGTGTTTGAGCTGCCACTCTCGCTCTGGCCCCTCCCCCCCTCCAACCGTATTTCCTATTTAAGCTTCTGTTCATCCCTCCGCCCCCCCCCCCCCCCTCTCTCTCTGCCTCCCTGTCCGTCTTTCCTGCCTCCTTACCTCTTGGTGGACTTGTATATGTATTTCTACTGACCGTGTACCTCGTATTTTTCATTCTATCTATGCTGGTATGTGCAATCCAAAGGTTGAACACCAAATTTAACACTCTTCTGAAATTCGTGGTCCGCCAGGAAGTGTCTAACTGTGTTGTTGGCCTGACTGGATGTGCTTCACATAATGTTTTTTCAGGTTTGTTGAATTCTCGTCTCTCATCTTTTTGTTGTATTTACCTCTGTGATTTGTTCTTGACACCTGATGAAGATCGCCTGCGTTGTGATCGAAACGTCGTGATTGTTTTTTGTTTTAATATAATTTTATTGTATTTCTACATACGTGACTTTACCGAAAAAACCAATGAGTAATTTTATGCAGTCACGAAAGCTTTAATACTTTATTATCACACTTCTACGGGGAAGTTACCGTTGTAATTATGTGTAAGATGTGCCCTTTTTTGAGCTGCCGTTTGTATTTACAAGAGGTGGTCATTTTTTGAGCTGCCGTTTTGTATTTATAAGAGGTGGTCATTTTTTGAGCTGCCGTTTTGTATTTACAAGAGGCGGTCCTTTTTTGAGCTGCCGTTTAATATGTGTAAGATGTGCGTGTTTGAGCTGCTGCTCTCGCTCTGGCCCCTCCCCCCCTCCAACCGTATTTCCTCTTTAAGCTTCTGTTCATACCCCCCCCTCCCCTCTCTCTGCCTCCCTGTCCATCTTTCCTCCCTCCTTACCTCTTGGTGGACTTGTATATGTATTTCTACTGACCGTGTACCTCGTATTTTTCATTCTATCTATGCTGGTATGTGCAATCCAAAGGTTGAACACGAAATTTAACACTTCTGAAATTTGTGGTCCGCCAGGAAGTGTCTAACTGTGTTGATGGCCTGACTGGATGTGCTTCACATAAATGTTTTTTCAGGTTTGTCGAATTCTCGTCTCTCATCTTTTTGTTGTGTTTACCTCCGTGATTTGTTCTTGACACCTGATGAAGATCGCTTGTGTTGTGATCGAAACGTCGTGATTGTCTTTTGTTTTAATATAATTTTATTGTATTTCTACATACGTGACTTTACCGAAAAAACCAATGAGTAATTTTATGCAGTCACGAAAGCTTTATTACTTTATTATCACACTTCTACGGGGAAGTTACCGTTGTAATTACGTGTAAGATGTGCCCTTTTTTGAGCTGCCGTTTTGTATTTACAATAGGTGGTCATTTTTTGAGCTGCCGTTTTGTATTTACAAGAAGTGGTAATTTTTTGAGCTGCCGTTTTGTATGTGTAAGATGTGCGTGTTTGAGCTGCCGCTCTCGCTCTGGCCGCTCCCCACCTCCAACCGTATTTCCTATTTAAGCATCTGTTCATCCCTTCGCCCCCCCTCCCTCTCTCTCTGCCTCCCTGTCCGTCTTTCCTCCCTCCTTACCTCTTGGTGGACTTGTATATGTATTTCTACTGACTGTGTACCTCATATTTTTCATTCTATGCTGGTATGTGCAATCCAAAGGTTGAACACCAAATTTAACACTCTTCTGAAATTCGAGGTCCGCCAGGAAGTGTCTAACTGTGTTGTTGGCCTGACTGGATGTGCTTCACATAATGTTTTTTCAGGTTTGTTGAATTCTCGTCTCTCATCTTTTTGTTGTATTTACCTCCGTGATTTGTTCTTGACACCTGATGAAGATCGCCTGCGTTGTGATCGAAACGTCGTGATTGTTTTTTGTTTTAATATAATTTTATTGTATTTCTACATACGTGACTTTACCGAAAAAACCAATGAGTAATTTTATGCAGTCACGAAAGCTTTAATACTTTATTATCACACTACTACGGGGAAGTTACCGTTGTAATTATATGTAAGATGGGCCCTTTTTTGAGCTGCCGTTTTGTATTTACAAGAGGTGGTCATTTTTTGAGCTGCCGTTTTGTATTTATAAGAGGTGGTCATTTTTTGAGCTGCCGTTTTGTATTTACAAGAGGCGGTCCTTTTTTGAGCTGCCGTTTTGTATGTGTAAGATGTGCGTGTTTGAGCTGCTGCTCTCGCTCTGGCCCCTCCCCCCCTCCAACCGTATTTCCTATTTAAGCTTCTGTTCATCCCCCCCCCCTCTCTCTGCCTCCCTGTCCGTCTTTCCTCCCTCCTTACCTCTTGGTGGACTTGTATATGCATTTCTACTGACCGTGTACCTTGTATTTTTCATTCTATCTATGCTGGTATGTGCAATCCAAAGGTTGAACACCAAATTTAACACTCTTCTGAAATTCGTAGTCCGCCAGGAAGTGTCTAGCTGTGTTGTTGGCCTGACTGGATGTGCTTCACATAATGTTTTTTCAGGTTTGTTGAATTCTCGTCTCTCATCTTTTTGTTGTATTTACCTCCGTGATTTGTTCTTGACACCTGATGAAGATCGCTTGCGTTGTGATCGAAACGTCGTGATTGTTTTTTGTTTAAATATAATTTGATTGTATTTCTACATACGTGACTTTACCGAAAAAAACAATGAGTAATTTTATGCAGTCACGAAAGCTTTAATAATTTATTATCACACTTCTACGGGGAAGTTACCGTTGTAATTATGTGTAAGATGTGCCCTTTTTTGAGCTGCCGTTTTGTATTTACAAGAGGTGGTAATTTTTTGAGCTGCCGTTTTGTATTTATAAGAGGTGTTAATTTTTTGAGCTGCCGTTTTGTATTTACAAGAGGTGGTCCTTTTTTGAGCTGCCGTTTTGTATGTGTAAGATGTGCGTGTTTGAGCTGCCACTCTCGCTCTGGCCCCTCCCCCCCTCCAACCGTATTTCCTATTTAAGCTTCTGTTCATCCCTCCGCCCCCCCCCCCTCTCTCTGCCTCCCTGTCCGTCTTTCCTCCCTCCTTACCTCTTGGTGGACTTGTATATGTATTTCTACTGACCGTGTACCTCGTATTTTTCATTCTATCTATGCTGGTATGTGCAATCCAAAGGTTGAACACCAAATTTAACACTCTTCTGAAATTCGTGGTCCGCCAGGAAGTGTCTAACTGTGTTGTTGGCCTGACTGGATGTGCTTCACATAATGTTTTTTCAGGTTTGTTGAATTCTCGTCTCTCATCTTTTTGTTGTATTTACCTCTGTGATTTGTTCTTGACACCTGATGAAGATCGCCTGCGTTGTGATCGAAACGTCGTGATTGTTTTTTGTTTTAATATAATTTTATTGTATTTCTACATACGTGACTTTACCGAAAAAACCAATGAGTAATTTTATGCAGTCACGAAAGCTTTAATACTTTATTATCACACTTCTACGGGGAAGTTACCATTGTAATTATGTGTAAGATGTGCCCTTTTTTGAGCTGCCGTTTTGTATTTACAAGAGGTGGTCATTTTTTGAGCTGCCGTTTTGTATTTATAAGAGGTGGTAATTTTTTGAGCTGCCGTTTTGTATTTACAAGAGGTGGTCCTTTTTTGAGCTGCCGTTTTGTATGTGTAAGATGTGCGTGTTTGAGCTGCCACTCTCGCTCTGGCCCCTCCCCCCCTCCAACCGTATTTCCTATTTAAGCTTCTGTTCATCCCTCCGCCCCCCCCCCCCCCCTCTCTCTCTGCCTCCCTGTCCGTCTTTCCTGCCTCCTTACCTCTTGGTGGACTTGTATATGTATTTCTACTGACCGTGTACCTCGTATTTTTCATTCTATCTATGCTGGTATGTGCAATCCAAAGGTTGAACACCAAATTTAACACTCTTCTGAAATTCGTGGTCCGCCAGGAAGTGTCTAACTGTGTTGTTGGCCTGACTGGATGTGCTTCACATAATGTTTTTTCAGGTTTGTTGAATTCTCGTCTCTCATCTTTTTGTTGTATTTACCTCTGTGATTTGTTCTTGACACCTGATGAAGATCGCCTGCGTTGTGATCGAAACGTCGTGATTGTTTTTTGTTTTAATATAATGTTATTGTATTTCTACATACGTGACTTTACCGAAAAAACCAATGAGTAATTTTATGCAGTCACGAAAGCTTTAATACTTTATTATCACACTTCTACGGGGAAGTTACCGTTGTAATTATGTGTAAGATGTGCCCTTTTTTGAGCTGCCGTTTTGTATTTACAAGAGGTGGTCATTTTTTGAGCTGCCGTTTTGTATTTATAAGAGGTGGTCATTTTTTGAGCTGCCGTTTTGTATTTACAAGAGGCGGTCCTTTTTTGAGCTGCCGTTTAATATGTGTAAGATGTGCGTGTTTGAGCTGCTGCTCTCGCTCTGGCCCCTCCCCCCCTCCAACCGTATTTCCTCTTTAAGCTTCTGTTCATACCCCCCCCTCCCCTCTCTCTGCCTCCCTGTCCATCTTTCCTCCCTCCTTACCTCTTGGTGGACTTGTATATGTATTTCTACTGACCGTGTACCTCGTATTTTTCATTCTATCTATGCTGGTATGTGCAATCCAAAGGTTGAACACGAAATTTAACACTTCTGAAATTTGTGGTCCGCCAGGAAGTGTCTAACTGTGTTGATGGCCTGACTGGATGTGCTTCACATAAATGTTTTTTCAGGTTTGTCGAATTCTCGTCTCTCATCTTTTTGTTGTGTTTACCTCCGTGATTTGTTCTTGACACCTGATGAAGATCGCTTGTGTTGTGATCGAAACGTCGTGATTGTCTTTTGTTTTAATATAATTTTATTGTATTTCTACATACGTGACTTTACCGAAAAAACCAATGAGTAATTTTATGCAGTCACGAAAGCTTTATTACTTTATTATCACACTTCTACGGGGAAGTTACCGTTGTAATTACGTGTAAGATGTGCCCTTTTTTGAGCTGCCGTTTTGTATTTACAATAGGTGGTCATTTTTTGAGCTGCCGTTTTGTATTTACAAGAAGTGGTAATTTTTTGAGCTGCCGTTTTGTATGTGTAAGATGTGCGTGTTTGAGCTGCCGCTCTCGCTCTGGCCGCTCCCCACCTCCAACCGTATTTCCTATTTAAGCATCTGTTCATCCCTCCGCCCCCCCTCCCTCTCTCTCTGCCTCCCTGTCCGTCTTTCCTCCCTCCTTACCTCTTGGTGGACTTGTATATGTATTTCTACTGACTGTGTACCTCATATTTTTCATTCTATGCTGATATGTGCAATCCAAAGGTTGAACACCAAATTTAACACTCTTCTGAAATTCGAGGTCCGCCAGGAAGTGTCTAACTGTGTTGTTGGCCTGACTGGATGTGCTTCACATAATGTTTTTTCAGGTTTGTTGAATTCTCGTCTCTCATCTTTTTGTTGTATTTACCTCCGTGATTTGTTCTTGACACCTGATGAAGATCGCCTGCGTTGTGATCGAAACGTCGTGATTGTTTTTTGTTTTAATATAATTTTATTGTATTTCTACATACGTGACTTTACCGAAAAAACCAATGAGTAATTTTATGCAGTCACGAAAGCTTTAATACTTTATTATCACACTACTACGGGGAAGTTACCGTTGTAATTATATGTAAGATGGGCCCTTTTTTGAGCTGCCGTTTTGTATTTCCAAGAGGTGGTCATTTTTTGAGCTGCCGTTTTGTATTTATAAGAGGTGGTCATTTTTTGAGCTGCCGTTTTGTATTTACAAGAGGCGGTCCTTTTTTGAGCTGCCGTTTTGTATGTGTAAGATGTGCGTGTTTGAGCTGCTGCTCTCGCTCTGGCCCCTCCCCCCCTCCAACCGTATTTCCTATTTAAGCTTCTGTTCATCCCCCCCCCCTCTCTCTGCCTCCCTGTCCGTCTTTCCTCCCTCCTTACCTCTTGGTGGACTTGTATATGCATTTCTACTGACCGTGTACCTTGTATTTTTCATTCTATCTATGCTGGTATGTGCAATCCAAAGGTTGAACACCAAATTTAACACTCTTCTGAAATTCGTAGTCCGCCAGGAAGTGTCTAGCTGTGTTGTTGGCCTGACTGGATGTGCTTCACATAATGTTTTTTCAGGTTTGTTGAATTCTCGTCTCTCATCTTTTTGTTGTATTTACCTCCGTGATTTGTTCTTGACACCTGATGAAGATCGCTTGCGTTGTGATCGAAACGTCGTGATTGTTTTTTGTTTAAATATAATTTGATTGTATTTCTACATACGTGACTTTACCGAAAAAAACAATGAGTAATTTTATGCAGTCACGAAAGCTTTAATAATTTATTATCACACTTCTACGGGGAAGTTACCGTTGTAATTATGTGTAAGATGTGCCCTTTTTTGAGCTGCCGTTTTGTATTTACAAGAGGTGGTAATTTTTTGAGCTGCCGTTTTGTATTTATAAGAGGTGGTAATTTTTTGAGCTGCCGTTTTGTATTTACAAGAGGTGGTCCTTTTTTGAGCTGCCGTTTTGTATGTGTAAGATGTGCGTGTTTGAGCTGCCACTCTCGCTCTGGCCCCTCCCCCCCTCCAACCGTATTTCCTATTTAAGCTTCTGTTCATCCCTCCGCCCCCCCCCCCCCTCTCTCTGCCTCCCTGTCCGTCTTTCCTCCCTCCTTACCTCTTGGTGGACTTGTATATGTATTTCTACTGACCGTGTACCTCGTATTTTTCATTCTATCTATGCTGGTATGTGCAATCCAAAGGTTGAACACCAAATTTAACACTCTTCTGAAATTCGTGGTCCGCCAGGAAGTGTCTAACTGTGTTGTTGGCCTGACTGGATGTGCTTCACATAATGTTTTTTCAGGTTTGTTGAATTCTCGTCTCTCATCTTTTTGTTGTATTTACCTCTGTGATTTGTTCTTGACACCTGATGAAGATCGCCTGCGTTGTGATCGAAACGTCGTGATTGTTTTTTGTTTTAATATAATTTTATTGTATTTCTACATACGTGACTTTACCGAAAAAACCAATGAGTAATTTTATGCAGTCACGAAAGCTTTAATACTTTATTATCACACTTCTACGGGGAAGTTACCATTGTAATTATGTGTAAGATGTGCCCTTTTTTGAGCTGCCGTTTTGTATTTACAAGAGGTGGTCATTTTTTGAGCTGCCGTTTTGTATTTACAAGAGGTGGTCCTTTTTTGAGCTGCCGTTTTGTATGTGTAAGATGTGCGTGTTTGAGCTGCCACTCTCGCTCTGGCCCCTCCCCCCCTCCAACCGTATTTCCTATTTAAGCTTCTGTTCATCCCTCCGCCCCCCCCCCCCCCCCCCCTCTCTCTCTGCCTCCCTGTCCGTCTTTCCTGCCTCCTTACCTCTTGGTGGACTTGTATATGTATTTCTACTGACCGTGTACCTCGTATTTTTCATTCTATCTATGCTGGTATGTGCAATCCAAAGGTTGAACACCAAATTTAACACTCTTCTGAAATTCGTGGTCCGCCAGGAAGTGTCTAACTGTGTTGTTGGCCTGACTGGATGTGCTTCACATAATGTTTTTTCAGGTTTGTTGAATTCTCGTCTCTCATCTTTTTGTTGTATTTACCTCTGTGATTTGTTCTTGACACCTGATGAAGATCGCCTGCGTTGTGATCGAAACGTCGTGATTGTTTTTTGTTTTAATATAATTTTATTGTATTTCTACATACGTGACTTTACCGAAACAACCAATGAGTAATTTTATGCAGTCACGAAAGCTTTAATACTTTATTATCACACTTCTACGGGGAAGTTACCGTTGTAATTATGTGTAAGATGTGCCCTTTTTTGAGCTGCCGTTTTGTATTTACAAGAGGTGGTCATTTTTTGAGCTGCCGTTTTGTATTTATAAGAGGTGGTCATTTTTTGAGCTGCCGTTTTGTATTTACAAGAGGCGGTCCTTTTTTGAGCTGCCGTTTAATATGTGTAAGATGTGCGTGTTTGAGCTGCTGCTCTCGCTCTGGCCCCTCCCCCCCTCCAACCGTATTTCCTCTTTAAGCTTCTGTTCATACCCCCCCCTCCCCTCTCTCTGCCTCCCTGTCCATCTTTCCTCCCTCCTTACCTCTTGGTGGACTTGTATATGTATTTCTACTGACCGTGTACCTCGTATTTTTCATTCTATCTATGCTGGTATGTGCAATCCAAAGGTTGAACACGAAATTTAACACTTCTGAAATTTGTGGTCCGCCAGGAAGTGTCTAACTGTGTTGATGGCCTGACTGGATGTGCTTCACATAAATGTTTTTTCAGGTTTGTCGAATTCTCGTCTCTCATCTTTTTGTTGTGTTTACCTCCGTGATTTGTTCTTGACACCTGATGAAGATCGCTTGTGTTGTGATCGAAACGTCGTGATTGTCTTTTGTTTTAATATAATTTTATTGTATTTCTACATACGTGACTTTACCGAAAAAACCAATGAGTAATTTTATGCAGTCACGAAAGCTTTATTACTTTATTATCACACTTCTACGGGGAAGTTACCGTTGTAATTACGTGTAAGATGTGCCCTTTTTTGAGCTGCCGTTTGGTATTTACAAGAGGTGGTCATTTTTTGAGCTGCCGTTTTGTATTTACAAGAAGTGGTAATTTTTTGAGCTGCCGTTTTGTATGTGTAAGATGTGCGTGTTTGAGCTGCCGCTCTCGCTCTGGCCGCTCCCCACCTCCAACCGTATTTCCTATTTAAGCATCTGTTCATCCCTCCGCCCCCCCTCCCTCTCTCTCTGCCTCCCTGTCCGTCTTTCCTCCCTCCTTACCTCTTGGTGGACTTGTATATGTATTTCTACTGACTGTGTACCTCATATTTTTCATTCTATGCTGGTATGTGCAATCCAAAGGTTGAACACCAAATTTAACACTCTTCTGAAATTCGAGGTCCGCCAGGAAGTGTCTAACTGTGTTGTTGGCCTGACTGGATGTGCTTCACATAATGTTTTTTCAGGTTTGTTGAATTCTCGTCTCTCATCTTTTTGTTGTATTTACCTCCGTGATTTGTTCTTGACACCTGATGAAGATCGCCTGCGTTGTGATCGAAACGTCGTGATTGTTTTTTGTTTTAATATAATTTTATTGTATTTCTACATACGTGACTTTACCGAAAAAACCAATGAGTAATTTTATGCAGTCACGAAAGCTTTAATACTTTATTATCACACTACTACGGGGAAGTTACCGTTGTAATTATATGTAAGATGGGCCCTTTTTTGAGCTGCCGTTTTGTATTTACAAGAGGTGGTCATTTTTTGAGCTGCCGTTTTGTATTTATAAGAGGTGGTCATTTTTTGAGCTGCCGTTTTGTATTTACAAGAGGCGGTCCTTTTTTGAGCTGCCGTTTTGTATGTGTAAGATGTGCGTGTTTGAGCTGCTGCTCTCGCTCTGGCCCCTCCCCCCCTCCAACCGTATTTCCTATTTAAGCTTCTGTTCATCCCCCCCCCCCTCTCTCTGCCTCCCTGTCCGTCTTTCCTCCCTCCTTACCTCTTGGTGGACTTGTATATGCATTTCTACTGACCGTGTACCTTGTATTTTTCATTCTATCTATGCTGGTATGTGCAATCCAAAGGTTGAACACCAAATTTAACACTCTTCTGAAATTCGTAGTCCGCCAGGAAGTGTCTAGCTGTGTTGTTGGCCTGACTGGATGTGCTTCACATAATGTTTTTTCAGGTTTGTTGAATTCTCGTCTCTCATCTTTTTGTTGTATTTACCTCCGTGATTTGTTCTTGACACCTGATGAAGATCGCTTGCGTTGTGATCGAAACGTCGTGATTGTTTTTTGTTTAAATATAATTTGATTGTATTTCTACATACGTGACTTTACCGAAAAAAACAATGAGTAATTTTATGCAGTCACGAAAGCTTTAATAATTTATTATCACACTTCTACGGGGAAGTTACCGTTGTAATTATGTGTAAGATGTGCCCTTTTTTGAGCTGCCGTTTTGTATTTACAAGAGGTGGTCATTTTTTGAGCTGCCGTTTTGTATTTATAAGAGGTGGTAATTTTTTGAGCTGCCGTTTTGTATTTACAAGAGGTGGTCCTTTTTTGAGCTGCCGTTTTGTATGTGTAAGATGTGCGTGTTTGAGCTGCCACTCTCGCTCTGGCCCCTCCCCCCCTCCAACCGTATTTCCTATTTAAGCTTCTGTTCATCCCTCCGCCCCCCCCCCCCCTCTCTCTGCCTCCCTGTCCGTCTTTCCTCCCTCCTTACCTCTTGGTGGACTTGTATATGTATTTCTACTGACCGTGTACCTCGTATTTTTCATTCTATCTATGCTGGTATGTGCAATCCAAAGGTTGAACACCAAATTTAACACTCTTCTGAAATTCGTGGTCCGCCAGGAAGTGTCTAACTGTGTTGTTGGCCTGACTGGATGTGCTTCACATAATGTTTTTTCAGGTTTGTTGAATTCTCGTCTCTCATCTTTTTGTTGTATTTACCTCTGTGATTTGTTCTTGACACCTGATGAAGATCGCCTGCGTTGTGATCGAAACGTCGTGATTGTTTTTTGTTTTAATATAATTTTATTGTATTTCTACATACGTGACTTTACCGAAAAAACCAATGAGTAATTTTATGCAGTCACGAAAGCTTTAATACTTTATTATCACACTTCTACGGGGAAGTTACCATTGTAATTATGTGTAAGATGTGCCCTTTTTTGAGCTGCCGTTTTGTATTTACAAGAGGTGGTCATTTTTTGAGCTGCCGTTTTGTATTTATAAGAGGTGGTCATTTTTTGAGCTGCCGTTTTGTATTTACAAGAGGCGGTCCTTTTTTGAGCTGCCGTTTAATATGTGTAAGATGTGCGTGTTTGAGCTGCTGCTCTCGCTCTGGCCCCTCCCCCCCTCCAACCGTATTTCCTCTTTAAGCTTCTGTTCATACCCCCCCCCTCCCCTCTCTCTGCCTCCCTGTCCATCTTTCCTCCCTCTTTACCTCTTGGTGGACTTGTATATGTATTTCTACTGACCGTGTACCTCGTATTTTTCATTCTATCTATGCTGGTATGTGCAATCCAAAGGTTGAACACGAAATTTAACACTCTTCTGAAATTTGTGGTCCGCCAGGAAGTGTCTAACTGTGTTGATGGCCTGACTGGATGTGCTTCACATAAATGTTTTTTCAGGTTTGTCGAATTCTCGTCTCTCATCTTTTTGTTGTGTTTACCTCCGTGATTTGTTCTTGACACCTGATGAAGATCGCTTGTGTTGTGATCGAAACGTCGTGATTGTCTTTTGTTTTAATATAATTTTATTGTATTTCTACATACGTGACTTTACCGAAAAAACCAATGAGTAATTTTATGCAGTCACGAAAGCTTTATTACTTTATTATCACACTTCTACGGGGAAGTTACCGTTGTAATTACGTGTAAGATGTGCCCTTTTTTGAGCTGCCGTTTTGTATTTATAAGAGGTGGTCATTTTTTGAGCTGCCGTTTTGTATTTACAAGAGGCGGTCCTTTTTTGAGCTGCCGTTTTGTATGTGTAAGATGTGCGTGTTTGAGCTGCTGCTCTCGCTCTGGCCCCTCCCCCCCTCCAACCGTATTTCCTATTTAAGCTTCTGTTCATCCCCCCCCCCCTCTCTCTGCCTCCCTGTCCGTCTTTCCTCCCTCCTTACCTCTTGGTGGACTTGTATATGCATTTCTACTGACCGTGTACCTTGTATTTTTCATTCTATCTATGCTGGTATGTGCAATCCAAAGGTTGAACACCAAATTTAACACTCTTCTGAAATTCGTAGTCCGCCAGGAAGTGTCTAGCTGTGTTGTTGGCCTGACTGGATGTGCTTCACATAATGTTTTTTCAGGTTTGTTGAATTCTCGTCTCTCATCTTTTTGTTGTATTTACCTCCGTGATTTGTTCTTGACACCTGATGAAGATCGCTTGCGTTGTGATCGAAACGTCGTGATTGTTTTTTGTTTAAATATAATTTGATTGTATTTCTACATACGTGACTTTACCGAAAAAAACAATGAGTAATTTTATGCAGTCACGAAAGCTTTAATAATTTATTATCACACTTCTACGGGGAAGTTACCGTTGTAATTATGTGTAAGATGTGCCCTTTTTTGAGCTGCCGTTTTGTATTTACAAGAGGTGGTCATTTTTTGAGCTGCCGTTTTGTATTTATAAGAGGTGGTAATTTTTTGAGCTGCCGTTTTGTATTTACAAGAGGTGGTCCTTTTTTGAGCTGCCGTTTTGTATGTGTAAGATGTGCGTGTTTGAGCTGCCACTCTCGCTCTGGCCCCTCCCCCCCTCCAACCGTATTTCCTATTTAAGCTTCTGTTCATCCCTCCGCCCCCCCCCCTCTCTCTGCCTCCCTGTCCGTCTTTCCTCCCTCCTTACCTCTTGGTGGACTTGTATATGTATTTCTACTGACCGTGTACCTCGTATTTTTCATTCTATCTATGCTGGTATGTGCAATCCAAAGGTTGAACACCAAATTTAACACTCTTCTGAAATTCGTGGTCCGCCAGGAAGTGTCTAACTGTGTTGTTGGCCTGACTGGATGTGCTTCACATAATGTTTTTTCAGGTTTGTTGAATTCTTGTCTCTCATCTTTTTGTTGTATTTACCTCTGTGATTTGTTCTTGACACCTGATGAAGATCGCCTGCGTTGTGATCGAAACGTCGTGATTGTTTTTTGTTTTAATATAATTTTATTGTATTTCTACATACGTGACTTTACCGAAAAAACCAATGAGTAATTTTATGCAGTCACGAAAGCTTTAATACTTTATTATCACACTTCTACGGGGAAGTTACCATTGTAATTACGTGTAAGATGTGCCCTTTTTTGAGCTGCCGTTTTGTATTTACAAGAGGTGGTCATTTTTTGAGCTGCCGTTTTGTATTTATAAGAGGTGGTCATTTTTTGAGCTGCCGTTTTGTATTTACAAGAGGCGGTCCTTTTTTGAGCTGCCGTTTAATATGTGTAAGATGTGCGTGTTTGAGCTGCTGCTCTCGCTCTGGCCCCTCCCCCCCTCCAACCGTATTTCCTCTTTAAGCTTCTGTTCATACCCCCCCCCCCCTCCCCTCTCTCTGCCTCCCTGTCCATCTTTCCTCCCTCCTTACCTCTTGGTGGACTTGTATATGTATTTCTACTGACCGTGTACCTCGTATTTTTCATTCTATCTATGCTGGTATGTGCAATCCAAAGGTTGAACACGAAATTTAACACTCTTCTGAAATTTGTGGTCCGCCAGGAAGTGTCTAACTGTGTTGATGGCCTGACTGGATGTGCTTCACATAAATGTTTTTTCAGGTTTGTCGAATTCTCGTCTCTCATCTTTTTGTTGTGTTTACCTCCGTGATTTGTTCTTGACACCTGATGAAGATCGCTTGTGTTGTGATCGAAACGTCGTGATTGTCTTTTGTTTTAATATAATTTTATTGTATTTCTACATACGTGACTTTACCGAAAAAACCAATGAGTAATTTTATGCAGTCACGAAAGCTTTATTACTTTATTATCACACTTCTACGGGGAAGTTACCGTTGTAATTACGTGTAAGATGTGCCCTTTTTTGAGCTGCCGTTTTGTATTTACAAGAGGTGGTCATTTTTTGAGCTGCCGTTTTGTATTTACAAGAAGTGGTAATTTTTTGAGCTGCCGTTTTGTATGTGTAAGATGTGCGTGTTTGAGCTGCCGCTCTCGCTCTGGCCCCTCCCCACCTCCAACCGTATTTCCTATTTAAGCATCTGTTCATCCCTCCGCCCCCCCTCCCTCTCTCTCTGCCTCCCTGTCCGTCTTTCCTCCCTCCTTACCTCTTGGTGGACTTGTATATGTATTTCTACTGACCGTGTACCTCGTATTTTTCATTCTGTCTATGCTGGTATGTGCAATCCAAAGGTTGAACACGAAATTTTACACTCTTCTGAAATTTGTGGTCCGCCAGGAAGTGTCTAACTGTGTTGTTGGCCTGACTGGATGTGCTTCACATAATGTTTTTTCAGGTTTGTTGAATTCTCGTCTCTCATCTTTTTGTTGTATTTACCTCCGTGATGTGTTATTGACATCTGATGAAGATCGCTTGCATTGTGATCGAAACGTCGTGATTGTTTTTTGTTTTAATATAATTTTATTGTATTTCTACATACGTGACTTTACCGAAAAAAAAACAATGAGTAATTTTATGCAGTCACGAAAGCTTTAATACTTTATTGTCTATAAACTGTTTCATTTGCAGGTGTAGTGGAAAATCGAGCAACAAGTATGGACGCAAAGTAACGAGGGTAGTCATTTGTAGAGTTGAGTGTGGCACTAGATATGGTCGCATTTATAATTATGTGATCTAACCCAAAAAAACCCTATTATGGATGATTTTGGTTGCGACAGCCTACGTGTTAAACTTGCTTAATTGCCTAAGCAATTAGGAGTTTTGTATCATATCTCATCACAAACACTCGAAGAGCACCCCTAAGTGGCAGCTGCCTCTGTGTGGCATGAGGTGGCCCAGCACCAGCCGCAATATGGGCATGAGTCTTGTCAGTCAAGGGCGATAATTGATGTGTAATCTCAGTTGTGTAATTTCTGGATGTTTGGAATTACAATGACACCAAAATGCAAAGACCTTTTCGCTAAATCTGAGTGCAGCAAGGCCGTAGCCACGGAGTCAACATTGGGGGGGACCAAATCTTCCAGGGAGCATGGCGGTCCCCCTAGAACAAAAAAAATCGAAATTTTAAAACGAATTTCCTGCCTAAAATATTAAAAATTCACTAACACATAGGATGGACTTTCTATTTATTTCTTACAATCATGTCTAATAGTGTATTGTATTACATTGCTCTGTTTTTTTCTTTTTGACATTTTCTTGTTTCATTGTATGTAAAGAGATTAGGGGCCGTCCATAAATGACATCACGCACCTGGGGGGGGAGGGGGGTCAGACATTTGTGACAATGTGTGACGAGGCGGGGGGGGTTGAGAAATGTGACGTCACATCAAAATGCGCAACTTTAAATTAATATAGACACATTCTACTTAATTAAATAGACTTTTAATAAATGTTTTTCCTACATCAGAGTGCAGCGGCACATTAAATACGCACTACAATGACAATAGTTTAAAGAGATTTGAACCATGTTTGTATATTTTTGAGGGGGGCGCGGCAGAGCTTTGTGACGTCAAATTTGAGGGGGGGGTCTAACTTTTTGTGACGCCGTGTGACGATGGGGGGGGGGGGGGGGTTAAAAATCGTCCAAAATCGCGTGACGTCATTTAGGGATTAATAGTACAACCATAAGGGGCTGTAGCATACATGTATGCTGTCTGTGGCTTTCAGACAGCATACATTAATTTTTCGTCTCTCCGCTCCTCTTTTCCAAACATAGATGGACTCGTCCATATAAACAAACTGTCAAATCGCTATCCGTGGTGCTAACGTTTAAAAATAAATAAATACAAACCGCCACTTCTTTCAAATGTTCTTGCCGTTGGTTTTCACACCTGACGATGACTGCTTGTGTTGCAGTCGAAACGTCGTGAGAATTTTATTGTTTATATATTTTATTATTTTATTGTTTTCCCTTCAACGTGACTTTACCGAAAGAACCAAGAATATGAATCACTGCAGTCACGAAAGCTTTAAATAAAAAAATGCTTAAAATCGCTTTAAACTATTGTCATTGTAGTGCGTATTTAATGTGCCGCTGCACTCTGATGTTGTAGGAGAAAACATTGATTAAAAAGTATATTTAATTAAGTAGAACGTGTTGTCTACATTTATTTAAAGTTGCGCATTTTTATGTGATGTCACATTTCTCAAACCCCCCCCCCCCATCGTCACAAATGTCTGACCCCCCCCCCCCCCAGGTGCGTGACGTAATTTATGGACGGCCCCTAACCACAACCATATAAACAGAAATCTATTTAATAGCAATATATTGGGGGGGGGCATTTTGAGCATATTAGAATATTATTATTACGGCCTTGGAGTGTAGGCATGCCAGCCTGTGTTTCTAACCAGCGCAGATGTTCCATTTAGAGGGATCCACGTTTCACATGCCTAGAGAATGGAGGGCATTACTGTTGCCGAGAAGACCCGAAGCTTCATGCGGAGGGACAGACCAGGTAGCTTCCTGATGAAAAGATAATGCCGCCAGACTGATTCATACACACTTTTTAATATAATTTTATTGTATTTCTACATACGTGACTTTACCGAAAAAAACAATGAGTAATTTTATGCAGTCACGAAAGCTTTAATACTTTATTATCACACTTCTACGGGGAAGTTACCGCTGTAATTATGTGTAAGATGTGCCCTTTTTTGAGCTGCCGTTTTGTATTTACAAGAAGTGGTCATTTTTTGAGCTGCTGTTTTGTATTTACAAGAGGTGGTCCTTTTTTGAGCTGCCCCCTCTCTCTGCTTCCCTGTCCGTCTTTCCTCCCTCCTTACCTCTTGGTGGACTTGTATATGTATTTCTACTGACCGTGTACCTCGTATTTTTCATTCTATCTATGCTGGTATGTGCAATCCAAAGGTTGAACACGAAATTTAACACTCTTCTGAAATTCGTGGTCCACCAGGAAGTGTCTGTGTTGTTGGCCTGACTGGATGTGCGTCACATAATGTTTTTTCAGGTTTGTTGAATTCTCGTCTCTCATCTTTTTGTTGTATTTACCTCCGTGATTTGTTCTTGACACCTGATGAAGATTGCTTCCGTTGTGATCGAAACGTCGTGATTTTTTTTGTTTTAATATAATTTTATTGTATTTCTACATACGTGACTTAACCGAAAAAACCAATGAGTAATTTTATGCAGTCACGAAAGCTTTAATACTTTTTTTATGATTCATACACACTTACGCAGTGTAGATGTATTGTGTACACACAATGTACACACAGCGTGTACACACACAGTCTGCACATACACTGTATACACAAACACACTTTAACAAGAACAACGGCCGCCATAATCCACTAAGTGGCGGTGACGTCACCACGGCGCTTGTGCCAGGCTACGTGCACGTTAAGGCCACGTGAAGTGTCGAACGCCCGCCGGCAGGAGGTCACGGAGCAGACCCAGCAGGTGCCATGGGTCGACTGAGATGACTGGCCGATGCACCACCTATGCCCCCTACTGTGCCAACAGTGTACGCACACAGTGTACACACAGTTTGTACACACACACAATGTACACAGTTTGTACACACAGTTTGTACATACAGTACACACTGTGTACACACACACACAATAATGTTCACTTTTGATTTAAAGCTTTCGTGACTGCAGGGATTCATATTCTTGGTTCTTTCGGTAAAGTCACGTAGAAGGGAAACAATAAAATAAAAAAATATATTTTTAATTTTATTTGCTTAGCTCTTTCGGTAAAGTCACGTTAAAGGGAAACAATACAATAATAAAATATATATAACAATAAAAAAATTCTCACGACGTTTCGACCATACTTTTCACACCTGATGATGACCGTTTGTGTTATGGTCGAAACGTCGTGAGAATTTTTATTGTTTTATATATTTTTTATTATTTTATTGTTTCTCTTTAACGTGAGCTAAGAATATGAATTACTGCAGTAACGAAAGCTTTAAATCAAAATTTAATTTTATTGTTTCCCTTCTACGTGATTTTCCCGAAAGAACCAAGAATATGTTCACGTTGTTGTTGAGCTCACGCACACAAAGGGTCAATGTTCAAGAGAGGGATCAATGGAATAGGAATCTTAATAAACTTAAACTCTAACCTCGTTCGATGACGTCACCACTGCATTACCTCATCAGAGTGAGACGCGAGGGGGAGGTGTACACCGCAAAGGACGTCATGCCACCTCGTGCTGCCGCGTGACGTCACGAGATACCAGGAAGCTGCCGTTTTGCGCGCGCACTCACTGAGATCCGAGGTGAGAAGTTCACATCGTGGTTGTTGTGGTGGTGGTTGTTGTTGTTTACCCAGGTAGAGCCTCGCTCCTTCTCTCTCTCGTAGGGATATCAATTGAGTAGCAGCGAGTATGAAATCGATGTCCAGGTTGGAACATTACAACGCGGGGCCTTGCCTCCTGCGCTCGCCTGATTGCATTTGCTTTCATTCTCTGCTTAAGTTTAATTTGTCTTCACCTGGCTCACTAAGTTTGAAACTTTGTTTATTTTAAATATTTCTACAGTTTTATTTTACCATGCCGAGCCCACTTGAGCTGCTATACCGCTCTTTTTCAGAAGCGACCTGCCCACAACAAAGTGTCTTATCAACGTGTGGAAATGTTTGTCGGTCAAATACTCTAAACGCGTGGTGATGTTGACTCTAAATGTGGAGGGGAAAACCGGAAGATCCGGAGGAAATTCCACGCGACCACAGGGAAAGAGACACGCAAACTCCAAATATACATCCGTAATACAGGTTTGTTTGGGTTAGATCGCGTAAATATATAAAGGTATTAAACCCCCAACCCCCCGACACAGCCAACTTAAGGGTTGTCACATAAACAGAACGTGTCTAATTCGTCACTAGTACAGCACACCGGTTGTGTGTTGGAGAGCCAAGCCACAACATTTACAATCAGAATACAGCGTTCGCCAGTAATTACAACCAGCTTCATCAGGCGACAGCCAAATGTTGTGGCTTGGCTCTGTGGGAATATAAATTAGATCGCTGGGTTTATAGCGCAGCACGCTAACCATTGCACTACCGCTCTCCACTCATGCACAAGCATTATCATTGGAAGTATCGTATTCAGTAATAACTAAGTTACCTGGCTTCGCACAGGTCTGAATAGATAGATCATTTATTATTGTCACCAGTACATCGAAATTTTAAGTGCTCACCAGTCAGTGCATCATTCATAAATTTAAATAAATAAAACAAGAAATACAAATAAAATAAAAGATCATCAATACATTTTATATATTAAAACTGGCCAAGTATACCCACATAAAGGTGCATTTTGTCATTGGACATCCCTCTTTTAGAGTCAATTGTAAACAGTATTACTTAATAATTAATTATCAGTATTGAGTTTGATAATTGCTGTAGGATAAAAGCTGTGTTTGAATCTGTTTGTCCTTGTTTTGACTGATCTGAATCGTCTGCCTGATGGCAACAGCTCAAACAGAGAGTGTCCAGGGTGAGAAGAGTCTTTTATAATGTTCTGCGCTTTATTGATGCAACGGGAGCTGTGTAGTTCTTCCAGTGTGGGGAGAGGGCAGCCCGCGATTTTTTGTGCCGTGTTAATGACCCTCTGCAGCGCTTTCCTCTGAGTCACTGTGCAGCTGGTGTACCATACACAGATGCAGTATGTAAGAATGCTCTCGATGGAGGCTCGGTAGAAGGACACCAGCAGTTTCTGTGTAATGTTATTCTTCCTGAGTATTCTCAGGAAGTAAAGTCTCTGCTGGGCCTTTTTCAGTAGCTCAGAGGTGTTGGCGCTCCAGGTCAGGCCCTCCCCAATGTGGACTCCCAGGAAGCGGAAGTCTGCCACCCTCTCCACACAGTCCCCGTTGATGGTTAGTGGTGGAGTGTCCGTTTTCTTTCTCCTGTAGTCTATTATGAGCTCCTTGGTCTTTGCGGTGTTAAGGAGCAGGTTGTTGCCCCTGCACCATGCTGTCAGCCGCTCCACCTCGTCCCTGTAGGCAGACTCATCCCCCCCCCCACCCCCAGAGATGAGCCCCACCACTGTGGTGTCATCAGCAAACTTCACAATGGTGTTGCTATGGTGGACGGGGGTACAGTCATGTGTGTAGAGGGAGTAGAGCAGGGGGCTCAGTACACAGCCCTGGGGGGAGCCAGTACTGAGGCTCAGGGCTTTGGATGTATGACGGCCCACTCTGACCCTCTGTCTGCGGCCCGAGAGGAAGCTATGTATCCACATGCAGGTGGAATGTGGAAGCCCCTGGCGTCCCAGTTTTACCACCAGTTTGTGTGGGAGGATGGTGTTGAACGCAGAACTGTAATCCACGAAGAGCATCCGCACATAGCTCCCCTGCTGCTCCAGGTGTGACAGTGCAGCATGTAGTGCTGTGGCCACGGCGTCCTCCGTGGATCGGTTCGCTCTGTAGGGAAACTGGTGGGGGTCAAGGCTTCGGGGCATGTTGCAATGATGTGACTCCGGACCAGTTTTTCAAAGCACTTCATCAACACTGGCGTCAGTGCTACTGGCCGGTAGTCGTTGAGGTTGGAAATGTGGGGTTTTTTCGGCAGGGGGACTATGGTGGAGGACTTTAGGCAGGGTGGTACCGTAGACTGTTCCAGAGACAGGTTGAAAATCCTTGTGAAGACTCCAGACAGCTCGTCAGCACAGTCCCTCAGCACATGTCCCGGGACGCCATCAGGTCCCGCAGCCTTCCTCGGGTTGAAGGCCCACAGCGTGCGCCTCACCTCATGCTCCTCTACTGTGAGGTTCAAGCTGCTGTGGACTATGGGGTTTGGTGATGCTGTCCCTGGTGGTGTCACCTCAAAGCGGGCAAATAAGAGGTTCAACTCCTCTGTCAGAGCGGTGTCACCATCAGCAGCTCCGAGGTTGGCCCTGTAGTTGGTGAGGTGCTGGACTCCCTGCCACACCTGCCTGCTGTCGTTACTGTCCAGGCATTCCTCAATCCTCCTCCTGTAGTCTGCTTTGGCCTCACGGATGCCTCTCTTCAGGTTAGCTCGGGCTGTACTGTAGAGAGCTTTATCTCGGGATTTGAAGGCGATGTTCCTCTCCTTCAGCAGCTGCTGGACCTCCCGGGTCATCCAGGGCTTCTGGTTGGGGTAGACCCTAATGTGTTTGTCCACAGTGACAGTGCCTATGCAGTTGTTAATGTAGTACAATACACTATCTGTGAACACCTCCAGGTCCTGATGTTCGAAGACCCCCCAGTTGGTCCTATCAAAGCAGTCCTGCAGCTGCTGGGTGGCACCCTCAGGCCAGGTGGCGACAGTTTTTGTGATGGTAGGAGCCGTTTTCTTGATGGGGGCGTATGCAGGGATCAAAAGCAGGGACAAATGGTCAGACTGGCCCAGGTGTGGTAGTGGTCTAGCCCTGTAACCTAGTTTGATGTTGGTGTAGACCTTGTCCAGAGTCTTAGTTCCCCTAGTAGCACACTTAACATGCTGGTGGAATTTAGGGAGTGCTGCCTTTAAGTCTGTATGGTTGAAATCCCCTGCTATAATCTGCACAGCGTCAGGATACTTAATCTGCTGAATGCTAATGCTGCCATGTAAAAGTCCAATAGCTGAGTTAGGGATGTAAACAGCAGTTATCATGACCACAGTAAACTCTCTTGGGAGGTAAATGGGCCTGCATTTAACAGTCACATACTCCAGATCTGGTGAGCAGTGGCTGTCTACTGTCACTGTGTTAGTACACCAGCTGTTATTCACGTACACACAGAGCCCCCCTCCTCTGCTCTTACCGGAGTGTACTGTTCTGTCATGGCGCTGTGCTGTATAGCCTGCTAGCTCAATAGCAGAGTCCGGGATGGATGAATGAAGCCAGGTGTCTGTGAAAAGCAGAATGCAGCTGTCCTTCACTACATTGTTTTCTGTAGTCTGTAGCCTCAGTTCATCCATTTTGTTCGCGAGGGATCTGGCATTCGTGAGAAATAGGCTGGGTAGCGGTGGTTTGAGTGGCTGCCTCCGTAGCCTGGCTAGCGCACCGGCCCTGCAGCCTTGCTTCTGCCTTCTCTCTCTACGCCGCCTTCGCCTCCTCCCCGCCAGGATGATAATCCACGGAGAACCGGGGCTCCTCGTTAACTCCACCGGAATCTTGTGAAGACGGAGAAACTCGCTTGTAACACTCCGTTCATAACATAGTCCGATCTTAAGGAGATCGTGCCGGCTAAAGGTGTTACTCGTCTGACAATATGTACACAAAACAAGACATAATGCGTACATAAACAACCATACAAGGCACCGACCGGGTAGACACTGAGCTGCTGCAACTGTGTGCGCCGCCATCTTGCAGGAGTAGTCAAACATTAAGAGTAATGTCTTGCAATGCTGGCTTTATTAGAATCATTTAATTCTGCCAACGAAGTCTGTAAATTTGTGTATATTGTCACAGGTTCTTGGTTGTGTTATGCAATCGCAGGGCTTGTGTGTTTCATCATGAGTGCAGCTTTTTAATTCGTTGCACTTGGAGAGCTGAAGGATAGACAATGTTGGATCTTTTGCCATCTGGTGAGTTTAATCGAATGAACCTTAAATTTTGGCATACATGTCGACAGCAGGTTTGGCGAGGTAGGCAATTGTAGCCATCATCACCTTGTCAGAAAATCATTAGACATTGAAGAGCATCATACGATCGGTGTGTTTTATTTCTGTGTAGGGTATTGTTCCTCAGTTGCAAGGCGATGCCTCGAGTGCTATGTTGTTCAGCAGTCAGAAAGACAGCGACTTCAGATGTTGTGAATGCATTTAAGCGGTACTCATGTTGACCATGTGGAGTTTAGTCGGCATGAATGACAACATTGTACTCTGAAGTCATCTTCTCCATGGCACACTTGAAACTGTGAACATAAAGAGTTTTCCTTATGGAGCATGTCTTGCTACAGCAATAGGACTTGCATCTTGGTGTTGATGACATTTTTTCAGTGCTGGTGAGCCTGTCTAGTATTGTCAGACATGCAGTTAGATCTGTGGTAATGTAGGTAGGTCATTAGCTCGTGGCAGCAGACTGCCAATGCGATTATGTACCTGGCCCTGCACTTTAAATGTGGGCATGTAGCCAGATGTCGTGATGAGTTGGTTGGTGCCAAAACACAGAACGCATGCTTCGGAATTGGCTTGCATAGGTAGTGTTGGCAGGTATCAATACATGAATAGGCTCGGGATGGTCATTAATTGTAGGCAGCTGAACCATGGTACAGTTGCAGCATAGCCCTCTGGAGGGATTCCTTTCCATGTCATTGCATGGAAGTAGCTGCAAGAAGTAGATATGGAACCAATGACAGGAAATTATTTGGCTGTAGGTGCAGCCATCGTAGCACTAGCAACATGCTCTTCTTAGTGTTCAGGAGATTCATTATCTGTAGATGCAGCACAGGCAGCATGCTGTCTAACTTTGTGGTAAGGAGTTTCATTAGCTCTTGGTGCAGCCATTGCAGAACTTGCACGAATGGCATCATTTATTGTAATCGGCTTTGAAGAGAAGCACACGTTTTCCGCGAGGAACATTATAGGTGGAGGTTAAAGTTAGTAAGCATGAAGAGTAAATAGTGAGTGTGTGAGTGAATGCTATATAGAGATCGTTAAGGAAATTATAGTTGTAGGAATGTGAACACAGCCGCAAATGAACGAAGTAATTGTTTGTAGTGCTTGATGTGGGTATTAATAGTGTGTGTGTACATGTATTAATATTTTAACGTGGGTGCATGTATTTTCATGCTTTTTATTCCTTACCAGGCGATGTAGGCTTGATGTATTTAGTCGTAGCTGTTGTATAGCATCTTTGTTGTGCAGAAGGTCGGTAGTGTTGGTACGTAGATGTAAATATTTTAGAATAGTACATGTTTTTAAAATAAATATTGCAGTGTGTGTTAGAGGTGCACGTGCATAGAGAACAGTCAAGAGCCGGAAGTGGATGCATTTGGCGGCAAAAACGCAGGGCTGATAATAGGGAAGGATAATGTAGTAAATGAGAACAAATATAGCAGTGCAGTGGAGACACTTATGTTATGGTGAGTGTGTGGAATTGTAGTTCTGAAATGTCATAATGTGTTTGCATGTGTGGCAAACCGGAAGTAGTGAGAATGCCCCGGGCTTTAACACAGGGCAAGAGAAAGAGAGGGGGGGAGGTGAGGAACTGGGGGGGGGGGGTACAGGTGGTACAGGTGTTGAAGGTGAGCAGGTAAGATAAAAAATAGTGTGAAAACACACTAACTCACCCGTGAGTACGCATGGAAAGTTTGGGGTGTGTTGGCGCAATTTAGTTCATGAAAAAATCTACACAAGCGCAAAGTCTGCTTTATATTTATAGCTTTATACTATTTTTTGTCTTGGAATATTTTTTGGATATAGTTTCTCCGTGTGTATTTCAATTTAGTTTATTTGGAATACAGTACAGTACTTATTTCAATTGTGATGTGAATTTGAGTTGACGTTTACCTAACGCCATTACTCCGGTAAGGCTTAATTATAGAATATCGCGCTTTTAGCTTTCGCGCGGCAGTTTCCAAGAACGTGTAGTGTACTAATTCACAGACACTTGTAGGAGGTTCTCTCTCTTTTATTCCGGCCTTCACAGCCATAGGGGATAATTACATACCAGCTCGGGACAGTCAACATGCTTCCCGACCTACAGCTTGAAGAGGGTGAAGATCACGACGACGGTAGCACGACGATTTCACTCCAGATCGCAGCAGCCCCGACTGAGTTGGAGCTCGCCTTTTATCCTCCCCAGCGTGGCCGGGCGCCTCCCTCAGACCCGCACCGCTCTGGATCCCCCAGAAGGCTCCGTGCCTTACCCACAGGTCCAACTGGTAGTACGGGCTGCTACCCCAATCCCATTGTCTACCAATCTCCCAGCGGCACGCGCTACAGTGACTCATTCAATGTCACTACAAACGTAACTGCCGTGATATTCAAGGGGCTGCTGTATTTTCTGTCTATTGACTACAGCAGAGGCGTACGGATCTCTGCATTCTTAATTAAGACCTAGACTACCATAAAGAGGCTAGGGGCTTTGCATTGTTATTTGATTAAATAATCAATGCCTCTGCTCACATTATTTGAGGATTTGTATGATTTAGGGCAGCCCCGTCTAAAGCTGCGTGACCAGGAGTCGGAGCCATTTCCTGTTCAACTTGGCTTGTGACAGAAATTCACCCTGGCCCCATGCATTACATTACATAGCATCTTCAATAACTATGTAGTTTGAGAAGCTCCCAATGGTCATTTCAAAACCATTGCATCCGTTAGGGTTACAATGCTACGCGAATCGATGCCTGGTTATAGTTTAAGGATCGTTCCCTGCTGGTCAACCATGTTACATCTGCTGATGATTTGGTAATGGCTACTTAATGAGATGGAATTAGGGAATCTTGTTCTGTGGCTTGATAATTCCATCATGAAATGGGGCCTTGCAAATGTTCCACAAAAAAAAATCACCTGCCTTGGAATTGAATGTCATCAACACTGCACCTGCTCAACTCTCCATAATAATCATGCAGTTCTACAAGTGTTGGAGGAGCTCCCATACTTGGTTAATGTGTTCACGACCAGCTCTGGTTTGGCAGCCAAAGTCTCACTTAAAATTAGTTGAGCAACATTCTTTCATTAGACTGCATACCACTGTGTTTGGTACTGGCAAAGGAGGTCCCATGATGTAGATGCTCACCCCGAGCTCTCATTACTCTGATGGTGCGTTGTCTTTGTGCTGTACGCCTTTTGGCGTCCTCTGGTCTAACACCGTTTGAGACGAGGCTCAAAAGAAAGCTGTCTCTGGTGTGGACCAATCAGTTTAAAAGACAATGCATATATTATCAGTGTTTTTTTTGCATTCTGACCACAAGCATTGTGGTTAATGCAGACATGATTCCGTGTAAAAGGTTTCAGTTTGATTTTTTAACATCTTAACACCTATTCTTAGTTTTTTCGGTAAAGTCACGTTGAAGAGAAACAACAAAATAACAAAATATATATAAAACAATAAAAAATTCTCACGACGTTTCGACCATAACTCAAACGGTCATCAGTTATGGTCGAAACGTCGTGAGAATTTTTTATTGTTTTATATATATTTTGTTATTTTGTTGTTTCTCTTCAACGTGACTTTACCGAAAAAACTAAGAATATGAATTACTGCAGTCACGAAAGCTTTAAATCAAAATCTTAACACCTGTTTTGTTTCCAGAAAAAAGGGGACAAACCTATCATGTGTGGAAGGTGCCTAGACTTTTTCTCCATACAAAGCTGTGAGTCTCCATCTCCAAGGTCTAGTCCATATGAGACAAAATTGAAAGCCACTTACATGGCGTTAAATTGCACCTATGATGGTATTAGCACTGTGATAAGGTTACTTCCAATTCGTTATGAATACTGGATGTTTTTTCCTAATATGTTTATGATCCATGTGAAATGTACGTGTATTTAAGAATTTATATTTGTGGGGAGCGGTGGTGCAGTTATTTCACTGCATTATGAAGTCAACAAATAGATTGATTATCGCCAACAGCAAACACGATTGATAAGTGAAAGCTGAATTTTTGTGGGCCTCTGCTATATTGATTGATCTTAAATTATTATGAGACCTCCTTTTCCAGTAGCAAGATATAATAATAGGTTTTTACCCTTTTATCTGGCAACAAAACAACTCACCATCAGAGTATTGAGAGCTCAGGGTAAGCTTTTACATTATGAGACCTCCTTTGCCAGTAGCAAGATATAATAATAGGTTATACTCTGATGGTTCGTTGTCTTTGAATTGTGCACCTTTTGGCGTCATCCGGTCCAACACCATGTGAGACTGGGCTCTAAGAAAAGCTGTCTCGGGTGTGGACCAATCAATTTCAAGGACAGTGCATACATTCTAGATTTAAAGCTTTCGTAACTGCTAGGATCCATACTCTTTGGTTCTATTGGGTAAAGTCACGTAGGTGAAAATAAAATAATAAAAAATCACGACGTTTCGGCCACAACACAAGCGGGCTTCATCAGGTGAAGGGACGAGACTGTCTGGAGGACAGCGCTGGAGTGGGAGAAGCCACGCTTAGATCACGACCTTTTGGCTGTGTGAGAAGAATTAAAAAAAACAGAAGTGATATAGTCATCCTCTCAGCCGATAAAGGCAACGCAACTGTTATTATGGATAAATATTCATACAACAACAAAATCCAGAATCTGCTCAACGATGGAAGTTACTCAAAAAAATGACCCTACTAATAGCCTAGCGATAAAAACCAACAAGATCATCACAAGTTCGACCTCCCTAATCGACCCAACTAAACGTCCCTCCCTAAAACCTTCTGCTGCAAGACCCCCTAGATTCTATGGTGTTCCCAAGATTCATAAAGAAGGCACCCCACTTCGACCCATCGTATCCACGATCAACTCCCCTACCTATAGCTAGCCCGTTTTCTGTCAGATACCTTGCTGCCTTTCACTGGCAAGACCGCCTCAGCAGTACTTAACTCAGCCCAATTGGTCTCTATGGTCAAAGACGTACTGTCCCCTGACGATATCCTTGTCAGCTTCGATGTGGTCTCTTTGTTCACCAAGGTCCCAGTACCTGATACCATTGAAATAATTGAAAATTTGGTCCAACATGGACTAGACCCCGACACACCTTCACTGGTTAGGCACTGCCTCAACAATACCTACTTTACTTGGAATGGCTCCTTCTACAAACAAAATTAGGGTACCCCCATGGGATCCCCCTTATCACCAGTGATAGCCAATATTTTCATGGAGAAATTTGAATCAGACGCCATCCAGACTTCCACCCTCAGACCTTCCCTGTGGAAGAGATATGTGGATGACACTTTCGTCATTTGGCCACATGGCCTCCCAGCTCTGAATCTTTTCCTACACCACATCAATTCTAGACATCCCGCCATCAAATTCACCATGGAAGTGGAGAAAGATGGCAAGCTACCATTCTTAGATGTTCTGTTTGAGAGGAGACCTGATGGCTCATTGGGGCATTCTGTCTACAGGAAACCCACCCACACAGATTCCTACTTGAAACCTGATTCCCACCACCACCCAGCCCAAAAGAATTATCTCATCAAAACTTTATACCATAGGGCTCATTGCATTTCGGACCAACACCACCTGACCAGTGAATTAAAACATGTACACCTGGCCCTCAAAAGGAATGGTTACTCTGACCGTACCATCCGCCAAGCTGTCTCTCCCTCCATACAGAAACAACCACTTGATACTCCGGTCAAAACCATCACACTTCCATATATAGCAGGAGTTACTAAAAAATTTCCAAAATTCTAAACAAACACAAGATCCAGGTCTGGTTCAATACAGTACACAAAATTCGTGATCTGATCCCATCCGTGAAGGATGTCATTCCTGATTTACAGTACCCCCCGGGGTTTACAAATTGAGTTGTACCTGCGGTAATTGCTATGGTGGGACAAAGCGACATGTCTCTGACCGAATTCGCAAGCACAAATCAGATTTGAAACACGGCAAAACGAATTCTTCTGCCGTGGCTGATCACTGTTACAACGCTGTGGGGGATCACGATATAATTTTCTCCGATACCAAGGTTCTTTGCAAACCCACGGGCTTTTACCAGAGATTTGTTCACGAGGCAATTCAGATCTACAAACACAGACACAATTTCAACTGAAAGGATGGTTTCAAATTAAGCAACCTTTGGAAAGATGTTCTAAATCGAACTAAACATTAAACTAATTTCAATGGTACAGTATATTTTTTCAAGTAGTGGTACCCCAAACTTTTGCAGCTCTTATAAATTCCCCTTTTCACACCATCAATAGGTAAACTCCCCCTTCCCCCCCCCCCCCCCCCCCCGCGCCAAACGGCACGTACACCACCTCTTTCCTAAAATCCGCCAATCAAATGCTAATTTTTATGCTAATTTCTTTGTCAGAACACCTTGTTTGCTCGCACACAGTTTAAAGGTCCGCTGTCTGAGCGTGGTTGTGTTTCGCTAAATTCTTCTGTTTGATGAGTACTAGGTGCCTCGGTGAATGTATATGCTCTAACTTTAACATAGCTATTTCTGTGAACAGTTACAAGCTAATCGCTCAGCTATTTCAATGCTAAATTCTATGCTAATTCCTTTGTCAAGGGGTACCTCTGCGGATGTGTATACTTTAACTTAGCTATTTCAATGAGCCATTTCAATGCTAAATTATATGCTAATTCCTTTGTCAAGGCGCTTGGTGTTTTTCTTCTCACACAGCTTAAAGGTCATGATCTAAGCGTGGCTTCTCCCACTCCAGCGCTGTCCTCCAGATAGTCTCGTCCCTTCACCTGATGAATGCCGCTTGTGTTGTGGCCGAAACGTCGTGATTTTTTGTTATGTTATTTTCACCTACGTGACTTTACCCAATAGAACCAAAGAGTATAGTGCATACATTATTAGTGTTGTCTTTTTGTTTGCACTTTGACCGCAAGTGTTGTGGTTAATGCAAGCATGATCCCTTGTAAAACGGTATCAGTTTTGTTGCCAGATAAAAGGGTAAAAACGTATTATTATTAGATCTTAAATTAATTACATGGTGAAATGAGGAAGCATTAATACTGAGCAGATGAAGGTGGCCAGGCATGGTTCTAGACACACAACCACCTTTTTACCATGCCATTGTGTGACAGTGTCAAGTTTGTATTTGCAGTAAAGTATATTAACCATTGAACAAGGAGGTTAAATCAAAATAATAGTTTATTTTAGTTTTCCTCTGGAACTTTTTATGAGAATGGAAATGGTCAGGAAAATATCTCCGCACATGCAGCTGAAGTTAGATATGTTCATCCGAGCATTCAAGCAAATCTGAGCCTTACTTTACACCTGGAAGTTTCAATTGAACATTAATTTATGCACCTCCATGTGGCGATGTCCGAGCTCTCCCTAGCTTACATTTAAAAGCAAATTTCTTACATTGACATGCTAATCTCTCAGAATACAATGGCCACCCCCACAACTTCATTTATCAAGATTTCTCCTATCTTACATTTACATGCAAATTTCATCTCTAGCCCCGCCCACTGACCCTTGGGCTACACCAATCTCAAACCTTTATAAATCCCTGCCTTAGCAGTGCTTCCACCATATATTTTTTCATACCTCATTAGCTCTCACCTGATGACGATTGCTTGTGTTGCGATCGATACGTCCTGATATTGTTATGTTTATTTTATTATACTTTTTCTATCTACGTGGCTTTACCAAAAGACCCAAATAATTTTAATTTATGCATTTCTGCATAATACAAATAGTATTGTTTTCAACACCCTTCGCTATGTTACCTGAATTTTTCTTAAATAAATATTTATTTCATAGCTAGACAGCCTATATTGTGTGCTTGGAGTTTTGGGTAAACATTCATTTTGAAGATACTCGGCCTTCTGGGCAGGTTTCTGACAACTTGCCGTCTCATTGTGTGCCTTAACAGCCCGTGTGATGAATTGGGGAATATTGTGAATATATTAATAAGTCTAAGACGTGTTATTCATGTGTGACTGTGTATGTATTTATTCCTCTGTGCCTCGATACTGATGTAAATGGTGTGGATATGTTTTTCTGTCTGCAGCTGACGCTTCCTCTGATGCTTCCTCTGCAGAATTGGTCTGATGGAGCAAAGGCACTCAGCGCAGCTCGGTACAAAAAGGAAACAATGCGACCAGGATGCAAACAGCACGGATCGTCCTGGAAATTTGACACAGCACCAGAGAACTCACACAGGAGAGAAGCTCTTCAGGTGTAGTGTGTGTGGGAAGGCATTTTCAGATTCATCTACTCTTAAAAAACACCAGAGAACACACACAGGAGAGAAACCCTTCCGGTGCACTCTGTGCGGGAAGCTGTTTGCAGTGTCATCACATCTTCGAAGACACCAGAGAACGCACACAGGAGAGAAACCCTTCAAGTGCACTGTGTGCGGGAAGGCGTTTACACGGTCATCACATATTAAAAAACACCAGAGATCACACACAGGAGAGAAACCTTTCAAGTGCACTTTGTGTGAGAAGGCATTTTCAAGTTCATTTAATCTTAAAATACACCAGAGAACACACACAGGAGAGAAACCCTTCAAGTGCAATGTGTGTGGGAGGGAATTTTCAATTTCATTTTATCTTAAAATGCACCAGAGAACACACACAGGAGAGAAACCCTTCAGGTGCACTCTGTGCGGGAAGGCGTTTGCGCAGTCATCAGGTCTTCAGAGACACCAGAGAACACACACAGGAGAGAAACCTTTCAAGTGCACTGCGTGTGAGAAGGCATTTGCATGGCCATCAGGTCTTCATAGACACCAGAGGACACACAGGCATCAGAAGATCCCCAAGGAGTGTAGTCTGAAATCGACTTGTGAAAGTCAAAGTGCTGCAATAAGCCCATCCCTTCTGATAAAAGAACCAGAAGTAAATTCCAGCTTGGACACTATGAAATGTATCAAGGTGAAATTTGAAGAGACGAAGGTAAAATGTGGAGAAATGATGGTGACAAGCGAAGAAGTGAAGGTAAAATGTGAAGCAGTGATGGTGAAGAGCGATGAAGTGAAGGTGAAATGTGAAGAAGTGATGGTAAAGAGCGAAGAAGTGATGGTAAAATGTGAAAATGAAGATTCAACTCCAAAATCGGACCATCACATCGATGGAGGCAACGTGAAGCAGGAGGATAATTCTGACTTTGAGGCAGAGTATGGCAACTCCGAGCAGTTTGTGGAAGTGGAGGTGTGGGTAGACTTCTTAGACAATACAAAGTCAAATAGAGACCGGGTAGATGTGTAAGCTTGAGACAATGAAGCTCCAATAGATTCACCTTTGTCACAGGCCTTTAATGAAAAGAATGTGAAGTTGAACACTCTTTCTAGGTTCAAACTTGCAAAGGAAGAGCGGCCAGTATTTGAGGACCTGCGGGTTGGGTAGATCTCTATCCAGGAGCCAGAGCCAATAAGCTCCCAAGCATTCACAATGTTTTCATAATAATATTAGCATTGATGAGGTGCTTGCTTAATCGCCTCAGCAACTCGGAGTTTTGTATCGTGTCTCATCACAAACACTTGAACAGCATGTTGTATATATGGCTTTTCCAAAAATTTATGTTAAGAGTGATTTTGCCTATTTTTTGTAATAATTTTGATCCGGATGTAGCGCTGGGGCACGGAGAGTCCTCCCCCCCCTCCCTGCTGCCTCCTTCCTTGCCACACAAAAGACAGCGAGAGGATACTTACTCACACGCCTGCTGGGGAAGTCCTAAAATGTAATTAAAAAATGGCAAACCCAAGGGGGGCTATGAGATTCTGCGGGTAACCCCGGTTGACTTCAAAAGAAGGCCGCCATAAAGGAAACAACCCACAATAAAACAAACATAAAACGGAAATAGCAGGGGTCAAGAACCTTCCTTGGACAGCACAATCCACCCAAGGGCAGTTAATCATTATGAGCTGACTGGGGTTTTTAAAATACAACAGAAGGGTTGGAAGCTTAGCTATATCTTCAACCTCAGGATATCAAAATATAACTTGAGAATAAGTAGCACGGATCCCTGGTGATACAGACGGGGAAGAAAGGTTAACAAAACCCTCGGAATATCCTTGGTAACAACTATGGTATACCACAAATCTTGGTTAAGCATGAACCAAATCATAATTATGAAAGTATTAGACCTAGGGTCATTCAGAAGAGATACAATGCGAAATATGGCAATCACACATGACCAAGATAATATGTATTCCTATGGATCAGAGCCTCACCAACCACCTGGGTCTTCCAGTAGCTCACAGCACATGGTAGCAGTAAATTATGTATGCAGGGGGCACCTCCCCCTAATATATCAAATACCACGCAAGAATTCCAAACCGCGACGTGAGTGCTGTGAACTCTGCTCAAAACATACTCTGAGTCGCTTGCAGAGTAAAAACTGCAGAAAGTGGTACAGTTCTAAGCTATAAGGGGTGTACATTTTATTTTACTTCCAACCCGTGATGAGAGGACGGAAAACATGGCGACAGCAAGCACACCCGTGCACAATAGGTCACGACTTCAAAGTCACAGTGCCCCTTTTTGAGAGAGACCGCAAGTCTGTTGTGAAAAAATTGTAACACTTCCAACCTGTGATGGGAGTGTGGGGAATGCTGCCCAAAATGTGAATGGAAATAAAGACATCCGGATAACAAACAGCCCAAGCGACTTCAAAAGGAAAACAGCTGCCCATTTGTGAGAAGGAAAAGCCTGAGTTGGAAAAATTCAGATAAGCAAGAACGCAAGAACATAAATCAGTACTGCTCAACGAATCGCCCAACTGCGACTGGAGTAATCCAAACCATCAAGCACATCACCGATGAATGCTCCATCCATGCACATCCTGGCGGTATCGCTGAAATCCACACTGCGTCAACTACATCATTGGACTGGATGAGGAACATTTGCATTAATTTATGACGATCATTAAAAATGAAAACTGTTGCTTTTGACAATGCCATACGAAAGAAGAAGTACTGCGAGTGGCAAGCTCCGGTGATTTCCCTCGTGACTGGCAAATCCATAGGGAGCTCTGCATCGGCAGAAGCCACGCATCACGGAGAGGTTTTTTTGCATCATTGAGAGAGGCTGCCAGCCAAGGCTGGTGCTCGCAGTGTTACAACACAAACGTGGGGAAGAGTGCCGTAGCATTACTATTCCCGGTGGCGAGGTTGCTGTATACAGCCAACACGATCATAGAGTGACAATCGTTCCGATTGTGCTCCGATCAAAGTCAACCCTTCGAGGGAAAACTGGTGCAACCCACAGGCGAAGTTTAGTTGAGGGTAGAATCAGAGACTGACACGGAACGATATAACTTGATCTGAGCATGTCCTCTGTGCAGCACGAGTCATACAGACAACTGGAAGAGGACTCTCTTGAAGAGGGGGGGGGGGGGAGATGACAGGCGCTGTCTATCCAAGTCGCTCTACAGTCTTCAAGGATCAACAGTGTCTGGTGCCAAGGGGGGTGACGCACAGCAACCAGCGGACGAGCTGCGAGCGGTGTCTGGCGACAGGATGATCGCGCACATCGACGCAGACTGAGCCGGGCCCATCATCCCTGCCAGCATCGGCACCGCCGACATTGTGACCAGCGTGCCGACTCGACAACCACCCCAGCGATGGAGAGAGACTGACGAAGCAGCCGATAGTGCCTTGTGTTCGACACACACGCAGACCCAGCGCCCCTTCTGGGGACCTGAGGTCTTTTAAGAAACGCAGCACCTCGGAAGCTGCTAAGTCAACAGTTAGCAAGAAGACAACACACACCCACACACATAACGTGCATATTGGGACTAATAAGATTGCTCCAAAAAGTTATCTTTGTGTTTCTAAAAGGGTTGCGTTCTGAAGGTGGTGCGTTAACTATTAGCTGATCATGAAAAGCATTGTTCTGTCCCTTGAGTTATATGAATACGGTCGTTTAGAAGTATTTGTCATTCGTTCTCGTTAATTGCATAACCTTACCAATGAATGCATTGATGACACACTAAACACGTATAAGCATCTATATTACGAATCTACACACTCACAGGAATACTATTGTGTTTTGATCACAGAATCTTGCCCGCGAATTCATTGATGTCCCATTTGCCAATAGATAAGCATCTGTTAGCCAAACAGGCACACTAGCACTCACACTATTGTTTCAAGACATTTCGTTAATTGCATAATCCTACCAATGAATTAATTGATGTCTACTTTTGCCATTGGGCACATGTTTCTTTAGCACGTTTCGTATTAATATTGTTTTTTTTGTCAAGGACTTTTCCTATCGCCGTGTATGGTCGCGCTACTCTGAGGAATTAGCCGATTGTTCTGTTACTCAGTTTTAACAAATCTAAACATTGAGGGTTAATTGTATGGATCAATGAGTAGGACATCTTCAAAAGTACGGTGTTGACAATTACGATCATAAGTGTGTTCGCATAGAGTGTTTTTAGATATTAAAGTTGCTTAACATAGAAAAGTCTGAGTGGTTCCTTCCTAAGTTTATGCATAATAATCTTAATTATGGGAACTGTATCCTGCTGTGAGATCTGAATTCTGAGACCTGATAGAATTACACTAAAACATAATCGGTAAAAGTTAAAGCGAGAATCATTGTATTATCACGATTGGTAATACACCCTAGACAAATTACCCGTTTTATTCCATTATCACGATTGGTAATACACCCTAGGCAACGAAGCCGAGCCTTATTTGCATACATTTACATAATTCCATAAATTTGCATAATTTCATAAAATACACATTTTTTATTGTGTAGTGGGGTCAACTGTGTCGCAGACGTACTCTTTGGAGGCAACACATTTATCAATGATGTTAGTGTGAGGGATTAGCATGTAACTGGTCACGGAAGTATCTATGTTAAAGTCAAGAGTTTACATATCAACAGAGGCATTTAGTATATTGACGCTAAAGAACTGCAACTACCCAACTATCATACAATAAACCGATGTGAAAGAACTAAATATAAACTACATCAATATAATCAATGTACTCAATATATTCTCCACTAAGCTGAGCTACTAACAATAAGTCATGATACATTACATGTCGCAAAAATTATTATAATATGCTTCCAACTAATCTTTTTATTATAAACTGCCATAGACAGACCCCAACATTGAATTATACACTTCGTTACTATACACTACCCTATACCTTAGATTATAATACATATTACACTGTATTATTTTACCAACCCTACTGTATACCACACTGCTGTATATTCACTGTACAATTCCGATACTATATATTACCAAATAAATTATATTAAACATTACACTGTTATACTATTCATTATTATACAATATACTATAAACCATACCATTGACCGTCGCGTGAAAGGTACTGAGAGGCAATGCCAGTGAATGGACTGCGGTCTGAAAGTCACCGTAAAACACATTGGAGAAACCAAACGACATGTCTCGGACCGCATCCGTGAACATAAAGCAGACTTGAAACACGGTAGGATGAACACCTCAGCCGTGGCAGATCACTGTTATAATTCAGTGGGCTCACATGACATTGACTTCTCCAAGACAGAGGTTTTCTGCTAGCCATCCGGCTACTATGAGAGATTCGTTCATGAGGCCATCCACATATACAAACAGAGACAATTTCAACCGAGAAGATGGATTCTGGCCCAGTAATCATTGGAAAGACGTGATAAACCATTTCGGTTCTTGATTGATTGTGTTTTACGGTGACTTTCAGACCGCAGTCCATTCGCTGGCATTGCCTCTTAGTACCTTTCACGCGACGGTCAATGGTATGGTTTATAGTATATTGTATAATAATAAATAGTATAACAGTGTAATGTTTAATATAATTTATAAGGTAATATAGTTTCGTAATTGTATAGTGAATATACAGCAGTGTGGTATACAGTAGGGTTGGTAGAATAATATAGTTTAATATTACAAGTCTAATATTATTATAGCATAAAGTATAGGGTAGTGTATAGTAACGCAGTGTATAATTCAATGTTGGGGTCTGTCTATGGCAGTTTATAATACGGGGTATAGTCGTGAGATGTAAGAAAAAAGATTAGTTGGAGGCATATAATAATTTTTGCGACATAGAAGTGTAATGTATAATTACTTATTGTTCGTAGCTCAGATTATTGGAGAGTATATTGAGTATATTGATGTAGTTTATATTTTAATTTTGTATCGGTTCACTATATGGTAGTCATATAGTGTAGTGTATATCCAGTTACTTAATGTTAATAGCTCAACTTATTGGAGAATATATTGAGTACATTGATTATATTGATGTAGTTTATATTTAGTTATTTCACATCGGTTTATTGTATGATAGTTGGGTAGTTGCAGTTCTTTAGCGTTAATATAATAATTGCCTCTGTTGACATGTAAACTTTGACTTTAACATAGCCACTTCCGTGACCAATTACATGCTAATTCCTCACATTAACATCATGCTAATCTCCCAGTTACATGCTAATTTCTCACCTTAACATCCTGCTAATCTCTTAGTACCTTTCAGTGTAATGTTTGATAGAATGTATTTGGTAATATATAGTATCATAATTGTATAGTGAATATACAGCAGTGTGGTATACAGTAGGGTTGGTAAAATAATACATAGTGTAATATTACAAGTCTCATATTATAATCTAAGGTAGTGTATAGTAACGCAGTGTATAATTAAATGTTGGGGTCTGTCTATGGCAGTTTATAATAATAAAAAGATTAGTTGTGAGGCATATAATAATGTTTGCGACATAGAAGTGTAATGTATAATGACTTATTGTTAGTAGCTCAGCTTAGTGGAGAATATATTGAGTACATTGATTATATTGATGTAGTTTATATTTAGTTCTTTCACATCGGTTTATTGTATGATAGTTGGGTAGTTGCAGTTCTTTAGCATCAATATACTAAATGCCTCTGTTGATATGTAAACTCTGACTTTAACATAGCTACTTCCGTGACCGGTTACATGCTAATTCCTCCCACTAACATCATGCTAATCTTCCAGTTACATGCTCATTTCTGACTTTAACATCCTGCTAATCTCTCGCATAAACACAGCTACTTCAATGCTAAATTCTTCTGTTGATATGTAAACTCCTTTGTCAAGGCGCTCTGCTCCTCCCACCCAGCTTAAAATACGCTGCCAAGCTTAGCAGTGTTCATTGGAGCGCTGTCTTTCCGACAGTTCTGTTTCTTCACCTGAGGACGGCTACTTGTGTTGTGGCCAACACATCGTGAGAATATTTTTTCATGATTTATTTTTATTATTTTATTATTTCCCTTCTACGTGACTTTACCGACAAACAGATTATCAATGTATCTCTTCCACAAGGAAGGACATAGGGTGGATGCCTGAATAGTATCTGTCTCAAATTTCTCCATGAAAACGTTGGCTACAACTGGATAAGGGAAAACCCATAGGTTACCTTCCACTTGTTTGTAGAATGTTCCATTCCAGGGGAAGTAAGTGTTGGTGAAGCAGTGTCTAACCAGGGCTGGTGCATCAGCATTCAATCCTTGGACCAAATCTTCAATGATTGCAATGGTGTCAGGCACAGGAACTTTGGTAAACAAACTGACAAGCAAATCACTTGGAGATAGTGAGATGTCCTAAATTAATTATACCAAGTGAGCTGAGTTAAGTACATCTAAGGTGGTCTTACCAGTGAATGGTTGTAAGGTCTCAGGCATAAATCGGGCCAGTTTGTAGGTGGGTGAGCCAATGGTGGAGACGATAGGGCGGAGTGGTATGCCTTAATGGATTTTTGGTAAGCCATACAATTTGCGTGGCCTAGCAGCAGAGGGTTTTAAGGCAAGCCGCTTGGTTGGATCGACTAAAGATGTCGAATCAGTGATGATGTTGTTTTTTGTAGTATTTCTATTGATTTTGGTATAGCTGCCATCATTAAGTAGGTCCTGAATTTTGTTATTGTATGTGGATTTGTCCAAGATGACAGTGGCATTGCCCTCGTCGGCTGAGATGATGACTATAATCTCTCTTTTTTAGTTGAGAGAGTTCAAGGCACTCGTCGTTGCTGATGTTGCTAATAGGTGTCAGCGTTTGAGGATTGCAGCGATTTCCGATCTTGCTACGTCTGCAGGAATGTTTCCCAAACCCTTGAGGGCCTAGGTCGACCTGGGCAATGATATCAACTGGGATGTGTTTAGTGGTGACTGCGAAATTCAACCCTTTAGCTAGAACCGATTTTAGGCCATCGGAAATTGGGCTGTTGCTCTGATTGATAACAATCTTGTCACCATCTAACTTTTTAGTGTCTGGATCTGGCTTCTTCTTGGAGAGGAGGTTGAACTCGGGAATCAAGTTATCTTTGTATTTAGCTGACATTGAGGCGGCTGAAGAGGCTGCCATGTTATCTACATGGTCCCAATCAGATGTAGACATTTTTTCTGTCAATGTTATGTGTGATTGCAAGAGGGTCTTGTCTAAATTATCTCGTTCAAATCGGTGCAGTCTTATTCTCTCTGAGATCAGGGCGAGTCTGGCCCTGAACAAGATCCGTTTTGCATTAGAAGTGACAGCAACAGATGTGAGTGTAAAGGTGATCGGTATTACCGTAGTGTCACGGCATCTCTTCAGAAAAGTGAGTGACTATCAGAAGAGCCTTCTTGTCTCCAAGTTGAAAGATCTAATAGTTGTGTGGAAACCCTCCCCGTAGAAGTGGTTAAATCTTGACTTAAACATTTCGAGACTGCAGGAATTAATATTCTTTGAATCTTTCGGTAAAGCCATGTAGATAGAAAAAAATAATACAATATCACGACGTTTCGATCGCAACACAAGCAATCGTCTTCAGGTGAAAAAAGAGGGGGAAATCTGCTGAGGCAGGCTGTTTATTAAGGTTTAGAGATGGGCGGGGCAGCAAATGTTAATGTCTTGGAATTCATTTGCACGGTCATAAAATCTTCACCGACAACAGAACACAGAAGAGGAGCCCGTCAGGTGCACTGTGTATGGTAAGACGTTTGCACTGTCATAAAATCTTCACAACCGCCAGGAAACACACGAAGAAACCCTGTCAAGTACACTGTGTTTGAAGGCCTTTGAAGTGTTTTGAAACCGAAACATGCGTAAGGACATCTATAAGGAGCATAGTCTGCATTCGAGGTGTGAAATTCCAAGTGCCACAATAAGCCCATCGCTTGTAATGCAAGAACCATAAGACATTTCTAGCTTGGATAAATGGCCAGGAGGAAAGGTGACAGGGTTTGATCTCCAGGTCGTCGATAAAGGCACCTGAAAGTGCGACGAGAGGTTAGACTGAGGGAACCCGGGACATATCCCAGCCGATTGTGGATGTGTAAGTTTGGATGGAATTTTTGAATAATGTATAGTAGGAGCAGCCAGTATGTGACCATACGTGTTGGGTAGATCCTGTAACCAGGAGGCTGAGACATGCACCTTAGGATACTAATAATATTTGTATTCATATGGTGCTTGCTTAATTGCCTGAGCAACTCAACGTGGCTTGTATAATATCTCATCTTAAAGAGTCGACGGCCACTCCCATGGTGTAACTGTCCCCATGCCGCATGAGGTTACTCGGCAGCGGCCTGTAAGTGGACGCTCGTCTGCCAGTAGGGTGTGATTGATCTCAGGTGGGTAGCTTTTGGATAATTGTTCGAATTTGGTAATTTTTAACAATTACATTCGCGTGGAATGGCTTATTTATTTTGAATGCAATCGGAGGAATTTTAACATCCACTGTGAAGCAGATGGTGCATATTTTTTCAGGTTACTGCAGCCGCAGTAATAACCAGAGCTGCCGGCCGCATTTGAATCTTGAACCCCTTCAAAGGGAGATAACTTTAAGAATTAATTACCTGAAAAAAAACACTTCCCGAACAGATCCTCTGTCATCCTCATGTATTGTACCTTGCTCAACTACACTGGTTCCATGGACCTAATCATAATACATTTCTTCTCAACCTGTCCCAAACAAACTAAAGATGGCCACTCACTAAGAATCTCAATAAACCTTCACTTTCTCTTGATCATCCAGCTAAGCAGTAGAGTCCATGCCCAGGTTGTAAGATTAACATATTACAAAGCGGCGTCCAGCCATGCAGGACTTGCCTGCAACACTTACTGCTGTTATTGTATTTTGATTCTCGTGTAGTTTGTCTTGGTCTGATTACGTCACATCAAATGTGGGGCTTAATCTATGCAGGCGAAATATTCTGCACTGTTGTATATATAGGCCTTTTTCCAAAATTGAAATTAAGAATAATTCTGCCAATATATATTTTTTGTAATAATCAATTAAAAACATGAAACAAACACCCTCAACCCCGCTACCTCCCACAAGCCACACCAAGCATCTGAAGGTCATAAAGAGCCATTAAATAATAAACTCCGGGCAAAAGGAGGTTAACGACGATCTGGGAAATCTCCAGATTGTCAAAGGACTGCATGACATGACCTCCACGGACGTTTTGGACAGTTCACAAACAAATACCAAGACTCACTGGCACGGATGCAGAACACAGGGCAAACGGACATTACAATTGGCGTTTTTTTTTTAATACGGCAAAAGTTAGAAGCTTGGCTATAAGAATAAGTCGACGTTATAGACTGCAGTACTACTTATTTTATTTCTTATTGTATCTTTCTATCTACGTGACTTTACCAAGAGAACTAAGGAATATGAATTCCGGCAGTCAAGAAAGCTTAAGTGAAAACTTAGTTATATCTCCAACCTCAGGATATAAAAATATAACTCGAGAGAATAAAAAGCACGGATCCCTGGATACAGACAGGGAGCAAAGGTTAATAAAACTCTTGAAATAGCGGAGGTATCAACTAATGGTACATTACAAATCTTGGTTAAACATAAACCAAATATTCTACATTTGAAGCTTTCGTGACTGCAAGGATTCATACTCTTTGGTTTTTTCGGTAGTCACGTAGGTAAAAATAAAATAAACGAAAACAACTAAATTAAATCACGACGTTTCAGAGGCAACACAAGCTTCCGTCTTCAGGTGGAACAGACACAGCTCTGGGACACAGGATTATATACAGGTTAAGGGGGGGGGGAGAGGAGCCAGGAAGGGACATGGGTGGGGAGGGGGGGGGCTAAGTTAAGCCGCCTTTTGTTATTCTGCAGGGGGTTCTGGGGGAGGCGGTGGTGTACTTGCACGTAAAACCACCTTTTGTTATGCTGCATAGCACTCTGATAGTACATAGTACTCTGATAACAAAGTACTATGCAAACCTCCCGGTTATTACCAAAGATTTGTCCATGAAGCCATCCAGATATACAAACATAGACACAACTTCAACTGAGGATGGTTTTAAATTGAGCAACTTTTGGAAAGATGTCATCAACCAAGTCAAACTTTAGCTGGCTTATAATTATACAGCTATTTCCGTTTCTACCAGGATTGTACTCACTCTCGTGCAGCACGCCATCACCCTCCCCTCGAACCCCCTGCAGCATAACAAAAGGTGGTTTTACGTGCAAGTACACCACCGCCTCCCCCAGAACCCCCTGCAGGATAACAAAAGGCGGCTTAACTTAGCCCCCCCCTCCCCACCCACGTCCCTTCCTGGCTCCTCCCCCCCCCCCCCCTTAACCTGTATATAATCCCGTGTGTCCCAGAGCTGTTCAATTGATATAGCTAATTTTGCTGTGTCTGTTCCACCTGAAGACGGACGCTTGTGTTCTCACGACGTTTTGGCCACAACATAAGTAGCCTTCCTCAGGTGAAGAGACAGAACTGTTGGGAAGACCGCGCTTCAGTGAACACAGCCAGGCCTTGGCCGCATCTTTTAAGCTGGGTGGGAGGAGCAGAGCGCCTTGAACAAAGGAGTTTACATATCAACAGAACAATTTAGACAATTTCAACCGAGAAGATGGATTCTGGCTTAGCAATCATTGGAAGGATTTGATAAACCATTTCAGGTCTTAATTGATTGTTCACGCTTACGGTGGCTTTCAGACAGCATACATTAATTTTTCGTCTCCCCCCTCCTCTTTTCAAACATAGATGGACTCGTCCTTCTAAACAAACTGTCAAATCGCTGCCCGTGGTGCTAACGTTTTTTTTGTATTTATTTTTAAATAAATAAAACACCGTTTGAAAATAAATGCAAACCGCCACTTCTTTCAAATGTTTCTTGCCGTTGCTTTTCACACCTGATGATGACCGTTTGTGTTATGGTCGAAACGTCATGAGAATTTTTATTGTTTTATATATATTTTATTGTTTCCCTTCAACGTGACTTTACCGAAAGAGCTAAGAATATGAAGTAGCTATGTTAATGTGTTGGATTAGCATGATGTTAAAGTCAGAAATTAGCATGTAACTGGGGGATTAGCATGATGTTAGCGTGAGGGATTAGCATGTAACTATGTCGGAACTATGTCGGAAAAAGTAGCGGTTTCTTTTTTCTTTTCAACATTAGTACCACTACAGTAAGCACCACGAAAATCAAACAATAATCATGAGGTATTAGACCTAGGGTAACTCAAAAGAGATACAAGGAAAATAGGTCAAACACAAGACTAGATAATATGTATTCCATGGAATCAGAGCCTCCCGGCCGCCTTTGTCTTCTAACAATTTGACAACACATGGTAGCAATAAAATACGTATGAAGAGTGCCTCCCCTTTGAGATAGCAAACACCACGAAGGGGGGGGGGGGGTGCATACAAAAACATAAACATGCAGCCAGTCAAAAGGGGGGGGGGGAGGGGGGGCAACCAGGCGGCTGTGGCCATGGGAGGAGAACGAGACAGAGGGCATCTGTTTCTCTCGCAAGAGATGCAAAGGGGGGGAGAGAATTTCACGTATAAACAAGGACACAGATCATGCAACTTAGTACTGCGAGGGGCAGGCTCCGGGGCATGGCCTCGAGATCAACAATGGGTGTCGTGTCTCGCAGAGAAGAGGGGCGAGGTGATGCTAGGTGCTGAGTTCGGCATAGACCGACAGAGTATCGCTGAAAGTTTTATTCTACATTTATCTTGATGTTTTGAGTCGCTTGCAGAGTCAAGGATTGCGATAAGTTGTATTGTACATAGCTTTCAGAGTTGTGTAAGAGGTGTGCAAATACAATTTACAAGTTTTGAGAGTGAGTGAACCAGCCAGCGACGAGCAATTCACAGCAGGAGCCCTCTTGGAGGAAGGGCGGAGAGCACGAAAGTTGAGCAACGACAAGGCGAAGCCCTGAAGGAAGGTTGGGAAAGGCATTGCTGAATGCCAGCGCGAAGCTGGCAGCTGCACGCCAAAGAAAAGAGAATGGAGCAGTGGAAAGAGCCTGAGCCAGCACAGCCCTGAAGTAAGGGCGGGTGTCCGTGTGAAGCTGCCTGCTGCACGCCAAAGGAGAAAGACTGGAGCAGTGGAAAGAGCCTGAGCCAGCGCAGCCCTAAAGTGGGCGGGTGTCCGTGTGAAGCTGGCAGCTGCCCACCAAAGGAGAGAGAACGGAGCAGTGGAAAGAACCTGAGCCAGCGCAGCCCTGAAGTAAGGGCGGGTGTCCGTGTGAAGCTGGCAGCTCCACGATCAAGGAGAGAGCAAGAGAGAAAGAGTGACGAGCAACAACAAGCAATCAACCTGGAGAAAGGGCGGAAAGCGCCAAGCATCGACCAAGCGAGCATCAGAGGACGAGCTGCGAGCACAATTGTGTACCGCCAGAGAGCACGGAGCAGGAGAGAGCGCGCAACCATCGCAATCAGCTCCACCGAGCAAGGGTGTCTGCCACCAGCGAACGAGCTGCGAGCGCATTGTGCATCGCCAGAGAGCACGGGGCAGGAGAGAGCACGCAACCAGCGCCACCGTGCGGGGGTGTCAGCGGCCAGCGGCAAAGCTGCGAGCTCGGTCGAGCACCTTCAAAGACAAGCGTCGTGCTGACTCAGTTCATCCCGCAGTGAAAGGAGCCTGCAGCTGCCGCCGAGCGAGAAAGAGCGAGAGCGCCGTGTGTATGACACGCCCACACACACACACGACTCACCGCACAGCAGAGAACAAACAAATTTTGGGACAAGAAACGCCCAACATCGACGTCTGCAAGGAGATAATCCACCCACACGCACATAACGCACATTGGGACTAATAAGAGTACTCCAAAAGTTATCCTTGTGTTTCACCGATTGAGTTACGTGGATATAATTTCCTAACTGTACCATTGAATTCATTGATGAAACTAAAACTTTTATAAACATCTACGTTACGAATCTACACACTCACAGGGATACTATTGTGTTAAACTTTTTCTTTTGATTACAGAATCTGGCCCGCCAATTTATTGAAGCCTTAGCCAATTGAATTCATTGATGAAACTAAAACTTTTATAAACATCTACGTTACGAATCTACACACTCACAGGGATACTATTGTGTTAAACTCTTTCTTTTGATTACAGAATCTGGCCCGCCAATTTATTGAAGCCTTAGCCAATTGATAAGCATTTGCTAGACAGACAGGCACACTTCCACGCAACATTGTTCCAAGACATTTCGTTTATTGCATAATTTTACCAAATAATTCATTGAGGTCTACTTTTGCTTTCGGGACATGTTTCTTTATTGCTGTTTGCATGTAAATTGTCATTAATTTTTAAGGACTTTTTCCCATCGCCGTGAATGCTCGCTTTACTCTGAGGAATTAACCGATTGTTCTGTTACCCAGTTTAACAAACATAATCATTGAGGGTTAAAGGTACAGATCAATGAGGAGGACATCTCCAGGAGTACTGTGTTGACATTCCAATTATAATAGTTTGCATATTAGAGTGTTATGTTTTTGTTTAGAGATTAAAGTTGCTTAACGCAGAAGAGTCTGAGTGGTGCCTTCCTAAGTTCATGCATAATAATCTTAATTATAAGAACTGTATCCTGCGGTGAGATCTGAATCTTGAGACCTGACATAAAACACACGAAGACATAATCAGTAAAAGTTAAAGCGAGAATCATTGTATTATCCCGATTGATAATACAACCCTAGACTACAAAGCCAAGCTTAATCAGCATACTTGCAGAACTTCATTCAATTCATTGTATTATCCCGATAATACAACCCTCGACAACGAGGCATAGCCTAATTATCATAATTGTATACATTAGCATAATCACATACACCCACATAAGACAATTACACATCCATAATTAGCATAAACTATGTGCATAATTGCATACGTTACAATAATTTCGGATAATTACACATTTCTCCATTTCCTTTTTATTATTTTTATTAATTTTCAAAGACCCGACATATACAACTATGAATCGAAAACACTACATGTAATGTGTTAGTACAGCCAGCAGCTGGGATGTACAGTCGGCTTGCAGAGAAACCTGCCATTATCATGATGTAAAATTAATAAAGTAATGTCAGGCTAAGACCAATTACATCACCCTCAAATGGACTAAAAACAAACAAGTGCAACAGTCATTCCCGACATTTAACATGTTTTAAAATAATTTAAATTTAAAAGTATATAAAACATACTATTTGGTTCTTTTGGTAAAGCCACGTAGGTAGAAAAAATTATAGATCACGACGTTTTGACCGCTAAACAAGCAATCGTCTTCAGGTGAGAGAGAGAAACAGCCTGTTGAAACAAGTCCTTATATATAGAGAGCCGAGAGGGGGGAGGGGGTGTTGCCGCATCGGGAAAGTGGATGGGGGCTAGAGATTGTGCCTAAGTGAGCGGAAAATACAAAGCTGGGAACCGAGATGGGGGGAGGGGGAGAAAGGGGGGAGGGGAGTTTGTGGTTGATGCGCCTCCACGACGACAAAGAGCTGAGGAGGTGGCCATTGTATTGTGAGAGATTAGCATGTCAATGTAAATGAACCAACGCAACAGTGGCTGTGCTAGTGTAGTGGGCTTCCTTGATGACAGAGACGGTTGACTTGAGGCAACTCGTATTTATAATAAATAACGTCAATACAGTACGTAGCGAACCTGACACTTGAAGAGGTAACGGCCTCTCCACCCGTTCTACCCCGGGGGAAGTATTCCTCAAGTTAACACCCCAAACTCCTCTACTCCCCTTTATCCGACGATCCTCCTCTCAAGAAGACTAACTGACCTGGCCCAGCTTCGGCACAGGTCTCGACCACCAGCCATACGAATCCGGCCCTTAGAAGGACATCGGCCTTCGCGGCTCTGGGGTCGTACCACTGGCTTGCTCTGCCCGGCCCTTAGAAGGGCAGCGGGTCAGGGGAGTTCCAGGGTCTAGCTAGCTGGTCTTCGAACTTCAACTGGTTCTTCTTCTTGACCCGTTCACAACTGCCTCTCGCTCTCAAGATCCCGCCTTTTATACGATTTCCACCGAGGGGCGGGGGTTCTGTGGGATTCCAGCACCACATCCCCCTCCCCTCGAGAGAGGCCCCGGCTAGGGGTGTGTCACAACAGGTAAGCAATGGGAGTTAACCGGCATTGGTGTTTGCGTGTTCCAATACCACCACCACACTAGCGAGACATCCAGCTCGTTAGACGAGGAAAAACAAACGGATAACACCACATCGAGGGAAGGAGAAAGATACACCGAGAGGCACACCCACGCATAGAGAGAGACATACAGAGAGACAGAGGATCAATCAACAGCAGAGGCCCACAATAAGTTCAGTTTTCACCTATCAATCATGTTTGCTGTCGGCAATAATCAAACTCTAATTGTTGAGTTCATAATGTAGTGAAATAACTACGCCACCGCTCCCCATATAGATAAACTCTTACATACAAATATATTTCACATGGATCAGTAACATTTTATAAACAAAAGTCACCATTCATCACGAATTGAAAGACACCTTATTACAGTGCTCATGCATCAATAGGTGTTCATGCTATGATAGGTGCAATTTGAGGCCAGTAGGTCATGGGAATGGTCCAGGTGTCAAGAGATGACTGACAGATGCACCAGCTGTGCTCCCCACTGTCTTGCTGGGTTTTTAGGAACCCAGCGTTCCACCCAATCACGTGAGTGTCGCTCTTCTGACCTCGACGTTGCAGAGCAAATACTTCAAACTGCCCTGAAGCAAACCTCAAGGGCCTCCTCCACAGAGTCCGATCTTGATACTCCTGGTACCAGTCATCGGCAGGTCCAGTCACCTCCACATCCTCCAATCTCTTCTCTAGCAAATGCCATGCCTGTTTAATCCTAATATCTGGACTAACAGAACCTGCTTGAGCATGCGGTGTCTAGGAATATGGGATTCATGACCCAACCAATGCAGCCTTGCCTGCCAAAAAGACTCACTGATTATATTCTATATTGATGTTTTAAGGATCTGTAAGCTTTTAAAACAATATAGTCTGGTTCAAAAGAGGATGGACCACAGGCAGGCCATCCTTCATTGTATAAACCAGCACAGACTCTCATTGAAATAACTTCATATTTTGCATCCGCAGAGAAAGGAGTAATATCTGTAGCCAAGAAGACTCCCAGCAGCTTTGTTCATTCGTTTCTAAATCTGCTTGTCCTGGTGAAGGTTGTGGCAGCAGATTGAGTAGGGCGGCCCAGACCTTCCTTTCCCTGGCAACAGACTCTAGTTTTTCCTGGAGAATTTCCAGGCATTTCCAGACCAGCCGAGCGACATCGTCTCACCTGTGTGTCCTGGGCAGGCCCTGGCTTTTTCGTCCAGTGGGATGTGCCCAGTAGACTTCCAGGAGGAGTCTATTGGAGGGCATCCTTACAGATATTCTATATTGATATCAACCCTTTAGCCAGGCCTGGGGTTGGTGTTCGCCACGTAACCCGTTCGTGTCAAGCCCGAAATGGCGACGTGATGCCGTCTTGTGCGCCCACCATCCGCATGACGTAGGGTGAGAGGCGGCTGTGATGCCAGTGTGGCAGGGAGAGGGATGGTCACAGATGGACCAGACCTTGTTGATGGACACTCATCTTTGTATGGAGCGAAAGTCCAGGCAGCTTCCACATAGTGTTACAGAGTCTAATGAAAGAATGCTGCTTGACCAATTTGAAGTGAGACTTTGGATGCCAAACCAGAGCTGGTTGTGAACACATTAACCAGGTACCTGGAGAATTCCATCACGAAATGGGGTCTTGCATGTTATACAACACTGCACTTGCTCAGCTCTGCATGAATAATCAGCTAGTTCAGCTAGTTAGTTCAGCTAGTTAGTTCAGCTAGTTCTACAAGTGGTGAGTTCCCTCACCACTTGTAGAACTAGCTGATTATTCATGCAGAGCTGAGCAAGTGCAGTGTTGTATAACATGCAAGTCCCCATTTCGTGATGGAATTCTCCAGGTACAGAACAAGATTCCCAAACTCTATCTCATTGAGTAGCCATTACCAGAACATCAGCATACATGTAGAGTAGAGATGCACACCGTGCGTGCAGTTGAGCGGGTGCAATTGAGGACGAGCAGGTGTGCGCGTTGGGGTACAAGGTTGGCACCGTAGAGGCGGCAGTAATTAAGAGGAGAAGTGTAGATCGAGTGGGTGCAATCGAGAACGAGCAGGTGTGCATGCTGGGGCAGGAGGTTGATGGGAGATGGGGGCGATGATAAGTGTGACAGGTGCCGTGGAGGCGACAGCTCAAGTTTGGAGCACATGAGGACTTGGAATGAAGAGGGATATATAAGCTGGAGTGTGCGTGAGCGAAAGAGTTGTTGTTCGGGGACCAAGAGTGAAAGCATCTCAGTGCGAGTAATTTCATACACTACATTTGGTGTTGGAATTGCTGAAGATCCTTCACCGTCATGTCCAAGGCAGCGGTAAAGCACAGAAAACCATCTGTTGCGTCGCCCGATGATGACGCCGAGCAAGACGTCGTTCCTCCGACAGCTCCGGGTGCCGGGGCCCAGATCACCTGTTCCGACGACGCGCTGCCATCTGCCAAAGAGTGCGTGGCGACCCCAACCCAGCCGCTTCCTCCGCAAAACTGGCTGGATATCTCCGGCCACCTTAGAAAATTGCTTTCAGCTGCCGCTCATCTCTTCACGCGAATGACAGCTGCAATGTTCGTGGGATGCCAAGATACAATTCCCGCTTGCTGTCGCGCTCTGCTCGTCCGCCGTTTTCGAGTGATCTGCCTGTGCCTTAGCAGCCAACCGCCATCTAAGGTTGAAGCCACCTCATCGCTCTTGCTGGGTGCTTCCAAGTCTCGGCGGCTGCCACCGGAGATTGGACGGCTTCTCGTCATCGATTCGAGGCCGCCTACACCTCTGTGGAATGGACATCTCATGAGGCGCTCCAAGCTCTTCCCAGGGCCCTCGACTCGTTGGCCGCTGTTTTGCCATCCCCGAGTCAGATAGAGCGACCCTCGAGCGTGCCTGCGCCGAGATGGCTGCTGTTTTTGATCCAACGTCTAATGTTCAAAGAAGATTAATGCCGAGGCGACGGGGAGAGAACGAGACGCCACTGGCTTATCGCAGTTCACTCCTTGCCTTGGGGCACGCAGCCTACCCTCACATGGACAGGGTCCCCCTGGATTCCCTCGCCTTGGAGCGGCTTCTCTTCTTGGCTCATGAGTTGGGGGTTGCCCTCAGTGGTGGAGGAAGATGACCTGACCTCTGAGGGTGGCCCGCGACATCCAAGCACACCTCAACCTCAAGGACTGACCGGCGGTGATGGCCAGCGCAACGGAGCCGGCCGCGGATGAGCGAGCGTATGCCTCCCTTGCCTGGGGGCCAGAGAGAAGGAGCACTGGGCTACGTCCACCATCACTGGAGTGGTGCTCCAAGCTGGGCCGGCCGCTGGGGCGTTCTTCCCGGACCTGCTATAGGTGTGGCCGCCTGGGCCACATCGCCGGTGACTGCCGCTATGGGACCGTCAGTTTCTCGTTATCTCCATTATCCTCCGGCTTCAACACCTCTTCCCGCAGTATACAGGCGAGTCTGGACGCATCAGACACACAGTCGTTTTTGTCCCATCACCCATCTAGCTTAGGTCCGGTGCGGATTCAGCCTGTAAAAACTCATCCCGTCGCATCTCATACATTGAGTGCGGGGTTGGTAGCGTGTTGGTCACGTGGCGCCGAGCAGTGGAACACACTGGCTCATCGCGAAGTGGGCGCCATGGTGGGTTCCTCAACAATCATGGGGTTCATTCAGGGGATCCAAGTTCATCTGCTGGTAGACACAGGAGCATCGGCGACCATGGTTTCCGAGGCTGTGTTTCGCACGTTACCTTCATCGTTCGGTCGTCTTGCCCCCGTAGAGAGTGTTTGTGTGGCGGCTAATGGGGGGAGTCTGGGCATAATGGGTCAGATGTTGGCCTCCATGCAAATTGGGGAAGTCACTTTGGAAGGACCGGTGTTGGTTTTACGGACATTGGCCGTGCCCTGTTTGCTGAGCACCGATTTTTTTTTATGCAGGATGCCTTTGAAAATTCTCATCGACCAGGGATGCATTGAAATGCCATTCGGACAGCGATTGCTGTTTATGAACTTCCCCAGCCGGGAGCCATCGCAGAACGCTGTCATTCAAGCGATGGCTCGCCAAACTGTTACATTTCGTCCGGGGGCCCAGATGCTCGTTCCGCTGCAATTGCGCAAGGAATTGCCATTGATGGGCCCTGAGGAGGGTGTCCTGCTAGCCCCTTCAAACGCCGTGGCGCGATCTCCTTCCCTGGCAGGGGATGTGACTATTGTATCTGCCGAGCGTATGCTGTTCCTCCAAGTGCTTAATGCGGAGCATGCACCGGTTATAATTCAGGCGGGCACTGTCCTGGCACACGCCACGGCCGACCAGTGTTTTGACAAAACTGAGTCAGCTCCTGGTTTCGCGGGAAAAGTTGAAAAGAGTAATGAGCTGGACTCCGCATGGTTGGAAACTCTGTGCTCCGAGAACCTTGGATTGACGGAGGTTCAGCGAGCTCAGCTGCGCCGGCTCTTATGCGATTTTTCCGATGTCTTTAGCGCCAGCAAATTTGTTATCGGTCGCACTCCTCTCCTGCAGCATCATATCGACACGGGCGATTCGCCCCCCATTCGGTTGAATTTGCACAGACTAAGCCCCGCGGAGAAGGAACAGGTACGCCTGGCTGTGGATGAGTTGCAGGCAGCTGATATTATTTCCCCGTCCAACAACCCATGGGGGGTGCCCATAGTCCTAGTGAAAAAACGCGATGGTAACTTGCAATTTGCGTTGATTTCCACAAATTAAATAAGATATCGGTGGCAGATCCATATCCCTTGCTAGATGCGTTATCGGGCGCACAATTTTTTTCGACCCTCGATTTGCTGTCCGGGTTTTGGCAATTGCCCCTTGATGATTAATCTAAACCAAAAAACGCTTTTCGCACGCCCCAGGGCTCTACCAATTCAATTGCATTCCAATGGGACTTCATTTGGTGCCAGCCACCTTTCAGCAGTTAATGGAATTGGACCTAGATTGCAATGGGATTCTTGTCTAATTTATTTGGATGATGTCATCGTTTTTAGCCGTACCTTTGGCGAACATCTGCGGCGAAAATGAAATATTTGGGCCATATAGTCAGCACAGCCAGAGTTGCCATGGATCCCGAAAAACTGCGTGTGTGCACACACGGCAGGTGCCCAAGTCAGTGGCGAACGTCCACAGTTTCGTCGGATTTGCGTCATTACCGGTGTTTTGTCAGGGATTTTGCCACCATTGCTAAACCGCTCCACGCCCTCACGGCCAAGGGCCAGAAATTCTGCTGGGAAAAGGCTGAGGCGAATTCCTTCCTCATTCTCCAGGCTGCCCTTGCTGATGCCCCTCCGCTCATATATCCAGATTTTACCAGGCCCTTCATATTGGATATGAACGCCAGCGATACGGGCATTCGCCCGGTCCTTTCCCAGCTTGTCAAGGGAACAGAGAGGGTCGTGGCTTACGGCAGTCTTGTCTCCTGCTGAACAGCGCTATTGCGTCATGCACAGGGAGTTACTGGCCATGGTCCATTTCATTCAGCTCTATCATCCTTATTTGTACGGGCGGGACTGTCATCTGCATGGATCATGCGGCCCTCCAGTACTCCCTGTGCATCGACCAGCCGTCCAGGCAGCTGTCCCAATGGCTTGAAATCCTCCAGGGATTCTTATTTACTGTTGTGTACAGAAAAGGCACCCGGCACGTCAATGCTGATGCACTGTCCCGAATGCCGCCCAATATCGCATGCATGTGTGCCTCGGGTGCATTGCGATATAAACCCTCACAAGGGGGTACGCCCATGGTGCTTGCGGCGGCCAGGACAACGCGGATTGAGGGCACTCAAATACCACGATGCATGGGCCAACCTACAGGTTGATGGTTACACTGCCCTCAGGTACCCCTAGGCCTGTCCCCTAAATTGTACCGTCCCTGGCAGGGGCTGGTCGAGGTTGACGTTCGGCGGCCGCAGTGTGTACGTATTCGTTTAGGCCAGTGGTGCTGGTTCGTGCATTCATCGCAGCTAAAAAGATATGTCTCGCCTAGTCCTGTCGATTCATCCCCATATCCTATGTCACCAATGTCTGATGTGTCCGGCGAGCTGACCACCAAGCCTTGGGAAACGGGACGCGAGGAGGATTGTTCTGTTTCGCCTACAGGACTGAAGTGCTTAATATCCATGGACGGGCAGCAGGGACTCCCGAGGTGGACCACCCCGAGGGCAGTTGTACTGTTTCCCCTGTGGTGGGGCAGAGGCCTCGCTCTACTGACCCGTCGGACCATTCCTCAAACCTGAGCGCTCGCTCATGATGCTAATAGGAAGGACTGTTCCCGCCTTCACATTACTGTCATTACTGTTTCTTGTTGTTATTCCGATTGCCCCTTCCACGGTCACCGCTTATTATTACTTTATTAATTCACGGTTCGGTCACATACTTGTGCGCATGCTCACATAGAATTGACAGCCGGGACGGCTGGGTTTTTATTCACGGGGGGGGGGGGGGGGGGGATGATGTAGAGTAGAAATGTACGTAATGCATGCAGTTGAGCAGGTGCCATTGAGGATGAGCAAGTGTGCGTGTTGGGGCACGAGGTTTGCGCCGGAGGGGCGGCAGTAATTAAGGGGAGAAGACTAGATCGAGCGGGTGCAATCGAGAATGGTCCGGTTCAATACAGTACACAAAATCCATGACCTGATCCCATCCGTGAAGGATGTCGTTCCTAACTTACAGTACCCCGGGGTTTTCAAACGGAGCTGCACCTGTGGTGACTGCTATATCGGGGAGACGAAACGGCATGTCTCTGACCGAATTCGCGAGCACAAATCAGATTTGAAACACGGCAGAACAAATTCTTCTGCTATAGCTGATCACTGTTACAACGCTGTGGGTGATCACGATGTAGTTTTCTCCGATACCAAGGTTCTCTGCAAACCCACGGGTTTTTATCAGAGATTTGTCCACGAGGCAATTCAGATTTACAAACACAGACACAATTTCAACCGAGAGGATGGTTTCAAATTAAGCAACCATTGGAAAGATGTTCTGAATCAAACCAAACATTAAACTAATTTTCAATGGTACAGTATATTTTTTCAAGTAGTGGTATCCCAAACTTTCGCAGCTGCCTAAATTCCCTTTTCACACCATCAATATGTAAACTCCCCCTCCCCCCCTCGCCGGTCTGCACTTGTTCCCCCCCCCCATACATCGTTCATCATGCTAAGTCCGCCAATTAAATGCTAATTTTTATGCTAATTCCTTTGTCAAGGCACTCTGCTTCCTCTCACACAGCTTAAAGGTCGCGGTCTGAGCTTGGCTGTGTTCACTCCAGCGCTATCCTCTAGACAGTCTGCTCCCTTCACCTGATGAAGGCCACTTGTGTTGTGGCCGAAACGTCGTGAATTTTTTTACGTGACTTTACCGAATAGAACCAAAGAGTATACATTTATATAGTACGATACAATTTACATTCATAATAAAAACATGTAAATGTGACCATTTCTCAAGATGTTGCACAATAAGGCGAAACGCGGCCGTTCTGAGAGTTTTAAGAGGGGGTAGGGGTTAGAGAAGGAATTGAGTAGAATTCCATAGGAATTTTTACATAACAGAAGTGTGAATGAAGACACTTCATAGAGATTGACATATTTAGCAGAGAAATATTGAATTTAGACAAGTGGAAGACTCTCAGCAGTGTCGAATGGCCAGATGAAGGGAATTTCAAAAAGTGGGAGCAGCAGCAACAACAGAGAAAGCATTGCATCTCATTGAGCAAAAGTTGAATGAGACTTTTGATACGAGCCTTGGTGGCTCAAGTGGAGAGCACATCATGGGAGAGTTAGGCAAGGGCAAGTCAATGAGGGATCTTGAAGATGATAATGGCGATCTTGTAGTTGGGGCTAAATTATATTTGGAGCCAGAATAAGGATCTGCTTATTTGGGGCAAGGCCTTAATTATGGGTGCGGGTGAGAACACGTGTGGCCTTTTGGATCATTTGGAGTTTGTGGTGAGGAGTTTTGATATGGCCATAAAGGAGAGAGTTGCGGTCGAAGAGTTGACATGTGATGAAGGCATGGATAAGGGTTTGAGCAACGGATGGGATAAGGATGTGGAAGATGCAGGCACTGTTCTGCATAAATAGATAACGGTGGGGGGCGGTTCTGCAGAGCTGAGAGATGTTAGAGGCAAAACTCCTAGTTTTTGGACACATTGAACACAACTCCTTACATAGTTTGGTTCATCAAGTTAACTACCCCACCGTGCCGGTCCAGTACATCATTTTATGCTAATTCCTTTGTCAAGGCGTTTTTTGTTTCCTCCCACACAGCTTAAAGGACGCGACCTGGGCTTGCTGTCTTCACTCCAACGCTGTCCTCTGGACAGTCCGGTCCCTTCGCCTGATGAAGGCCACTTGTGTTGTGGCCGAAACGTCGTGATTTTTTGTTATTTTATTTTAATTTTTACCTACGTGACTTTACCGAATAGAACCAAAGAGTAATGATCAGGTGTCCGCGCTGGGGCAGGAGGTTGGCGCTGGAGAGATGGGAGATGGGGCGATGATAAGGGATTAATGGGTGCGACAGGTGCCGTGGAGGTGACAGCTTAAGTGGGGAGCATGCGAGTACTCAGAATGAGGAGGGGTATATAAGTGGGAGTGTGCATGAGAAAACGAGTTATTTTGATTTAAAGCTTTCGTGACTGCAGGGATTCATATTCTTGGTTCTTTCTTTCAGCAAGTGCATCCGACCGGCCGGAACGCGAACCGTATGAGACGCCAACGCTTGAACTGTGGTGAACGCAGTGCGCAAGTGAGTGGTTGAGGGCAAGAAAGCCATGCATTGGCCAGAGGGGAGCTCAATACCCTTGGTTGATGAGAATGTTGATGGCCATTCTTGCCAAAAAGTCCGTGCCCAAGAGGCATGGAACTGCGAGGGTTGACGAAATCAAAACAGGCCCTTCCAATTTAACATCGCCAATGCGGATCTGGGCATCGATCCTGCCAGTTATCTCCAATGAACCACCATTAGCAGCAAAGCACGGCACATCAACAGTCCGCAGGGGACGACACTTGTCGGGTAAGATGTTGTAAATGAGGTCCGAGATGATGGTTGCCGACACTCCCGTGTCGACCAACATCTGGACATCAACCCCCTCAATGGAAACAAAAACAACAGCAAATGATCCCGTGGCCGCAGCGACGACACTATGCGCCAACTCGGACCACTGACCCGGTCCGAACGCCCTGTCGCTTACCCACCCCTTCGGATCCCCCCCGACGACGCATGGCTACCCTGTGCAGTGTGAAGGTGAGTGCATGACGAGAGTGGGGGCCGAGAGCGTGAGGTGCCGCGACTTGCCTGGATCCGGCGTGGAGCCGAAGGTGAGCGAGGCGCCGGAGGAGGCGGCCCGGGGGTGTGGCGTCGGGCGGCACGATAGCCAGATGCCACGTGTCCCCGTAGGCCACAGTTGTAGTATGTGGTGGCCGCGCCGTCCTGGCGCGGGGCCGGTTGGTCGCACTGTTGGCAGTCCCTCCCCGCCGATGCAGAGAAGGCCTGGTCGTGGACCGCGTCATCCTCTGGGCCTCCGATGAAGCAACGCAGGTGGTGACGGTCGCCCCCCTCTGCAGCCGCAGGTGCGCCTAGACGCACCTTGCAGCCCGCAGGGGATTGAAGTCGTCTCCAGTGGCCACCAGCGTGACGATCCTGAGCTCCCGAGCCAGGCTCAGGAGCTTCTGGAGGACCAGCGAGTCGATCGCCTCCTGGTCCATGTGGGGGTAGGCGGCCCTGGCCAGGGCCAGCAAAGCGCTGCAGAATGCTAGCGCAGACTCGGCCTCCGCTCTCTTCCTGGTATCAAAGTAGTGGCAGGAGTCGGAAGGTGGCCCATAAATTGCCTGCATCTGATGAAGGGCGTCTAGCAGCGTGGACCGATCGGCCGTGGCATCCGATGGATGCTGCGCCATCTCTCCCAACGCCAAAGCAGCCTCTGCCTGGTGAATGCTGCCCAGGATGGCGGCTGCGGCTTGGAGGAAATCCGCGAGGCGAAAATACGCCTCCTGCAGCAGGCTCCGTGGTGGCAGGGAAGCGGCGGGCAGCAAAGCGGGCAGAGTTGCTGCCCCTGCCCCCGCACGGTTGCCACCATCGCTGTCCGGGCTGCTGGTACGTGTCTTCCGACGTGTCTCCATGTTCACTTCCGACACCAAATGTAGTGGGTTTTATGGAAGTCGGAGACGGACCTTGGAGGCATCACTTTATTCGATACAAATACTTGGCAGGACAGCCCAGACTCACTCAGGGCAACGGCCCTTCTAACCACTACCTGGGGAGGTACTGCCTCCAGGCTAACGTGCCCTGACACGGGACTACAACTCTGGGTCCTCCGGCTATGGGTGCCCTAAGGGAGGCTACTCTAACGCGACCTAGCCAAGGTGCGGGTTCCGACCACTGGCCCACTCGGACCCGGCCCTCACAAGAGCGTCGGGCCGGAGGTTCCCAGGGTCTCACCACTGGGCCACACAGAGTCCCGGCCCTTACAAGGGCAATGGGGCTAGGGGTCCCAGGGCCCTATCTAGCTGGTCTTCTGGTCTCTGTCTTGGACTGGCCCTGGACCCTTCCCGGGGTCCGACTTTTATACCCAGCATCCGTGCATCAGCCCTGGCTCTGCCCACCTTCCAGAGAGTTCCAGAGGGGGCTCCGGAGGATCCCAGGACACCCCGCAGCCCCCTCCTATCGGGAGGGGTCCCGGGGGATCCTGGAACACCCCGCAGCCCCCTCCTGCTTTTGGGCTAGGGATATAAACGACTGCCCCTGCTGGACCCTGACTGCCCCTGCAGGTAAGCGTACACAGCCCATCGACATCGCTACACATACAGGGAAGCTTGCAATCTTCGTGCAATTCTTGCGCATGATCACCATCTTCATATAGCTATGACACAAGCTACTGTTGGTCAGTCCCCTTTCCAACTGACATTGCTCTTCTGCATGAATCTTCAAGTTTGCAGCCCATCTAACCCCATAGGACTCTGCCAAAAATACAAAGAGCGCATGAGTGAGGACATCTTCCATGGAGCTCAATGACAAAATATAAACCTCGACGTCAACTTTTCTGATGTCATCTTCGAACAGGGCCTCATCCTCCTTCAGGACAAACTGCACTCCATTAGTGGAAAATACCTCACGTCTATGGGACTACCAACACCCTACAGGGACAACCTGCATGCCCTTGCTCAAGAGATCCTACGTGAAATATGCTATTATGCTTTACAGGTTCGCAAATTTAATTAGGAAAATTAACCAAAGCTGATGGATGCACAAATAGAAGCCTACACCAAAATCTTGGAAGACATTGAGACTACAAATCGAGTTTTTTTTCCTTCATGCACATGCCAGTACTGTGAAGACCTTTGTTTTCAAACTGCTCCTCGCTAAGGCTCGCCAGAGAAAATTGCATCATCGGGGATTGATGTGTTAGTCGATGTGTGTGAGTCGATGTGCCTGGCACAAGCGTCGTGGTGACGTCACCGCCACTTATTGGCGGTTGTTGTTGTGTGTTTGAGTCCATATGTGTGTGCCTTTAGGTCCCTGTGTGTGTGTAAGTCGATGTGTGTGTGTGTACGTCGATGTGTGAGTGTACGTCGATGTGTGTAAGTCCAAGTGTGCGTGTCAGTCCATGTGTGTGTCAGTCGCTGTGTGTGTTAGTCGTTGTGTGTGCATGGCTCCATGTGAGTGCGTCACTGTGTGTCTATGTGTGTCAGTCGATGTGTGTGTGTACGTTGATGTGGATGTGAGTCCATATGTGTGTTAGTCCATATGTGTAAGTCCATGTGTGTGTGTGTAAGTCAATGTGTTTCTGAGTCGATATGTGTGTGTAACTCCATGTGTGTGTATCTAAAGTCCATGTCTGTGTGTGTGAGTCCATATGTGTATGTGTGTGTAGGCCAATGTGTGTGTGAGTCTATGTATGTGTGTGTGCGAGTCCATGTGTGTGTCTGTGTGTAAGTCGATGTGTTTGTGTGTGTGGGTCGATGTCTGTGTGTGTGTCTAAGTCGATGTGTGTGTGTGTCTTTTTTGCCCGGGCAACGCCGGGTACTTCCCGCTCGTACCTAATAAATGAAACTGAAATGAAACTGAAACATGCTATGTAATCTTGACTTAATGCTTTTGTGACTGCAGGAATTTCGTTCGCAACACAAGCGATCGTCATCAGGTGGAGAAAAAAGGAGGTGAGCTTCCAAAGGCAAACTGTTTATAAGGGTTCAAAATGGGCGTTACCCAAGTGTCAGAACGGAGTGGGCACGGCACAAGAGCCCTGGGACAGGATGAGCGGAGAAGGTTATGTTAATGTGAGGGATTAAAAAACGGTGAGTCATGGAGAGTGCTAAAATGAAAACATCAGAGCCAGTTATGACCAAAAATGGTTGATGACGTCCTTCCAGTGATTGCTGAGTTTGTACCTATCCTATCGGTTGAAATTGCATCTTGAAGATTTGGTCCAACAAGGATTGGATGCTGATGTACTGGCCCAGGTGACACACTGGCTCACCAACACATATTTCACCTGAAAAGGAACATTCTTCAAACAAACTTAAGGCACCCCAATGGGTTCTCCCTTATCTCCGGTTGTGGCCAACGTTTTCATGGAAAATTTTGAGATAGACGCCATCCAGGCATCCAATCTACGCCCGTCCTTGTGGAACAGGTACATGGATGGACACGTTGTCATCTGGCCACATGGCCTACCGGCTCTGAACCAATTCCTCAACCACATCAATTCCATACAGCCAGCCATCAAATTCACAATGGAGGTAGAAAAGTATGGCAAGCTACCTTTCGTGGTTGTTCTCATCAAAAAGAGCCCAGATGGCTCAATGAGCCACTCTGTCTACAGGAAAGCAACCCATACTGACGCCTACATAAAACCTGACTCCCACCACCATCCATCCCAGAATAATTCCCTCATCAAAACTCTACATAATACAGCTCAATGTATCTCCAAACCATGATTACCTAGCCAATGAACTCAAACACGTGCACCAAGCTCTCAAGGCGAATGGAAATTCTGACCACACAATCCACAAAGCCATCACCCCAACCATGAGGAAAGAGCCATCTGCGGACCCAATCAAAACCATTACCTTGCCATACATAGCAGGGGTCACCAAAAAGATTTCCAAAATCATGAACAAACACAAGATCCATGTTCGATTTAACACAGTGCATAAAATGTATGATCTGATCCCATCTATGAAGGGCAAGATCCCCGACATGCAATATCCCGGCATCTACAAACTAAGCTGCGTCTGCGGCAGCAGTTAAATTGGGGAAACGAAGCGACATGTCTCAGACCGTATTCGTGAGCATAAGGCAGATTTGAAACACGGTAGGACCAACACTTCTGCCGTGGCTGATCATTATTTTTATGCGGTTGGCTCATGCGAAATTTATTTCTCTAAGACGATGATACTTTGCAAGCCCACTGGCTATCAACAAAGATTCGTTCACGAAGCCATACATATATAGACACAGACACAATTTCAACCGAGATGATGGGTACAAACTCAGCAATCACTGGAAGGACGTCATCCACCACTTTAAGTCATGACTGGTTGTGATGATTTCTCCTTGTAGGCTTTCGTCCCTTTCCTGTCACCTGTGGTTCACCTTGGTGGTTTCTGACCCCAGGGCACATATGCCCCGCCCACTTCGTTCTGTTACCAGGACGCTTGTGCCACGCCCTTTTTTAACCTTTAAAAGCAGCTTTCCTTCGGCGGCCTTCCCCCCTTTTTCCTCCTGATGACGATGGCTTTGTGTTGCGATTTAAACGTCTTAGTTTTTATTTTTTTACTTTTATTTTTTCTATCTACGTGACTTTACCGAAAGAACCAAGAATATGAATTCTTGCAGTCACGAAAGTCAGAATTTAATCTATATTGGAAACGCATATCTTTAGAACTGCTTTTGTGTTTAGTTTATTGTTTTTCCCCCGTACCTCCGATTTACACGGTTGGCTACGTACAGTGTGAAAGAAGTTTAACATACATATAACACGCTATATATACACACACCACACATACACTGTGCACTCACACAAAATACATATGGAGATTACACACACTCTTAAACATTTACGAGTTCACTTGCACACAAAGTACACTCACACAGTATACGTACGGATTACACTCAAATATCAAGTACACGACAAAATATGATGTCCGTGCAAGTGCTGTTAGCCTTTGCATATTAATAATACCATGGCACACAAAGATGTGGTGTGGGCAGCACCACACCTGGCTGTATTTGTCTCTGCAATGCTGATGTTTACAAACTTATCGAAATACTCATCTAAGGCAGATTAGACTTAGGGGAGGCCCAGGACCGGTTCAGATGTTGGCCGTGAGTGGGAATAAAACTCCATCCACAGAGTTGGTTGTAGAGTGCATTAATCACTGCTCCCTACATTCCACTCTCACATGCACAGGCACGTAAAGATACACTCACGGTCTATAGACGGCTAGAGACAAAGGTGGTCGAGCATGGTTCTGGCCACCCACCCTCTGTTGTAGAGTCCTGGCCTTCATTAGGTAGTTGCGCACAGCAGTTGCCCCAACAGTCTGTTAAGGGGGCATCTTTGTCTTCATTTCGAGTGTATGGGAGTGGCGTTTGTATGATAATAGGTTGTTCCCCTTTATTTCTGGCAACAAAACAGGTGTTAAGATTTCGATTTAAAGCTTTCGTGACTGCAAGGATTCATCTTCTTTGGTTCTTTCGGTAAAGTCACGTAGAATGAGAATAAAATAATAAATTGATAAAATAAAATAACACAATATTCTCACGACGTTTCGGCCACAACACAAGCGGCCTTCATCAGGTGAAGGGACGAGACTGTCTGGTAGGACAGCGCTGTCCTACCAGACAGTCTCGTCCTACCAGACAGTCTTGTCCCTTCACCTGATGAAGGCCGCTTGTGTTGTGGCCGAAACGTCGTGAGAATATTATTGTGTTATTTTATTTTATCAATTTATTATTTTATTCTCATTCTACGTGACTTTACCGAAAGGACCAAAGAAGGTGTTAAGATGTTAAAACACCAAACTGACACCTTTTACAAGAAATCATGTCTGCATTAACCATAATGCTTGTGGGTCAGAATGCAAAAAAAGGTTTAATTCCGGTGTTTTAACATCTTAACCCCTGTTTTGTTTCCAGAAAACAGGGGAAAACCCTATAAACATATTTTGGTACTGACAAAGGTGGTCCCATGATGTAGATGGCTTTTGTATGTTATTCCCCTTTGTTGAATGTGAATTGCCAGGTTTTCTAGGGTATTCTTATAGCTAAACCCACACATAACATAACTTGTTTTGCCAAAAATATCCCAATACTGAAAAAGTACAGTGAGGGAAAAAAGTATTTAATCCCCTGCTGATTTTGTACGTTTGCCCACTGACAAAGAAATGATCAGTCTATAATTTTAATGGTAGGTTTATTTGAACAGTGAGAGACAGAATAACAACAACAAAATCCGGAAAAACGCATGTCAAAATTTTTATAAATTGATTTGCATTTTAAAGAGTTAAATACGTATTTGACCCCTCTCAATCAGAAAGATTTCTGGCTCCCAGGTGTCTTTTATACAGGTAACGAGCTGAGATTAGGAGCTAACTCTTAAAGGGAGTGCTCCTAATCTCAGCTTGTTACCTGTATAAAAGACACCTGTCCACAGAAGCAATCAATCAGATTCCAAACTCTCCACCATGGCAAAGACCAAAGAGCTCTCCAAGGATGTCAGGGACAAGATTTTAGACCTACACAAGGCTGGAATGGGCTACAAGACCATTGCCAAGCAGCTTAGTGAGAAGGTGACAACAGTTGGTGCGATTATTCGCAAATGGAAGAAACACAAAGGAACTGTCAATCTCCCTCGGCCTGGGGCTCCACGCAAGTTCTCACCTCGTAGAGTTGCAATGATCATGAGAACGGTAAGGAATCCGCCCAGAACTACACGGGAGGATCTTGTCAATGATCTCAAGGCAGCTGGGACCATAGTCACCAAGAAAACAATTGGTAACACACTACGCCGTGAAGGACTGAAATCCTGCAGCGCCCGCAAGGCCCCCCTGCTCAAGAAAGCACATATACATGCCCATCTGAAGTTTGCCAATGAACATCTGATTCAGAGGACAACTGGATGAAAGTGTTGTGGTCAGATGAGACCAAAATGCAGCTCTTTGGCATCAACTCAACTCGCCGTGTTTGGAGGAGGACGAATGCTGCCTATGACCCCAAGAACACCATCCGCACCATCAAACATGGAGGTGGAAACATTATGCTTTGGGGGTGTTTTTCTGCTAAGGGGACAGGACAACTTCACCGCATCAAAGAGACGATGGACGGGGCCATGTACCGTCAAATCTTGGGTGAGAACCTCCTTCCCTCAGCCAGGGCATTGAAAATGGGTTGTGGATGGGTATTCCAGCATGACAATGACCCAAAACACACGGCCAAGGCAAAAAAGCAGTGGCTCAAGAAGAAGCACATTAAGGTCATGGAGTGGTCTAGCCAGTCTCCAGACCTTAATCCCATAGAAAATCTGTGGAGGGAGCTGAAGGTTCGAGTTGCCAAACGTCAGCCTCGAAACCTTAATGACTTGGAGAAGATCTGCAAAGAGGAGTGGGACAAAATCCCTCCTGAGATGTGTGCAAACCTGGTGGCCAACTACAAGAAACGTCTGACCTCTGTGATTGCCAACAAGGGTTTTGCCACGAAGTACTAAGTCATGTTTTGCAGAGGGGTCAAATACTTATTTCCCTCATTAAAATGCAAATACATTTATAACATTTTTGACATGCGTTTTTTGGGATTTTGTTGTTGTTATTCTGTCTCTCACTGTTTAAATAAACCTACCATTAAAATTATAGACTGATCATTTCTTTGTCAGTGGGCAAACGTACAAAATCAGCAGGGGATCAAATACTTTTTTCCCTCACTGTACCTGGATAATACTCAATTAGAAATGCATTCGGTAAAATCGCCTCTTACTTTGACAGATTTGACAAGACGCTCCTGAAAGTGTGCTAAAGCAATAAGCCAGGCAGACAAATTACATGGGAAACCAGACCAAAGCATGCAATGTTAGCAGGCTCACGCTACGTGGCTGGCCCCCCACGTTGGGATGTTTTAATATTACAACCTGGATATCGAGTCAGTTATTACTTAACTAGTTGTTCGGGAGCGCCTGTGGCGCCCCCTCACAAAAGCATCTCGCTGTACGGATACAGAATCGCTTACGTCATGGGATCCATGTTGGGACTCAAGATATCGAGGTTGATGAACTGCTGATTGGGATTCTGTAGATTCCTCGGGTAGATGCGAATGTCACGCTCGAACGGACTACAGTAGTATCATCTACCGACTCGATAGTAGTAACTGCACACATTGGGGTGGGGACATCACAGTGTGAAAATTTTACCTCTGTCCTGTGTATTGTTTTTCATTTTAAACGCAAATGAAAAATTCCCCCCTCCACCGATAGCGTGTACGCGTTGCTTGGGGCAACCGTCTCACGCATGCGCAGATGTGTGCTTTGGCGCACGCTCAGCATAGTTATATAATTAATAGTATTCAATTGTTAATTTAACTACTTAAAAGTTGACGAACGTGAAATAAGAATAGCGCTGACTCACCACGGGGCTTATCGCATGGTACCCGGGTACTTTTTTTTAAAACATAAAACCCACGGTTCTTGAGTCAAATCCATCACAAGTTTAATCCACACAGACAAAAAAAAATTGCTTATATAGGTAAGATGCAAATTCATGGAATTCTGTAAATGTATGCAATTATGCAAATTAGGGTCAGCTCCGTTGCCTAGGGTGTATTACCAATCGTGATAATACAATGATTCTCTCTTTAACTTTTACTGATTATGTATTAGTGTAATTCTATCAGGTCTCAAAATTCAGATCTCACCGCAGGATACAGTTCTCATAATTAAGATTATTATGCATGAACTTAGGAAGGAACCACCCAGAATCTTCTATGTTAAGCAACTTCAATATCTAAAAAGACTCTTATATGCGAACACATTTACGATCGGAATTGTCAACACCGTACCACTGAAGATGTCCTACTCATTGATCCGTACAATTAACCCTCAATAATTACGTTTGTGAAAACTGAGTAACAGAACAATCGGCTAACTCCTCAAGTAGCGCGACCATACACGGCAATAGGAAAAGTCCTTTAAAAAATGACAATATTCATACGAACCGTGCTAAAGAAACGTGCCCAATGGGAAAAGTAGACATCAATGAATTCATTGGTAAAATTATGCAATGAACGAAATGTCCTGAAACAAATGTGCGTGCTAGTGTGCCTTTTTGGCTAACAGATGCTTATCAATTGGCTAATGGGACATCAATGAATTTGCGGGCAAGATTATGTGATCAAAAGAAAAATCCCAACACAATAGTATTCCTGCAAGTGCGTAAAATCGTAACATAGATTAGTTCATATATGTTTAGTGTGTCATCAATTAATTCATTGGTAAGGTTATGCAATTAACGAAAACAATTACTAAAATACTTCTAAATGACTGTATTCATGGAACTCAAGGGACAACAATGCTTTTCACGATCAACTAATAGTTAACGCACCACCTTGGGATGGAAACCCTTTTAGAAACACAAAGATAACTTTTTGGAACAATGTTATTAGTACCAATATGCGCGTTGTGTGTGTGGGTGTGTGTTGTCTTCTTGCGGCAAAAACAACCCCCTCCGGACAGCAACGCTGTGGTGGGCAGTACCATGGGGGGGGGGGGGGCAATTTAGATTGGCCCTTTCCCCTCATGCCGTTTGAAACCACCACAGTGGCTGAATGGGGGGTCTGGATGGGTGCGAGGGGCTGGTAACCCCTCCACCCTCAATTAATTACCACAAAACCACGTATAAAATATCGAATTAATAAGCTTGTGCCGGAGGCCCTGGGGGACAGGCCTCTATGAAATCTCCTGCCAAACCCCATTTTTGCAGAGCCAGGAAACTGAATCGTTGCACTCGGGAATCCTCCAGAAAAAAACAAAAAGCCAATACGGATGGCCACCTGGAATGTTCGAAAGCTCACTGCAGAGGAGAGGCTGCCACTCTGTCAGGAGCTGGACCGGTACCACCTGGATCTGTGGTATTCAGGAGGTCTGGTGGACCGGCTCTGGCTCCTGCCACCATGAAGGGTGGACAGTCCTCTACTCCGGGCAGGAGACTACCAAACAACAGGGAGTGGCTCTTCTTCTGAACAAAAGAATGAAGGGGGCATGGGAGCGTGGCAGTGAAGTGTGGGAAGCGGTAAGCCCCAGACAACTTTGGGCTCGCCTTCCAATCAACCGGAGGCGAGGAGTGGTGGTCGTGGTTACTTATGCCCCCACCGAAGACGAACATCTGTGGAGGAATGTCACAGTGGCCCCTCCGGATAAAGTCATCCTGTTGGGCGACTTCAATGCCGGAGTTGGTCATGATGCTGGCACCAGGTCTGGAGTTATTGGAAGGCATGGGCCAGATCAGCTCAATAACAACGGTAGGAGGCTGTTAGATTTTTGTGCAGCCCATGGGCTTGTAATTACCAAAACGCTGTTCCAGCATCGGCGCATCCACACATCATGGATGCATGTCAGGTCCAAGCAAGAACACCTGCTGGACTACGTAGTGATGGAACAGTGGATGCGGGCTCATGTCCTTGACACCAGGACCTACCTTGGAGCTGATCTGCCCACTGACCATCGACTTGTCATCTGTAAGATGCGCCTGCCATTCTTCCACTCTGGTGGTGGGTGTACACCTAGGACCCCATTCAAACCTAAGGTGGCCTGGTCTTAGCTAGCTGATGAAAGTTGGGGGACGATGCAAACCCCAGCCGCAAGCGATGATTAAATTCTCGCTTGTGGCTGGGGTTGGCATCGTCCCCCACTCCTCCAGATGTCGAGGGTAAATGGGCGCGGTTTAGGACTGTGACTCATGCAGCTGCAATGGCTGATGTGGGTACACAGTCCAGATCTTCCCAGGGACCCTGGCTGACAGAGGAGGTGTCCAGGCTGGCTGAGAAAAAGCAACAGGCCCACTCTCATCATCTACAACATCCCACGTCAGAGATTGAGGCTTACCGCAGCCTTCGCTCGGAGGTTCGGAGAGCCGTGAGGCGCTGCATGGATGGGTGGTGGTCATGGGTTGCTGAGGAGATGGAGTCTGCCTCAATGGCCTGCGATCACAAATCACTATTTAACTCCATTAAAAAAGTTACCTGCAGCACCACACCTATTACCAACATTAGGGGAAAAAACGGTGATCCAATCTCCAACCCCCAGGAACAGGTTTGCAGATTTTCTGAGCATTTCTGTGAAGTCCTGGGGGAGGGGAAATCCCACCGTATGGAAACCATTGTGGGACGAAGTGGGGATGACCCTGTTGAGGCTGCGGTGTCTCAAATATTGGAAGAAGTCACCCCCTGTGAGTGGCTGGCTGAGGTGCCATTTTTTGAGGAAGTACTAAAAGCGATCCAGGGTCTGAGACCAGGAAAAGCACCGGGCAGAGATGATCTCCCAAGTGAAATGCTGACGGAGGATAGCGTTTGTGCACAGACTGCCCTACATGACATCATAACAGTCTGGACCACTGGACGGGTTTCGCAGGATTGGAAGGATGCCCTGGTGGTTCCAGGGTGGTCCCCCTTCTTAAAGAGGTGACCCCACAGACTGTAACTACAGGGGCATCTCATTCCTCAGTGCGCCGTGAAAGGTCCTTGCAAGGATTACTCAAGACAAAGCTTTCGTGACTGCAGGAATTCATATTCTTGGGTCTTTCGGTAAAGTCACGTAGATAGGTTCCAAGAAAATAACAAAAACATTACAAAAAACTATTAAGTTTCGATCATAACACCAGCGGATGTCTTGAGGAAATGGGGGTTAGCTTCCAAGGCAAACTGTTGAAAAGGGGTTTGAAATGGGCGTAGCCCAAATGTCAGCAGCCAATGATGATGTAAGTGGTGGGCAGCCCAACCCGACGGTGGTTGGTTTTCCACCAATCAAAGGGCTGCCAGGTGAAAATTTACATGTTACTGAGAGATTAGCATGTTATTGGCAGATCGCAGAGCCGCAACACACGGGTCGGTTCGCAAAGTGGCTGTGCTAGTGTGAACCCTGTGAAAGCGCAAGTTTAAAATGAGCGTAAAGCACAACTAACATCGGAAGGCGGTACGATGGGAACATCATAGCCAATTATGACTTAAACTGGTTGATAACGTCCTTCCAGCGATTGCTCAGTTTGTACCCATCTTCTTGGTTGAAAATTGTGTCCGTGTCTATATATATGGATGGCTTCATGAACAAATCTTTGTTCATAGCCAGTGGGCTTGCAAGTACCTTCGTCTTAGATAAATCAATTTTGTGCGAGCCCACCGCATTAAAACAATGATCAGCTACAGCAAAGGTATTGGTCCTACCGTGTTCCAGATCTGCCTTTATGTTCAAGAACACGGTCCGAGACTTATCGCTTAATTTCCCCGATGTAACTACTGCCACAGACACAGCTTAGTTTGTAGACGCCGGGGTACTGCATGTCAGGGATCACATCCTTCACAGATGGGATCAGATCACAAATTTAATGTATTGTGTTCAATCGAATCTGGATCTCGTGTTTGCTAATGATTTTTGAAATCTTTTTTTTGCGCTTTCACAGGGTTCACACTAGCACTGCCACTTCGCGTACCGACCCATGCGTTGCGGCTCTGCAATCTGCCATTAAGATGCTAATTTTCACCTGGCAGGCCTTTGATTGGTGGAAAACCAACCATCGGGTTGGGCTGCTAACCACTTACCTTATCATTGGCTGATGACATTTGGGCGACACCCATTTCAAACCCCTTATAAACAGTTTGTGTCGGAAGCAAACCCCCCTTTTCCTGAAAACGATCGCTTGTGTTGCGATCGAAATGTCGTAGTTTTTTGTTATTTTCTTTGAACCTATCTACGTGACTCTGAAAAACCCAAGAATAGAAGGATTATTCAACATCACCTTGCCAGCCACGCTGAGAGGCTTGCGGAGCCCCAATGCGGTTTCAGGAAAGGGCGGTCCTATACAGATGCCATATTTTCTATCTGTTTGCTGCAGCATAGGTGTAGGGAATTCCAACAAAACCTACATCTCTGCTTTATTGACCTATGATACCATCAGTAGGCCTAGGCTCTGACCCTCTCTCACAATCATTAAGGACCTTCATGATGGTGAGCGGGTCCGGGTAAAACTATGCTGCTGGGAGTCAGAGCCATTCCCTGTCACCTTGGGGTGCGACAGGGATGTCCTCTGGCTCCCACATTATTTAACATATTTTTCGACCACGTAGTTCATGAAGCCTTTGATGGCTGTACCAGAGGAATTTTCATCTGGTGCAGATACAATGGGAGGCTGATCGATGCCTGGGTGCGGTCAAGGGTTGGCTCCCTATTGATCAACCACATTATGTATGCCGATGATCTGGTAATTGCCGCTCACTCAGAGGAGTTGGAGGCGCTCCTGCTGAACCTGGAGCATGCCACGAAGAGGTGGGGCCTTACCATCAGCCTCACCAAAACTAAGCACCTGCCTGGGTATTTTGTACTATCGGGCACTCAACCCACACAACTCCCAATCGGTGATGGGGCAGTTGTGGAGAGAGTGGAGAGTTTCCCCATACCTGGGCAGCGTGCTCATGACCAGTTCCGGTTTGACAACGGAGGTCTCACTCCGAATCAGTTGAGCGGCATTATCTTTTCATCGGTTGCATAACGCTGTGTGGAGGGTTTTATGAACCTTTGTTCCCCATCTGTATCGCCAGGGATCTGTGCTTATTCTCAAGTTATATTTTGATATCCTGAGGTTGAAGACATAGCTAAGCTTCAAACTTTACTATTGCATTTTTAAAACCCTAGTCAGCTCATAATTATTAACCCTTGGGTGGATTTTGCTATCCAAGGGATGTTCGTGACCCCTGTTGTTTCCATCTTATGTTTGTTTTATTGTGGGTTGATTCCTTTATAGTGGCCTTCTCTCGAAGTCAACTGGGGATTTCCCGCAGAATCTCATTAGCCCCCACCCCCCCCCCCCCGGGTTTGGCATTTTATTTATTAAATTTTATGACTTCCCAAGCAGGCTTGTGAGTAATTATCTTTCAGCTGTCTTTTGTGTGGCAAGGCAGCGCTCCATCCCGATCAAAATTATAAAAAAGGCAGAATCACTCTTAAGTTACATTTTTGGAAAAGACAACATTCTCTTCGAGTGTTTGTGATGAGATATGATACAAAACTCGGAGTTGCTGAGGCAATTAAGCAAGCACCATATGAATGCTAATATTATTATAACAGTGAATGCTTGGGAGCTTATTGGCTCTCGCTGCGAGTTAGAAGTCTACCCAACCCACAGGTCCGCAAATACTGGCCGCTCTTACTCAATAAAGGCCTGTGACAAAGGTGAATCTATTGGAGCTTCATTGTCTCAAGCTTACACATCTACAGGGTCTCCATTTGACTTTGTATTGTCGAAGAAGTCCAGCCACACCTCCACTTCCACAAACTCCTGGGAGTTGCCTCGCTCTGCCTCACAGTCAGAATTCTCCTCCTGCTTCACGTTGCCTCCATCGATGTGAAGGTCCGATTTTGGAGTTGAATCTTCATCTTCACATTTTACCATCACATCTTCGCTCTTCACTGTCGCCTCTTCAAATTTCACCTTGATACATTTTATAGTGTCCAAGCTGGAATTCACTTCTGGTTCTTTTTTCAGGAGGGATAGGCTCATTGCAGCACTTTGATTTTCACAAGTCGATTTCAGACTACACTCCTTGGGAATCTTCTGATGCGAGTGTGTTCTCTGGTGTCTATAAAGCGGTGATGACTGTGCAAACGCCTTCCCGCACTCAGTGCACTTGAAGGGTTTATCTCCTGTGTGTATTCTCTGGTGTATTTTAAGACTTGATGACTCTGAAAATGCCTTCTCACACACAGTGCACTTGAAGGGTTTCTCTCCTGTGTGTGTTTTCTGGTGGCACTGAAGAACTGATGACCGTGTAAATGCCTTCCCGCACAGAGTGCACTTGAAGGGTTTATCTCCCGTGTGTGTTCTCTGGTGTGTTACAAGAGTAGATAAGTGTGCAAATGCCTTCTCACACACAGTGCACTTGAAGGGGGTCTCTCCTGTGTGCGTTCTCTGGTGCCTTTGAAGATCTGATGAATTTGAAAATGCTTTATTGCACAAAGTGCACCTGAAGGGTTTCTCTCCTGTGTGTGTTCTCTGGTGTATCTGAAGAACTGATGACTTTGCAAATTCCTTCTCACACACAGTGCACTTGAAGGGTTTCTCTCCTGTGTGTGTTCTCTGGTGTATCTGAAGAAATGATGACTTTGCAAATGCCTTCTCACACACAGTGCACTTGAAGGGTTTCTCTTCTGTGTGTGTTCTCTGGTGTTTTTTAAGATTTGATGAATGTGCAAATGCCTTCTCACACACAGTGCACTTGAAGGGTTTCTCTCCTGTGTGTGTTCTCTGGTGCTGTGTCAAACTTCCAGTATAATCCGTGCTGTATGCACACTGGTCGCATTGTTTCTTTTTTGTACCGAGCTGCGCTGAGTGCCTTTGCTCCATCAGACCAATTCTGCAGAGGAAGAGTCAGAAGCGTCAGCTGCAGACAGAAAAAAATATCCACACAATCTACGTCAGTATCGAGGTACAGAGGAATGAATATATATATACACAGTCACACATTAATTACACATCTATACTTATTCATATATTCAAGACTAGCGGGAAGTACCCGGCATTGCCCGGGGGAAAACTATATTTAAAAACTTCTCAAAACTTATAAACATAACATATACAAATGAAAATAAAACTTTGATCATTACCTCATTAATGAAAATAAAACCCAACGCACGGTGGAAAAAAAAAACTTACGCTCGCACGCCAATATTCAATTCTTTAAATCGCGCAAAGAAATCAAAGGTTTTAGATTTATTGAGAATCGGCCTATTCCCGTTTAATCGATACCACAAACGCTCACCAGATATCAATTCTCACCAGTTCTGTATGCGGGTTGACGCCAAACACTTCATGGTCATTCCCCCCCCCACCCCCCCCCAAAATACAAAAGTAAATTTTTATAATTTTTGCATTGTGTACAGTCTGGAAGCTATCCACATGCCAAATTTCAAGTTTGTTGCATGTTGGGAAGTATGCTAAACATTTACAACAGACACACATTCACAAATGTCCCTTTTATATATATAGATATCCATTATTGTGCCCCCCCCCAAAAAATATAAAAGTCAAAGTTTATACTTTGTGCATTGTGTACAGTCTGGAAACTACCGACATGCCAAATTACAAGTTTGTTACATGTTGGGAAGTAAGCTAAACATTTCGAACAGACACACATATTCACAAATTTCCCTTTTATATATATATTCCCCAATCCATGACAAAGATAAACTCTTAAATACACCTACATTTCACATGCATCATTGACATTATATAAACAAAACATCCACCATTCCTGACATGGCTCACTAACATCTTACTGTCTGTCTGTCTGTGGACGAAACTTGCGACAGATTTGACTCATGAACCGTGGGGTTTACGTTTTAAAAGTATGTGGGTAACACGCGATAAGCCCCGTGGTGAGCAGGCACTATTCGTATTTCGCATCCGTCAACTTTGAAGTAGTTAAATTCACATTTTTTATAAGAATAGGTTTTCCCCTTTTTTCTGGCAACAAAACAGGTGTTACGATGTTAAAACACCAAATTGAAACCTTTTGCAAGGAATGTCTGCATTTACCACATATACTTGATAGTCAAAATGCAAAGAGAAAATCATACTCTGATAGTATATGCAATGTCTTTGAAACTGATTGGTCCACACCAGAGACAGCTTTCTTTGGAGCCTAGTCTCAAACAAGTGTTAGTACTATTAATTATTATATTACTACGCTGAGCGCGCACCAAACCACGCATCTGCCATGCGCGAGACAGCTAACCTGTAGTTGCCCCTAGCAACGCACACACGCTATCGGTGGAGAAAATGTTTCATTCGCGTTCAAAATGAAAAAAAAAAACAGGACTGAGGTTAAATTTTCACACTGTGATGTCCCCACCCCAATGTGTGCAGTTACTACTATAGAGTCGGTTATACTACTATAGTCCATAGATAACTACTGTAGAGCGAGCGGGGGGATGGTGGGGGAGGAGGGGGCTGGGTTGCAGCCCAGCCCCAGCCTGCCAAGATGCCACCTCGGCCGGCTGGGAAATCTAAGCGAGGCCGGGGGCTCCGCACGGGACTAGGCCTCACCACGGAACTTTTAAGTACAGTAAAACCTTGGATTGCTAGCATAATTCGTTCCGGAAACGTGTTTGTAATCCAAAGCACTCGTATATCTAAGCATTCGTATATCAGTTGTGATCATGTGACGCTCGGCAGACAGAGCGTATACGTACTACTCATATTGCAATACCTTGCTCGTTTATGAAATTAATATTTAGTTAAAAATTTTGCTCGTCTTGTAAAACACTCGCAGACCAAGTTACTCGCAATCCAAGGTTTTACTGTAGTATATTTTTGTGATTTATTTATTTTAATATAATTTTATGGTATTTCTATATACGTGACTTTACCGAAAAAACCAATGAGTAATCTATGCAGTCACGAAAGCTTTAATTCTTTATTAACACACTTCTACGGGGAAGTTACCTTTACAATTCTGTCCTAAACGTATTGCACCCCTTGCTTTCTCCTACCCCTCCCACCACCTCTGCTGCCGTGCCCCCTTGTTCTACTTCTTATTTAAGGCCTATGTCTGTTCATCCCTCCGGCCCTTTTTCTTTTTCATTTCTCCTCTGTCCGTCTTTCCTTTCCTTGCCTCTTGGTGACCCTGTATATGTATTTCTGCTGACTTGTACCTCATATTTGTTAACTCTGTCTATGCTGGTATGTTTAATCCAGAGGATGAACACGAAATTTAGCACTCTTCTGAAATTTGTGGTCCGCCAGGCAAGTGTCTGTGTTGATGGCCTGACTGCTTTTGCATCACATAATTTTTTCTTAGGTTTGTTGAATTCTCGTCTCTCATCTTTTGTTGTATTTACCTCCGTGCAGTTTGGCGCTCTCTATGTGTTGCGTTGGTGTCGCCCTAAATGCTCCCTCGCTATATTTTTTTTACACCTGATGAAGATCGCTTGTGTTGCGGTCGAAAGGTCGCGATTGATTTATTTTAATATAATTTTATGGTATTTCTACATACGCGACTTTACCGAAAAAACCAATGAGTAATTTATGCAGTCACGAAAGCTTTAATTCTTTATTACCGAAAAAAACAATGAGTAATTTATGCAGTCACGAAAGCTTTAATTCTTTATTAACACACTTCTACGGGGAAGTTACCTTTACAATTCTGTCCTAAACGTATTGCACCCCTTGCTTTCTCCTACCCCTCCCCCCGCCTCTGCTGCCGTGCCCCCTTGCTCTCTTCGGCCCCTCCCCCCACCTCTACTTCTTATTTAAGGCCTCTGTCTGTTCATCCCTCCAGCCCTTTTTCTTTTTCCTTGCTTCTCTGTCCGTCTTTCCTCTCCTTGCCTCTTGGTGTCCCTGTATATGTGTTTCTGCTGACTTGTACCTCGTATTTGTTTACTCTGTCTATGCTGGTATGTTCAATCCAGAGGATGAACACGAAATTTAGCACTCTTCTGAAATTTGTGGTCTGCCAGGCAAGTGTCTAACTGTGTTGTTGGCCTGACTGGTTTTGCATCACGTAATTTTTTCTTAGGTTTGTTGAATTCTCGTCTCTCATCTTCTTGTTGTATTTACCTCTGTGCAGTTTGGCGCTCTCTATGTGTTGCGTTGGTGTCGCCCTATATGCTCCCTATTTTTTTTTTACACCTGATGAAGATCGCTTGTGTTGCGGTCGAAACGTCGTGATTGATTTATTTTAATATTTTATGGTATTTCTACATACGTGACTTTACCGAAAAAAACAATGAGTAATTTACGCAGTCACGAAAGCTTTAATTCTTTGTAGCATGGTTCTTAACCTCGGTGAGTGTACTGGCAGTGTATATTCTTGGTTCTTAATAACCATTTCTACAGTCTACATGAGAGACTGCCAGTACACTCACCTAATTTAAGAACCAGGCTAGAGTTTACATTAATGGTCATTTTTTATTCACGTTATTATTCACTTTATTTTTATTATATTTCCATCTACATGACTTTACCGAAAGAACAAAAGATTACTATTATATTTAGTATAGCTACTACTACATACAGTACACACTGCTATAGAGTTTGCATAGCTACTACTACATACAGTACACACTGCTATAGAGTTAGTATATCTACGACTACAGACGGTACACACTGCTATAGAGTGTGTATAGCTACTACTACAGCCAGTACACACTGCTATAGAGATAGAATAGCTACTACTACAGCCAGTACACACTGCTATCGAGTTTGTATAGCGACTACTTCAATCTTGATTTGAAGCTTTCGTGACTGCAGGAATGTATACTCCTTGGTTCTTTCGGTAAAGTCACGTAGCTACTACTCCAGCCAGTACGTACTGCTATAGTTAGTATAGCAACTACTACAGCCAGTACATAGACTTTAGTGATAGTAGCTACTACTGCAGCCAGTACATACTACTGTAGTGATAGCTACTACTACAGCCAGTACATACTACTGTAGTGATAGCTACTACTACAGCCAGTACATGCTAACAAAGTGATAGTAGATACTACAGCCAGTAAATACGAATTTAGTGATAGTAGCTACTGCTGCAGCCAGTAGATACTACTGTAGTGATAGTAGCTACTACTGCAGCCAGTAGATACTACTGTAGTGATAGTAGCTACTACTACAGCCAGTACATACTAATTTAGTGATAGTAGCTACTACTACAGCCAGTACATACTACTGTAGTAATAGTAGCTACTACTACAGCCAGTACATACTACTGTAGTAATAGTAGATACTGCTATCGAGTCAGTATAAACTACGATAGAGTTAGTAGATATTACTATAGTCAGTATATACTACTGAAGAGTTAGTAGCTTTTGAAAAAGAGTCGATATATACGATTAAAGAGTCAGTAGATACTACTGTAGTCAGTATAAACTACTGTAGAGTCACTAAATACCACTATAGAGTCAGTAGGTACGACTATAGAGTTGGAAGATACTACTGTAAAGTCGGGAGATACTACTGCAGTCGGTAGAGGCTACTGAAGAGTAAGTAGATACTGCTATAGAGTAAGCAGATACTACTATAGAGTTAATAGTTACTATTAGTCAGTGGATACTACTATAGATCATAGATACTCCTGTATAGTAAGTATATACTACTGTCACCAGATACTACTACAGTCAGTAAATACTACTAGTCAGTAGATACTTCTATAGTCAGTAGATACTACTGTAGAGTTAGTAGTTACTACTATAGTCAGTGTATACTACTATAGTCGGTCGATATTACTACAGAGTCGGAAGATAGTACCGTAGAGTCAGTATATACTACTATAGAGTCAGTGGATAATAGTACGGTCAGTAGACACCACTTTCGTCTACAGATGCCACCATAGAGTCAGTCTTTACTGCTATAGGGTTAGTAGTTACTACTATAGTAAGTGGATACTACTATAGTCAATAGATAAGACTATAGATTCAGTCGATACTATCGTCATTAGATACTACTGGACAGTCAGCATTTACAACTATAGAGTTGGTTGATATGACTATTAAGTCGGCAGATACTACTATAGCCGGAAGATACTACTGTAATAAAGGATTTCCACGACGATGGTTGTTGGGTGCTTCTTTAGTTCATGATGGTACAGCACGGCTTCACTTCCCTCTTCAGTGGTTTCCCTCTTCCAACCCTTGGACGAGGCGCCCCTCTCTCTCTCTCTCCGCGCCCCCACGAGGCTCACTCCGCTCTCCCGGCCTCGCCGCTGGCTGACGGCGCGCTGGAAGCAGTAGTGAGCTCCGAGGGAGGATCCGCCACATGGCCCGTGGAAAGGAGATGAGCAGCGACGCAGTCAGGAACCCAGGCTTCCCACACCGACCTCGAGCCTTGCCCCGATCTCCCTTGTATCCTCCTCAGCGGAGCGAAGCCCCGCCTCTGGCCACACCGCCTCGGGGAACCTTCTCGAGGGTTCCCGAACTTCTCTCAGCAACCCCGCCTGTCCTCTCTGGCTCGATCATATCCCTCCTTAGGATTGGATGCTGATGACATATGTTTGGAGTCAGATGTTAACCCTGGCTCTGAAGGTTTATTGAATGTGAGGTTAAGTACTCGGATAGTGGTGCAACAGCGCACAGCGAGGCCGAGACAGTTAAGAGACATTCTTCTTGGAGCTCTCAACCAGCCAGCTCCTTAGGCTTGGAGCTCTCAAGCAGCCAGCTCTGCAGCAAGTCTACATTCAACTTGTGTTGCAAGCATTGCAGCATGGAAAGCCACAGTTCAGCAGGGAGAGATGCTGAAGCAAGCGATTTAAGCAATCCAGGACCCCCATCCTGCCTCAAAGAGGACCAAGGGAGTTCAAGGCCCCAAAGAGAGATAAGGCTGACACAACGGGCCTTGGAAAGCTATGACGCTGAGAAGCAAGACCTTGATGCCAGGATACAAAAAGCATGGGAACGGGTTGAAGCAGATAGATCTGAAGCTCAAAACGTCTCAGACACAGTGGCCTCAATTCAGCAGGCCATACATCGAGTGAAGGTGACCAGTTCAAGATACAAGCTGCTGGAAAATAAATACATCTCCCTCCTGAAGGTGAAAACAGACGAGGGCATTGAGGGAGTGCGCATGCAAGAGCACTTGCTTAAACTGCTCAATGATAATGTGAAGGCAGTGATACAAGATGCAATGGACCGCGTGGAGGGCTTAGTAGAGACACGATCTTCTGATGGAGCTTGAATCAGCCCAGGCTGACCGTTACTTACCAGATCTCATTTTCTTGAATACCTACCATGGAGTGAACCCCATAATAGAGAAATTACCATTCGAAGTGCAGGAAAAATGGAGAACAGAGGGTTCAAGATACAAGTCAGAGCATCATTGTGGACTTCAGGAAGAATACAGCACCACTCACCCCCATCACCCTGTTAGACTCCCCAGTCAAAATTGTAGAGTCCTTCCGCTTCCTGGGCACTATTCTCTCCCGGGACCTCAAGTGGGAATTGAACATCAGCTCCCTCACCAAGAAAGCTCAACAGAGGATGTACTTTCTACGGCAGCTGAAGAAATTCAACCTGCCAAAGACAATGATGGTGCAATTCTATACAGCGATCATTGAATCCATCCTCACCTCCTCCATAACCGTCTGGTACGCTGCTGCCACTGCCAAGGACAAGCGCAGACTGCAGCGTATCATCCACACTGCTGAGAAGGTAATTGCCTGCAATCTACCAACCCTCGAGGACCTGCACACGACAAGGTCCATGAGGCGAGCGAGGAAGATTATGGCCGATTTCTCCCACCCTGGACACTCTGTTTCAGCTACTCCCCTCCGGCAGAAGGCTTCGGTCCATCAGGACCAAAACCTCACGCCATAAAAACAGTTTCTTCCCATCTGCTGCTGGCCTGTTAAACAAGGCCAAGGGCTAACACCGTTTTTAACATTTGATCTACATAACGGCACCTTGCCGATATTAACTATGTTACCCTATTTGTATTTTTTATTTTTAAATTATATCTTAAAGCTATTTTATATTCGATATTTATTTAATTTATATACTTCAGCCCCTTGGTGTTAGACTTTTAACCCTTATTATAGTAAGACTTGTTTAAAACTTATTTAAGATTTTAGATTCCTATATGTTGAATGTATGCACCATCCTGCCAAAGTAAATTCCGTGTCGGTGTGAACTTACATGGCGAATAAAACCCTTTCTGATTCTGATTTCTGATTCTTTCTGATCAGGTTGCATTGCCTCCATTCTCATTTTTCTTCAAGTTTATCCGCAACCTGGCTGGGACCAGAAATGACCCGAGTTTCATGTTTGGCACCACGGGGATCTCCAGTCCAAATCTCCCAAAAATAGATATAGCAACGGCGACACAAGGAACAGCGAGAGTGCCAATCTCTGTACATAAGACTGAGGTCTCTCCTACAACATTCGCAAACTCCGTCCATGTAACCATCAGAAAGAAGATGGAAGATCCAGAAAGGCAATGCCCATTGCATGATGAACCTCACTCCCTCCAGAAATGCCGCGAGTTCAGGAGGAAGCCATTGGACGAGCGGAAGAATATGCTGAAAGAGTTTGGAGTGTGCTTCAAATGCTGTGCTTCTACAAACCACCTCGCAAGGAATTGCAAGGCAGATATCAAGTGCGAGCAAAGTGGAAGCGACAAACACGCAACTGCTCTGCACACATTTTACTCCAAACCTAGTGGCACTAAAGCTTCTGATCCCGAAGCAGAGCACGGTGGGGAGCAAGGTGAGACCGCCGCATCCACTTTGTCAGTCAACAACAACAACCGCCATTCGCCACTAAGTGGCGGTGACATCACCACGATGCTTGTGCCAGGCTATGTGCACCTTGAGGCCACGTGAAGTGTCGAACGCCCGCTGGCAGGAGGTCACAGGGCAGGCCCAGGTGCAATGGGTCGACTAACTGAGATGACTGGCTGATGCACCACCTGTGCCCCCCACTGTGCAAACTTGCTGTGCTTTAGCTACCTGGCGCTCCGCTCGCTGTTGTGAGCGTCGCTCCTCTGCCCTCCGTTGTTGTTGGAGAGTGACTGCCTCCAACTGCCCAGTAGCGTCCTTCACGAGCCTCCTCCACAGAGGCCGATCTTGACACCACTGGTACTAGTTATCTGCAAGTCCAGTCAGCTCCACATCCTCCTGTACCACATCAATCCATCTTTTCTCTAGCCCGTGCCGCGCCTGTTTAGCCCCCTCAATCCTACCACACAAAAGCTGTTTAGGCATGCAGTGGCTGGGCATGCGGGTTACATGGCCCAGCCAACGCAGCCTTGCTTGCCGTAGGAGCTCACCGATGGGACTTTGTCCCCATCTTTCAAGGATTAGTGAGCTCCTCACACAATCCAGCCAAGTTAAACCCAGAATGGATCATAGGCAGGCCAGCCTAAATGTTTCTAAAAGGCAAAGTTGATACCCAGGCAGGTGCTTCGTTTTGGTGGGGCTGATGGTAAGACCCCACCTCTTAGTGGCACACTACAGTTTTAGCAGCAGCACCTCCAACTCCTCTTCTGAGTGAGCCGCAATTACCAGGGCCTCGGCATACATAACGTGGTTGACCAATAGGGAGCCATCCCTTGACCGCACCCGGGCATCGATTAGCCTCCCATTGTATCTGTACCAGATGGAAATTCCTCCGGTACAGCTACTGAAGGCTTCATGAACTACATGGTCAAAATAGATGTAAAATAATGTTGGAGCCAGAGGACATCCCTGTCGCACCCCAAGGTGTACAGGGAATGGCTCTGACTCTCGGCTACGTAGTTTTACCCGGGCCTGCTCACCATCATGAAGGTCCTTAATAAGGGTAAGCAGAGGGTCAGGGACTCCGAAAGCACGAAGAACAACCCAGAGCCCAGGCCTACTGATGGTATCATCGGCCTTGACCAGGTCAATGAAGCACAGATGTAGGTCTTGTTGGAATTCCTTATACCTCTGTTCTAGCAGACGGACATAAAAAAAATGGCATCTGTGCAGGACCACCCTTTCCTGAAACCGCATTGGGGCTCCGCAAGCCTCTACCTTGCCTAGCAAGGTGATGTTGAGTAATCCTTGCCAGGACCTTTCCCGGCACACTGAGGAGTGAGATGCCCCTGTAGTTGTTACAGTCTGTGCGTTCCCCCTTCTTAAAGAGTGGGACCACCAAGGCATCCATCCAATCCTGCGGAACCCATCCAGTGGTCCAGATTGTTGTTATGATGTCATGTAGGGCAGACTGTGCACATACACCACCGTCCCTCAGCATTTCGCTTGGGAGATCTTCTCTGTCCAGTGCCTTTCCTGGTCTCAGACTCCGGATCGCCTTCAGTACTTCCTCAACAGATGGCACCTCAGCCAGCCACTCACAGGGGTTGACTTCTTCCTCCAATATTTGAGGCACCGTAGCCTCGGCAGGGTCATCCCCACTTTGTCCCATGTTGTTTTCCTGGGTGAGGGATTTCCCCTCCCCCAAGACCTCACAGAAATGCTCAACAAATCTGCAAACCTGTTCCTGGGGGTCGGAGAGTGGATCACCGTTTTTTCCCCAAATGATGGTAATAGGTGTGGCGCTGGAGGTTACTTTTTTGATGGAGTTAAGTAGTGATTTGTGATCGCGAGCTATTGAGGCAGACTCCATCTCGTCAGCAACCCGCGACCACCACCCATCCTTGCAGCGCCTTACGGCTCTCCGGACCTCCGAGTGAAGGCTGCGGTAAGCCTCCTCATTCTCAGACGTGGGATGCTGTAGCCGATGAGAGTGAGCCTGTCGCTTTTTCTCAGCCAGCTTGGACACCTCCTGTCAGCCGGGGTCTCTGGGGAGGTCTGGACCGTGTACCCAAAGCAGCCATTGCAGCTGCATGAGCCACAGTCCTAAACATTGCCCATTTCCCCTCGACATCAGGAGGAGTGGGGGACAATGCGAACCCCAGCCGCAAGTGATGATGAAATTCTCACTTACAACTTTCATCAGCTAGCTGAGACCAGGCCACTATAGCTTTGAATGGGGTCCTGGGTGTACACCCACCACCGGAGTGGAAGAATTACAGGCGCATCTTACAGATGACAAGTCGATGGTCAGTGGGAAGATCAGCTCCACGGTAGGTCCTGGCGTCAAGGACATGGGCCCGCATCCTCTGTTCCATCACTATGTAATCCAGCAGATGTTCTTGCTTGGACCCGGCATGCATCCATGATGTAGTGTGGATGCGCTGATGCCAGAACAGCGTGTTGGTAATTACAAGCCCATGGGCTGCACAAAAATCTAGCAGCCTCCTGCTGTTGTTATTGAGCTGATCTGGCCCATACCTTCCAATTATTCCAGACAAGGTGCCAGCATCATGACCAACTCGGGCATTGAAGTCACCCAACAAGATGACTCTATCCCGAGGGGCCACTTTAGCTAGCACCTGTGATAGGAGGTCTTAGAAGGAATGTGACTCATCAGCCTTGCCTGCATCCCTCCACGCATGTTCGTCTTCGGTGGGGGCATAAGTAACCACTACCACCACTCCTCACCTCTGGTTGATTGGAAGGCGAGCCCAGAGTAGCCTGGGGCTTACAGCTTCCCACACCTCACCACCACGCTCCCACGCCCTATTCATCCTTTTATTCAGAAGAGCCACACCCTGTTGTTTGACAGTCTCCTGCCCCGAGTAGAGGACTGTCCATCCCTCATGGTGAGGTGGACAGTCCTCAGGAGCCAGAGCCGGTCCAGTTACAACCAAATGCACAGACATCTGTGAAGACTTCAAAGGAAAATCTTGCTCAAAGATATGCCTCGTCCGAGTGTATCCCAAAGGACATCCTGAAAGGGCAGTAAGGATGTACGCCATAATGGACGATCAGAGCAACAAGTCTTTGGCAAGGTCAGAGTTCTTTGATCAGCTAAGCGTAGGTGGGAATTCTTTTCTATACACGCTCAGAACATGCTCAGGACTGATGGAGACAGCGGGGAGAAGAGCGAGCGGCCTCAGTGGAAACCATGGATAGCACCATGAAGCTAGCCCTTCCCACGGTGACAGAGTGCAATGAGATACCGGATGACAGGAGCGAGATTCCCACGCCCGAAGTTGCACGTCACCACCCACATCTGAAGCCCATAGCAGAGTTCATCCAGCCATTAAATCACGGGGCACAGATTTTACTTCTGCTTGGCAGGGACATGCTGAGGGTCCACAAGGTTTGCGATCAACGCAATGAACCTCACTACGCTCCCTATGCCCAGAGACTTGACCTAGGATGGGTCATCGTAGGTGATGTCTGTCTCAATAGAACACACAAACCAGACGGCATTAGCACATTCAGAACAAGTCTGCTCACTAATGAATGCACGTCGCTCTTCAAGCCGTGCCCCAACCACTTCACGATGAAAGAGAAATAGGAAGAGATAAGTCAAGGTTGTACCATGCAGACTTACAAAGACACCTCCATGCTGGAAACAAGAAGATGATGCTGGACATACGGTGTTCATGACAATGAAGGACAACGACAAACCTGCTCCATCCCTAGAGGATAAATAATTCTTGAAAATAATGGACAGAGAATTCTTCCAAGATGAGTCAAACAGCTGGGTTGCCCCTCTGACATTTCACAATCCCAGATGCTGGTTACCCAAAAATAGAGAGCAAGCCCTCTCACGGCTCAACTCATTGCGCCGTACCTTGGAGAAGAAACCAGAGATGAAAACTAATTTTGTATCCTTCATGAAAAAGATATTTGACAGTGGTCACACTGAAGCAGCCTCTCCTCTAGAAGGAGAGGAATGCTGGTACTTACCAATGTTTGGTATTTATCACCCGAAGAAGCCAGATCAGATCAGAATAGTGGTGTTCGATTCCAGCGCTAAATTTAAGGGCATTTCCTTGAACAACGTAATGCTCACCGGACCGGACTTGACCAACAGTCTCCTAGGATTACTCATCCATTTCAGAAAGGAGTCAATCGCTGTAACAGCCAACATTCAACAAATGTTCCACTGCTTTATTGTCTATGACAACAAAAATTATCAGATTTGTGTGGTACCGCAATAACGTTGATGATCGAATTGTTGAATACAGAATGAAGGTGCATGTCTTCGGCAACAGCACATCACCAGCGGTAGCCACCTATAGACTTAGGAGGACCGCGCAAGCAGGAGAACAAGAATTTGGGGAAGATGCCAAGCGATTTGTAGAGTGAGATTTCTACGTTGACAATGCACTCAAATCAATGCCCACGGCCTCAGAAGCCATCAATCTGTTCCATAGGACGCAAGGAATGTTAGCTACTGCTAACCTGAGACTTCACAAGATAGCGTCCAGCAACGCAGAAGTCATTAAAGTGTTTCCTTCAGACGATCGTTCAAAGGAATTGAAAGACTTGGACCTTACCGTCGACACACCACCAATCCAACGCAACCTTGGACTGAGCTGTGACCTGAAAGCGGACACATTTACATTCCGAGCATCAATTGGAGAGAAGCCTTACACTCGAAGTGGCATCTTGTCGATGGCAAACAGCCTGTACGATCTACTAGGATTTTTAGCGTAGGTCACCATTCAAGGCCGTTGGATACTCAGGGATCTTTGTGCTGAAATACAAGACTGGGATAGCCCGTTGCCTAAGGAAAGGCAACAAGAATTGGAAGCTTGGAGAAATTCCTTACAGATTCCGCGTTCCTACATGCCCACATCCCTTTCCATAATCCAACATAAGGAGTTACATGTGTTTGCAGATGCTTCTATGGTGATCATAGCAGCCGTAGCTTACCTAAAAACCACAAGCACAGAAGGGACCCAGCACGTTGGGTTCATCTTAGGCAAGGCCAAATTGGCCCGACAACTAGAAGATACCATCCCAAGGCTTGGGCTGTGTGGAGCCGTTCTAGCTACAAAAGTGGCAGAACTGATCTCAGACGAATTGGACATTAAACTGGATGCAGTCAAGTTCTACACGGACAGCAAGGTCGTACTAGGCTACATAAACAACCAAACCAGAAGGTTCTACACCTACATCAGCAACAGGGTGGAACACATCAGGAGATCGACGCAGCTGGAGGAATGGAATTAAGTACCAACTGAACAGAATCCAGATCTCGCAACTAGGTCCGTCCCTGCATCTCTGCTGAAACAAACCATCTGGCTGACAGGTCCAGTGTTCCTCTTATGACGCGACGGTGGCCCATGTACTACCAAAGAGACTTTTGGACTCGTCGAGCCCGAGTAAGACAAGGAGATTCCTCCTCAAGTGAGAACTTTGGTCACAAATGTGCCACCAAGAAGACCACACCATTTTGAACATTTCTCAAAATGGACGACGCTCGTGCGAGCGATATGTTGTATATATAGGCTTTTTTCCAAAACTGAGATTAAGAATAATTCTCCCAATATTTTTTTTAAAATAATCAATCAGCAGCTGTCCTTCTCACTCGGAAACAGGCAGCCGGAAATAAGCCACAAAAGATAATAAAAACCCAAAACAAAAGAGAAGGGGGGGAATTGCTAATGAGATTCTGGGAAAATCCCTACACGGCTTCAAAGCCCGTATAAAACAGCAGGCTCATCAGCTTCCCGGGCGACGAAAACCGGACAGACAAGTTTTTTTTGGGTTATTTTAGTTTAACGGAAAAGTCCAAAAACTTAGCGACACAAATAAGTGGACATTATAGACTGCCAACACACTCACTCCGATTAAAAACCAGGCTACAATCTATATTAGTGGGTTATTACTTCTCATATATTATTTTAACACCAATGTTATTCAGCTTAAATTATATTATATCTTGCTATCTACGTGACTTTACCAAAAAAACAAGGAATATGAATTCCAGCAGTCAAGAAGCTTAACTGAAATTTAGTTATACCTCTAACCTCAGGACATCAAAATATAACGATTATAACAGCACGGATCCCTGGATACGGACGGGGGATCGAAAGTTAATAAAACCCTAGGAACATACATGGTAATAACAATGCTAAATCACGAATCTTGGGAAACATAAACCAAATAATAATTATGAAGTATTAAACCGAGGGTCATCCAGAAGAGATGAGGCGGAATAAGTCAATCACATGACCGGGCGGCGCGTTGCTGTCGGGATCACGAGTGGGCGGACTGAAAAATAATAATTCACCTGATTTTTGCGGGACCCCGGGGTCCCGCCAAATGATTCATATGTAAATTCTGACTTTAACATAGCCACTTCCGTGACCAGTTACATGCTAAATCCTCGCATTAACATCATGCTAATCTCCCAGTTACATGCTAATTTCTGACTTTAACATCCTGCTAATCTCTTAGTACCTTTCGGTGTAATGTTTAATATAATTTCCCAGTTACATGCTAATTTCTGACTTTAACATCCTGCTAATCTATCACATTAACTTAGCTACTTCAATGCTAAATTCTTCTGTTGATATGTAAACTCCTTTGTCAAGGCGCTCTGCTCCTCCCACCCAGCTTAAAAGACGCTGCCAAGCTTAGCAGTGTTCATTGGAACACTGTCTTCCCGACAGTTCTGTTTCTTCACCTGAAGACGGCTGATGTGTTGTGGCCGAAACGTCGTGATAATTTTATTTTATGTTTTATTTTTATTATTTTATTATTTCCCTTCTACATGGCTTTACCGAAAGAACCAAGAAGATGAATCCATGCAATCACGAAAGCTTTAAATCAAAATTGAATGGCGTTAGGTAAACGCAAACTAAAATTGAAATAAGTACTCTACTGTATGCCAAATAAACTAAACAATTTAAATAAACAAGGAGAAACCGTACACAAAAAAGTATTCCAAGACAAAAAAATAGTATAAATCTATAAGGATAAAGCAGACTTTGCCCTTGTGTAGATGTTTTTGTGAACCAAATTGCGCCAACACACCCCAAACTTCCATGTGTACTCACGGGTGAGTTGGCGTTTTTCGCACTATTTTTAGCTGACCTGCTCACCTTCAACACCTGTACCACCTGCACACCCCCCCCGCTCCTCACCCCTCTCTTTCTCTTGCCATGTGTTAAAGCTTGGGGCATTCTCACAACTTCCGGTTTACCACGCATGCAAACACATTATGACATTTCAGAAACTACAATTCCACACACTCACCATAACATAAGTGTCTCCACTGCACTGCTATATTTGTTCTCATATTTACCACGTTATCCTTCCCTATTATCAGCCCTGCGTTTTTGCCGCCAAATTCATCCACTTCTGGCTCCTTACTATTCTCTCTGCACGTGCACGGCTCACCTCTAACACAAACTGCAATATTTATTTAAAATACACGTACTATTCTAAAATATTTACATCTACGTACCAACACCACCAACCTCCTTCTACACAACATAGATACTATACAACAGCTACGATTAAATACATCAAGTCTACATCGCCTGGTAAGGAATAAAAAGCATGCAAATACACGCACTAGCATTAAAATAATTATATATGTACACACACCACCACACACATACTATTAATACCCACATCAAGCACTACAAACAATTACTTTGTTCATAATAAAGGTTTTTGGGTTAGATCGCGTTTATTTATAAATGTGTCGTAACCCTCCACCACCCGACACGGCCAATCAGCAAAAAAAGTGTCACGTTGACAAAAGACAAATAATTCACTACTTCAGCCCACCGGTGTGTTGAAGAGTTAATCCACATTTACAGTTTGAGTACTCTTCAACACACCGGTGGGCTGAAGTAGTGAATTATTTGTCTTTTGTCAACGTGACACTTTTTTTGCTGATTGGCCGTGTCGGGTGGTGGAGGGTTACGACACATTTATAAATAAACGCGATCTAACCCAAAAACCTTTATTATGAATAATATTGGTCGCGAAAGCCTACGTGTTAAACTAATTACTTTGTTCCTTTCCGGCTATGTCTTCACATTCCGACAACGATTACATATTCAATTATCATTTCCTTAATCTATAAATAGCATTCACTCACACACTCACTATTTACTCTTTTTAATGCTTATTAACTTTGACCTCCAACTATAATGTTCCTCGCGGAAAACGTGCGCTTCTCTTCACCAAAGCTGATTACAATAATTTATGCCATTCGCACAAGTGCTGCAATGAAACTCCTCAACACAAAGTTAGACAGCATGCTGCCTGTGCTGCACCTACAGCTAATGAATCTCCTGAACACTAAGAAGCAAGAGCATGTTGCCATGGCTGCGATGGCTGCACCTATTGATAATATGACACTCCTGAACACCAAGAAGCAAAACAGCATGCTGCCAGTGCTGCTATGCCTGCACCGACAGCGAATGCAACTCAACAGTATTGAGTTACACAGAAAACCAACAAAGCACAAATGGCTGCTGCCACAGCTAATACAATTCCAGTCCACCAACAAGCAAGGCATCTTGTAAACAGCACTACATTGGCTGCAACCAGGTGCCTACCCTGCTGCCAAAAGGAAAAGTGTTTTCCAAACATTCCTCATTTCATTTACACTTCTGATTCAGTAGTTGCCATTGGTTCCATGTCTACTTCTTGCCGCTAGTGCCATGCAATGACATGGAAAGGAGACCCTCCAGGGCTCTGCTGTAACTGTACCATGGTTCAACTCCCTACAATTAATGACCATCGAGCCTATTCATGTATTGATACCTGCCAATAGTACCTATGCAAGCCAATTCCAAAGCAACAATACAAGATATAACTCATGCTTCCAAATTACATGTTTTGGCACCAACCAACTCATCCCAACATCTGGCTACATGCCCACATTTAAAATGCAGGGCCAGGTACATAATCGCATCCGCAGTCTGCTGCCACTACCTAATGACCTCCCTACATTACCACAGATCTACTTGCATGTCTGACTGTTCTCGACAGGCTCACCAGCATCGCTAAAATGTCATCAACACCAAGATGCAAGTCCTATTGCTGTGGCAAAACATGCTCGAAAAGGAAAACTCTTATGTTCAGTTTCAAGTTTGCCATGGAGAAGATGACTTCAGAGTACAATGTTGTCATTCATGCCGACTAAACTCCACATGGTCAACATGAGTGCCACTTAAATGCACTCACAACATCTGAAGTCGCTGTCATTCTGACTGCTGAACGTCACTCGAGGCATTGTCTTGCAACTGAGGAACAATATCCTACACAGAAATGAAACACCGATCCTTTGATGCTCTTCAATGTCTACTGATTTTCTGGCAAGATGATGCTGGCTACAATTTCCAACTTTGCCAAACTGACCAAGCAACAGGCTTGTCAACACAAAAGAAGATTTCCGCCATGGACTTCTTTGCCTTTAGGATCATAGTGCGAAACGGCAGCTTCAATCTCTTCTTGAGATCCAAAGAGCTCTTCCCCCAATTTGCTGTCGACATGTATGCCAAAATTGAAGCTTCATTCGATTAAACCCACCAGATGGCAAAACATCCAACATTGTCTATCCTGAAGCTCTCCAAGGGCAACGAATTTAAAAGCTGTCCTCATTGAAACAAACAAGCCCTGCGATTGATAACACAACCAAAAAACCGTGACAATATACACACATTTACAGACTTCATTGGCAGGATTCAATAATTCTAATAAAGTCAGGATTGCTTAGACATTACTCTTGACGTTTGATTACTGAGAAATATGCAAAGCCAGGTAACTTAGCTAGTATTGAATAAATACTATCATTTCGATGTTTGCGCATGAGTGGAGAGCGGTAGTGCAACGGTTAGCATGCTGAGCTATAATCCCAGCGAGCCGATTTATATTCCCAGAGTCAGGGCACAACATTTGGCTGTCGCCTGATGAAGCTGGTTTGTAATTACTGGCGAAACGTCGTACTCCAGATTGTAAATGTTGTGGCTTGGCTCTCCAACACAAAACCGGTGTGCTGTACTCGTATACACTACACTATATACTACACTATACACTACACTATACACTAGTGCTGTACTAGTGACGAATTGACCACGTTCTGTTCATGTGACAACCCCTATTAGTTGGCTGTGTCGGGTTTAACGACACATTTATATATTTACGCGATCTAAACCAAACAAACCTGTATTACGGATGTATATTTGGAATTTGCGTGTCTCTCTCCCCGTGGTCGCGTGGATTTTCTTCTGGGTCCTCCGGTTTTCCCTCCACATTTAGAGTCAACATCACCACGCGTTTAGAGTATTTGACCGACAGACATTTCCACACGTTGTTAAGCCACTTTGTTGTGGGCAGGTCGCTTCTGGTAAAATTAAATAAAGCTGTAGAAATATTTAAAGGAAAGAAAGTTTCAAAGTAGTGAGCCAGGTGAAGACAAATTAAACTTACGCAGAGAATTTCGATTGAAAGCTTTCGTGACTGCAAGGATTCATCTTCTTTGGTTCTTTCGGTAAAGTCACGTAGAATGAGAATAAAATAATAAATTGATAAAATAAAATAACACAATAATATTCTCACGACGTTTCGGCTACAACACAAGCGGCCTTCATCAGGTGAAGGGGACGAGACTGTCTGGAGGACAGCGCTGGAGACTGTCAATTTATTATTTTGTCAATTTATTATTTTATTCTCATTCTACGTGACTTTACCGAAAGAACCAAAGAAGATTACGCAGAGAATTAAAGCAAATGCAATCAGGCGAGGGCAGGAGGCAAGGCCCCGCGTTGTAATGTTCCAACCTGGACATCGATTCCGTACTCGCTGCTACAAGAGAAAGGGCGAGGCTCTACCTGGGTAAACAACAACAACAACCACCACCACGACAACAACAACAACCACGACAACAACAACCACGATGTGAACTTCTCACCTCGGATCTGAGAGAGCGCGCTCGGTGCAGCTTCCTGGTATCTCGTGACGTCACGCGGCAGCAGACGGTGACATGACGTCACTTGCGGGGTTCACACACAATCCCCTCCCCCAACGAGCCGCGAACTGAATAAATTATGTTAATGACACGTGCCCATGTACAATGATGGGGCGTGGATGCTGAACCCGTCGCAATGAACTCGCGACGGTATTTATGAATAAATTATGTTAATGAACGGCCAGTGACTAGGCGTAGCCTTGCCCAAATAAGGATTTTTACTGGAACAGAAATCGGCCGTGACCAACCAGACGTGACGTTACGCTCAAACGCGCGGTGGAGGGGGCGTTGGGGGATGAATACCTTGGTGACATGACGTCACTAGCGAGGACACCTCCCTCAGGCGCCGCACACCGATGAGATATTGCGGAGTTGTGACGTAAAGATCGGGGGTTTGAGTTTATTTAGATTCCTTTTCCATTGCTCCCTCTCTTGAACATTGGCCCCTTGGATGCGTGAGCTCAACGTTAACAATGCGCGTATACACATGGTGCGTGCGTGTACACATGGTGCGTGCGTGTAATGTTTGCACAGTAGGGGGCACAGGTGGTGCATTGGGCAGTCATCTCAGTCAGTCGACCCATGGCACCTGCTGGGTCTGCCCCGTGGCCTCATGCCGGCGGGCGTTCAACACTTCACGTGGCCTTAACGTGCACGTAGCCTGGCACAAGCGCCGTGGTGACATCACCACCACTTAGTGGCGAATGGCGTTTGTTGTTCTTGTTACTGTGTGTATACACTGTGTATGTGCAGACTGTGGGTACACTGTGTGTGTGTACACAGTGTGTAGATTGTGTGTACACAGTGTGTACACAATACATGTCTACACTGAGTATGTGTGGACACTCTGGGTGGTCCGAATCAGTCAGGTGGCATTATCTTTTCATCAGCTGCGCACAGCTGTGTGGAAGCTACCTGGTCTGTCGCTCCGCATGAAGCTTCGGTTCTTCTCGGCCACAGTCATGCCCTCCTTTCAAAAGGAATGCGAGACGTGGACCCCTCTAAATGGAACATCTGCGTGAGTTAGAAACATTCAGGCTGGCATGCCTACACTCAGATTGAGGGAAGCCAAGTGGTAGCGCATTCTCTATTTATTGCAGAGGTTGAAGGTTCCAATCCGACAGGCATGCCTGACAACTCCAGTAATATTAACCAAAATATGCACCATCTGCTCAACAGTGGATGTAAAACATACTATTGTGTCATTCAAACCGCATAGGTCATTGCATGTTGGTGTCATTGTCAAAATGTGGGTAATTCCAAATATTATCCAGAAATTACATATAGATTACACAAATTATCGCCCCCTAGTGACAGACTCATGCCCACATGCAGGCTGGTGCAGGACCACCTTATGCCACACATGGCCAGCTGCCACTTGGGGGTGCTCTTCGAGTGTTTGTGATTATATATTATATAAAACTCCAAGTTGCTGAGGCGATAAAATAAGCACCATATAAATGCTAATATTATTATAACATAGTGAAGGATTGGGAGCTTATTGGCTCTTGCTGCTAGGTAGACATCTACCCAACCCACAGGTTAACAAATACTGGATGCTCTTACTATGCAGGTTAAACCCAGGAATTGAGGGTTCAACTTCACAGTCTTTCATTAAAGGCCTGTGACAAAGGTAAATCTATTGGAGCTTCATTATCTCAAGCTTACACATCTACAGGGTCTCCATTTGACTTTGTATTGTCTAAGAAGTCCAGCCACACCTCCACTTCCACAAACTCCTGGGAGTTGCCTCGCTTTGCCTCATAGTCAGAATTATCCTCCTGCTTTACGTTGCCTCCATCGATGTGAAGGTCCGACCTTGGAGTTGAATCTTCATCTTCACATTTTACCGTCACATCTTCGTTCTTCACTGTCACCTCTTCAAATTTCACCTTGATACATTTCATAGTGTCCAAGCTGGAATTTACTTCTGGTTCTTTTATCAGGAGGGATAGGCTCATTGCAGCACTTTGACTTTCACAAGTCGATTTCAGACTACACTCCTTGGGGATCTTCTGATGCCTGTGTGTCCTCTGGTGTCTATGAAGCTGTGGTGACTGTGCAAACACCTTCCCGCACAGAGTGCACTTGAAGGGTTTATCTCCTGTGTGTGGTGTCTGGTGTCTTTTAAGATCAGATGAACTTGAAAATGCCTTCCCACACACACTGCACTTGAAGGGTTTCTCTCCTGTGTGCATTCTCTGGTGTTTTTTAAGATGTGATGACTCTGTAAATGCCTTCTCACACATAGTGCACTTGAAGGGTTTCACTCCTGTGTGTGTCCTCTGGTGTCTTTGAAGAACCGATGACTTTGCAAATGCCTTCTCACACAAACTGCACTTGAAGGGTTTCTCTCCCGTGTGTGTTCTCTGGTGCATTTTGAGATAAAATGAACTTGAAAATGCCTTCCCACACAAACTGCACTTGAATAGTTTCTCTCCTGTGTGTGTTCTCTGGTGTCTTTGAAGACGTGATGACAGTGCAAACGCCTTCCCGCACAGAGTGCACTTGAAGGGTTTAGCTCCCGTGTGTATTTTCAGGTGGCTCTGAAGATTTGATGACTGTGTAAATGTCTTCTCACACACACTGCACTTGAAGGGTTTCTCTCCTGTGTGTGTTCTCTGGTGGCTCTGAAGAACTGATGACTGTGCAAATGCCTTCTCACACACACTGCACTTGAAGGGTTTCTCTCCTGTGTGTGTTCTTTGATGTTTTTGAAGATCTGATGACTTTATAAATGCTTTATCGCACAAAAGGCACCTGAAGGGTTTCTCTCCCCTGTGTGTTCTCTCGTGTCGTTTAAGAGGAGATGAACCTGAAAATACCTTCCCACACAAATTGCACTTGAAAGGTTTCTCTTCTGTGTGTGTTCTCTCGTGGTCGTGAAGACTTGTTGACCGTGTAAATGCGCTCCCACATACAGTGCACTTGAAAGGTTTTTCTCCTGTGTGTGTTCTCTGGTGGCTCTGAAGATTTGATAACTTTGCAAATGCCTTCTCACACAGAGTGCACTTGAAGGGTTTTTCTCCTGTGTGAGTTCTCTGGTGTTGTTTAAGATGTGATGACCGTGTAAACGCCTTCCCGCACACAGTGCACTTGAAGGATTTCTCTCCTGTGTGTGGTGTCTGGTGTCTTTTAAGATCAGATGAACTTGAAAATGCCTTCCCACACACACTGCACTTGAAGGGTTTCTCTCCTGTGTGTATTGTCTGGTGTTTTTTAAGATGTGATGACTCTGTAAATGCCTTCTCACACAAAGTGCACTTGAAGGGTTTCTCGCCTGTGTGTGTTCTCTGGTGTCTCTGAAGAACTGATGACTTTGCAAATGCCTTATCACACACACTGCACTTGAAGGGTTTCTCTCCTGTGTGTGTTCTCTGGTGGCTCTGAAGAACTGATGACCATGCAAATGCCTTCGCACACACAGTGCACTTGAAGGGGTTCTCTCCTGTGTGAGTTCTCTGGTGCTGTGTCAAACTTCCAGCACGATCCGTGCTGTTTGCATCCTGGTCACATCGTTTCCTTCTTGTACCGAGCTGCGCTGAGTGCATTTGCTCCATCAGACCAATTCTGCAGAGGAAGTGTCAGCTGCAATCAGAAAAACATATCCACATCATCTACGTCAGTATCAAGGCAAAGAGGAATGCATATATACACAGTCACACATGATTTACACGTCAAAACGTATTCATATATTCATGATATAGTGAAAGAGATTCCCCAATTCATCACACGGGCTGTTAAGGCACACAATGAGTGGGCCAATGGTCATAAATATGCCTGGATGCCCTAGTATCGTCAAAATGAATGTTTACCCAAAACTCCAAGCACAGAATTTCAGCTGTCTAGCTACGAAAGGAATATTTATATTTATTTAAGAAAAATTCAGCTAACATAGCAAAGGGTGTTGAAAATAATACTATTTGTATTATGCAGATATGCATAAATTAATGTTCAATCGAAACTTCGAGGTGTGACACCAGACTCAGATTTGCTTGAATGCTCGGATGAATAGATCTAACTTCAGTTGTATATGTGCTGAGATATTTACCTGTTTCCATTCTTACATAAAGTCCCAGAGGAAAACTAAAATAAACTATTGTTTTGATTTAACCTCCCTGTTCAATAGTTAATGTACAAGGTCTTTCAAAAAGATTGACCGAATTAAAATCACTATATCTCTGTAACCACAAACCGCCCATGAATGAAACTCTTACCACTTGAAAGGGCGGGGCATAGAGAGTTACGGGGCATAGAGTTTCAAATGCTTACCGCTAGATGCCTCTCCCAGTGCACAAACAGCCCCTAGCCTCAGTCATTCGCAAGATGGCGACCCCGCAACACAAGGCGTTTTGCGTTCTGCAGTTCAGCAGACTGAATCTGTAATTGCGGTGCAGTGTGCGTTTCAACGGCGTTTTAGCATTGATCCGCCATTGTCAAAGAGGATTCATTGTTGGTACCGACAATTTGAGGAAACAGGCTGTTAATGTAAGGGGGAGAACACAGGGCGACCACGCACCTCAGGGGAAACCATGAGAAGAATTCAAGAGAGTTTTCTGCGTAGCCCGCACAAGTCCACTCGTCGTGCCAGCCGAGAACTTGCGACTTGTCATACGACTGTCTGGCGTGTGTTAAGGCAACGCTTAATCATGAGGCCATACCGGTTGCAAATGGTACAGGCTCTTTGTGCAGGTGACAAAGGAAAGTGTGTAGAATTTTGTGATGCGATGTTACAGAACATGGAGGACGACAGCTTCTTACCGCGTTTGATTTTTAGTGAAGCAACGTTTCATCTCAGCGGTAAAGTTAACCGTCACAATGTGTATATATGGTGATTAGAAAATCCACACGAAACTGTAGAGCATGAGCGTAATTCCACGAAAATGAACGTGTTTTGTGCTGTTTCTCAAAGAAAGGTGTATGGCCATTTCTTTTTTGAGGGAAACACAATTACGGGGCAAGCGTATCTCGAAATGCTGCAGAAATAGCTCTTTCCACAATTTGATGAATATTCGGATGACTTCATGCATCAGCAAGACGGAGCACCGCCACATTGGCACCTGCAGGTTCGACGTTTTATGAATAACACACTGCCTCAACGTTGGATAGGTCACACGGGACCCCAAGACTTGGCGTGACACTCTTGGCCCCCAAGATCCCCAGACATCACACCCTGCGACTTTTTCTTGTGAGAATACGTCAAAGACCGTGTTTTTGTGCCACCATGAGCGACTAATCTGGATAACCTCAAAAGCAGAATCACATCAGCGGTGACTTCAGTGGAAGAAGACACTTTGAGAGGCGTTTGGGACGAATTCAACTATCGTTAGTAAAACTTGATAACTCATTAAACCGTTTGTAACTTTTTGTGTAATTGTAACATGTTGCCATCATGAAATATATTCATTTGAAATTGGGTCCCTCTTTTTGAAAAACCCTGTACATTACTGCAAATACAAACTTCACATTGTCACACACTGGCATGGTAAAAAGGTGGTTGTGTCCAGAACCATGCCTGGCTACCTTCATCTGCTCAGTATTAATGCTTTCTCACTTCACCATGTAATGAATTTAAGATCAATCAACAAAGCAGAGGCCCACAATAAGTTCAGCTTTCACTTACACTATGAAACACATGCTAATGCAACTCTGCCCACACAGCCTTAATAACTCGGTCCTGGCGTGACAGGGTCCACTCGGGCTCTGTCTCCTGGATAGACCTGTTTCTTCACCCGAGGAAGGCCGCTTGTGTTGTGGCCGAAACGTCGTGAGAATTGTATTGTCTTATTTTATTTCATTATTTTATTCTTATTCTACGTGACTTTACCGAAAGAACCAAAGAATATGTAACACGATTTTTGTCCCTGGGTAGTAAGTGTTATTTTGTAATTGCTTATGCCTAAAAAGTATTGCAAATGGCTATTATTCCCCACAAGCTTTCCTTTTGTGACCAGGACTTTACGTGAAGGAATGACACAAATGCACAAATTTTGTCATTGAAAATAGGTAAATTTCAAAATATCACTGTCCTGGTCACAAAAGCAGTTTGTTGGGAATAATAGCCATTTTCTGTACTTTTGAGGCATAAGCAATTAGAAAATAACACTTACTACGCAGGGACAATTTTTTTGTTTGTTACAGTGTTATAAATCATGTTTGCTGTCGGAGATAATCAAACTAATTGTTGAGTTAATAATGCAGTGAAATAACTGCACTACAGCTCCCCACAAAGATAAACTCTTAAATACACATGCATTTCACATGGATCATTAACATCTGACCTATAAACGTCATTATTTCTGTCTGTGTGTCTGTCTGTGTTCAAAACTTGCGAAGGATTTGGCTCGCAAACCTGTGGGGTTTACGTTTAAAAAAAGAACCCAGGTACCACGCCATAAGCCCTGTATTTGAGCCAGTGCTATTCCATTTTCGCACCCGTCAACTTTCAAGTAGTTAAATTAACAATTTAGTGCTAAATTTTGATTTAAAGCTTTCGTGACTGCAGTAATTCATATTCTTAGCTCTTTCGGTAAAGTCACGTTGAAGGGAAACAATAAAATAATAAAATATATATAAAACAAAAAAATTCTCACGACGTTTCGACCATAACACAAACGGTGTGATGACCGTTTGTGTTATGGTCGAAACGTCGTGATAATTTTTATTGTTTTATATATATTTTTTATTTTATTGTTTCCCTTCAACGTGACTTTACCGAAAGAGCTAAGAATATGAATTTAGTGCTAGTTATTATTTATTTCCTTACACCGCTCAGCGCACGCCACAGCACGCATTTGTGCATGCGCGACAAAGCTGACCGGGGGTTGCCCCGAACAATGCACATGCATTCGTTGGGAGGGGGGGGGGAATTATCTTTCACGTAAAAAATGCAAAAAAATACACACAACGCTGAGGTAAATTCTTCAAAATGTCACATCCTCTTTCCCCCCACCCCAATGTGTGCACTTACTAATACAGTGGTACCTCGGTATACAACTACTTTGGAATACGTCGAATTTGGAATACGACGTGTTTTGACGAGAAAAAAATGTCTTGGGATACGACGTCTTGCTTGAGATAGGACGCGCTTGCTAGAACTTGTATGGGTCGGGATGAGTCACCGCGTACCCGCGTACAGTATACCTTGTTCACGACTGAAACAAAGCGCCGCTCCACAGTCTGCCTGTAGATCTCGTTCAGTGCACAACCCTTGCTATAACTCTGAATTTTCACGTGTTTTTTTGTAATTTGTATCTGATTGTTTTGCGAATTAATTCAACTTCTCTCAGCAAGCTAAAGTGACGTTAAATTTTATTTAAATTTATTTTAATTTATTTATGCATTTATTTCAATTTATGTTTGCATTTTAGTAATAAGTAGTGTCTAAATAATTTTATACAACCTCATTAATGTATAATATGCAATATAAAATATAATTTCTTATACTCTAGAACGAATTAGTTCCCTTCCCTTGATTTATTATGGGAAAAATTCGTTTGGTGTTTAAATTGAGATTGGCGGGTGCAGGGGGGTTTAATCGAGACGCCATGCCCTGTGCGTTGTGCTGTGAGGAAGGCCCGTTTGCGGACACGTCGCCTCTATATATACAGTAAAACCTTGGAATGCGAGTAACTTGGTCTGCGAGTGTCTTGCAAGATGAGCAATTTTTTAAAATAAATATTAATTTGATAAACGAGCGAGGTCTTGCAATACGAGTAGTACGTATACGCTTTGTCTGGCGAGCATCACGTGATCACAACTGATATACGAGTGCTTTGATATACGAGTGCTTTGGATTACAAACACGCTTCCGGAACGAATTATGCTCGCAATCCAAGGTTTTACTGTATTGCCAAACGAGTTTGTGTTTTTGTTACTTGTGCACCACTGCCTAAGCAGCAGCATCATGCAACAGGTTGTTATGCGGCGTGTGTGGCTTACGGTTAAGCGGTGTGTGTGGCTTAACGAAAAGTGAGGGAGCGAGGCCTTGCCTAGATTGTGCCGAGGCCTCCCCCTTCAACCCCCCCCCCGCCCCGCCGATTGGAAGCAGTGGCGCAGCGTGGGGAAGGATAAACTCAACTTAAAGGGATACAGCTGAAGGATAAAGCCTACGTGTTCGACAAACGAAACTTGTTCTTTGTTCTAATGTTCACTGAGGCTGCTTGGTTGAAAATTCGAAACAACCGCCTCATTCCTCACCACGATCACTGTGGGGTATCGTGAGTACAGCAGCAACAACTACTGCAGCGTGGTGGAGGCAGCGGCGGCGGCTGCAATCCGTCAGGGCTGACACGTGGCGGTGTTCACTGCGTGGAGAGAGACGCCACCACCCACACGGAGATTGCGGCCCAGCTCGCGGCCTAGCTCGCGCCCTCACGCTCCTCCAAAAACTCTAGCACACGGGCGAGAAGCCGTGTATGTGTGACGAGTGCGGCAAGACATTTCTCGCGCTCGGCCTACAAGTAGATAGATTTTTTTTTATTTTCGCTTGTGTGTTAAACTATGTGTAACCATGATATTTTAAAGATGGAAATTCTCCTGCTGTGTATCCTACTGCTGTCCCCCCCGGCCATATCTAGTGCCACACTCAACTCTACAAACGGCTACCCGTGTAACTTCGCATCCATACTTGTTGCTCAATTTTCCACTACACCTGCAAATGAAACAGCTCATAGACACTTCTACACTCCATCATTGTATCATTTTAAACCCTATCTTTGTCCCATTACTTCACTAGCACTCCTTCCAAACTTCATTCTGCTCTTAAAAACATCACCATCTGCAAGCTGCTGCTATTCGTCCAAGGTTCGCCGCTCTTCATCCTTTCGCAGAAAATACCTGTGCAAACTATTCATTCTACTTTTCTTATTTCTGGGTGGTATTGAGCTTCATCCTGGCCCAAATGTAAAGAACTCGTATAATTCTGTAGATTTATCTGGCAAAAAAGGTGTCGGTGTTCTACATGTCAACATCAGAGGGCTTGTGATTAAATTAAGTCAAATAAAACTTAAAGTGGCAAATCTGGACCCGGACATTTTTTGCCTAAGAGAAACATTTCTCACTCCTGCCGTCAATGACTTGCATATTACGATTGGCAACTGCAACCTTTTTCGGCTTGACTGAGGATCTAAAGGAGGTGGAATTGCCATATTTGTTCGTAATACTATTGCATGTTCACCAGGTCACTCCTTGTTTAAAAAATGTTGGTTTGAAGGTCTGGCTCTCAGAATAACTCTCCCAAATAATCAACAGATATTGGTAGTGTGCTGCTATAGACCGACTAGTGGGAAGGATGTTGAAGCTGCGTCTGCACCGAGAGAGCTTCTTGGGGGCCTCCCTAAAGGTGAAATAGTTTTAGTGAGTGATCTAAATTGGAATTGGCTAAACCCGCCGGCCGTGGCCACAAATTTTGCAGATGAATTTAACCTGTTTCAATTAATAAATGTCCCCACAAGACCCAACCTAAAAAAATCCGGGACAGTCATCTCTGCTTGACGTCCTATTGACAAATGCCCCTCACAATTTCGCACTGACTGGTGTTCTGGCTAATAACCTTAGTGATCACTCCTTCATATTTGGGGTGAGATCATCAGCCAGACCCAAAGCCCCCCCTAAATTGGTTAAGCACTCCATGAGACACTTCAGCATTCAGGCATTTACTAATGATGTGCTTCACTCGGATATTGACAAGGTCTGTTATATCCCCAACCCGACTACCGCTTAGGAGACCTTCAGGTACACGTTTCTCCAAATTATTAACAAACATGCTGCGTTTGTATAGATTTAAAACCAAAGGCAACTGCCCACCATGGTTTGATCCTTTGATAACTAAGCACATGAAAACTAGGGACAAGGCTTGGGCATGTGCTCAGAAAAGTAATTTGGTCAATGACTGGCTAGAATGCAGGATTTTAAGGAATAGATGCATCAAAAAAATACGACATGCAAAAAAAAACTATTTTCCTCCACTCTCCTGGAATCACGTGGAAATGCCAGGATCTACAGGAAAACAATCAAATCTATCAAAAAGGCATCCAAAACAGGTAATCTGCCCATTGAGCTTAACCGAAATGGGGAATATTTTTCAGAGCCCAGAACCTTTTTGATAATGTATTGGGAGTCACCCCTGCTCATGCAAATTCCTACACCCCTGTCCAAACATTAAACGAATTTACTTTCCAGCTAATCCACAAAAGTAATGTTCTGAAACAATTGTCCTACCTCAAAGGGTCCTCCTCTACCGGAGCAGATAGTATTCCCGTATTTGCTCTGCTAACTGTTAGTCACCTAATATACAAACCTACAGCCCATATTTTCAACCTGTCCATCAAAGAAGCATCAGTACCACAAGAATGGAAACATTCCTACGTTCTAGATTTGAAGCTTTCGTGACTGCAAGGATTCATACTTTTTGGTTTTATTCGGTAAAGTCACGTAGATAAAATAAAACAAAATAAAAGAAAACAATTAAATCACGACGTTTCGGAGGCAACACAAGCTTCCGTCTTCAGGTGGAATAGTCAACGCAGAATATCTGTGTCAGGAGCACAGTTCAGAGATGATCGGGATTATATACAGGTTAAGGGGGGGGGGGGGAGTCGGTAAGGGGGGGTGGGTGGGAGGGCTGGGTTAAGCAGCCTTTTGATAGGCTGCGGGCAACAACCACTTCGCACTGCACGAGAGTGAGTAAAACCCACCTTGTGTTATGCTGCGTGGGGGGTCGGGAGGAGGAAGAGACCTGCTTCATGTGTATAGCTCCATTTTTTTTAAAGCGGCGGCAAACGGTTGTTCAATTATAAGGTAGTTAAAGTTTGATATACAACCACTGAGAAAAGGAAATGGCTGTACAAATTTTTTTTTGAAAGGCAGCTAACGTTTGACTTGATTTATAACATCTTTCCAGTGATTGCTCAATTTGAAACCATCCTCTCGGTTGAAGTTGTGTCTGTGTTTGTAAATCTGGATGGCCTCGTGGACAAATCTCTGGAAAGATGTTATATATCAAGTCAAACGTTAGCTGCCTTTCAAAAAATGTTTTTTCGTACAGCCATTTCCTTTTCTCAGTGGTTGTATATCAAACTTGAACTACCTTATAATTGAACAACCGTTTGCCGCCGCTTTAAAAAAATGGAGCTGTACACATGACGCAGGTCTCTTCCTCTCCCCGACCCCCCACGCAGCATAACACAAGGTGAGTTTTACTCACTCTCGTGCAGTGCGAAGTGGTTGTTGCCCGCAGTCTATCAAAAGGCTGCTTAACCCAGCCCTCCCACCCACCCACCCACCCCCCCTTACTGACTCCTCCCCCCCCCCCTTAACCTGTATATAATCCCGGTCATCTCTGAACTGTGCTCCTGAAACAGATATTCTGCGTTGACTATTCCACCTGAAGACGGAAGCTTGTGTTGCCTCCGAAACGTCGTGATTTAATTGTTTTCTTTTATTTTGTTTTATTTTATCTACGTGACTTTACCGAATACAACCAAGGAGTATGATTTTTACGTTCGTCCACTTCACAAAGGGGGCCCCCTAAAGATGATCCAAATAACTACCGACCTATCTCAATTTTATCCCCGTTGACGAAAATTTTAGAAAAATTATTGAACTACCAAATTAGCAGTTTCCTGTCCGACAACAATCTATTACATCTAAAAGAATTTGGGTTCCGAAAAAAATACAGCACCACATCTGCTGCATTAGACTCTCTAAATCACATTTACAGTAGCCTTGATAATATGCAGTACTGCGCCAGTCTTTTTCTTGACTTGTCCAAAGCCTTTGATACAGTCGACCACAACACCCTGCTTAGGAAACTAAGTTGCCTCGGTTTCTCCAAACACGCAGTAGAATGGTTAAAAATTTACCTCTTTTCTCACACCCAAACTGTATTGACAGATGGCTGGAGGTCAAACAGTGTTAAGATAACAAAAGGGATTCCACAGGGTTCCATCCTCGGCCCCCTCTTGTTCTCTCTTTATGTCAATGACTTGGGCACTGACCTGGATCATTCCAGGGTAAATCTTTTGCAGATGACACGATACTGATTACTGCTGGCTGCTCTCTGGATGACGTGACTGCTAAGCTCCAGGGTGATTTCAACAAACTACAACATCAGTGAGTTGCTCTTAAACTAGTCCTGAATACCTCCAAAACCAATGTCCTATGCATCTGACCAGGACTAAAGCAGGAAGTAATTTTTCCAAATGACATTCCTTAAATAATTATCAAATAGAGCAAGTCAAAATCTATAAGTATCTTGGGGTCATTCTGGATTCAAAACTGAATTTTGAAGATCACATTGATTATATTGGTAAAAAGACAAAAATAAAAATTGGTTTTCTGTATCGACACAAGCACTGCTTCCCCCCTATGTTCTGTTTGGAATTGATCAAAGCTAACATACTGCCTCTACTTGATTACTGACATCGTATATAAATCAGCCCCAAGTACTGTACTGAAGAAGCTTGACTCAATTTATCACTCGGCCTTAAGATTTGAATTGAACTGCCCATATAGGACTCACCACTGTGATCTCTACATTCGGTCAAACTTAACATCTCTTAATGTTCGACGACTTGTGCATCAGATCTCATTTATTCACGATGTACTTATAACAAAAATACCCAGACTACCTGCTGGATCTCCTCTATGTTTCTAAGAACAAATGTGACCTAAGGTCTTCGCTCATTTACCAGCTTAACATTCCTTATTGCCGTACAAATACTGGAGGAAGGGCCTTTGCTATTGATGCCCCGAGGGTCTGGAATGCTATTTCCAATAAACTGCCACTTGAATCACTACCTATGAGATCTTCACTCAAAACTGCTCTAGAGGAGTTGTATATCCCTAGCTGCCACTGATATTCAGTGGCCTAAAATCAAATGTTTCGCTCCAGATGACCGCTGCAAAGTATGATCTTGTGTTTTGATTTAGTGTGCTGATCTTTAAAGGTGCATTGAAAATTTTTGATACTCCTACTGATGCTCCTGCTGTTGTGAAATGACCCATGCAGCCAGCTATGGCAACAGGGTTTGGTGGTACATATTGTTTGCTGTTTATTGTGAAATTTTGGTCACAGTTCAGTATGATCACTGTTACATTGCTTTTATGGCTTTATTTTGTGATTTCGAAAACATTTTTTGGTTTGGCCATGTTTGTTTGTTGTAGTACGGAGTTAGACTGATGGCTTTAATCTAAGTTGTCTTGTGGTTGTTGTTTGACTTGCATCCCAATGGGATTTTTGCACACAGCGTTGGTGTACGGTGCATTTTCTGGAAGATTTTGCTGTTTTTTCCTGGATTTTTCTGTTTGCGCATAGTCACTTTAAGATGTTTTCTTGTTAATGTTTCTTGTTTGTTTGTTGCGGTTGCACTCGATTCAAGAGCTGAATGGCTCACAGGGTTATACCAAATAAATGAAACTGAAACTGACTTGTCATCTGTAAGATGCGGCTGCCATTCTTCCACTCCAGTGGTGGGTGTACACCCAGGACCCCATTCAAACCGTTAGTGGCATGGTCTCAGCTAGCTGATGAAAGTTGCAAGTGAGAATTTAATCTTCGCTTGCGGCTGGGATTGGCATCGTCCCCCACTTCTCCTGATGTCGAGGGGAAATGGGCGAGGTTTAGGACTGTGGCTCATGCAGCTGCAATGGCTGCTTTGGGCACACGGTCCAGACCTCCCCAGAGACCCTGGCTGACAGAGGAGGTGTTCAGGATGGTTGAGAAAAAGCGACAGGCCCACTGTCATAGGCTACAGAATCCCACGTCAGAGAATGAGGAGGCTTACTGCAGCCTTCGCTCGGAGGTTCGGAGAGCCGTGAGGCGCTGCAAGAATGGGTGGTGTTCGCAGGTTGCTGAGGAGATGGAGTCTGCCTCAGTGGCCCGCGATCACAAATCTCTATTTAACTCCATCAAAAAAGTGACCTGCAGCGCCACACCTATTATCATCATTAGGGGAAAAAATGGTGATCCAATCTCCGACCCCCAGGAACAGGTTTGCAGATTCGCTGAGCATTTCTGTGAGGTCCTGGGGGAGGGAAAATTCCTCAGCCAGGAAAATATCGTGGCACAAAGTGAGGATGACCCTGCTAAGGCTGCGGTGCCTCAAATATTGGAAGAAGTCACCCCCTGTGAGTGGCTGGCTGAAGTACCATCTGTTGAGGAAGTACTGAAGGCGATCCGGAGTCTGAGACCAGGAAAGGCAGCGGGCAGAGATGATCTCCCATTCGAAATGCTGAGGGAGGGTGGCATTTGTGCACAGATTGCCCTATATGACATCATAACAACAGTCTGGACCACTGGACGGGTTCCGCAGGATTGGAAGGATGCCCTGGTGGTCCCCCTCTTTAAGAAGGGGGACCGCACAGACTGTAACAACAACAGGGGCATCTCACTCCTCAGTGTGCCAGGAAAGGTCCTGGCAAGGATATTCAACATCACCTCGCCAGGCACGCTGAGGAGAGGCTTGTGGAGCCCCAATGCGGTTTCAGGAAAGGGCGGTCCTGCACAGATGCCATATTTTCTGTCCATCTGCTACAGCAGAGGTGTAGGGAATTCCAACAAGACCTACATCTCTGCTTTATTGACCTGGTCAAGGCCTATGATACCATCAGTAGGCCTGGGCTCTGGGTTGTTCTTTGTGCTTTTGGAGTCCCTGACCCTCTGCTCATGATCATTAAGGACCTTTATGATGGTGAGCGGGCCCGGGTAAAACTACGTGGCCAGGAGTCAGAGCCATTCCCTGTACACCTTGGGGTGCGACAGGGATGTCCTCTGGCTTCCACATTATTTAACATCTATTTTGACCACGTAGTTCGTGAAGCCTTCAATAGCTGTACCGGGGGAATCTCCATTTGGTACAGATATAATGGGAGGCTGATCGATGCCCGGGTGCGGTCAAGGGATGGCTCCCTATTGCTCAACCACGTTATGTATGCTGATGATTTGGTAATAGCTGCTCATTCAGAGGAGGAGTTGGAGACGCTGCTGCTGAGATTGGAGCGTGCCACGAAGAGATGGGGCCTTACCATCAGCCCCACCAAAACTAAGCACCTGCCTGGGTATTTTGTACCATCGGACACTCCACCCCCACAACTCCCAATCGGATATGAGGCAGTTGTGGAGTGGAGAGTTTCCCATACCTGGGCAGTGTGCTTATGACCGGCTCCAGTTTAACAGCAGAGGTCTCACTTCAAATCAGTCAAGCGGCAATATATTTTCATCGGTAGCGCAACGCTGTGTGGAAGCTACCTGGTGTGTCGCTCCGCACTAAGCTTCAGGTCTTCTCGGCCATGGTCATTCCCTCCATTCTCTACGCTTGCGAAACGTGGACCCCCTTAATGGAGCATCTTCGCCGGTTGGAAACATTTAGGCTGACCTGCCTACGATCCATCCTGGGTTTAACCAGGCTGGATTGTGTGAGGAGCTCAAAAATCCTTGAAACATCTGGGCAAGGTCCCATCGGTGAGCTCCTCCGGCAGGCAAGGCTGCATTGGCTGGGTCATGTAGCCCGCATGCCCAGCCACCGCATGCCGAAACAGCTTTTGTTCGGCCGGATCGAGGGGGCTAAATGGGCGCGGCACGGGCTAGAGAAGAGATGGAGTGATGTGGTACAGGAGGACGTGGAGCTGAGTGGACTTGCCGATGACTGGTACCAGCGGTGTCAAGATCGGCCTCTGTGGAGGAGGCTCGTGAAGGACGCTATTGGGCAGTTGGAGGCAGTCGCCCTCCAACAACAACGGAGGGCGGAGGAGCGACGCTCACAACAACTAGCAGAGCGCCGGGTGGCTAAAGCACAGCAGGTTGGCACAGTAGGGGGCACAGGTGCATCAGCCAGTCATATCAGTCAGTCGACCTGTGGCACCTGGGTCTGCCCCGTGACCTCCTGCCCGCGGGCGTTCGACACTTCACGTGGCCTCAAGGTGCACATGGCCTGGCACAAGCGTCGTGGTGACGTCACCGCCACTTAGTGGCGAATGGCGGTTGTTGTTGTGTCAGTCTATGTGTGTGTTTAAATCGATGTGTATGTCGATGTGTGTGTGTGGATCCATGTGTGTCAGTCGATGTTTGTGTGCGTGTACGCCGATGTGTGTGTGTGTGAGTCCATGTGTGTGTTAGTCAATGTGTGTTTGTGTAAACCCATCTGTGTGTGTAGGTCCATTTGTGTGTGACTCTATGTATATGATTTTAAGTCCATGTGTCCGTGTGTGAGTTGATGTATATGTGTGTGCGAGTCGATATGTGTGTGGGTCAGTCCATGTGTGTGTGTAGGTCGATGTGTGTGCGAGTCTGTATGTGTGCAAGTCGATGTGTGTGTATGTCCGTGTGTGTATAAATCAATGTGTGTGTGCAAGTCGCTGTGTGCATGATTCGATGTGTGTATCAGTCGATGTGCGTGTGTTAGTCAATGTGTGTGCGTCGTGTGTGTGTAGACAACCAATATTTAACTATTAATTTCGGAATTTTTACAATCATAATGTGTGTATCTAAGTCCATGTGTGTGTGTCAGTCTATGTGTGTATTTCGATATGTCCGCGTGTAAGTGGATGTGTGTGTGGCTCTATGTGCGTGTGTGAGTCAATGTGTGAGTGCAAGTCAGTGCATGTCTTTTTTGCCCGGGCAACGCCGGCTACTTCCCCCAAATACTATTTTAACAAAACATCGACTATTCATGATGAATTGGAAGTAATCTTATCAAAATGCTAATGCCATGATAGGTGCAATTTAATGCCATGTAAGTATGGATTCCTTGTCAGCAGGTAATGGGAATGATACAGGTGTCAAGGGATGACTGAGAGATGAACCAGCTGTGCTCGCCAGTCTTGCTGGGTTCCACCCATTAATGTGGGCGTCGCTCTTCCAACCTCATCATTGTTGCAGAGCAAATACCTCCAACTGCCCTGCAGCATACCTCACTGGCTTCCTCCAAAGGCCGATCTTCACTCCTGGCACCAGTCATCGGCAGGTCCGATCACCTCCACATCCTGCAATCTCTTCTGGAGCCAATGCCATGCCTGTTCAGCCCCTAATATCTGGACAAACAAAAGCTGCTTCAGCATGCAGTGTCTGAGAATGTGGGATTCATAACCGAACAAATGCAGCCTCGCCTGCTAAAGAGACTCAAGATTATATTCTATATTGATATCTTAAGGATCATTAAGCTTATAATACAATATAGTCTGGTTGAATAGAAGACGAATCATAGGCAAAGCCAGCCTTCATTGTATAAGCCAGCACAGATGGTCATTTAAATACGTTTATATTTTGCATCCACAGAGTAATAGCTGTGGCCAAGAAGAATCACAGCTGTGTTTCATTAGTTTCTGAAAACGCTTGTCCTGGTGAAGGTCGTGATGGCAGCATGCTGAGTAGGGTAGGGTGGTCCAGGTCTCCCTTTCCCTGGCAACAGACTCTAGCTCAAGTCCAGGCACCGCCCACACAGTGTTGCACAGTCTAATGAAAGAATTAGACTTTGGCTGCAAAACCAGAGCTGGTCGTGAACACATTAACCAGGTATGGGAGCTCTTGTAGAGTTGAGAAGGTGCAGTATTGTATGACATGAAATTTCCAGGCAGGTCATTTATTTTTGTGGAACATTTGCAAGGCCCCATTTCATGATGGAATTATCAAGGCACAGAACAAGATTCCCTAATTCCATCTCACTGAGTACCCATTACCAAATCATCAGCAGATGTAACATGATTGACCATCAGAGAATGATCATTTAACTATAACCAGGCATTGATTGGCTTATCATTGTAACCGTAACGAATGCAATGGTTTTTATATGACCATTGGGAGCTTCTCAAACTACAGTTATTGAAGATGCTATGTAATGTAATGAATGGGGCCAGAGTGAATTTCTGTCACAAGCCATGTTGAACAAGAAATGGCTCGGACTCATGGTCACACAACATTAGACCATCCTGCCCAAAATCATACAAATCCTCAAATAATGTGAGCAGAGGCATAAATATGAATACAAATAACAACCCAAAGCCCCGAGCCTCTTTATGGTTCTATAGGCCTTAATTAAATTAAGAATGCAGAGATCTAGTTTCTGTTGAAAATCCGTACGCCTCTGCTGTAGTCAAGACGAACTGGCCACGTTCTGTTTACGTGACAACCCCTACGAGTTGGCGGTGTCGGGTGGTGGGGGCTTTAACTACACATTTATATATTTACGAGATCAAACCCAAACTAACCTGTATTACGGATGTATATTTGGAATTTGCGTGCCGTTCTCCCCGTGGTCGCGTGGATTTTCCTCCTAATTCTCCGGTTTTTCCCTGCACATTTAGAGTCAACATCACCACGCGTTTAGAGTATTTGACAGATATACATTTCCACACGTTGATAAGCCACTTTGTTGTGGACAGGTCGCTTCTGAAAAAGAGCAGAAAAGCTCAAGTGGGCTTGGCATTGGAAAATAAAAAAAAACTGTAGAAATATTTAAAAGAAAAAAAGTGTCCAAGTAGCGAGCCAGGTGAAGACAAATTAAACTTTAGCAGAGAATTAAAGCAAATGCAATCAGGCGATGGGCAGGAGGCAAGGCCCCGCATGGCTAGGCCCCGCATGGCTAGGCCCCGCGTTGTAATGTTCCAACCTGGACATCGATTCCATACTCGCTGCTACTCAATTGATATCCCTACGAGAGAGAGCGAGAGAGAGGAGCGAGGCTCTACCTGGGTAAACAACAACAACCACCACAACAACCACCACCACGATGTGAACTTCTCACCTCGGATCTCAGAGAGCGCGCGCGCGGATCGGAAGCTTCCTGGTATATCGTGACGTCACGCGGCAGCAGGAGGTGACATGACGTCACTTGCGGGGTTCAACAATCAATCCCCTCCCCCCAATGGTCAGTGGTGACATGACGTCACTAGAGGGGTACACCTCCCGTTCGCGTCTCACGCCGTTGAGGTAATGCGGAGTAATGACGTCAGAGAGCGGGGTTAGAGTTTAAGTTTTTTTAGATTCCTTTTCCATTGCTCCCTCTCTTGAACAGGAGCAAGGCGTCAAGACCGGGTGCCTGACTTCAACAACAACGTCAACATTATTGTGTATAAAAACTTGATTTGACGCTTTCGTGACTGCAGGAATTACTCCTTAGTTCTCTCGGTAAAGTCACGTAGAAAGAAAATAAATTAAATAATAGAGTACGACGTTTCGATTGCAACACAAGCAACCGTCATCAGGGAGAACTAAATTTGAGAGAGCGACAAACCACAGACACGAAGACACACAGCCACACAAGCAGAGAGAGACAACACAGAGACACCCAGAGAGACACACAACATAGACACACAGACAGACACACAAGCAGAAATAGACAACACAGACACACAGACAGACACACAAGCAGAGAGAGACAACACAGAGACACAGACAGACACACAACATAGACACACAGAGACCCAATGCCTCTGTGTCGAGGCCTTAAATAGAGAGAGGTGAGTCTGCTGGAGCAGAAAACTTAGCATGACAATGAATCCACCCCGAAGCGACCGAGGGAAAGAAGATCGAATGGCCCTATGAGAGCCTGGTAAATTTGAGAGAGGTAAATTGTTGAAGAAACAAAATTTAGCAAATCTTTTGGAAATGTAATATAATGCAACACGGAGAGTCGGCTAACACACAGTTAACGCATAACCTGGTTGATTACGATCTCCAAATATTGCTAAAATTAGAAGTTAAGTATGAAATTTGACAAACAGAGACACAGAGAGGTGTGTGGAAATCCACCCCAAAGCGGCCGGGGGAAAGAAAGAGCTAATGGACCTATGAGAGCCTGGTACATTTTTGAGAGAGAAATAGGCCGTTTGAGAAAACAAACTTAGAAAAAATAGGAAATGTAATCCAATGCAACACAGAGAGACGGCTAACACACAGTTAACGCATAGGCCTGGTTGATTACGAGCTCCAAAGATTGCTAAATTTGAAGTGAAGTGTGAAATTTGACAGAGACACAGAGAGAGAGAAAACTTACATCCTCCCCATAAAGGTGGTTCAAACTTGATTTGAAGCTTTCGTGACTGCAAGAATTACTATTTGGTTATTTCGGTAAAGTCACATAGAAAGAAAATAAATTAAATTATAGAGTACGACGTTTCAATTGCAACAAGCAACCGTCATCAGGTAGAACTAAATATGAGAGAGAGACAAAACAGACAGGGAGACAAACACAGTGTACACAGATTAGACAAACACACTGTATACAGAGTAGACATACACAGTGCACATGTGATGCCGCAACAGCGAAGCTGTTCTGCCGATGCCGTGGCTGCGCCGCTGCCACCTCCAAGCGACGGGGCCGACGCTGCTCTTCCCTCACCACCCCCCACATGAACACACACACACCCCCGCATAGGGCCCCGAGGGGAGGTCACCTGGCCGACAGGTTTTCACCCAGAAGCCCTCTCATGGGACCAAACTTCACGGTTTCCTGCGGCCAGGGAATTGGGCGATCTCCCCTGAGGCTAACTCGCACTGCGGCGCCGTGACTTGGGTTGTAATTACATGGTCATGACGGGGCTGCTCAGCCACCGCGGGTAGAAAACACGGGTCAGCAGGCAGTTAGGGAGGCGGAGCCACACACGGCGGCAAAACAGGGCCGGCTATCTGATTGGTAGGACAAATGTGCTTGTGCACCAATGCGGCAGCCCCGCGGTCGTCCCTTTTGATGTAGAAGGTAACGTGCGGACATCTGAGAAAGCACAGGTCTGGGGAGAGTGGCGGGAAATCCAAGCCACCTGATTGGCCGGGAAGGCCAGCGGATCAGTGCCGAATTCTCTTTGATGTAGAGAACAATAAAAGGTGAGAGAAGGTAGGGATAAGGGGGTGGTGTTCTTCTCAACTCAGGGATCAGAGTAGTCACCTTGCCGGCCACTGGATCGTCCGTGAGACGAGTCTCTGCGCAGCCAGACCCCACTCCCAGCGACAACTTCGCGCAGCTTCGCCTCTCCACAGCTTCCCGCACATCCGAGCCGAACCGTGAATACGCAAGAGAGAGTTGGGATTTAGCGTAAGATCCTAGGAAATGTAATTCCAAGTAGACGAGGTAGATCGGGTTTAGACCATCGGGAGATAGGTTAGACCTGCCCTGCTGACTCAGACTGATTCGGGTAATAGTAGTTCGCAGACATGCCGGGAATAAATCGTTAGTGATCGATAACAGCCTCGTGTGGTTTCTACGAGTGTGAGGAAAGTGCATGGTGGTGTGTGTGCGCTCGCCATAATGCATGTGGTCGGTGCGCGGTGTCACGGTAGAAGAAACGCCGCACCTGAAGGATTCCGCGAGTGTGTGCTTCGTGCTGTGATCCCGGTCTCCCGCTCTGCATGTGGGCTAGCACCAATCCCGAATATCCGCCCCCACAGTCCTTTAAATCATCTCCAATACGACCCCCCAAACGGCTATGCGTGTGCGAAGGACGTCATTGCCCTATGACCCCTGACCCCCCGTTCAGCGCGTGTGAGTAGTGCGCGGGGTTGTGTGAGTGGAGACGTCGTGTTTGAGTGGCTGAGAAGCGACGGATTGATTCCAGGCAGCCGTGTGCCAGCCCCGAGCTATGCCCCACAAACAGGACTCGCGGACCCGAGGGGCTGTGGCGCGAGGAGAGGAGCCGGAGAGCGGCAGCCCTCTCCCCACGAGCGAGGAGTTGAGTAGAGGCGGCTCTCACATGAGCGGGGAGTCCGGAGCCCGCAGCTCTCCAAAAATAAGCCCTCCCCCGGGGGTGGGGGAGCTGGGGGCCCGCGTCCCCCACACACATATAGTAGCCATACACAGTGCGCACACAGTAGCACACACAGTAGTCATACACACAGTGTACACATAGTAGACATACACAGAGTAGACATACACACAGTAGTCATACACACAGTGTACACACAGTAGACAAACACAGTGTACACACAGTAGACATACACAAAGTAGACATACACACAGTGTACACAGTTAAACCTGTACTGCACATTTGGTTAATGTTATGTTGGTCAAACAGGACGAATGAGACTAAAAGAACATCAGAAAAATATTAAATTCTCCCAAATACAACTGTCAACAGTAGCAAAACACGCGTGGCAACAAGGACACTCAATTGATTTTCATAATGTGCAAAACTAGCTACTACTGGCCAAGACTAATTAGAGAATCTATTGAAATTGAAAGAAATCTAAATAACTTTAACCGTTCAGATAGTGACCGTCTTAGTGCTGCGTGGAAGAGAATAATAGAATAATACATTCTTTAAATGAATGCATACAAAGGGCAGCATACTTTAATAGGGATTACCATTGGTAGGGCTATTTTCATAAACACAATAGACAGGAAAGACAAGTTAAAAGGGCTCTCATAATGTACATGTGTTGTGGGCATAAACTTCGAGGAGACGTCTTCTTAGAGGAAACACGTTTATTTCAGATAAACAATAGCTGTAACACTAAGGGGTATGGCCCCTGTAATACGAAGGGGTACGGCCCCTTCACCCAATAACCTAAGGGAGGTACAGCCTCCCTTCTAGCCGGCCCTACAAACTCCGGGCTACGCTCTCACGGTTCCTCCGCTACGGGAGCTAGGGGAGGCTAGACTGACCCGACCTAGCCAAGGCACGGGTCTCACCGCTGATCTGCTGCAACCCAGCTCTTATAAGAGCCTCAGTTGAGGGTCCCAGGGTGCTGGTTTAGTCTTTCGATGTATTCGGGTCTTGAGTGGACGAACACTGCCGGTCCCGTTGAGAGGACCAGATTTTATACACACGTTGGGGCTTACCCCACCCCTAACCACGCCTCTTCTCTTTTTTATTTCCGATGTCCTGAGTTTAAGAGGTAAGTTTTTTGACTGTTGGAATTCATATCCCTTGGTTTATGTAAGGTCATGTAATGCCGAGATGTGATGTAATTTAAGGTGAATCACGTTAGTGTTAATATTATGTATGTGAAGTAATAACCCGCTATGTAGATTGTAGTTTGGCTTTCTGAGTGTGTGGATTCTTTATGATGTCGACTCATTGTTGCTAAGTTCTGAACTTTAACCGTTGTATTAATAGCAAAGAAGGGGAAATTGTTTAGACCTCGCCGTTGGCGTCTCATTGTCTAGGATTTCCAAGATGGAGCCCTTGGGCGCCTGGAATTCCCCTCGAGTAATTCCCCCCCCCCCCCCATCTCTTTTCTTCTTTGATTTGGTTTATTACTCTTTATGGTTTATCTCTGGGCGGCCTGTTGTGTGTGAGGGGAGGGGGGGTCCGTATCCCCCCTTTTGCCCCGGAATTTATTGTTTAATGGCCTTTTACAACCTCCAGCTGCCTGGTTCCTGGGTGTTGTTTTTTGTCGGTTTGCGCGTGTTTATTTATTTATTTAAAATGTATCAGCAAATATTATTATTGATATTAATTTTGGAAAAAGGCCTATATATCCAACATTGGCCATGTCCTGACACATTTCGTTTTTTCGGGATCCGTTGCAATGCCAGATTCGCGAACGATATGCCCGAGATAACGTACAGATTTTTGCAGGAGGTGCCATTTTTGTGGCTTAAATTTCAGATTGGCAGCCCGCATTTTCCCAAAAACAGCACGCAACCGTTCGAGGTGTTCGTCGAAGGTGCGGCTGAAGACGATGACGTCATCCAAGTAGATCAAACAGGAGTCCCACTGCAAACTGGCCAGAACGAGTTCCATTAACCTTTGGAATGTTGCTGGCACGGAATGGAGGCCCATTGGGAGCCGATTGAACTCAAACAGACCCTACGGCGTGCGGAAAGCCGTTTTAGGTCAAGACGCCTCGTCTAATGGCAATTGCCAGAATCCCGACAGGAGGTCAAGTGTGGAGAAGTACCGAGCGCCGGCCAAGGCGTCAAGTGAGTAGTCCATCCTTGGCAATGGGTATGCATCACCGACAGAAACTTTATTGAGCTTACGAAAATCGATGCAGAAGCGCAAGCTTCCATCGTGTTTTTTTAACGAGTACTATGGGCACACCCCATGGGCTAGTAGATGGTGAAATAATGTCGGCTGCCAGCATGTCATCAACGGCCAGCCGAACGTGTTCCTTCTTCGCAGGACTGAGCCTTTAGAGGTTCTGGCGTATGGGGGCAGCATTCCCCGTGTCAATGTGGTGACTGAGCAGGTTTGTGCGGCTAAGGTCGAATTTGCCGTTGCTAAAAATGTCCGAAAATTCCAAGATGAGTGACCGCAATTTTTGGCATTGTGACTCGGAAAGCTTAGTCGATTCCAAGCACAGCGAGTCGACCCATTGGACATTCTGTCTGGAATTCGGCGTCGGACCAGACCTAGCCTCAACACTACCGACGACATACGCATCGAGAAGCGCTGGTGAAGCATGGGCAAGAACCGTGCCCTGGGGCACTACGGATGTCATTAACCCGGCGTTAAGAACCTATAAAAACGGTTCTCTGTCAGCGGACACCAGGGTCTGTGCCCCCAGGAATTCCAATCCCCATACTGCCGTATTAGAAGGGCCCAACAGTATCCCTGCCGAATTTGCAGCTGCGTCGAGAGGCTTTCGGCAGGATCCAGACAGTTACGGCTGCAAGCACTTGCACCGTAGTGTTAGCTGAGCATAGACAGGTAGCGGGGGGCAGGAATGCCAATTGGCGACCCGAAGGTAACTCAATGCAAGCATGGTCAATGAATATTTTGATAGGCATGTTGGCCAGGAAATCGGTCCCCATCAAACACGGACCGGCCAGGGACGACGAGACCAGGATCGGCCCTGACAATTTAATATCCCGAATGGCAATTTGCACGTGAATTTGGCCTATTATACCCAGCGATCCCCCGTTTGCCACAATACACGGTTCCTCGAAAGGGCGCAGAGAATGACAGCTATCTGGCAGAATGTTAAAAATAAGCTCGGAAATAATGGTGGCGGACGCACCTGTGTCGATAAGCGTTCTGAACTCAATCCCTTCTATGGAGCCCATGACTACGGACGAACTGGTGGTCGCGGCAATCACCCCATGGGCCAGCTCTAACACTGACCCGGTCAGTGCGGCCAACTTTCACGAACGCGATCCGATGCCGCACAACTAGAAGCACAATCTGAACGGTCGTGGCAGGATGCATGAGGTGAAACTACGAGCCGTGTGTGTGAGGTGCCGCGACTCGCCTCTGGTTGATGCGACGAGGAGGGTGGCTTGTCAGACGACTCTGGGGGCCCGGAGTAGCGCCGTCGTGGAGCCCAGCAGCCCGAAGCAACATGGCCCTGCAGCCCGCAGTTGAAGCAAGTCCTCCTGCCCTGCTCCTGCCGCGGCGATGTCCTCTTCCGACTACAGTCCATCTCCCGACGGGCCCGATCACTCGACCTCCACCCCTTGTCAAGAACGGAGGTGACAATTTGCAGTGGGCTCGATTCCTCTGAAACGCCCCGTACTTCACTGGTAGAAGTCGCGCATATCGGCGCGCCCGCGTCGCGCCGGAGGAGCACATGTGCTTGAATGTTCCTAGCGACTTGCAGAGAGCAGAGGTCGGAGTCGTCGATGGTGCATGACGATGCGGAGTTCCCATACCAGCAGCTTGTGAATAACCAGGGCATTGATGCCCTCGTCATCCATCTTAGGATATGCCGCCCTCGCCAATGCTAGCAGTGAGCAGCGGTAAGCGAGGGGAGTATTCGAGTCCCCGCGCTTCCTGTCATCAAAGAGTTGGCGTGTATGTGATGGCGGTCCGTATATAGCGGCCATCTGCCTCAGCACTTGCTGGAGCGTAGCCCGGTCCGCTGGTGGTATGGAGATGAGCGCCACCAGCGAGTCGTCGTCGAGAGCCGCGAAGCATCCGGAGCGCCTCCTCATCCGACCAGCCCGCCATAGCTGCGTTGGAGATGAATCGGCGCTCGAAAGCAGCCCAATCGCCCCCCGCCGCTGAGAATTATTTCAGAGCGGGCAGGCGTTGTTGTGGGGTGGATTTCTTCCCCGACAGGTGCAGCGTTAATTCGGCTGCATCGCCGCATACAGTGGTAATGGTGGCTCCACTGTCCGGTCACAGTGCTAATGACACACCCCCCTTTGATTGGTCGGAGCTTTGGCGGGAATATTTGAATATTCTGCGGGAGCCGCGGCAGCGATGGTAGACGCCGCAACTCCGAGCGGCTCCGCCTGTCCATTCTCTGCCGCTGCCAACTCCCCCTGGTGTATTTCATCCAGCAGGCAGCATGCTGCACGGCCAGTGGCATCTGTCCCGCTCCTCCCTCCGGGCCACTCAGACCCGGGACTCTGACCTCCATGTTGAGCCATCAGGTCAGCGAGTCCCAACTTGACTGGGACTTGCATGTTCCTGGAGTCCTGGCTGCATATAGAATGGCCCCTCACACATCCACCGGCTACTCACCGTTTTTTTAATGTATGGGAGACAACACGACTCCCCGATTGATGTCCAGTTATGAGCCGTGCCAAACAAGGCTAAATCAAACATTTCTGATTCCGTGCACTTTACCCTTCAGAAACTTTCCGAAGTGCAGGAGGATTTCAGAGAAAATTCCAATTCACGCCAATTGGCAAATGAGAGGCTGAGGGGTTCCCATACTTCCGCACATGAGTGGGTGCCAGGGATCAGAGGCTGGTTGCACTGTCCACAGATACCGGTGGGTACATCACCCAAATTGTTTTAACCATGGAGGGGGCCGGTTGATGTGATCTGGGTTGTTCGACTACAGTGTGTTCAGATTCACTTGGGTCGGCGGAGTTGGCTCATCCATCCATCGCGCCTCAAGCCTTTGATCGCACCGCGTGAATTCATTACATCTCAACAATGCAGGGGCCAAGTGTCAGATGTGTCCGGCGAGCTTAGGCGTGTACCTGCTGAGGTTGGTCTTTGGCGGAGTCATGTGATCCCATCCTCAGGTGCCGTGCGTCTAACATCCCACAAGCAGCCGCCTGTGCCATCTCCACTGGATTCGGGAGAGGAAAGCCCGTCCGTCCGGTCGACTGCTCTTCGTGAGGAGCCGAGTTCGACAGGACATTTGCAAATTCCCCCCGGAACCTCCAGGGAGAGTGAGCCCACCACCCCTGGGGGCCCGGCCACTAAGACTCGATCACATACTCTCCAGTTTTCGTGATCCCCACACACACACGCTCCCACATCGTCAGTTGGTTGTCGCACACTCGGCAGGCCGTATCGGTTATTGGCTGAACCTAGCCTTTATTGTGCTTGTGGGTGTTGTTGCACGGTGAGGGTGGGAGATGTTGGTGATGGAGGGGGTCCCGAGCATTTGCGTTTTACTGTATCTTTTCTCTTTCTCTCCCCGTGCTTTGTTGTTCTGTACTTCCACCCACTTTTTCCCCATCCGTTACAATACATTTGTAATAAGCGTCTCCGACACGGGTTAACTTCAGTTGTATTTATTCTTAAGTTGCAGTACAGCACGCGTCTCCCTGTCTCTCCTTCACGGCCTGCTTCTCTCTTCTCTCGGGACGCGGCTCACACTTGCTGCACGCCGCTGTGGCACTCCCTCTCTCTCCGCCCCGCCACTGGCTGACCGCGTGTCGAAGAGAGGAGAGGCTCTGCTGGTGGAGCCCGCCACGTGGCTGATGGTGAGAGCGCAGGCAGTGACGATGTTCAGACCCAAGCTCTTCACACCGACGGCCTCGAGTCCTCTGCTGCTTCTCCTTATATCCCTCTCGGCGGGGCTAAGCCCCGCCTCTAGCCACACCCCTCTCGGAACCTTCCAGAGGGCTCTCGAGGCTTCCCGCTAGCTCTGCCCATTTTCCTTACACCCAGATGGGAACCCCCTTACTGATTGGATGTGAGACAACATAGCACGTATCTGCAACAACCCCCCTGGTCGTCCTGTAGGTGGCACACTCTCATTACACATTTGTAGATAGTATACATATTGTATATGTGGAATAGGGTATTTATTTGTTGAGGCACGCATAGGGGTTTAGCTCACTTTGTTAAATTTGTTCACCTTGTTCTTTGGTTAACGTGGAGTTGACAGCTGGGACAGCTGAGTGCTATGAAGGGGGTGGGGGGGGGGGGGGTTAGGGGTGATGTAGTGACATCGCGGGATGTCACTGTGTAATGCTGGCCCTAGAGAGCCACGGCGTGCGATGTATTGACATCGCGGACATCTCTTGGATGTGGGTGCAGTACCGGCCCTAGAGGGGCTTGGTGAACGCTGATCTGCAGCATTGCAGTGCCGGCCCCTACAGGATAGGGTGTGGGAGTGCCGGCCATGAAAATGGGGTTATTAAAGGCCGTGGCACTCTGGTTGTCACGTGTCAGGGTCGAGATACTGCTCGAGGATTCTCGAAGGTGGTCGTGGCTAAGGGTGGAGTCAGCCACGCCACAGATTATATAAGCCGGGTCCCCCAGAGTGACCGGCTGCTGTTGTTCATCCTGAAGAAATCTACGTTCTACGTTCTACGTCCTACAGAGTCTCCAACACGTGGACCGGAACCCGTGCTGTGGTCCGGTCTGTTGTAGCTTGTTATGCTGTAATGAATGCAGTTAGCCTGGTGGTCCACCACCTTAGGTGGTTATTATACTATGGGCCAGTTACCCCATGTGTTGGTATTAATAAATGTGTTGCCTCTAAAGAGTACGTCTGAGAATCAGTTGAACTAACTACACTTATTAGAGAGCGGGTGGGGGGATGGTGGGGGAGGGTAGCGGCCCAGCCCCAGCCTGCAAAGGTGCCACCTCGGCTGGCTGGGCAATCTAGGCGAGGCCTGGAGCTCTGCATAGGACTAGGACTCAAGATGGCACTCCATCAAGTTAGTATTTTGTGCTATAGAGTTGATTATATACTGCTATAGAGTCACCATGTACGATTGTAGTGAAATAAGGTACCACCACAGTTGGTATGTACTACTGTAGTTAAAGCAGGTACCACCAAAGTCGGTGTGCACTGCTGTAGTGATAGGAGGTCACCGTCACAGTCGGTATGCACTACTGTAGTGATAGCAGGTACCACCAAAGTCGGTATGCACTGCTGTAGTCATAGCAGGTAACCACCACAGTCAGTATGCACTGCTGTAGTGATAGGAGGTCACCGCCACAGTCGATATGCACTGCTGTAGTCATATAGGGTAACCGCCACAGTCGGTATGCACTGCTGTAGTCATGGGACACCACCACAGTCGGTATGCACTGCTGTAGTCATAGGACACCACCACAGTCGGTATGCACTGCTGTAGTGATAGCAGGTCACCACCACAGTCGGTATGCACTACTGTAGTGATAGCAGGTACCACCAAAGTCGGTATGCACTGCTGTAGTCATAGCAGGTAACCACCACAGTCGGTATGCACTGCTGTAGTGATAGGAGGTCACCGCCACAGTCGATATGCACTGCTGTAGTCATAGCAGGTAACCGCCACAGTCGGTATGCACTGCTGTAGTCATGGGACACCACCACAGTCGGTATGCACTGCTGTAGTAATAGGAGGTCACCGCCACAGTCGGTATACACTGCTGTAGTGATAGCAGGTCACCACCACAGTCGGTATGCACTACTGTAGTGATAGCAGGTACCACCAAAGTCGGTATGCACTGCTGTAGTCATAGCAGGTAACCACAACAGTCGGTATGCACTGCTGTAGTGATAGGAGGTCACCACCACAGTCGATATGCACTACTGTAGTCATAGCAGGTAACCGCCACAGTCGGTATGCACTGCTGTAGTCATGGGACACCACCACAGTCGGTATGCACTGCTGTAGTGATAGGAGGTCACCACCACAATCGGTATGCACTGATGTAGTGATAGGAGGTCACCACCACAGTCGGTATGCACTGCTGTAAGTAATAGCAAGTCATACCACAGTCAGTATCCACTGCTGTAGTGATAGCAGTAACCACCACAGTCAGTAGGCACTGCTCTCATGATAGCAGGAACCACCACAGTCGGTATGCACTGCTGTCGCTAAAGAAGGTACCACCACAGTCAGTATGCACTGCTATAGTCATAGCAGGATACCACCACAGTCAGTATGCACTGCTGTAGTGAAAGCAGGTACCACCAAAGTTGGTATGCACTGCTGTAGTCATAGCAGGTTCCACCACAGTCAGTATGCACTGCTATAGTAATAGCAGGATACCACCACAGTCAGTATGCACTGTCGTAGTGAAAGCAGGTACCACAAAAGTCGGTATGCACTGCTGCAGTCAAAGCAGGTTCTGCCACAGTTGGTATGCACTGCTTTAGTGATAGCAGGTACCACCACAGTCGGTATGCGCTGCACGTTGATGGCAGGATCATATTCCCGTCCATACATCAAAAAGAAGGGAGAGTAGCCGGTGGACATGTGAGGGGTCATCCTATATGTGGCGAGAACGGCAGGAATATGCAAGTCCCAATCGACCTGTGACTCGCTGACCAGGTGACTCAACATGGAGGTCAGAGTCCTGTGTAGGCGTTCGACCATGCCATCCGTTTGCGGGTGGCACGGTGACACGCGCACTTTCTTTGTCCCCAGCAAATCGCAAACCTCACGCAGCAGTTTGGAGTAAAATATTTTACCTTGATCTGTCAAGAGGCGCTCGGAGGCACCCTTATCCAGGACATAACCATTGAGGAACGCCTCGGTAATAGTAACAGCCAATTGATTCGGGAGCAGCCAGGCCATAGGCCAGCGTGAGAAATACTCAACGCCCATGAGCAAGTATCTGTTCCCTCGTGCGGAAGTTGGAAACGGCCCGAGAATGTCCAGAGCAACTATCTCGTTAATTTGCTACACCTGAATGGATTGCAGCAGGGGGCAACAAGATCTTGCTGGCGGCTTCCGTCATTTACATTGTACGCAGCCTTTAAGCAAATTTTCGACATCAGAAGCAATGGCCAGCCAGTAAAAATTTAATTTAAGCACGGCCAGCGTTTTTTGCACACCGAGATGTTACAGACGTTTGTGCACAGTCCACGCAACCTCGCCACACAGGGCAGTAGGGACAACAGTGGCGTAGCGGCGCAACCCTCCATCCCAGTGCATGAGCAGCCCGCCCCACAGGACAAATGAGGTGACTCGCCGTCGCAGCTTAAGTAGAGACACATCTTTTGCCTGCAGGCGTCCCCACACCTCATTGTCCAACGCAACTACCGCATCTCATGCGGCAGGGACGTCGCCTGACCCGCCCATCGTGTTCACGGCAGATGCAATGAGAGGGGAGGGGGAGGTCGGCTCGGCCGGTTTACAATGACCGGAACCCAAAAAGCATGCACACCCCCTGCCCACGAGCAATTGCGATAGGGCATTGGCGTTCGTATGGCGAGAACCCTTGCGATATGTTACTCGGAACGAAAAATCCTGCAGGATTTCAAGCCAGCGTGACAATTGACCTGAGGGCTGATCCACACGCAGCGTGTATTGGACCGCTGCATGATCGGAGCACACTTCGAAGTGTCTACCGTACAAATAGGGCCGATATTGCTGCACAAAGAACACTTTGGCCAATAACTCCCAGCACGTAACGCAGTACCGCTGCTCGGCCGTAGACAGCACCCTGCTACAATACGCGGCCATGTACTCCACGCCATTGACGACCTGCGATAATACTGCTCCAATGCCGGTATTACTGGCGTCTGTATCCAAAACGAACGGTAGTGAAAAATCGGGATAGCGTAGGGGAGGGGCATTAACCAGACCATCACGAATGGAGTGGAACACAGCTTCCTCCTCCTCCCCCCAATGAAGTTATTGGCCCTTGGCAGTCAAGGCGTGGAGAGGTTTAGCAATTGACGTGAATCCAGCGACAAATCTGTGATAATACAAAGCAAAGCCAATAAAACTGTGCACCTCGCTTGCCGAGGTGGGGGTCGGCCACGTCCGCATGCAAGCAGTTTTCTCCGGGTCCGTCGCAATACCCGATTCGCTAACTATATGGCCCAAGTATCAATCCGATGTTAGGAGTAGGTGGCATTTCTGTGGTTTAAATTTAAGGTCAGCCGAACACACCTTAAAAAAAACAGCCCACAGGCGATCCAAATTTTCGTAAAACGTACGACCGAAATTAACAAGGCACGAATCCCAATGGAGGCCCTCTAAAATCAGCTCCATCAGTCGCTGAAATGTGGCTGGCGTGGAGTGGAGCCCCATCGGGAGCCAGGTAAACTCAAACAACCCTTGCGGCATACGAAAGGCCGTCTTGGGTTTTGAAACCTCGTCAAGGGTGGAAAAGAACCGCGCTCCCGCCCAGGCGTCCAGTGAATCGTCCATACGAGGCAAGGGGTATGCATCTGCAATGGAAACCTTAGTAAGCTTGCGGAAATCAACACAAAACAGCAAGCTGCCATCGTGCTTCTTGACAAGCACGATCGAAGCACCCCATGGACTAGTGGATGGTGAGATGATGTCTGCGGCCATCATCTCATCAACCACCACACGAACATGTTCCTTTTCGGCCGGACTCAGGCGGCAGGGATTCTGCCAAATTGGGGCGGCATCGCCCGTATCAATGTGGTGGCTCATACGGGACGTGCGGCCAATGTCGGAGAATTCGCACGAGTGCTCTCGCCGCACTCAGAGCAAAGCTTGTCAATCCAGCCTTCATCCACATCCCGGGGTCCATGAGTACAAACGCCGACCCCTATACTCCCCACGACGTCCTTCCCCGGATACGCTGGTGATGCATGCGCAAGCACGGTACGCTCCTGAATGACCATTGTGTCCTGGGACACCCATGTCTGAGCCGGAAGGAGCGACATCCCTCGATAAAGCTTATTGGAGGGCCCCAACGTGATACCGTCTCCCGCAGCGCACACATCGAGCGGTTTTCACAATCGGAGAGGTACCAACATTTGCGTGCCGGGCGGAATCCGCACTGTTCAGCACGCAAGTGCTTGCACCATAGCATTAGCAGAACACATGTAGGTCGGAGACAGGAGAAATGCATACGCCGTCCTGACGGCAATTCCAAACAGCCCTGATCTACACAACAATCAGTAATTCTCTTTGGCAGATGAGGCTGCATTGGATGGGTCATGAATTTCGCATACCCAGGCACTGCATGCTCAAGCAGCTTTAGTTAGTCCCGATAATAGGGGCTAAATGGGCATGGCATGGGCTAGAGAAGAGATTGCAGGATGTAGAGGCGATCGAACCTGCCAATGACTGGTACCAGGAGTATACAAAATTGGCCTCTGTGGAGGAGGTCCATGACGGATGCTGCAGGACAGTTGGAGGCATTTGCTCTGCAACAACAATGAGGTCGGAGGAGCGACGTTCACATCAATGAGTGGAGCGCTGGATGGCTAAAACGCAGAAAGTTGGCACAATGGGGGGGCACAGCTGGTGCACCTGCCAGTCATCTGTCATCCCTTAACACCTGGATAATTCCCATGACCTGCTGACAAGTGATCCACACTCACATGGCATTAAATTACACCTATCATGGTATGAGCACCATGACAAGGTTACTTCAATTCGTGATGATTCGTGGCTGTTGTTTAAAATGTAATCTGTTAATGACCCATGTGAAATGTATGTGCATGTAAGAGTTTATCTATGTGGGGAGCGGTGGTGCAGTTATTTCACTGCATTATGAAGTCAACAATTACATTTTAATTATTGCTGACAGCAAACATGATTGATAAGTGAACTGAACTTATTGTGGCCCTCCGCTATGTTGATTGATCCTCAATTAATTACTTGGTGAAGTGAGGAAACATTAATATTGAGCAGATGAAGGTGGCCAGGTATGTTTCTGGATACACCACCACCTTTTTACCATGCCAGTGTGTGACAGTATATGCTTAGGTCTTTCGGTAGAGTCACGTAGATAGGTTCAAAGAAAATAACAAAAAATCACGACGTTTTGATCGCAACACAAGCAATCGTCATCAGGAGAAAAAAGAGTGGGAAAGCTGCTGAGGCAGGCTGTTTATAAAGGTTTGAAATGGGTGTAGCCCAAGGGTCATAAACGAAGTGGGCGGGGCTAGTGATGTTAAAGTGAGAAATTTTCATATAAATGTAAGGTCGGAGAGCTGCCTCCACGACGACGGCTCGGAGGTGGCCATTGTATTGTGAAAGATTAGCATGTCAATGTAAGATCGCAGAGCCACTGCCACAGCGAGCACACGAGCGAAGGTGGCTGTGTTAGTGTGAGACATTTAACCTGTTAATGTAAAACCAGAGAGTCGAAAATCACTACTAACATTGGAAGATAGGATGGAAACAACACAGCCAGTTATGACTTAAACTGGCTAATAACGTCTTTCCAATTATTTCTCAGTTTGTACCCATTTTCTCGGTTGAAATTGCATCTGTGTCTATATATATGGATGGCTTCATGAACGAATCGTTGTTGATAGCCAGTGGGCTTGCAAAGTACCTTCGCCTTAGAGAAATCAATTTCGTGTGAGCCCACCGCATTAAAGCAATGATCAGCCACGGCCGAGGTATTGGTCCTGCAGTGTTTCAGAACCGCTTTATATTCACGAACATGGTCTGGGACATGTCGCTTAGTTTCCCGAATGTAACTACAGCCGCAGGCACAGCTTAGTTTGTAGAGGCTGGGGTATTGCATGTCAGGGATCACATCCTTCACAGATGGGATCAGATCACGAATTTTATGTACTGTGTTAAATCGAACCTGGATCTTGTGTTTGCTCATGATTTTGGAAATATTTTTAGTGACCCCTGCTATGTATGGCAAGGTGATGGTTTTTCTCTGATGGTTCTTCCTAACAGTTGGGGGCATAGCCTTACGGATTGTGTAGTCTGAATATTCATTCCTCTTGAGAGCTTGGTGTACGTGTTCCAGTTCACTGGCGAGGTATTGACGGTCGGAAATACATCGAGCTTTATGGTGTAGAGTTTTGATGTGGAATTCTTCTGGGATGGATGGTGGTGAGAGCCAGGTTTTAGGTAGGCATACGTATGGGTGACTTTCCTGTCGACAGTGTCCCATTGAGCCATCTGGTCTCTTTTCAATGAAAAGATCCAAGAATGGTAACTTGCCATCCTTTTCCACCTCCATGGTGAATTTGATCGCTGGGTGTATGGAATTGATGTGGTTGAGGAATTGGTTCAGAGCTGGTTGGCCATGGGGCCAGATGACGAATGTGTCATCTACGTACCTCTTCCACAAGGACGGACATAGAATGGATTCCTGGATGGCATCTGTCTCAAAATTTTCCATGAAAACATTGGCTACAACTGGAGATAAGGGAGAACACATTGGGGTACCTTCAACTTGTTTGTTTCAGCGCAGCTCTGTACAAAAAGTAAACAATGTGACCATGATGCAAACAGCACGGATCGTACTGGAAACTTGACACAGCACCGGAGAACACACACTGGTGAAAAGCCCTTCAAGTGCACTGTGTGTTGGAAGGCGTTTACATAGTCGTCACATCTCCAGATCCACCAGAGAACACACACAGGAGATAAACCCCTCAGGTGCACTGTGTGATAAGGCGTTTGCACAGTCATCAGGTCTTAAGAAAAGCCAGAGAACACACACGGGAGAGAAACCCTTCAGGTGCCCTCTGTGTGGGAATGCATTTGTACGGTCATCAAATCTTCAAAGATACCAGAGAACACACAGTCATCAGAAGATCCCCAAGGAGTGTAGTCTGACATCGACTTGAGAAAGTCAAAGTGCTGCAATGAGCCCATCCCTCATGAAACAAGATTCAGAAGTAAATTCCAGCTTGGACACTTTAAAAGGTATCTAGTTGAAATATGAAGAGGCGAAGGTGAAATGTAAAGGAGTAACAGTGAAGATCGAAAACTCCCAGCAGTTTGTGGAAGTGGAGGTGTGGGTGGACTTCTTAGACAATACAAAGTTGAATGGAGACCTGGTAGATGTGTAAGCTTGAGACAATGAAGCCCCAATAGAGTTACCTTTGTCACAGGCCTTTAATTAAATAACATGAAGTTGAACACTCAATTCCTAGGTTCAACCTACAGATTAAGAGTGGTCAGTATTTGTGGACCTGTGGGTTTGGTAGATCTCTAACCAGGAGCAAGAGCCATTAGGATTCCAATCAATCACTCTGTTATAATAATTGCATTTATATAGCGCTTGCTTAATCGCCGCAACAACTCGGAGTTTTGTATCATATGTCATCACAAACACTCGAAGAGCACCCCCAAGTGCAAGGCTATGTGCACGTTAAGGCCACGTGAAGTGTCGAACGCTCGCCGGCAGGAGTTCACGTGGCAGACCCAGCAGGTGCCATGGGTCGACTGACAAGAAATGACTGGCCGATGAACCACCTATGCCCCCTACTGTGGCAACAAACAGTGTGTACACACACACAATGATCTACACGTTGTTGTTGTTGATCTCACGCAGCCAAGAGGTCCTCTGTTCAAGAGAGGGAGCAAAAGAAATGGAATCTAAGTAGACTTCAACTCTAACCCTGACCTCTCTCTCGCTCTCTGACGTCACCACTCATTAACTCGTCGGCGTGAGACGCGAGCGGGAGGTGTACCCCGCTAGTGACGTCATGTCACCAAGGTATTGACTTCCCTCAACCCCCAACCCCCCCCCTCTTCCGCTCTTTTGAGCGTGACGTCACGTCAGGTTGGTCAAAGCCAATTTTCATTCCAGTAGAATCTTTATTTGGGCAAAGCTACGCCCAGTCACTGGCGGTTCATTAACATAAAATATTCGTAAAATAATTGCGACGGGTTCACAGCAGCCAAGCCCAATCATCCGACATGGACCTGGCTCATTAACATAATTGATTCAGTGACACCTCCGCAAGTTTGAGGGGGATTTGGTGTTGAACCTTCCAAGTGACGTCATGTCACCTGCTGCCGCGTGACGTCACGAGACACCAGGAAGCTGCCGATCTACGCGCGCGCTCACTGGGATACGAGGTGAGAAGTTCACATCGTGGTTGTTGTTGTTGTGGTGGTTGTTGTTGTTGTTGTTGTTTACCCAGGTAGAGCCTCGCTCCTCTCTCTCTCTCAATTGAGTAGCAGCGAGTATGGAATCGATGTCCAGGTTGGAACATTACAACGCGGGGCCTTGCCTTGCGGGGCCTTGCCTCCTGCCCTCGCCTGATCGCGTTTGCTTTAATTCTCTGCTAAAGTTTAATTTGTCTTCACCTGGCTCACTACTTTGAAACTTTGTTTTCTTTAAAATATTTATACATTTTTTTTTATCTCACCAGGCCAAGCCCACTTCAGCTGCTATACCGCTCTTTTTCAGAAGCGACCTGCCCACAACAAAGTGGCTTATCAACGTGTGGAAATGTCTGTCGGTCAAATACTCTAAACGCGTGGTGATGTTGACTCTAAATGTGGAGGGGAAAACCGGAGGATCCGGAGGAAAATACACGCGACCACGGGGAGAGAGACACGCAAACTCTAAATATACAGCAGTAATACAGGTTTGTGTTAGATCGCGTAAATATATAAATGTATCATTAAACCCGCCACCACCCCACACTGTCAATTAGGAAGGGTTTGTCATGTAAACAGAACGTAGCCAAATTTCGATTTAAAGCTTTCCTGACTGCAAGGATTCATCTTCATTGGTTCTTTCGGTAAAGTCACGTAGAATGAGAATAAAATAATACATTGATAAAATAAAATAACACAATATTCTCACGACGTTTCGGCCACAACACAAGCGGCCTTCATCAGGTGAAGGGACGAGACTATTATTGTGTTATTTTATTTTATCAATTTATTATTTTATTCTCATTCTACGTGACTTTACCGAAAGAACCAAAGAAGAACGTAGCCAATTCGTCACTAGTACAGCACACCGGTTGTGCGTTGGAAAACCAAGCCACAACATTTACAATCTGAGTACGACGTTAAGCCAGTAATTACAACCAGCTTCAGGCGACAGCCAAATGTTGTGGCTTGGTTCTGTGGGAATATAAATCGGCTCGCTGGGATTATAGCTCACCATGATAACCGTTGCACTACCGCTCCCCACTCACGCACAAACATCATTGAAAGTATAGTATTTATTCAGTACTAGCTGAGTTACCTGGCTTCGCACAGGTCTCAGTAATCAAACATTAAGAGTAATGTCTTGCAATGTTGGCTTTATTAGAACATTTAATTCTGCCAATGAAGTCTGTAAATGTGTGTAATTGTCACGGTTTTTTGGTTGTGTTATACAATCGCACGGCTTGTTTCATAATGACAGCTTTAAAATTCGTTACCCTCGGAGAGCTTCAGGATAAACAATTTTGGACGTTTTGCCATCTCGTGGGTTTAATAATGAAGCCTCAATTTTGGCATACATACTCTTTGGTTCTATTGGGTAAAGTCACGTAGGTGAAAATAAAATAACAAAAAATCACGACGTTTCGGCCACAACACAAGCGGCCTTGTGTTGTGATGAAGGCCGCTTGTGTTGTGGCCGAAACGTCGTGATTTTTTGTTATTTTATTTTCACCTACGTGACTTTACCCAATAGAACCAAAGAGTATGGATCCTAGCAGTCACGAAAGCTTTAAATCTAGAATTTGGCATACATGTCGACAGCAAATTGGTGGAAGAGCTCTTTGCATCTCAAGAAGAGATTGAAGCTGCTGTTTCGCACCATGATCTGGAAAGCAAAGAAGTCCATGGCGGAAATCTTATTTTGTGCCGACAAGCCTGTTGCTGGGTCAGTTTGGCAAAGTGCGAAATTGTAGCCATCATCACCTTGCTAGAAAATCCGTGGACATTGAAGAGCATCATAGGGTCGGTGTGTTTCAATTCTGTGTAGGGTATTGTTTCTCAGTTCCAAGACGATGCCTCGAGTGCCATGTTACTCAGCAGTCAGAATGACAGCGACTTCAGATGTTGTGAATGCATTTAAGCGGCACGCATGTTGACCATGATGGAGTTTAGTCTGCATTAATGACAACATTGTACTATGAAGCACTCTTCTCTTATGCATGCTTGAAACTGTGAACATGAGAGTTTTGCTTTTTGAGCGTGTCTTACAACAGCAATAGGACTTGCATCTTGGTTTTGATGACATTTTTGCAATGCTGGTGAGCCTGTCTAGTATTGTCAAACATGCAAGTAGATCTGTGGTAATGTAGGTAGGGCATTAGGTTGTGGCAGCAGACTGCCAATGCGATTATGTACCTGGCCCTGCACATTAAATGTAGGCATGTATCCAGATGTTGGAATGAGTTGGTTGGTGCCAAAGCATGTAATTTCGAAGCATGATTTATACTATTGTTGGTTCGGAAATGGCTTGCACAGGCAGTTTTGGCAGGTATCAATACATGAATAGGCTCATGATGGTCATTAATTGTAGGGAACTGTTGCAGCATAGCCCTGGAGGGTCTCCTTTTCATGTCATTGCATGGCAGTAACTGCAAGAAGTTGACATGGAACCAATGGCAACTCATGGATCAGAAGTGTAAATGATGTGTGAAATGTATGGAAAAGAAGACTTTTCCTTTTTGATGCAGGGTAGACACCTGGTTGTAGCCATTTTAGTGGTGTTTTCAGGTTGCCTTGCTTGTGGACTGGAGTTTGATTAGCTGCGGCAGCACCCATTTATGCTGTGTTAGTTTTCTGTGTAGCTCATTGCTGTTGATGAGTTGCATTCGATGTAGGTGCAGGCATAGCAGCACTGGTCGCATACTGTCTTGCTTCTTGCTGTACTGGAGTTTCATAAGCTGTAGGTGCAGCCATCGCAGCACTGGCAGAATGCCGTCTTACTCCTTGTTGTTCAAGAGTATCATTAGCTCTAGGTGCAGCCATTGCAGCACTTGTACGAATCACGTAAATTATTGTAATCGCTTTTGGTGAAGAGAAGCGCACGTTTTCCGCAAGGAAAATTATACGTGGATGTAAAAGTTAATAAGCAAAAAAATAGTAAATAGTGAGTGTGTGACTGAATACTATATCGAGATAGTTAATTAAATGATATTCGAATTTGTAATCGTTGTATGAATGTGAAGACATAGCCACAAAGAATTGAGGTATAAGCCTATAAGTTGTTGGAAGAAGTAATTGTTTGTAGTGCTTGAAGTGGGTATGAATAGCATGTGTGTGGTGGTGTGTGCCCACATAATTTGTTTAAATTAGTATGTGTGTTTTGGCATACTTGTTATTCCTTAGCAGGCAATGTAGATTTGATGCATTTAGTCATAGCTGTTGTATAGCATCTATGTTGTGTAGAAGGAGGTCGGTAGTACTGACACGTAGATGTAGATATTTTAGAATAGTAAATGATTCATTAAATATTGCAGTGTGTTAGGTGAGCCATGTGTGGCAAACCGGAAGTAGTGAGAATGCCCTGAGCTTTATACCATGTGAATAGAAAGAAAGGGGGGAGGGTGAGGAGTGCGGGGGGAGTTGGAGTGTGCAGGTGTTACAGGTGTTGAAGTTGAGCAGGTAATCTAAATAAGTAATATTTTAAAAAATCACACTTTAATTGAATGTACTGTCCTAGCAATGGAAGAACTCCACGACTCCAGGAAGTGGCTCCGAAGCTTGCCATAACGTAAGGGACCGTGGTGATTTGCAGCGAACGTCAGTTGAGCGTGGACAATTAGACCCAAGCCGAAACATAACATTTAAAAAATAGTGTTTTAAAATATGTTTTTATGATAGAATATAGTATTGTCATCAGTATGACATAAGCATACCAAGTTTGCAGTCGATACCACATTGGGAAGTGGGTAAAAATTGAGTTAGAAGATTTGAGGATACAACAACAGAGTTAGTAAATAAAAAGCATGTAAAATAGTGCGAAAAATACACTGACTCACCAGTGAGTATGCATGGAAAGATTGGGGTGGGTTGGTGCAATTTTGTTAACAAAAACATCTACACAAATGCAAAGTCTGCTTTATATATACTTAGTTCTTTCGGTAAAGTCACGACACACCTGATGACGACCGTTTGTGTTATGGTCGAAACGTCGTGAGAATTTTTATTGTTTTATATATATTTTATTGTTTTCCCTTCAACGTGACTTTACCGAAAGAACTAAGAATATGAATTACTGCAGTCACGATAGCTTTAAATAAAAATGTGTCTGCTTTATATAGATTTATACTATTTTTCGTCTCGGGACATTTTTTTTGTATATGGTTTCTCCGTGTTTATTTCAATTGTTTAGTTTATTTGCAATATAGTACAGGACTTATTTCAATTGTGATGTTGTAAATTTTAGTTGACGTTTACCTAACGCCATTAATTAGGTAAGGCTTAAGTATTGAATATCGCACTTTTGAATATCGCGCTTTTAGCTTTCGCGCGGCACTTTTGAAGAACGTAACCTCCGCGATATGCAAGGGGCTGCTGTATTTTCTGTCCATCGACTACAGCAGAGTACTGGATTTTCAGTAGAAACTAGATCTCTGCATTCTTGATTTAATTAAGGCCTATTTTTTTTTCTTATATATAAAAGTCTCCGCGCGCGCTCGCGAGCTCTTGAACGGTGGGCTTTACGTAGAATTTTTTTTTGCCAGCCGGCACGCCCTAAGCCCCGCGGTGGGAATAGGCTATGCCTTTTTCACGTCTGTCACCTTTAAATTAGTTAAATTTGCGATTTAGTGGGATTTTGCTATATTTCTTTATTGCACGACATCCGCCGTACCAACTCACGCCAATTGCGTGGGGGGGGGGACGGACCCTGCCAAGTGATGCGCGTTCGGGCGAGCTCACGGGGGACATTTTTTTACGCGTTTTACATGCAATAAATATACACAATGCTGCGGCTATTTCTTCACAGTGTGATGTCCGCTTCGCCCCCCCCCCAACACGATGCGTGCAGTTACTGCTATGAAGTCTGTAGATATTAATATTATTACAGCGCTTAGATAGCATTATTGTAGTATTATTGTTTACTATTATTAAACAAGTACGTTGGCAGATATTACAATAATAATGTTTCTGTGCAGAAAACTTATTTCTCATTATTAGGTTGCTAATATTACCTTTTTTTGCTGTCTTTTTTTTCACTGCGACAGTGTACTGCCAGTTTAACACGTAGGCTTTCGCGACCAATATTATTCATAATAAAGGTTTTTGGGTTAGATCGCGTTTATTTATAAATGTGTCGTAACCCTCCACCACCCGACACGGCCAATCAGCAAAAAAAGCGTCACGTTGACAAAAGACAAATAATTCACTACTTTAGCCCACCGGTATGTTGAAGAGTGAATCCACATTTACAGTTTGAGTACGACGTTTCGCTGGTAAATACATCCAGCATCATCGGGCAATTCGCCACATTTATAAATAAACGCGATCTAACCCAAAAACCTTTATTATGAAGTGTACTGCCAGTCTGTGATGTGGCCTGCTGCCTGCTCATTAATTAACGTCAGTGCACTCGTATTCTATTATATACACTGCTAATTTGCCTTTTGACCATTATGAGTGTATGCCAGTCTATAATCTGGTGCCTGCTTCTTTACCTCGCTCAGTGTACTGCCAGCCTTTCATGTCGACTGTATCCTACTTTATCAGCTGCTGCCCGTATTGCCAGCTTTTAATCTCGACTGTAGCAATGCTTATGTCATTGAGTCGGCGTACTGGCAGTCTATAATGTAGACTGTAGCCTGCTTGATTTAAAGCTTTCGTGACTGCAGGGATTCATATTCTTGGTCCTTTCGGTAAAGTCACGTAGAAGGGATACAAAATAATAAAAATATAAAACAATAAAATTCTCACGGCGTTTCGACTGCAACACAAGCAATCATCATCAAGGGTGTGAAAACCACAGCAAGAAAAATTTGGAAAAAGTGACGTTTTTTTATATTTTTTTACGTTAATACGTAACTTTACCGAAAGAACCACGAATGTGTAGCCTGCTTCTCAACTTACCTGTGCGTACTGCTGCTCTTTAATTTACACTTATTTCAGCTTATTTCTTCTATGCATTTCCATTGTTTCCATTGCTCACGTCATGCTATTTATCGTATGTTCCCGCATATAGCCCGCATACGCATATACCCCGCAAAAATAGCGTTTTGTGTAAAAAAATAAATTCAGATAGCCCGCACCTCCATATACCCCGCAGGCATTCATATATTTAACGTCATTACCGCGGCTTCATTCCATCATATTCATACGAAGTTTACATTTGTAGTACATTCCACTATCAATTGTTAACATTAAAATCATAATGTGTACAAAGAAAACAAACTAACCGGAAACGAGTGAACTTAAAACAGTAAATAAGTAACAAAAGTAAATATCCAATAAATAAGTAACAACTGGTAGATAAGTAAGTACAGTTTTAGCACTGGTAGATTGCGCACTGACAGATAATAGCCGAACTAGGTGTCTCGCCCCCACCGCTCTCTCCCCCCAGCTGCCCCACCCCCCACCTCTCTCTCCCCCCAGCTCTCCCGTCGCAGGTAAACAGTGCATGCACTTCAAACATTTTCGTTTAATTATACAAACAATTAATTTAAAACTTGATAACATGTGCAATTTTAGTGTGTTTATTCAGCAGCGCTTTAGTCAAAGGTAAGTGTTGCATAGTGGATAGTGCTACCATGAACAAATTTAACGAGTTATGACATGTCACACGTGTAAAATATTTTTGGGATAGCCCGCACCTCCATATACCCCGCAGGGTCTTGTTTTGTTTGTAAAAAGTGGTATACCCCGTGGGTTATATGCGGGAAAATACGGTACTGATACGTTCTACTGCGATGCTGATAGCTGTGCCATCATCGGGGATTGCTGTGCACGTCTGTGTGTGTGTTCGAGTCCATATGTGTGTGCATGTTGGTCCATGCGTGTATTTAAGTCCATGTGTGTGTCTGTCTTTTTCGAACGGGCAACGCCCGATGTGTGTGTGTACGTCAAAGTGTTTGTGTGTCAGTCCAAGTGTGCGTGTCAGTCCATTTGTGTGCATATCAGTCACTGTGTGTGTGTTAGTCCATGTGTGTGTGTTAGTCCATGTGTGTGTGTTAGTCCATGTGTATGTGTGTGTCAGTCCATATGTGTGTAAGTCTATACATGTGTAGTGGCCTTATTGACGTCGGAGACTGTTGACTTGAGGCAACACGTATTTATTACAGATACTTCAATTACAGTAGCGACCCTGACACTCGAAGAGGTAAAGGCCTACTATACTCTTTGGTTTTTTCGGTAAAGTCACGTAGGTAAAATAAAATTTAAAAGAAAAGAAAACAACTAAATTAAAACCAAAGAGTGAATCCTTGCAGTCACGAAAGCTTCAAATCTAGGTAACGGCCTCTTCACCCGTGCTCTATAGAGGGAAGGTTCCCCGAGCTTAAGCCCACGCTAGCTCCCTACTTCCCTCTATCCTAGTCCTCTCTCGGGAGGCTATCTGACCTGGCCCAGCTTCGGCGCAGGTCTCGATCACCAGCCACACGAGTCCGGCCCTCAGAGGGACATTGGCCCTCACGGCTCTGGTGTCGCACCCTGGCTTGCTTTGCCCGGCCCTGAAAAGGGCAGCAAGTCAAAGGAGTTCCAGGGTCTGGCTAGTCGGTCTTCTTTCTTCACTGGCTCTTCATCTTGACTGGGTCGAACTGAACTCTCAGCTCTACAGGTCCCACCTTTTATACTGTTTCTCACTGAGGGGCGTGGCTGGGAGGGATCACAGCATCCCCCACATCCCCCCAGGGTGGTGGCCTTAACGGATGTGTTTGTGGCCACCGTTATATAACCGCGTGTCACCCTCCCGTAACACCCCTACACGTGTGTCTGTCACTCGATATGTGTGTGCAAGTCAATGCGTGTGTGTGTGTGTTAATCCGTGTGTGTATCTAAAGTAGATGTCTGTGTGTCACAGTCCATATGTGTATGTGTGTGTGTAGGGCAATGTGTGTGTCAGTCTATGTATGTGTGTATGTAAGTCCATGTGTTTGTGTGTGCGAGTCGATATGTTTGTGTGTCAGTCCATGGGCGTGTGTGTTAGTCGCTTTGTGTGCGTGGCCCCATGTGAGTCAGTGTAAGTCCATTTCTATCAGTAGGCCTGGCCTCTGGGTTGTTCTTCATGTTTTCGGAGTCCCTCACCCTTTGCTCACGATCCTTGAGGACCTTCATGATGGTGAGCGGCCGTCAGTCAGAGCCATTCCCTCTACACCTTGGGGTGTGACAGGGATGTCCTCTGGCTCCCACATTATTTAACATATCTTTTGGCCACGTAGTTCGTGAAGCCTTCAATGGCTGAGGAATTACCATAAGGTACAGATACAATGGGAGGCTGATCGATGCCCGGGTGCAGTCAAGGGATGGCTCCCTATTGCTCAACCAAGTTATGTATGCCGATGCTCTGCTGATTGCTGCTCACTCAGAGGAGGAGTTGGAGGCACTGCTGTTGAACCTGGAGACTGCCACTAAGATGTGGACCCTTACCATCAGCCCCACCAAAACTAAGCACCTGCCTGGGTATTTTGTACGATCGGACAATCTGCCCCCACAACTCACAATTGGTGATGCGGCAGTTGTATAGAGATTGGAGAGATTCCCATACCTGGCCAGTGTGCTCATGACCGGCTCCGGTTTAACAGCAGACGTCTCACTCCAAATCAGTCAAGCGCCATTATCTTTTCATCCGCTGCGTTACGCTGTGTGGAAGCTACCTGGTCTCTCGCTCCGCATGAAGCTCCAGGTCTTCTCGGCCACGGTAATTCCCTCCCTTCTCTACGCTTGCGAAACGTGCACCCCCCTAATGTAACATCTTCGCCGGTTCGAAACATTTAGGCTGGCCTGTGAACGATCCATCATGGGTTTAACCATATGTGTGTGTGTGTGCGCATCTAAGTCGATGTGTTTCTATGTGTGTGGGTCGATGTCTGTGTGTAAGTGCATGTGTGTGTCTGCCTTTTCCGCCCGGGCAATGCCGGGTACTTACCGCTAGTAGTACCATAAAGAGCCTTGGGGCTTTGGGTTATTTGTTTTTTAATTATCTGCCTCTGCTCACATTATTTGAAGATTTGTATGATTTTGGGCAGGATGGTTTGAAGCTGCATGACCAGGAGTCGGAGCCATTTCCGGTTCAACTTGGCTTGTGACAGAAATTCACTCTGGCCCCATGCATTACATTACATACCATCTTCAATAACTATGTAGTTTGAGAAACTCATAATGGTCATATGAAAAGGATTGCATTCGTTTACGTTTACAATGATACGCTAATCAATGCCTAGTTATAGTTAAAGGATTGTTTCCTACTGGCCAACCATGTTACATCTGCTGATGATTTGGTAATGGCTACTCAATGAGATGGAATTAGGTAATCCTGTTCTGTGCCTGGATAATTACATTATGAAATGGGGCATTGCATATGTTCCACAAAAATAAATCACCTGCTTTGGAATTTCATTTCATACAACACTGCACTTGCTAAACTCTCTATGAATAATCAGGCAGTTCTACAAGTGGTGGAGTAGATCCCATACCTGTTTAATGTGTTCACGACCAGCTCTGGTTTGGCAGCCAAAGTATCACTTCAAATTAGTCGAGCAGCATTCTTTCATTACACTGTGTAACACTGTGGAAGCTTCCTGGACTTTTGCTCCATACAAAACTGAGTGTGCATCACCAAGGTCTAGTCCATCTGAGACCATTCCTCTCTCTGCCATACTGACGTCCTGCGGATGGTCGGCGCACAGGACGGCGCTACGTAGCCATTCCAGACTGGGCCCGAATGGGTTATGTGGGTCACCAAGCTACCAGGCACTTTTTGGCGAACACCACCCCCAGGCCTCGTTCCAGGGGTGATATAAATATAGAATATCTGTAAGGATGCCCCCCAATAGACTCCCCCTTGAACTCTACCAGGCACGTCCCACTGGGGGCCGACCCACGACACGCTGGCGGGATTATGTCGCTCGGCTGGCCTGGAAATGCCTGGTAATTCCCCAGGAAGAGCTAGAGTCTATCGCCAGGAAAAGGGTGGTCTGGGCTGCCCTACTCAATGTGCTGCCACCACAACCATCACCAGGACAAGCGGATTTAGAAACGAACGAACAAAGCTGCGAGCCACAGATATTTCTCCTTTCTCTGTGGATGCAAAATATAAACTTAGTTTAAGGACCATGTGTGCTGGCTTATACAATTAAGGCTGGCCTGCCTATGACCCCTCTATTGAACTAGACAAGATTGTATTATAACCTTAGGGGCTAAACAGGCATGGCATTGGCTAGAGAATGGATTGGATGATGTGGAGGTGATCAGACCTGCTGATGACTGGTACCAGGAATGTCAAGTTCGGCCTCTGTGGAGGAGGCCGGTGACTTATGCTGCAGGGCAGTTGGAGGTATTTGCTCTGCAACAACAATTAGGTCAGAGGAGCAATGCTCACATGAATGGGTGGAATGCTGTGTGCCGAAAATGCAGCAAGACAGCGGGGAGCACAGCTGGTGCATCTGTAATGAGTGGCTTCGACACGATAAAAAGTTGAAAAGTTTCTTTAATAAATCTCAGGTTTGTTGTCTCCTGTTTCTTCACACACTCGCACTACGGATACACGCCGCCCAAGCGGCTTCGCTGCCCCACGCCATGTGGGGCTCACCCACTCCCTAGCACGTCGCTGGCTGACGGCGCGCTAGGAAGCGGCCGAAGATCGAGCCGCCAAGTGGCCGATGGAGATGGCGGGGCAGCAGTGACGGGGAGCTCCTCTTAATCTTCTGGCACCGACCTCACACCTTTCTCTGGCTCCTGCTTAAATATGCTCCCCGGCGACTAAACCCCGCCTTTGGCCAATCCTCTCATAGAATCTTCGGGAGCATTCCAGAGTGCTTTCCGGGTGGCACCGCCCTTTTACCTTTAGCCTAGATGTACTCCTTCCCCTAGACAACCCATAACTGTATATCACCCCACACCCTACATAATACAGGAGATGGCGCTCTCATTACATCACCCCCCCCCCCACCCATGATAAAAAAAAAACTAGCCATCCCGGCTAAGAAAGGGCAAGGCATAATGTAGAGTGCAATCAATTATGAGTGCAACACAATAAGAGTGGAGGGAACTGAACATGAAAAGAGTAATGGAATAAGTAGCGGAATACAATAAGGACACAAATGCTTCACGAAAAGCGAGATGTCATTGAACGTGAGTATCGCCGGCCCATCCACCAAAGGCAGAAGAAGAACAGGAACAGCGGCCGGTGGAAGCAGAGGTCCAACAGGGAGTGACACTGCCGGATTCAGCACAGGTGACCCAGATGGGATAGAGGTGTCCTCCCCTCCTGCATGTCCATCAGAGGCGCTGTGGGCGAAAAAGAAACAGACTTCGGAAGATCGCCCCGCACAGGAGCAACAGGCCTGTTGGCCACGTCAGGCACCGGGATTCCGGGATTTGGAGATGACGATGGCCTCCCAGGAGCAACAAATTGTTTCAATCGTGACGGGTGAATGTACCACTGCCGACGAGCATGACGAATCCGGACACACTGAGGGCGTAACACCTCAACGATTGTGACAGGCCCCTGCCACGGTTTGCGGAGCTTAGGAGAGGTGCCAACAGACACCTGTGGACAATGGAGCCACGCCCGATCTCCCACAGACCATGGCATGTCCACCTTAGACCTTCGTACACAACGCTCGTTCTGCACCTGGTTCTTAGAAGTGTTAACCCTGGCAGCCTCCCGAGCCTCAGAGACACGTCGAAGCGACTCTCGGATGTGATCTGGAAGAGTCGACTTAGGAGGCAGCACAGGGGAACCCAATTGGACATCAACAGGCGGCATGTTTTCCCTCCCATACATGAGGGAAAACGGCGAATAACCTGTGGAAGCATGAGGCGCCATCCAATAGGCAGAGAGGACGCTGGGTATCTGCAGATCCCAGTCGTCCTGTCGCTCATTGACGGTCGGGCACAACGTAGCGGACAAAGTCCGATTCAGACGCTCCACCATACCATCAGTTTGAGGATGGTAGGGAGACATCGACATTTTCTTGGTACCCAAAATAGTGCAGATGTCAAGCAACAATTTGGAAGTAAAATTTCTACCCTGATTGGTAAGCAACTTCGCTGGAGCTCCTTTATCCATCACATAGCCATTCACGAACGCATCCACGATGGATAAAGCAGATTGATCAGGCAGGGGCCAGGCCACTGGCCAACGAGAAAAGTATTCGACACCAACGAGAATAAATGTATTACCACGAGGCGTCACGGGGAACGGTCCCAACACATCCAAAGCAACCAACTCATTGATGCGAGTGACAGATGGACTGCAAAGGCGGAATGTAACGCTGTCGGGGCGACTTCCGCCGGGCACACTTCGTGCATGCGCGGAGCGCTGCAACAACGTTAGACGTCATACCCGGCCAATTGTAATCCCTCTTCTGAATACCAAGATGAAAAAGGCGTTCAGAGTGCAACGTGTGAATCAACCCTGCGCGTAAAGAATTTGGTACCACCAATCTCGGCCGGAACGCTATATCATCGTGCCACATTAACAATTCATCCAGAACAAAAAGACGGGCCCCCTTAACAACTTTTGAATCGCCTCCAATCGATAATGCCCGATCGCGCAAAAGAGTCAGGGATGCATCAGCAAATTGTTCGCGCATCCACACTGATCGCGAAAGGCGCAACACGTCATCAGCGGGGGGAACTGCTACATCGGCAGGAAGCGTATCAACTGAGGCCACGGCCAACGGCCGAGACGTGCTCAAGGGAGAACAGCGATTCGTGCCTGAACGATACACACACAGAGACACGTGAAGTAAGCGGCACAGCGCGTCAGCATGACGAGTCTCCTTCCGGTAAATGACCTCGAATTAAAACTCCTGCAAGCACTCCAACCAACGTGCTAACTGACCTCCCGGCTGCCCAATCAACGAATACTGGAGGGCAGCATGGTCAGTACGTATAACAAATTTCCTACCATATAAATAGGGCCGGAACAATTTAACAAAATGAACGGTCACGAGCAACTCCCGATGAGTGACGCAATAACGAGTCTCAGGCGGCGAAAGAACCCGACTACCGTACGCAACCACACGCTCAACACCCCCCTTCACCTGGGACACAACAGCCCCGATGCCCGTGTCACTGGCGTCAGTGTCCAGTATGAAGGGGGATGCAAAATCAGGGTAATCAAGCATAGGCACGTCGGACAAGCAATTCCGCAAGGCATTGAATGCAGCCTCCTCTTCCGGACCCCAACAGAACCTCTGATTTTTGCCCGTAAGCGCATGCAACGGCCTTGCAATAGGCGCAAATCACAGAATGAATCTACGATAATAGGCGAAGCCAATGAAGCTCCGAACATCCCATACACTCGCCGGGACGGGCCAATCGCGAATACACGCCGTTTTGTCAGGGTCGGTCGAGATCCCGTCGGCACTCACAACATGACCCAAAAATCGGACTGAAGTCTGCAAAAGATGATATTAGCAGAACGCATGTGCTCAAAAACAGTACGAAGTCGGAGGAGATGGTCCTCAAACATCCGACTGAACACGATGACATAGTCAAGATAAATGAGACAAGTTTCTCATTGGAGGCCGGCTAAGACAAGTTCCATAAGTCTCTGAAACGTGGCAGGAGCAGCATTCAATCCCATGGGCAAACAGTTAAACTCAAGAAGACCCTGCGGGGTACGGAATGCGGTCTTCTGCCTGGAGGGTTCATCAAAGGGCAGCTGCCAAAACCCCGAGATCCAAGGTAGAGAAAAATCGCATCCAACGAATCATCCATTCGCGGCAAGGGACACGCGTCAGCCATGAAGACCTTATTTAGGCGACGAAAATCAATTCAAAACCGGAGGTTACCATTCTTCTTCTTAACCAAGACAACCGGGGTGCCCCATGGGCTAGTGGATGGCGAAATGATTTCAGTGGCTAGCATGTCATCAACGGCGTGCCACACGCTCTTTTTTTCTGACGGTCCCATGCGATGTGGATTCAACCGAATGGGGCTAGCATCACCCGTATCAATGTGATGGGCCTGCAAGGATGTCCGACCCAAGTCGAAGTCGTTCTTGCTGAACACATCAGAAAATTCGGACAACAACATACGCAATCCCTCACGCTGAGCCGGAGACAAAGAAGCATTTTGCCGCACAAATCCGCGATCCATCGATCATCCACCGGACGTTTATTTCCGACTGAGCAAACAGCCTGCGCCACCGCGTGTTTAGCTCGGTCCAAAAATGTGGTGGTAGCGTGAGCAAGAACAGTACCGGCAGGCACAATCATATCCCCCGGACCCCCATTCAAAACTTGTAAAAACGGGGCAGGACCCACTCTGAGAATGGTTTGAGCACAAACCAATGTCAACCCTCGCGTGGCAGTATTCGACGGCATCAACAGAATGCCATTAACCCCGACATCTTCAGCGATTTTCTTACGATATCGGAGTGGAATCAACATTTGGGAGTCCGACGGAACCGTAACGGTGGCATCAAACAAAGCCTGAACCATAGCTGAAGAAATCGGTCGTGGAAGCGACTGACAAGAAGCGCAACGTATGACCTGACGGCAATTCCAGACATCCCTGATCCACAATAATTTGAATAGGCATTCTGGCCAAAAAGTGCCAAGCGAACATGGCACAGCCAACGTACGCGAAATCAGTATGGGCCCCGTCGCACGAACATCCCCAATGGCGATGCATGCTTCAACCTGGCCAATGATGGCCATACTACCCCCATTAGCGGCAATACACGTGACGCAAGAATCGATAACAGCTGGAAAACTGACGTCTGAAATGATAGTGGCAGAAGCCCCCATATCTACCAAAACACGAACATCACCCCCTGAACTGTGGCTGCCATCGTCGAAGATCCGACCGCCGCGGCAACAACACGTTGGGCCAATTTCTTCCACTGTTTGCGAAACTGGCCAACCTTAAGCAATAGAATACGAACAAGAACAATTTAACAACTCGTCCCGATGTGATGTACCCATCCCAGCGGCATGAGATGAATGAGATGACGAACATGCCCGGGTGCCCGACGTGTGCCAACTCGCCTGTGTGGAGGGACGTGATGGCAGACGGTCGAAAGGAGGAGACGTGGTCGGCGATCCGGACAGCAATGGAACACGAGCGCGGCACTCTCGTGAATAATGGCCTACCCGGCCACATCTGTAGCACGTGACCGGAGGCCGCTGATGGAGCAGATCGTCGTACGGTCGCGGCCGGTAGATGTTCTGGCAGCGACGACCATCGCGAGGGTGCCAATTCCAACAAGGGACAGCCGTTTCGACGTCGCCCATCGATGCCTCTTCATTGGGGATGACAACCACCTCCTTAGGAGAACAGCCGATGGGCTGACCATCATATTCTTGGTTCTTTCGGTAAAGTCACGTAGAAGGCTGTTTCCCTTCTTCGTGACTTTACCGAAAGAACCAAGAATATGAATCCCTGCAGTCGCGAAAGCTTTAAATCAAAGGGCTGACCATCCTTAGCTGGGTCCCCCGTCCACGCCGCCATCTGCGCCCAGCGCTTCAAATTCTCCGGTGCGTTAAGGCAACGCGCGTTCCAAAAGGACGTCTTCCCTTTGTGGCCGCACGTAGGAAGAACAACGTTAATTTCCCTAGCCAACGCCAACATATGTTCCATCACTACGGGATCCAACAGTTCCTGTTTAACATTCGGATATGCATCCAAAGCGCTTCTGTAGGCGAGAGGCGATTACGAGCTCCCCCGGCCTATGGTGCTGAAATTTCGTCGTTTTGTTGTCTGGCGGCTCGTAGACCTCCGCCATCTCTTGAAAAGCTTGTGCAAGCGACGCCTTGTTTGATGGAATGGAACGGAACACCGCCAACGTGTCGTCATCCAACATGGTGGGCAAGGTGATGAGCGCCTCCGACCATCGGACGGACTTGTAGGCGGCCTCGAAACGCCAGCGAAAATCACTCCAGTCGCATCCCGCTGCCACGAACTCGCGAACGTGAGGCAGGCGTCGACCCCGATCGGCGCTCTCCTTTGAAAGTAGGCATCGTTATGGACGGCGACACCTCGCGTGGCAGCGACGAACCAGCGGCCGATGCGCCGCTCTCCGCAGCGGTGGACAAAATGGCGTCAACTGGAAAATGGCGGCCGTGTTCACCAAGGGGGGACCATCACCAGCCCTCTGCACATCCACCCCCGGACGATCCACCATCGGACTTCCTCCAGCAGTGACGAGAGTGACAAAACGGAGAAGCGCCGTTGTCAGCGCGCCCAACTGGGTCTCGACTCTTTGCCACGGCTCGTCAAGGCGTAAATGTTGACTTGTCTCTGCCCTGCCATCCACCGCAGGTGCGAGCTCGGCACCTGTCGTGGGCTCCCATCACCGGGGCCACAGTCCCCAGGGTCGGCAGGAGCTGAGTCGCCGACTCGTCATCGTCAGAAGACACTGCAGGTGGGATCTTCTTTTTCTGATGTTTAGACATTGTGTCTCGCGTAGAATTCTATCAGAAAAGTCCACTTCCTGACACCACAGTAATGAGTGTCTCCGACAATAAAAAGTTGAAACGTTTCGTTAATAAATCTTCAGTACAGTTAGTTGTCGCCTGTCTCTTCACACACTCACACTACGGATAGACGCCGCCCAAGTGGGCTTCGCTGCCTCGCGGCACTCACCCACTCTCTTGCACGCTGCTGGCTGACAGTGCGCTAGGGAGCGGGTGAGCGGCTGAAGGTCGAGCCGCCACGTGGCTGATGGAGGTAGCGGGGCAGCAGCGACGGGGAGCTCCTCTTGATCTTCTGGCACCGACCTTATATACGCTCCCCAGCGACTAAACCCCGCCTCTGGCCGTGCCCCTCATAAAACCTTCGGGAGCGTTCCAGAGACTTCCCGGGTGACTCCGCCCTTTTACCTTTGGCCTAGATGCACTCCTTCCCCGAGACAACCCATGATTGTATATCACCCCACATAATACAGGAGATGGCGCTCTCATTACACACCTGTAAATCATCTCAGTCAGTCATCCCTTGACACCTGGATCATTCCCATGACCTGCTGACAAGTGATCCACACTTACATGGCATTAAATTACACCTATCATGGCATGAGCACTATGACAAGGTTACTTCAAATAGTGATGAATGGTGGCTGTTTTTTTTATATCTGTTACTGATTCATGTGCAATGTATGTGTATGTAAGAGTTATCTATGTTGGGAGTGGTGACGCAGTTATTTCACAGCATTATGAACTCAAGAATTAGATTTTGATTATCGCTGACAGCAAACATGATTAATAAGTTAAATCTGAACTTATTGTGGCCCTCCCCTATGTTGATTGATCCTCAATTAATTGGTGAAGTGAGAAAGCATTAATACTGAGCAGATGAAGGCGGCCAGGTATGTTTCTGGACACACCACCGTTTTACCATGCCAGTGTGTGACAAGTGTCAGTTTTGTATTTGCTGTAAAGTATATTAACTCTGTTGAACACAGAGGTAAAATCAAAACAATAGATTATTTTAGTTTTCCTCTGGAACTGTTTTATGAGCATGGCAACTGTCAAAATTAACACAGCACATGCAGCTGAAGTTATGTTCATCCGAGCATTCAAGCAAATCTAGCCTGGCTTCACCTAATTTGCATTTGAACATTAATTCATACATAAATGCATAATACAAGTAGTATTTTGAACATCCATTGCTATGTAAACTGAAATTTCCTTAAATAAATATTTATTTCATAGCCAGATAGCCTAAATTGTGTGCTTGGAGTTTTGGGTAAACGTTCATTTTGAAGATACTAGGGCTTCCAGCCATATTTCTGACCACTTGCCCTGCCATTTTGTGCCTTAACAGCCCGTGTGATGTTTTGGGGAATCTCTTTCACTATATCATGAATTTCGATTTAAAGCTTTCGTGACTGCAATGATTCATCTTCTTTGGTTCTTTCGGTAAAGTCACGTAGAATGAGAATAAAATAATGAATTGATAAAATAAAATAACAATATTCTCACGACGTTTCGGCCACAACACAAGCGGCCTTCATCAGGTGAAGGGACGAGACTGTCTGGTAGGACACCGAAAGAACCAAAGAAGATATATCATGAATATATGAATAAGTATAGACGTGTAAGTCATGTGTGACTGTATATATGCATTCGTCTGTGGCTTGACAATGACGTAGATGTTATCTGTCCGCAGCTGATGCTTCCTCTGCAGAATTGGTCTGATGAAGCAAAGGCATTCAGCCCAGCTTGGTGCAAAAAGTCAACAATGCGACCAGTATGCAAACAGCATGGATCATTCTGGAAATTTGACACAGCACCAGAGAACTCACACACGAGAGAAACCATTCAAGTGCACTGTGTGTGAGAAGACATTTGCATGGTCATCAGTTCTTCAGAGCCACCAGAGAACACACACGGGAGAGAAACCCTTCAAGTGCACTCTGTGCAGGAAGGCGTTTGCAGAGTCATCACATCTTAAAATACACCAGAGAACACACACGGGAGAGAAACCCTTCAAGTGTAGTGTGTGTGGGTATGCATTTTCAGATTCATCACATCTTAAAAGACACCAGAGAACACACACAGGAGAGAAACCCTTCAGGTGCACTCTGTGCGGGAAGCTGTTTGCAGTGTCATCATATCTTAAAGAACACCAGAGAACACACACAGGAGAGAAACCTTTCAAGTGCACTGTCTGTGAGAAGGCATTTGCATGGTCATCAGGTCTTCAAATCCACCAGAGATCACATGCGGGAGAGAAACCTTTCAAGTGCAGTGTTTGTGGGAAGTCATTTTCAAAGGCATTTACTCTTAAACGACACCAGAGAACACACACAGGAGATAAATCCTTCAGGTGCACTGTGTGTGATAAAGCGTTTGCAAAGTCATCACATCTTAAAAGACACCAGCGAACACATACAGGAGAGAAACCTTTTAAGTGCACTGTTTGTGAGAAGGCATTTTCACAGTCATCAAGCCTTCAGAACCACCAGAGAACACACACGGGAGAGAAACCTTTCAAGTGCAGTGTCTGTGGGAAGGCATTTTCAAAGGCGTTTACTCTAAAAATACACCTGAGAACACACACAGGAGAGAAACCCTTCAAGTGCACACTGTGTGAGAAGGCGTTTATACAGTCATCAGTTCTTCAGAGCCACGAGAGAACACACACAGGAGTGAAACCCTTCAAGTGCAGTGTGTGTGGGAAGGCATTTTCAGGTTCTACTGCTCTTCAAAATCACCAGAGAACACACACGGGAGTTAAACCCTTCAAGTGCACTCTGTGTGGGAAGGCATTTGTACGGTCATCAAATCTTCAAAGACACCAGAGAACACACAGTCATCAGAAGATCCCCAAGGAGAGGAGTCTGAAATCGGCTTGTCAAAGTACTGCAATGCTCCCATCCATGATAAAGGAACCACAAGAAAATCCCAGCTTGGACACTTTAAAAGGTATCAAGGTGAAATATGAAAATGCGAAGGTGAAATGTGAAGTGACAGTGAAGAGTGAAGAAGTGAAGGTGAAATGTGAAGATGAAGATTCAACTCCAAAATCAGACCTTCACATCGATGGATGCAACGTGAAGCAGGAGGAGAATTCTGACTGTGAGGCAGAGCGAGGCAACTCCCAGCAGTTTGTGGAAGTGGAGGTGTGGGTGGACTTCTTAGACAATACAAAGTTGAATGGAGACCTGGTAGATGTGTAAGCTTGAGACAATGAAGCCCCAATAGAGTTACCTTTGTCACAGGCCTTTAATTAAATAACATGAAGTTGAACACTCAATTCCTAGGTTCAACCTACAGATTAAGAGTGGCCAGTATTTGTAGACCTGTCGGTTGGGTAGATGTCTAACCAGGAGCGAGAGCCAATAAGCTCCCAAGCATTTGCTATGTTATGATAATATTTGGTGCTTAATTGCCCATGAGAGGTTTTTTTTGGGTTGGATCGTGTAAATATAAATATTTTGTGAAACCCGCCACCACACTATTTGTTCTCCAACACACCGGTGTGCTGTACTAGTGTTGTGTAATAACGCCGAATTTTGTCCAGCAACGGCAATTGCGGTGGAAAAATAGTACACACGCCAGTGCGCATATACATGGATGTGTCGGCAGGGCAGAGGAACTGGGGCAAGGGTTACGAAAGACACCATCTGGAAGCCCTTGGAACCTGCAAGTGGGTTCGAGAAGGAAGGCAAATGAGAGTGGGAGCTCAGGGCTGCCGGTTCTCGGAGTGGGCTCTTCTCGTCGTCACTGTCATCTTTGCCGCCTTCGTCGCTGCCGTCTTCGCTAGATATTGCACGGCCGGATAGTTGTTGGCTGTCTCGGTCAGCGCCATCAGTGTTACGTGGTCAGGGTTGTGGTTAGGCTAGGCTAGACGACTAGGGAGAATGCGATGACGAACCTGTGAAGGTGTTCACAAAGAAGGTGCCCTCTTAGAAACCTTGTCTCCCGTTACGATGACACTGAAATTGGTGTCAGGAGTGGGGTGAATAAAGAACCCACCTATAGTGTCATTGGAGGATGGGAACGGTGAAACATTCATCCCTCCGGCAGCTGCGGGACCCTGGTTACGAAGCCCATTGGTGGAGAGAGAGATTGGGGGGAGAGCGGCTGCGGATTGGAGGGAGAGCGGCTGAGGATCAGCAGCAGAGCGGCTGCGGATCGGCGGGAGAGCGGCTGTGCATCAGCGGGAGAGCAGCGGCGAATCAGCGGTCATGCGCTGAGCACGTGGCATGGCCGAGGACCGCCGTGTTGAGGGGAGGCGCACCACGGCCAGCGGCGCTGAAACGAGTCACGAGGGGACCCTGGCGGCGGTCCCCGTCAGTGCGGGAGAGTGGAGGAGACCGGGCCGGAGACCGTGCATGTGGTTGGCGCCATTTTGCCCGTGGAGAGCTTGGCATGGCCGGCGGGCGGGCGCTATTTTCCAGAGAGCACTGGACAGCGCTGGAGGGGTGCCGGAGTCGATGGCGCTACAAGGGGTCATATTTGGCCTACCGCGTGACGCCTGCACAAGATTCTCCAGCACAAGTGAGGGGAGGCCGAGACGCCCTTCGCTTTCCGGGAGGCGCTGCTGGGGCAGACCGCGTACCCACAGATGGGTGAGACGGCGCTCGACTCCTTGGTGGCGGAAAGGCTGTTGGCGCGGGAGTCGGGGATCGTCCTGCCCTTCGCCGAAGGCATGGGGATTACGTCTTTGAAGGTGGCCCACGAAATTCAGGGTCACGAGGCCCACCAGCATTGGGCCAAAGTGGCGGTTTGGCCGTGGCGTGAGGAGGACATGGTGGCTGTGGTGTGTGGCCTGGGGACATACGGGAGAAAGTCCCTGCGGGTGGGTTGGCAACCGGGGCAGCCCCCTCCGCCCTGGGGTCCCACGGCCGAGTGTTTCAGGTGTGGTCAGCCGGGCCACATCGCTATAGAATGCCGGGGTGTCAGCAGGGTGCTGGCAGCGCCACGGACGCACTCCGACCTGCCGGCAATGTCTTCCCAAGCTCTACCAGATCCGAGTCTCTGATGCTTTCCGAGACCGCCATGTGCGAAGTGTCAGGGGCTGGATCCGATTAGATGCTGCTGTGGATTTCAGGGAGGGGCCGTGCCCTTTAGTCTATTGTTATTTTGTTCCCGTACCTCGGAATCCCAAGGAATGCAAGACCCTGCCAAGGCAGGGGTGACCAGTGTCAAGGACCGGCTCTCGTGAGCTATGTTCTGGTTAAGGCGGACTCTCTCTTGTAAGGTGGGATTCGGGGGGGTTGTGTATGTTGTTTGGGTTGCGTTATCGGTTCTCGGGGGGGGGGGGGGGGGGTGTGTGTCGCAGTTGTGCGGTCCATGACAGGGTTCTTGCACATGCCGCGGTTGCGCTGCGTGTTGTCGGTTTGCGGGGGGGCACAGGGGATTGTCCTTTTTGTTGTTGGTCTGTTGGGGGGCGCCGTGGTTGCGCTATGTGGGTACGGTTCACGGGAGACACTGCGGTTGTACTGTATGGTCTCGGGAAGGGTTGCTCTGCCTGTCCATTGGTTGCAGTTGCTGGATGTCATCCACCTGTTGTCCAGCAACGGCAACTGCGGTGGACAAACGGTACACTAGCTGGTGACCATTTACACGGGTGTGTCGACAGGGCAGAGGAACTGGTGCAAGGGTCACGGAATACCCTATCTGGAAGCCCCTGGAGCCTGCTAGTGGTTTCGAGAAGGTACGCGTGACCAGGGCGGAGCCAGGCCATGCTGGGTAGCATAAAAGCAGCTGAGAGCACGAGCTCAGGGCTGCCGGTTCTGGGAGTGGGCTCATCTCGTCGTCGCTGTCATTTCGCCGCCTTCATCGCTGCCGTCTTCGCTAGATAATGCACGGCCAGATAGTTGTTGGCTGTTTCGGTCAGTGCCATCGGTGTTGCACGGTCAGGGTTGTGTTTAGGCTACGCTAGACGACTAGAGAGAGCGCATTTATATTTACACAACCTAACCCAAAAAACTTCATGGATATTGGTCGCGAAAGCCTACGTGTTCAACTTGCTTAATTGCCTCAGCAATTCGGAGTTTTGTATAATATCTCATCACAAATACTGGAAGAGCACCTCCAAGTGGCAGCTGCCTCTGTGTGGCATAAGGTGGCCCAGTATCAGCCTGCATGTGGGCATGAGTCTGTCAGTAGGGGGGCAATAATTGATGTGTAATCTGGATAATATTTGGATTGCCCAAATTTTGGCAATGACACCAAGATGCAATGACCTATGTGTTTTGAATGACACGATAGTATGTTTTACATCCACTGTTAAGCAGACGGTGCATATTTTGTTTAATGTTACTGTATTAGCCATGGGTGTGTACCTCTGCAATAAATAGAGAATGCCCTACCACTTCCATCATGGCATGCAAGTGTGAATGTTTCTAACTGGCACAGATGTTCCATTTAGAGGGGTCCACGTTTCACATCCCTAGAGAAGGGAGGGGATGACTGGCCGAGAAAACTCGAATCTTCATGCGGAGCTACAGACCAGGTAGCTTCCACACAGCATTGCGCAGCTGATGAAACAATAATGCCGCCCGACTGATTCGGACCACCCACACACTGTACACACATACGCAGTTTTGACGTATTGTGTACACACAGTGTATACACACAATAATGTTAACGTTGTTGAGCTCACGCACCCAAGGGTTCAATGTTCAAGAGAGGGAGCAATGGAATAGAAATATAAATAAACTTATACTCTAACCCCGCTCTGACGTCACGAGATACCAGGAAGCTTCCGCTCCGCGCGCTCACTGAGATCCGAGGTGAGGAGTTCACATCATGGTTGTGGTTGTGGTAGTTATTGTTTACCCAGGTAGAGCCTCGCTCTTTCTCGTAGGGATATAAATTGAGTAGCAGCAAGGATGGAATCGATGTCCAGGTTGGAACATTACAACGTGGGGCCTAGCCATATGGGCCCTTGCCTCCTGCCCTCGCCTGATTGCATTTGCTTTCATTCTCTGCTTAAGTTGAATTTGTCTTCACCTGGCTCACTACTTTTAAACTTTATTTCTTTTAAATATACAGTTTTTCTTATTTTACCAGGCATAGCCCACTTGAGCTATACCGCTATTTTTCAGGAGCGACTTGCCCACAACAACGTGGCTTATCAACGTGTGGAAATGTATATCGGTCAAATACTCTAACACGTGGTGATGTTGACTCTAAATGTGGAGTGAACAACCGGAGGATCCAGAGGAAAATCCACATGACCACGGGGAGAAAGATGCGCAAACTCCAAATATACATCCATAATACAGGTTTGTTTGGGTTAGATCGCGTAAATATAAAAAGTTGTCCTTTTACCCGCCACCACCCGACAGCCAATTAGTATGGTTTGTCACGTAAAAAGAACGTGGCCAATTCGTCACTAGTACAGCACACCGGTTGTGTGTTGGAGAGCCAAGCCACAACATTTTACAATCTGCGTACGACGCCAGTAATTACAACCAGCTTTGTCAGGCGACAGCCAAATGTGGCTTGGCTTTGTGCGAATATAAATCAGGTCGCTGGGTTTATAGCGCAGCATGCAAACCGTTGCACTACCGCTACCCACTCATGCACAAACATTTTCATTGGAAGTATAGCATTCAGTACTAGCTGAGTTACCTGGCTTTGCACAGGTCTCAGTAATCAAACATTAAGAGTAATGTCTTGCAATGCTGGCTTTATTATAATTATTGAATCCTGCCAATGAAGTGTTTAAATATGTGTATATTGTCACGGTTTATTGGTTGTTATACAATCGCAGGGCTTGTTTCATAATGAGGACGGCGTTTAAATGCGTTGCCCTTGGAGAGCTTCAGGATAGACAATGTTGAATGTTTTGCCATCTGGTGGGTTTAATCGAACGAAGCTTCAATTTTGGCATGCATGTCGACAGCAGTTTGGCAAAGTAGTAAATTGTAGACATCACCTTGCCAGAAAATCAGTAGACATTGAAGAGCATCATTGGATCGGTGTTTCATTTCTGTGTAGGGTATTATTCCTCAGTTGCAAGACGATGCCTAGAGTGACGTTCAGCAGTCAGAATGACAGCGACTTCACATGTGAGTGCATTTAAGCGGCACTCGTGTTGACCATGTGGAGTTTAGTCGGCATAAATGACAACATTGCATAGTGTCTTAAAAAATTACTCACCGACACGTGCTAACAAGTCACCTGCTTACACTTTATTCACCTATTGCACCAGTTGTAGGCACTCCTGTAACTATATGCATGGTTATTTATATTTATCTTCTCCCCACTCTTATCTATTTGCACCTCACTTATCCTACACTCGTCAGCTCTGCTCTCTGTGCCTCCGCACACAGCGTCTTCGCACAGCCACTCTGCACACAGCGTCTTTGCACTTAGCGTCTCCGTAGAGTGTCTTCGCACACAGCGACTCCGCACTCGGCAGCTTCGCACACAGCAACTCTACATCTCCCCTGCTGCCCTCACCTTCGCTCCCACAGACCCACTCACCCGTCTGTCCCGGGCAGGGTGATCAGCCAGCCTCCCACCCGGCGACGGCATGAGGGTTGAGGTCCCGTTGACGGCTGGAGCGACAGCGGCGAGATGCTTTCACTCTTCGTCCCCGGCAACAACAACCCCTCTTCGCTCACACACACACTCCCGCTTATATCTCCCAGCTGATCCCTGAGGCCTCACGTGCTTCCACTTGAGCTCCTGTCAGGCCGGTGCCAGTTGTCACAATCCCTTATCATCGCTCCCCATCTCCCGTTTCCCCGGTAACACCTCCAGTCTCAACGTGCACACCCGGTTGACCCCGTTTGCACCTTCTTCTCCCCTTAATTAGTGGCAGTCTGTCAGTGCAAACATCATGCTGCAACACCTGTTGCCCTCAGTTGCACCCGGTTAACTGTGCGCACCGCGTATTCTCTACAGCATCCCCCCCCCCCCCGAATAAAAACGCAGTCAAATCTTATGCAAGCATGCGCGTATGTGTGTGACCGACCCCTAACAATCGTTAGCAGTGACCGTGGAAGGCAACAATAGCAATGTGAAGGCGTGTATATCTACTTTGTGTGGACTGTGTATGACTCATGTGTGTGCACTGTGTGTATGTCTATTGTGTGTACACTGTATGACTACTGTGAATACACTGACTACTGTGTGTACACTGTGTCTACCGTGTGTGCACTGTCTATGTCTACTGTGTGTACGCTGTCTGTATGTCTACTGTGTGTACACTGTGTATGTTGACTATGCGTACGCTGTTTGTATGTCTACTGTGTGTGCACTGTGTGTATGTCTATTGTGTACGTTGTGTCTACCGTGTGTACTCTGTATGTCTACCGTGTGTACGCTGTGTGTGTCTACTGTGTGTGCACTGTGTGTGTCTACTGTGTGTGTCTACTGTGTGTGCACTGTGTGTGTCTACTGTGTGTGCACTGTGTGTGTCTACAGTGTGTGCACTGTATGACGACTGTGTGCACTGTGTGTGTCTACCGTATGTACACTTTGTGTGTCTACCGTGTGTACGCTGTGTGTATGTCCACTGTGTGTACGCTGTATGTCCACTGTGTGTACACTGTGTATGTCTACCGTGTGTACATTGTGTGTATGTCTACCGTGTGTACATTGTGTGTATGTCTACCGTGTGTACATTGTGTGTATGTCTACCGTGTGTACATTGTGTGTATGTCTACCGTGTGTACATTGTGTGTATGTCTACCGTGTGTACATTGTGTGTATGTCTACCGTGTGTACATTGTGTGTATGTCTACCGTGTGTACATTGTGTGTATGTCTACCGTGTGTGCGCTGTGTGTATGACTATTGTGTGTACACGGTATGTATATCTACTGTGTGTATGTGTAGTGTGTGTGTACACTGTGTATCAATAATGCGCTGGCTAACAGCACTTGCACGGACATAAATATTTCTGTCAGTGTACTTTGTGTTTAAGTGAACTCCGTTTGTCGATGGTTAGCCAAAAGCCGGTGCGAAGATGACCAGAGAATTGTGGTGGTTTGTGCTCCTTGACGAGATCAGCAAGGTATTGTGGTTAATTTGTGGCAAGCACTTCTGTGTAATGAGTGCGTCCTTAAAATGTACACGTTTAGCAACTGGAAGCCAATGCAACTCAGCGAATACTCCACGGACGTGGTCAGATCCTGCAGTACCCGACACGACATTTGCCTACGAAATTTGTTCACACCGCAGCTTGTAATGTTATATTTTTTTACCAGACGGTCCGTAGAGTAGTGAGTTTCAATAATCGAGCCGTGTTGAGTGAGTTTGTATTGTGTGTGTCCTGTATTTGTAATGCGATGGCCACCCCTTTGTGCACCATGTCCACCTTCAAAGGTACACTCAGCAGTCTCTGCTTCCCACTTCTCGCCATCGCTCTCTCACACAGTTATATTTTTCCGAAGAAGAGCCACTCACTGTTTGGTCTTATCCTGAGACTAGAGGACCGTACCCCCTCGTGGTGACTAAAGCCAGATCCAACCCATTAGACCCCCAGATATGACACAGATCTAGACGTGATCAGTCCAACTCCCAATATAGGAATGGCAGCCTCTCATCCAATATGACTGCTCAGAATTCCACGTGGCCAGCAACAATGGCTCTAATTTTTGGAAATCAAAAGACATCAAAACATGTCTCCTTGGAGCTGACGGTGCATGCTGGCTTGCCCCAGTGGCAAGATGTTAACTCGCTTGCCTGATATGCAGGATGTCGTGGGTTCGATTCTGACCTCCGTGGTCCCTGAGATTTTTTTCTGGATCATCGGTGTTTTCCCTCCACATTTAAAACATGCATTCATAGTATTTGGCTGCTTGAAATTTCCAAGTGATAAGCCACTTGATTGAGCTGTAATTGTTGGCCAGGTCTAGTTCTGGAAAAGCGCTACATAGCTCAGTGGGCCTTACCTGGTAAAACAACATAGTAGATAGAAGCTTACTTTGAAATATTTGGATTGACTTTTTTAATGAGGTTTCATGTGGAAATTATGGACGAGATTTATCAGCTTGCTGAGGAGGTGTTTCACCGTGTCCAACAATCTATGTCGTAGAGTGAGGAGGCTTAGGACAGCCGGGAGCCGTCCGACACTGCAAGGATGTGGAGTGGTCATGGTATGTTGTGGTGATGGAAGCTGCTACAGCAGCTCGCAATCGCCAATAACTTTTTAGTTTAATCAAAGTAACTTGCAATGCCAAAATTATTAGTAACATTAAGGGAAAGAACGGTGATTAATTATGTAGGCCGACAAAACAGGTTTGCAGATTTACAGAGTATTTGTGGGGTCTTCCATTTGGGAAAACCCTGTAGCCCAAGCAGCATCATGGGGCAAGATGAGGCTGCGCAGTCACGAATATTAGAATTCGTCACTCTTTACTTTCTGTTTTAAGTGTCACCTGTTGAGGTGTGAAGAGCCTTCCAGAGCTTGCGAGCAGTTATAGCGCCGTGCATAAATTACTTACAAATTAAACTGCTCAAGGAGGGTGGCAGTTTTTGCGCAGGCTGCAGTACAAAATATTATTGCAACTGGGTGGATTAAATGATGGGCTTTCTGGGATAGGAAGAATACCTTTAAAGACCACTGATTACCAGATGATAATTATTCATAATTGGCTTGCCAGACCTGCTGGAACGAGGCTTGCAGATCCTCATTGTGGCCAAGGCATTGGGTTCTTTATTTTTTCAAGGACCCTTCCCCTCTGCTCACTTGAATTCTTATTGTCATGGTGGTGGATAGGGCTGGCCACACCTTCGTGACCAGGAGTCTGGGCCATTTCCTGTTCAACTTGGGGTGTGATGGGTATGCTCATCATCATTCAATGGCACTATAAGAAGAATTCGCATTTTTGTATTCAAGGGACCGTTCCCTGCTGGTCCACTATGATATGTATGCTCATGATCTGGTAATGGCTACTCACTGGAGTGTGCTTCTAAGAGGTGGGACCTTTTATATATTCGACTAAAACAGAGCATCTGACTTGGTATTTCATGTCATTCAACACTCCACCACCTCAACTTTTCATGAGTAATCGAGCAGTTCTGCAGGTAGTGGAGAAGCTCCCATTCTTGGCTACTGTGCTCATTACCAGCTCTGACTTGGCCGCCAAAGACTCACTTCAAATTAGTTGTGGAATGTTATCGTTGAGTTGACTGCATCACACCATTTGGAAGATGCCTGGACTGTTGGTCCATACCAAGCTCTGAGTCGTCTTGGCCAGAGTTATTCAGCCGTGGTTTGTGAATGCGAAACATTGACTGCTTTACACGAGCGTTTGGTTTCACTTAGAAAATTAAGAGTGGCTTGCCTACAAATCACCATTGGTTGTACCAGACTGGTTTCTTTCAGGTGCTTACATATCACTAAGAGATCAAGACAGAGAACCATCAGCCTCTCTGACAAGTTTTGACTGAGTTCACTGGGTCATGAAACTTGCATGCCAAGATACCGCATGCTCAAGCAGAATATATTCATCTAGATAAGCAGGGGCTAAATGAGTGCAGCATTATCAAGATAATATCTGGGCTAATGCCATACAGGAGACTTTGTAGCAGAGTCTACATGCCGATGACTGGTAGCAAAAGTGTCAAGATTGGCCTCTGGTGGTGCCTAATGAAAGATATTCACCCTGCCGCAAACATCAGGTGGAGGAGCGATGTTCACATGAATTTGTCGAGCAACTGAGCTAAAGTGCAGTGAGGTGACAGTGGGGAGCACAAGTGGTGCATCAGTCTGTCAACCCATAACAACCAGGTCTGACAAATGACTGGCTGACAAGTGTTAAACACTTACATGGCCTCAATTTGCACCTAGCCTGACACAAGCGTTGTGATGTCACCACCAATTCTAGATTTGAAGCTTTCGTGACTGCAAGGATCCATACTCTTTGGTTCTATTCGGTAAAGTCACGTAGGTAAAAAAATAAAACAAAAATCACGTTTCGGCCACAACACAAGCGGCCTTCATCAGGTGAAGGGACCAGCTTGTCTCGAAGACTGCGCTGGAGTGAAACAGAGCCAAGCTCAGACTACGACCTTAAGGTCAGACTACGACCTTTTACTGACCCGTGTGAAATGTTTACATAAAAGTAGGTCTGTATGGGGAGCAGTGATGCAGTTAGTGGACTACATCATGAACCGAACAATGAGATAGAAAATTGACGTGATAGCTAAAATTGTGGGCCTTCGCTAGGTTAATTAATCCTCAACGAATTGGTGAAGCGCGGAAGCATCAGAAGTGAGCAGATGAAGGTGCCAGTGTGAGAATGTAAAGGTTTTTTTTTATTCCAACACAGAGGTTTAATCTAAACCATAGGGCTGTTTGTCTCCCTGGAACTTTTTTTTATCATCATTGAAACAGCATAGTTGCATGGCACATAACCAACTGAAGTTACATCTGTTCCTCCGAGCATTCAAGCAATTCTAAGCCTGTATTTTGCAAAATGTGTGCACAGTACAAATCGTTTAATTTCCAATACCCTTTGCTATGTTAGCTGAATTTGGTTTAAAGGAATATTCCTTTTGTAGCCAGACAGCTGAAATTATGTGTGTGGAGTTCTGGGTTGACATACATCTTGAAGATACCAAGGCTTCCAGGCATATTTCTTGCCACTTGCCCTCACATGGTGTGCCTGAACAGTCAGTGTAGTGAATTAGGGAAGCCTTTTCAATATATCATGAATTTATGAATACATATAGATGTAGAGGCCGACCGAAACTGAATTTCTGGTTTCGGACGAAACCGAAACCAGACCGAAAGTTAAAAATTAACTTTCGGCCAAAACTTAAAGTTTAACTTCACTTTCGGCCGAAAACGAAGCCAAAACCGAAAGTTTAACTCCACTTTCGACCGAGACCGAAACAGAAAGGTATATAACCGAAGTTACCGAACACAAGATTCATGAAATATGTCATGATGCAATGCTACTTTAATTAAAAATAAATCTAGAACTAATCATTCAGAGCCTGCAGTAAGAGTTGCTAAATATCAAATCTTTAGGTGTTACTTACTTAGTAATTATTTCCAAACAAACGAATGTTGTAGTTAAGAAACAACAGTTTTTCCGCCTTCAGCCAGACAGGCTGCCGTCTGTTGACCGGTCATATATACATTAGCAGACTATGGTTGTGGCTGTAACCTCGCTTCCAAGCTGCTGCTGACGTGTGTGTGTTTGCAGCCTATCGCATAGGATTGCCTAGCACCAACTGACCAGCCGATAGCAGAGTGATAGACGTAGCACTAGCGTTATATTCTAAAAATAGATCTTCGGTTGACGAATGACGACCGAAAGTCAATATCAATTTCGCCCGAAACCGAAACCAGACTCAAAGTAAAAAAATGACTTTCGGCCGAAACCGAAAGTATGCCGAAAGAGGCCATTTGCCAACTTTCGGCGCCGAAACCGAATTTCGGTCGGCATCTATATAGATGTGTAAGTCATGTGTGACTGTGTATAAATGCATGCCTGTGTGCCGCTATGCTGACTTAGATGGTGTGGATATTGAAATTATCTATGCAGTTGAATCTTCCTCTGCCACATTTCACCGCAGAATTGGTCTGATGGAGGAAAGACACTCAGCACAGCTCAGTACAAAAAAACACCAGTTGCCACCACTGTGTCCTTATTGCACGGATCACACGGGACACTTGAAGCAGCACCAGAGAAGATACACAGGAGAGAAACCCTTCAAGTGCACTCTGTATGGGAAAGCGTTTGCAAGTCCTCAAATTTGAGGTGAAGCTTTTGTGACTGCAGGAATTACTCGACGGTTCTTTCGGTAAAGTTACGTAGAAAGGAAATAAATGAAATAGAAAACAAACTTAAATCCTCCACGTAGAGGTGGTTTAAACTTTATTTGAAGCTTTCGTGACTGCAGGAATTAATAGTCTTGGTTCTTTCAGTAAAGTCACGTAGATCGAAAATAAAAAATGATGAAGACCGCTTGCGTTGCGATCGAAACGTCGTGGGTTTTTTGCTTTCATTATATTCAAAGTATTTTTAATTTTGTTAAATTTTATTATCTTTTATTTTATTTTCGATCTACGTGACTTTACCGAAAGAACCAAGAATATGAACTCCGTTGTGTCATTTCTGGATGTTTGAAATTACCCAAATTTTGACCGTGACACCAACATGCAATGACCTATGCGTTTTGAATGACACAATAGTACGTTTAACATCCGCTGTTAAGCAGACGGTGCATATGTTTGTTAATGTTACTCGAGTAGCCAGGGGTGCCTGTCGGATTTGTACTTTGAATCTCTGCAATAAATAGAGAATGCGCTACCACTTGGCTTCCCTCAATCTGAGTGTTGGCATGCCAGCCTGAATGTTTCTAACTCACGCAGATGTTCCATTTAGAGGGGTCCACGTCTCGCATTCCTATAAAGTGGAGGGCATGACTGTGGCTGAGAAGACCCGAAGCTCCGTGCGGAGCGACAGACCAGGTAGCTTCCACACAGCAATGCGCAGCTGATGAAAATATAATGCCGCCCGACTGATTCGGATCGCCCACATACAGTGTAGACATACGCAGTGTGGACATGTATTGTGTACACACAATGTACAGAGCGTACACACACCATGTACATACACACAGAGCGTACACAGACGCAGTGTACACAGTCTGTACATACGCAGACACTTTAACAAGAACAACGACCGCCATTCGCCACGACGTGCCGGTGACGTCACAACTGCGATTGTGCCAGGCTATGTGCATGTTTAGGCCACGTGAAGTGTCGAATGCCCGCAGGCAGGTCACAGGGCAGACTCAGGTGCCATGGGTCGACTGATATGACTGGCCGATGCACCACCTGTGCCTCCGACTCTGCCAACAGTGGACACACACATAGTGTACACACACACACAGTGTATATACACTGTGTGTGTGTGTACACACGTTCACGTTGTTGTCGTTGAGCTCACGCACCCAAGGAGTCAATGTTCAAGAGAAGGAGGAATGGAATAGGAATCTAAATCGACAAACTCTAACCCGCTCTATGACGTCACCACTCTGCATTAACACGTCAGCACTCTGCATTATCTCGTCGGCGTGAGACGCGAGGGGAAGGCGTAACCCTCAAGTGACGTCATGTCACTTTCCTGCTGCCGCGTGACGTCACAGGATACCAGGAAGCTTCCGCTCCGCGCGCGCTCTCGCTGAGGTCCGAGGTGAGAAGTTCAAATCGTTATTATTGTTGTTGTTCACCCAGGTAGAGCCTCGCTCCTTCTCTCTCGTAGGGACATCAATTGAGTAGCAGCGAGTATGGAATCGATGTCCAGGTTGGAACATTACAACGCGGGGCCTAGCCTTGCGGGGCCTAGCCACGTGGGGCCTTGCCTCCTGCCCTCGCCTTGTTGCATTTGCTTTAATTCTCTGCTTAAGTTTCAATTTGTCTTCACCTGGCTCGCTACTTTGAAACGTTTTTTTATTTCAAATATTTCTACAGTTTTTATTTTATTTTACCATGCCAAGCTCACTTGAGCTTATCAACGTGTGGGAATGTATATCGGTCAAATACTCTAAACGCGTTGTGAAGTTGACTCTAAATGTGGAGGGAAAAACCGGAGGATCCGGAGGAAAAATACTTCAAGTGAGTGAGTGTACACTGTGTGTTTATTACTCTGTGTGTTAGAGTACTCTATGTGTGAGTACTCTGTGGGTATACTCTCTGTGTGTGAGTGTGTACGCTGTGTGTTAGAGTACTCTGTGTGAGTACCGTGTGTGTGGTGTGCTGTGGTGGCGAGACGTTAACTCCCTCACATGGTATGAAGGATGTTGTGGATTCGATTCCAACCCTGACGCATTTATAATTGGACTTTACATTTTTTATTTTCTCTCTCTCCCCGTAGTGGCATTTATTTTCCTTCCACATTTAGAAACATGCAATTTGAGAATTTGTCTGCAATACATTTCCATATTATAAGCCACTAAGTTGAGCTATCATTTGTGTCCAGGCAGATTCTGAAAAGCTATGCAGCTCAAGTGGGCCTCACCTGGTAAATAAGTGTACTGTGTTTGAGGATTTTCCAATTAAATTTCTTATTTAGCAGTTAAAGATTATTTTCCGGAGGGTCCTGCATTGGACTGTTTGACCACCACCAAATATATTTTGAGTTTAGGTTTGGGAGAAAAACGGAAAACTCAGTGGAACACGAATGCCAACGGTGACGGCCGACGCCAGGATAGCGGCCACAGGCTCGAAGCGAGGGCAACCCGGCTCTTGTCCCAAGAAAGGAATCCGCTCCCCGCTGCCCTCCACGGTGGCGTATCGCTGGCGGGGCTGCACGTTGAACTCCAACTTTTCCAGGAGGTCGGTACCTGCATTACACTCGTGACACAATACGCTCGACACAAATAACTCCTGGTTACACACCTGGTGTCCGAGGCGACCCATAAGGGTGACCCTCCCCAGCAGTCCCATCCCAGTTCCACTTGCAGTGTGCAGCGCACGATTCTGGGCCTGTAGGCGGCCCACGTCAAGCCCGACCACGCTGCAGTGCGTTGCACTCACGAGTGATTTTACCGCCCCTATGTCCAGCAGAATGTGGGTACGCCGCCTGTTCACCTGCCCTTCCACGAGCGACGTGGCCCCCATTATTCCTGCCACTAGCTCCCGGAGCCAGTCACCCGTAGTCGCCGCATTCTGGGGTGGTGTTGTCGGCATCTGCGTGGGGGTCACTCGCTCACCATTATCATGACAGTTGATTTGTGTTGGGACCACGTCGATTGCACCCCCCGGCGGTCCCCTCTTTAGGGAGGCCTAGATGTTTAACCCCGGTGCTTCTCTCGCGCGGGTAATCTGGGGACAGTCTCTCACGAGATGCCACCATTGGTCGCATAGATAGCACGCATGGGGAAGGGCGGTGGCTCCATAAGAGGCCCTTTGCCCACTCCCCCTTCCCCTCCCAGTGCGCATTTCTTCAAGTTTTGCCTCTTATTGAGACACTCGCCCGGTTAGCCCCCCGACCATGGAGCGTAGCCGTCCCACTTGGGACTGGACTATCTCCGCTGTGGACTGCAGCTTGGTCACATTCCCGTGTACTTGGGTCACCTCCCCGCGTACTTTGGTTACCTCCTCGCGTACTTGGGTCACATGGCCTGCGATATCTCCTTTGCCAGTCTGTATCCCTTCCACCCACCCTGGGGTTGTCTCACGGGGTCCCGGAGGCTCCCTCGTCCCCCCCTTCACCGTCTTGGCGAGCTTCTCCTCTTCCCCTGGAAGAAGACTTGCGATGGTGCGCTCCCGTCCCAGCCGTCGGAACTGCGCACGCTCGCGAGCAAATCTCTCACACACACAAACACACACACGCGCGCGCTCGACAAGGGTATTATGTGGGGGATCCCGGCAGTTCGCATCTGGCTGCCACCACGCCGTGCTATTCAAGAAACTGCTGAACTTTCTCGGCGGCGAGGTCATCGATGATTTCGTCAGCATATCCCGGGCGTGCGCTCTGCGTTCAGCAAGCGCACGTCCTCGGCGTAGCTGCAGAGGTCCTAGCGGGGCTGGTGGCGGCGCGTATTTAATGCTGTCTTTGCCTCCTCCCGCTCGCACTCACCAAAGCGTTGGCCGCGGCGGTGCATTAACTCTCCCCAATGCGCTTGTTGCGCTTGCGAGTAGTGCTTCCACAAAGTCGGCTGCCCGCCCATCCAAATTAATGTTAAGCTGCTGCAGCTCTTGCGCGTCTGTCCAGCCATTAATGTTTCTTGCAGACGTGAGGTTCCGGGCAAACGATTTCCATGATGGTATTCCTTGCCCGGTGAACACGTACCTTACTGTCGCTTGGGGTGGGGCGCCTCTCTCCCTTGGAGGCGTGGGGAGTCGTCCCACTTCTGACACTATTCTGTGGGGACCGACATCCACCCCACTGCCCTCGCTGGGCAGGTGGGACGCAAAATTTCGCCCCTTCCGCTCCCTCCACCGCGTCGATTGGCTCCCGCCGGGCCCCCGCCGACCGGGTGATCGGCCCCCCTACGCGAGCGCCCTCTCTGAGGGACATGGCTAAACTGCTGGCTCACCGCCGTATGGGGTTAACCCACACTTGGCCGTGTACACGACCACTCGCGTCAATGCGGCGCACAGCTGTGCGACTGCCACCATACCTGTGAGCGATTCCTCTTAACACGCGCGCACACACTGCGGCTCCCGTGTTCACTCTTGCGCACACCACCACTCGCGCTAACGCGGCGCACAGCTGCACGACCGCACCCACACCTGCGAGCAATTATATCCTAACACGCGCACACACTACAGCTTACGCTAACGCGGCGGCGCTAACGTGCGCGCGCACCTGTGGACGATTATGTCCTAACACACGCTGCGGCTCCGTGTTCACTCCTCTCGCAATGTGTCGCTCCACACGCAGTCGCTCCACACACAAATCACCGACACCACACCGATGCTCTGTGCTAACTTTTATTCGTGGCGCAAATACCCACCACCTGGGGGAATATTTCGCGAGAAGACCCCTAACTCTGCCTACGTACCCAGGCACTCAAACGTCCTACCATGTACCTCGAAGCTCTACTCACTGCCATCCATTGTCCCTCGAGTGCCGTGGTGGCGGTGCCGGCCACCCATTGTCTCTCGCTGCGGGGTATCTGGAAGGGTGCCCAACTGGCGAACACACAGCCGACAAGTGTGCATTCATTATAAGAGCCGAGATGGGAGGCGGCAGTGGCGCTGCGATTCTCCTGACCTCATGCTCTTCTTGCTTAATATTCCACCCTCAGTTCCCCCCCTCCCCCCCCCCCCCCCAATGTCGTGAATAACTAAAGCGGTTGGCCAGGTGAACCTTTTCTTTCTGTGCCCATACAATGTTAGGTCAATTTAGGGGCACCGCAATGTGACTTGTCCTGCGAGGGTTGGCAAATCTCCTGGCACCAGGAAACCTAGGGACTTTCCCTCTAGGGGCCCTTCGGATTAAAACCCGATGTGCCAGGCAATCCAACGCCAGGACACTACGTGTGTGCGCTGTGTGTGTATACTCAGTGTAGGGGCCAGGGGGGAGTCGAGGCCCTTAGGCAGTTTCTCTGCGGCCATGGCACCACACACCACCTGTGCCCCCTACTGTGCCCACACAGTGTACAGACACAATAATGTTCACGTTGTAGAGCTCATGCACCCAAGGGGTCTCTGCTCAAGAGAGGGAGCAATGGAAAAGGAATCTAAATTAACTTAAACTCAAACCCCGCTCTCTCTCTCGCTCTCTGACGTCACAACTCCGCATTACCTCATCGGTGTGAGACACCTGAGGGAGGTGTACCCCGCTAGAAATGTCACGTTACCAAGGTATTCGCCCAACCCCCACTCCACCGTGCTTTTGAGCGTGAGGTCACGTCTGGTTGATCACTGCTGATTTCTGTTCCAGTAAAAATCCTTTTTTTGGCAAAGCTACGTCCAGTCATTGGCGGTTCATTAACATAATGTATTCATAAATACCGTCGCGAGTTCATTGCGACGGGTTCAGCATCCACTGCCAGGGGCGGAGCCAGGGGGGTGACAGGGTAGACAAATTGTCACCCCCGAAAAAAAATAAAAAATCGAAAATCTGAAACTTTCTGCGTGTAAGTGGACTACACTCGGTTTGGCGGACTCCGTGCAACTGCATTGTCAGAGTGTGTCGCCAACCGCAATCGTTTCGTCTGAACTCTAGTTCAACAGCCTGACTCTCTAATCATTCTTGAAATAAAAATTTGTTGAATGTCACTCCGGGCTGAAAATCCTGGCTCCGCCCCTGTCCATGCCCATCACCCAACATATGGGCCTGCTCATTAACATAATTTATTCATAATATGTTTTTTCCCCTTTTTTCTGGCAACAAAACTGAAACTTTTTGCAAGTGTAGTGCGAGCGTATGCTGGCGGTCTCTGAACGGTGGGGTGGGCTTGGCCGCCTCAGCCTCTAAGCCAATCGGATAACAGGAACTATCGGGGTTAAAGTTCAAGGGTGGAGCCCGAGGGTGCTAGTGGGGTACTATCTAGAGTTCGTGAAGGGGTGTGGCGAGAGGCGGGGTCTGGGTGACGCGGGAAGGGGTTATAAGGGAAAGCCGGAAGGGACTCAGGGTCAGTGAATAAGGTCTGGAAGCGGGTCCACGTCTCGGGTCTCCGCGAGCCATCGGCCACATGGCGGTGCATAGACAGGCTCCTAGCGCGCCGTCTGCCAGCGGCGCACACGCGCGGGACACTAGCTCACGCGGCGCCACGTGGGACGAAGGAACAGGGTGGAAGAACGCGGAGCTGTCGAGCACGAGAACAAATAAATAAAGAAGACAGTCAATTGTCGTCGAGCTGATTTATTACACAAGGAATCGTGTTTACATTAACCACAATACTTGCAGTCAGAATGCAAACAAAAAACAACACGGATCATTTATGCATTGTCCTTGAAACTGATTGGTCCACACCAGTTTCAAGGACAATGCCTCCTGCCCTCGCCTGATTGAATTTGGTTGAATTCTCTGCTTAAGTTTAATTTGTCTTCACCTGGCTCACTACTTTGAATCTTTTTTTTCTTTTAAAAATTTCTACAGTTTTTTTTTATTTTACCAGGCCAAGCACACATGATTCCTTGTGAAAGGTTTCAGTTTTGTGTTTTAACATCTTCTACGTGACTTTACCGAAAGAACCAAGAATATGAATATTTTAACACCTGTTTTGTTGCCAGAAAAAAGGGAAAACCTATTCTCATATTTTGGTACTGGCAAAAGGTCCCATGATGAAATATTGCAGTATATTAGAGGTGAGCCGTGTGTATGCAGAGAGGACAGTAAGGAGCCGGAAGTGAATTAGTTTTGTGGCAAAATTGCAGGCCTGATAATATGTAAGGATAATGTGGTAAATGAGAAAAAATATAGCAGCGGCGGGGTGTTGGAGTGTGCAGGTGTTACAGGTGTTGAAGGTGAACAGGTGTGTAGGTTTAATAGTGTTGGTGCAATTTGGTTCTCAAAAAAACACGAAGTTTTCTTTATTTATATAAATTTATACTCGTCTTGGAATGTTTTGTATACGGTTTCTGCACGTTTATTTCAGTGATTTAGTTTATTTGGAATACAGTACAGTAATTATTTCGATTGTGAGGTATATTTTAGTTGCCGTTTACCTAACCCCATTGTTTAGGTAAGGGTTAAGTATTGAATATCGCCATTTTAGCTTTCGCACAGCACTTTCCAAGAATGTAACCTGCGCTATTCAAGTGGCTGTTGTACTTTTTTGTCAATCAGCTATAGCACAGGAGTACGGATTTTCAGCAGAACCTAGATCTCTGCTTTCTTGGTGTAATTACGGCCTATAGTGCCATAAAGAGGCTTGGGTTTTTGGATTGTTTTTTGTTCGTTTTTGATGTCTCTGCCTCTGCTCACATTCGTTGAGGATTTTTATGATTTTAGGCAGGCCCATCTAAAGCTGCGTGACCAGGAGTCTGATCCCTTTCCTGTTCAGTTTGGCTTATGGCCGAAATTCCCTCTGGCCCCATGCATTACATTACGTAGCATTTTCAAATAATGATGTGTTTTGAGAAGCTCACAATGGCCCTATAATAAATTGTATTCCATACAGTAACAATGATATGCAAATCGATGCCTGGCTATAGTCAAGGGATCGTCCCCTGCTGTTCAACCATGTTACGCATGTTGATGATCTTGTCATGACTACTCAATGATATTGAGTTGGAGAATCTTATTCTGTACCTGGAGAATTCCATGATGAAATGGGGCCTTGCATATGTTCTACAAAAAGATCACCTCCCTGGAAAAATCTTGACTTAAAGCTTTCGTGACTGCAGGAATTCATATTCTTTGGGTCTTTCGGTAAAGTGACGTGACTTTACCGAAAGACCCAATAATCAGGTAGTTCTACACGTGTTGGAGGAGTTCCCATACCTGGTTAATATGTTCACGACCAGCTCTGGTTTGGCATCCAAAGTCTCACTTCAAATTAGTCGAGCAGCATTCTTTCATTAGGCTCTGTAACACTGTGGAAGCTGCCTGGACTTTTTCTCCATACAAAGCTGTGAGTGTCCATCGCCAAGGTCTAGTCCATTGCCAAGGTCTCGTCAAAAAACAGGCTATTGTCTACATTATAGACTGCCAGTACACTCACCGTGGTTAAGAACCAGGCTACAGTCTACATTATAGACTGCCAGTACGCTCACCGAGGTTAAGAACCAGGCAACAGTCTACATTAGTCGTTTTTATTTTATTTGTTATTTTTATTTGTATTATTATTTCCTATCTACGTGACTTTACTGAAATAACCAAAGAATATGAATTCCTGCAGTCACGGAAGTTTTAAGTCAAAATTTAACCACCTTTTTACAATGCAAGTGTATGAACGTGTGAAGTTTGTATTTGCTGTCAAGTATATTGACTCGATTGAACGTGGAGGTTAAATCATAATAATAGTTTATTTTAGTTTTGCTCTGAAAAATTTGTATAAGAATGGAAACAGTCAGGAAATTAACATTGCACATATGCAGCTGAAGTTAGATTTGTTCATCCTAGCATTCAAGTTAATATGAGCCTGGCTTCACACCTCTAAGTTCAAATGAACATTAATTTATACATTTCTGCATAATACAAATAGTATTCTTTTCAACAGCCTTTGCTATGTTAGCTAATTTTTCTTAAATAAATATTCCTGTCGTAGCTAGACAACCGAAATTGTGTTCTTGGAGTTTTGTTAAACATTCATTTTGAAGACACTAGGGTGTCCAGGCATATTCATGGCCATTTGCCCTCTCGTTGTGTGCCTTAACAGCCCATGTGATGAATTGGGGAATCTCTTTCACTATATCATGAAAATATGAAAATGTATAGACGTGTAAGTCATGTGTGACTGTGTATATATGCATTCCTCTGTGCCTCAATACTCAGGTAGATTTTGTGGATATGTTTTTCTGTCTGCAGCTGACTCTTCTTCTGACGCTTCCTCTGCAGAATTGATCTGATGGAGCAAAGGCACTCGGCGCAGCTCGGTACAAGAAGGAAACAATGTGACCAGTATGCAAAAAGCACGGATCGTACTGGAAATTTGACACAGCACCAGAGAACACACACAGGAGAGAACCCCTTCAAGTTCAGTGTGTGTGAGAAAGCATTTTCAGATTCATCTACTCTTAGACAACACCAGAGAACACACACAGGAGAGAGACCTTTCAAGTGCACTGTGTGTGAGAAGGCATTTGCACAGTCATCAGTTCTTCAGACCCACCAGAGAACACACACAGGATATAAACCCTTCAGTTGCAGTGTGTGTGGGAAGGCATTTTCAGATGCATCTACTCTTAAAAATCACCAGAGAACACACACAGGAGAGAAACCTTTTAAGTGCACTCTGTGTGGGAAGGCGTTTGCACAGTCATCAAATCTTCAGACCCACCAGAGAACACACACAGGAGAGAAACCTTTCAAGTGCACTGTGTGCAAGAAGGCATTTGCACAGTCACCACATCTTCAAAGACACCAGAGAACACACACGGGAGAGAAACCCTTCAAGTGCAGTTTGTGTGGTAAGGCATTTTCAGGTTCATCTACTCTTAAAAATCACCAGAGAACACACACAGGAGAGAAACCCTTCAAGTGCAGTGTGTGTGGGAAGGCATTTTCAGGTTCATCTACTCTTAAACAACACCAGAGAACACACACAGGAGAGAAACCCTTCAAGTGCACTCGGTGCGGGAAGGCGTTTGCACAGTCATCAATTCTTCAGACCCATCAGAGAACACACACAGGAGAGAAACCCTTCAAGTGCAGTGTGTGTGGGAAGGCATTTTCAGGTTCATCTACTTTTAAACAACACCAGAGAACACACACAGGAGAGAAACCCTTCAAGCGCACCGAGTGCGGGAAGGTGTTTGCACAGTCATCAAATCTTAATACACACCAGAGAACACACAAGCATCAGAAAATCCACAAGAAGTGTAATCTGAAATCAGCTTGTGAAAGTCAGAGTGCTGCAATGACCCCATTGTTCATGAAACAAGAACCAGAAGAAAATTCCAGCTTGGACACTTTGAAAGATATCAAGGTGAAATATGAAGAGGTGAAGGTGAAATGTGAAGAAGTAACGGTGAAGAGCGTAGATGTGAAGGTTAAATTTGAAGATGATTCAACTCCAAAATTGGACCTTCACATAGATGGAGGCAGCGTGAAGCAGGAGGAGAATTCTGACTGTGATGCAGAGCGAGGCAACTCCCAGCAGTTTGTGGATGTGGAGGTGTGGGTGGACTTCTTAGACAATACAAAGTCAAATAGAGACCCTGTAGATGTGTAATCTTGAGACAATTAAGCTCCAACGGATGCACCTTTGTCACAGGCCTTTCTAATGAAAATAATGTGACGTTGAACACTCAATTTCTAGGTTCAAACTGCAGTGTAAGAGTGGCCAGTATTTGTGGACCTGTGAGTTGGGTCGATTTCTAACCAGGAGCGACTCAAGTGTTTTGTATCATATATCATCTTGAACACTCGAAGGGTGCCCATAATGGGCATCTGCCCCTGTGTGCCGCAAGGTGATCGTTCACTGGCCTGCCTGTGGATATGAGTTTGTAAGTCGGGGGCGATGACTGATAAGCCAGTCGGATTTGAACCTTGAACCTCTGCAACAAATATAGAATGTACTACTACTTGGCTTCCCTCTATAAGAGGTCATAGTCTGAGCTTTGCTCTGTTTCACTCCAGCGCAGTCTTCGAGACAGGCTGGTCCCTTCACCTGATGAAGGCTGCTTGTGTTGTGGCCGAAACGTGATTTTTTTTTTTTACCTACGTGACTTTACCGAATAGAACCAAAGAGTATGGATCCTTGCAGTCACGAAAGCTTCAAATCTAGAAAAGATCAACTTTTAAATACGTTGCAACGTTATGCAGTACATTTCAGTATACAGGTAGTCCCCGACTTACGATGGAGATGCGTTACGACGACCCCATCGTAAGTTGAATATATCGTAAGTCGAAAATGGCCTAGCCTACCCAGGAGTCTTAAAGAATGGTAATAATTTAGCAAAACAGCAATTTACAGTTGTATATATAGGTGTTATGAAAATTGATGAAAATAATGAAAATTAAATGAAATTTGAGATTTGCATAATTTATCCGAAATTATGTTAATCAGTGTAATTATGCGCATAAATTATGCTGAATCGAGAGATAATTGTATTAATTTATGCGAGTGGGCGTGGTTATGATAATGCAGGTCGTTATGGATTATCAGGTCGAGCCTCGGTGACGAGGATTGTGTTATGAATTGGAATGACGCAATTAATCGTATGCAGTGACGCAGGCGTTGTGATCGTGAATGAGAGAGAGTCGATTCGACTCTGCTCTTTAATTCCGTATTATCGATAAGGATACGATTACTCTCGATTGAACATTACGAATTATGCGTGTTATGGATTATGTGTGGTGATAGTGTGCTTATGATAGGTCCCCAGGATTCAGATCTCATACGCAGAACAATATTATGCAGAATTTCAGGAAGAATCACACACAAACCTTCTGCTTTAATCAATTTTATTTCTAGCTAACTTTAATTTTTGGATAATATAAAAACACAATCTCGGGATTTTGGAATTTCAACACAGCGTTAACATGATACCATCACGATTGCGTTGTTTCACCTCGATAGCGGCACCTGTGGTTAATTCCCGACGCGTAACGCAATCGATCGGTTGTTGAGAGAGAGATTAAAAACATGCGAACTATTCTATCAAACCTTAACTTTATAATATGCAAACTCGTATGCTTGAATTGTTACACAACACGGCACTTGGTCTTTGATTCGTATCCAATCCTTAATACATCCTGATATGCGAAGTTATTATGCTTGAAATCGTCAGCACAGTACCACGTTGATGTTCGTTCATTGATTCATAACGATTATGAATTTAAAGCGTTCGACTGAAATACTTCGAATTGCCTTATCAACACCACTCGATGGCCACAATGCTTGGTTACTTGAATTGTCACACAACACAGCATTCGGTCATTGATCATGCGCGGCCCTTAATGCAATTATTGTCACGTTGTTCACAATAGGATGACTGATTATTATGCAACGCTACTCGTTGACAGGGCACTACAACCAGTATTATTCTTGGAGGCACAACTATGCGTTTCAATTCGTTATTTCATTCGTGGATACCAGCAAGATTATGCAGAAAGACAAATATTAACGAACGACTCAAGTATTTCTAATCAACTTCTCAACGCGACTCAATGGGTGGCGATGTTTCCTTTTGATATCCTTATCTCGGGCCAATCTTTTAATTAATTGTGGCCAGACCCCTGACAGGGAACCGGTTGAACACGCTCTCTATCCCCGCGAGCGGCGCTCCGTGGTGAGGTGTCAAGAATTAATCCTTGTTAATGGGTCAGTTGGTAATTTATGCGGTTAGAAGTACAGCCCCAGCACAATATTACAGAGAAAAATTATGAACACTCTTAAAAACGATGGATTATTCACTCGGTCGTTGCGATGTTTCCACAATCACGGATGGTTCAATGGCTTGAGGTTTTTTAGGCTTTGTTAATGACCCGTGTGTGTGTGTGTTGAATGGTATGAGTGGTGAAAGAGTAGGCCAATGTTCGGAATCGATTCTTTGCGTCAAGCAGACGTCTGGTTTGTCGTGTAGTGGGGGGCAGTGTATCATACGTATCAGTTGATTCTTCTTTCAGTAGTTGGTTCGGGCTCGACGGACGTTGGTGAACGAGTAGATGCGTTGTTGTAGCTGACATGACCGTCGGGTAGACGTCGTTAGAAGCACGCCCGCAGCGGTGAGGTTGTACGCGGACTCGGTAGGTAATGCGCGCAGTACGTCTGCGAGCAGCTGGCACGCTGGTGCTCCGTCGTCGGCGGTTGTAGATTGCAGGCTCACGATTCGCTCGTGGTGGCGCTGGCCGCTAACAGCGGCAGCGGGTCGCCAATCGGCGACACTCGCCAATTCGGCGAGTTGTAGAGACGTCTCCGGCGTCGGTGATGGCTGTTCTTCTGCTGAGATGAGTTGAGCGGGTCTTCTGCTGAGATGAGTAGAGATGAGTCTTCTTCTGTTGAGCTGAGTTGAGATGAGTCTTCTTCTGTTGAGCTGCCCCCGAGGGCTGATGAGTTGGCCCCGAGGGCTGATGAGCTGAGTTGGTGCTGAAACGGCTCCTTTTTATGCCAAAAATCTCTCTCCTTCTCGGCTCCCCCTCACGAGGTGGAGCTATCTTTGATCTGATCGTATGTCGGTGGGGGGGGTTCGTGTGTCGGTGGTGGGGGGGTTCGTGTGTCAGTGTGTATGTTTGTGTGTGTGTCATTTATGACATGGTCCTGTTCGGGTCTTTCCTCAAGCCATAAACATCAAGACAACAGACACCTCGATTCATCTTGGTGGCGTCTGGTTGTCTAATCCCTCCACCCAGAGAGAGGGGCGGGTTCCCCCCCCCCCCCTTTTCCGTACGCGTTCCGACGCACAAAGAAATGGTTAAGATTTTTTTTTAAGTTTAACATTTCTCATCACAGTTGGTATCTTATCATACACAGTTATGATCCTGCTTGTCATTCATAGTATTTGATTTATTTCCAAGTGAAGATGCTCTTCCGAGCGTATGCATTTTATCACGTGCTGCAGGGAAAGACAAAGGTGGCCGGGATCTTCCCATCTCTCTATACTTTGCAAATATCATTTCGACTCCACATTCTACCAGCCTAATCCACCCCGTTACCTTGGCTCTTACTTAGTTTATTAATTTTCGTCACTTTGTGCGTTTATAAATGTGTGACAGTTTAACTTAAAGCTCGCTCGCTCTTTTGCTGCCCGTGTGCAGGGTGGGGTGGGGGCTAATACTAAGTTCCGTGTGTGGCAGATGGTCCCCGCGATAACGATCTGGTTGCCCTGGCGTGAAATTCCTCTCTCGCGCTCTTCGGGAGAGACAAAGGTGGTCGGGAGAGACAAAGGTGGTCGGGAGCACCTCTTTATACTTTCGACTTATATTTCTCAAATACCATTTGGTCCCATGTTCGCCAAGACTCGTGTTTGTAACTACGTCCTCCCGACACCTCTCGGTTTTACCGAGGTTCGAATTGTTATGATGGAATTATTAAAAAGAAAAATAATTATCATCCTGAGTTTAAGAGGTCCATTTCTTGATTGTTGGAATCCATATCCCTTGGTTCTGTAAGGTTCTATAATGGAATGTCGTGTAAGGTTAACACGTTGTTATTAATATTATTTTGCAATTTTCTTTAAAACTTTCTTTGCCTGGTTGCCGTGTGTGGGGTGGGTGTGTCTCCTCATCAAACCCGGCTGGCTTTTCCAGATGGCCCCTTGTGATAAGGTGTAATTCCTGCTTCTCCGCGCTGTGAGAGAGACAAAGGTGGTCGGGGTTGCTTGGAATATTGTTTAAACTCTTTCGCAAGTTTGCTCGTTGTCTCATTCCTTCTCGATAACCTTTGATGTGACTCGGTATTCTTGCTCCAAGCTTTGTTTTAACAGTAAAAGTATTAAAGGTGAAAATCATTTGATAGTGAATTAATCATTGGATAATAATTCACTGATGTGTCTGGTGGCCTGTTCTTAATTGGAGTGAGCGTTAGGCTCGCTACTTTTATCTTATTCTTGTTGTTGCCTTTTAATTTTTTTTGTTGTTTTACTGGAAAATAAGGAAAAGAATATGTATACGATTTACCCTGTTGGCGTCTGGTGTCTGCTCTCTTGGTGTTCTGACCTCGGAGGGACCTTTCCTAAGGGGCCCATCAAACTCTTGTTCATCTGGAGATTTTCGCAGATAGCTGCTAACATCCTCGCCTCGAGAGTTTTATTATTTCTTTATTTATTAATGGCCTGTTTATGACCGACACCTGGTTTTGCGTGTGCCTGGCTTACGGGGTTTATTAATTATAAAAAAAATTCGTTTGTAAAAAAAAATATGATATATATAACGGCAAATATTATTGTTAATATCAATTTTGGAAAAGGCTCATATACAACACAGTACCGTACTGTATAAACTATATACTGTATTTATGCATTACAATACTGTATTGCACAGTAAAATTTAAAGTAAAAAACAAGGTAAATTCTTAGCCTACCTATATGAACTGCAATTTCATGTAAAGTTTTTTTCAGGAAACTATCCTATCTGCTATAAAAACGTTTAACATGCATTGAGAACCTCCTTCCCTCAGCCAGGGCATTGAAAATGGGTCATGGATGGGTGTTCCAGCATGACAATGACCCAAAACACACGGCCAAGGCAACAAAGGAGTGGCTCAAGAAGAAGCACATTAAGGTCCTAGAGTGGCCTAGCCAGTCTCCAGACCTTAATCCCATAGAAAATCTGTGGAGGGTGCTGAAGGTTTGAGTTGCCAAATGTCAGCCTCGAAACCTTAATGACTTGGAGAAGATCTGCAAAGAGAAGTGGAACAAAATCCCTCCTGAGATGTATGCAAACCTGGTGGCCAACTACAAGAAACGTCTGACCTCTGTGATTTCCAACAAGGGTTTTGCCACCAAGTACTAAGTCATGTTTTGCAGAGAGCTCAAATACTTATTTCCTTCATTAAAATGCAAATCAATTTATAACATTTTGACATGCGTTTTTTCTGGATTTTGTTGTTATTCTGTCTCTCACTGTTCAAATAAACCTACCATTAAAATTATAGACTGATCATTTCTTTGTCAGTGGGCAAACGTACAAAATCAGCAGGGGATCAAATACTTTTCCCTCACTGTATCGTATCGTGGTAATCGTAAAATGAAATCGCTAAAGCTATGTATCATACATGCATTTAACATATCGTAACGTATATTCTACTGTACTCACCAAGATTCTGTCCATCGTCTACATACTTGAACGATGTTAGGTTGTTGATGGCTACATTAACTTAGTTGTCGGAAGAGGATGATGGCGATGATGAAGTACAGTATCGTACCTCGTATGCTGCTGAATTTGCCTGCTGCGCGAAATTAAAAATATTTTACAATTTTTTCATATCGCCATTGTAAGATCGAAATATCGTAAGTCGGACCATCGTAAGTCGTGGGACTACCTGTAGTAATAAAATGTTGTTTATGTGCCTTTTGATTATTTTGAATCAATAGAAGAATACTTGTCTGATTATGAACGTACATGCAACATTTTGTGTATTAATGTTAAACATGGAATATGTGATGTCAGGACAAAGTATCTGTTTTGGTGGTAACCTGTACATATAACTCAAATGAGAGCTGTTTTGTGATACGGGTTAAAGGGTATTTTTGTGAATCAGGACGCATCTGACTCTGGGGCAACTCATTGTCTTTGAAATCGGGAGCATAGTCGGATTATTCATCAGTTATAAGGCATGCCACTTAAAAGTTATGTATAGGAGATACATTCTCCACAAGAACACTAATTATAATTTTGTATTACTTATGTACATTTTGTCGAACAGAGACTTGAAATGGACCTTGCTGATGAACATCAGTTGAAGCAAGCCCGACTGTTGAGACATTGTACTCCTGTAGTGAGTTCTTGGAGACACTCGTAGAGGCCACGTGTTTATTATATGCTAGCGGTAAGTACCCGGCGTTGCCCGGGCGAAAAAGGCAGACGCACACTTGGACTTACACACAGACATTGACCCACACGTAGAAACACATCGACTTAGATGCACCCACACACATATGGTTAAACCCAGGATGGATCGTTAGCAGGCCAGCCTAAATGTTTCTAACCGGCGAAGATTGTTCCATTAGGGGGGTGCACGTTTTGCAAGCGTAGAGAAGGGAGGGAATTACCATGGCCGAGAAGACCTGGAGCTTCATGCGGAGCAAGATGAAAAGAATGGCGCTCGACTGATTTGGAGTGAGACCTCTGCTGTTAAACCGGAGCCGGTCATGAGCATACTGGCCAGGTATGGGAATCTCTCCAATGTCTGCACAACTGCCGCATCACCAATTGTGAGTAGTGGGGGTGGATTGTCCGATGGTACAAAATACCCAAGCAGGTGCTTAGTTTTGGTGGGGCTGATGGTAAGGCCCCACCTCTTAGTGGAAAGCTCCAGGTTCAGCAGCAGTGCCTCCAACTCCTCCTCTCAGTGAGCAGCAATCACCAGAGCATCGGCATACATAACATGATTGAGCAATAAGGAGCCATCCCTTGACCGCACCCGGGCATCGATCAGCCTCCCATTGTATCTGTACCATATGGTAATTCCTCCGGTACAGCCATTGAAGGCTTCAAGAACTACGTGGTCAAAAGATATGTTAAATGTGGGAGCCAGAGGACATCCCTGTCACACCCCAAATTGTAGAGGGAATGGCTCTGATGGCCGCTCACCATCATGAAGTTCCTTAAGGATCGTGAGCAAAGGGTGAGGGACTCTGAAAGCATGAAGAACAACCCAGAGGCCAGGCCTACTGATGGTATCATAGGCGTTGACCAGGTCAATAAAGCACACACATTCACTCACACGCACACATGGACCTACAGACACGCAAAGAAATGGACTTACACTGACTCACATGGAGCCACGCACACAAAGCGACTAACATACGCCCATGGACTGACACACAGACATCGACTCACACACAAACACATGGACTTACACACATGGACTCACGCATAGACACACTTTAGATACACATGGGGTTACACACATATCGACGTACACACATACAGCGACTCGCACACAGACATACATGGACTCACACACACATTGACGTAAACACACGTACTTACACATCGACTAAGACACACACACATGGACTTACACACACATACATAGATTAACACACATTGCCCTACACACACATACACATATGGACTGTGACACAGACATCTACTTTAGATACACATGGATTAACACACATGGACTCGCATCGAGTGATAACCACACATGTATGGACTTACACACATATGTGGACTAACACACATACATGGACTGATACACATCGACGTACACACACATCGACTGACAGACACACAAACGCACATTGACTTACCTGCTGAGATGGAACCATGTACACATATCGACTAACACACAGCGACTGATACGCACACAAATGGACTGAGATGCACACTTGGACTCACACACGAACACTTCGACGTACACACACATCGGGCGTTGTTCGTTCGAAAAAGACAGAGAAACATGGACCTTAAACACACGCATGGACCTACACGCACACACATATGGACTCAAGCACACACACATCGACTCACGCACACACATGGACGTGCACAGCAATCCCCGATGATGGCACAGTTTTCAGTATCGCAGTACTACGTATGAGTAAATAGCGTGACGTGAGCAATCAAAACAATTGAAATGCATTGAAAAAATAAGCAGAAATAAGTGTAAATTAAAGAGCAGTACGCACAGGTAAGTTGAGAAGCAGGCTACAGTCTAGATGATAGACTGCCAGTACGCCGACTCAATGACATTAGCATTGCTACAGTCGACATAAAAAACTGGCAATACGGGCAGCAGCTGCAAAAGCAGAATACAGTCGACATGAAAGGCTGGCAGTACACTGAGTGAGGTAAAGAAGCAGGCAACAGATTATAGACTGGCATACACTCATAATGGTCAAAAGGAAAATTAGCAGTGTAGATAATAGAGTGGCAGTGCACTGACGTTAATTAATCAGCAGGCAGCAGGCCACATCAAAGACTGGCAGTAGAGCATCACAGCGTCATAAAATCAACACAGCAAAAAAAAGGGAATATTTATCAACCTAATAATGAAAAATTAGTTTTGTGCGCACAAACATTGTAATATCTGCCAACGTATTTGTTTAATAATAGTAAACAATACAACAATAATGCTATCAAAGCGCTGTAATAATATTAATATATAGGAACTTTATAGCAGTAACTGCACGCATCGTGTTGGGGGGAGGGGGGGGCAAAGAGGATATGACACTGTGAATAAATAGCCACAGCGTTATGTGTATTTATTGCATGTTAAGCACGTAAAACTCGCATCACTTGGCAGGGTCCGCCCCGCCCCCCCCACGCAATTGGCGTGAGTTGGTACGGTCGATGTCGCGCAATAAATACATAAATATAACAAAATCCCACAAAATCGCTAATTTAATTAATTTAAAGGTGACGGACATGAAAAAGGAATAGCCTATTCCCACCGCGGGGCTTAGGGTGTGCTGGCTGGCAAAAACATTTTGACGTAAAGCCCACCGTTCGAGAGCCAAATCTGTTGCAAGCACGCGCGGAGACGTTTATATATAAGACTAGCGGTAAGTACCCGGCGTTGCCCGGGTCAAAAAAATATTTTAGAACTACTCTTAAAAACCTTACATACACAGATACTAAGATATTGTGAAAGCCCGGTGGGCCATTTGTCCATTTCACCACAAACAATTATAAGAGGCTTGCAAAAGTCTAAAAAGTAATAGAAAGTGTGGGGTAAATAGTTGATCTAAAAGGTTTCCGAAAATTGTGGACACCCCCCACCCTCAAAAATATATTTACCCCCACGTAGGTATATATACCTACACACCCTACATAAAACAGAGTAAGTAGTATCTCTTGACTATGTAGTTGTATATACTGACTATACAGTAGTATCTACTGAGCCAGTAGTAGCTACTGACTGTGTAGTAGTATTTGCTGATTGTAGCAGTAACTACTGACCATAGTAGTATTTACTGGGCCTACAGTAGTATCTACCGAATCTATAGTAGTAACGACTAACTGTATAGTAGTATCTGCTGACTCTATAGTAGTATCCACTGACTATAGTAGTATCTACCAACTCTATAGCAGTATCTACTCACTCTATAGTAGTATATACTGACTGCAGTAGCTACTCACCGTAGAAGCATGTACTGACTGTATAGTAGTATATACTGACTGTAGCAGTATTGTCTGACTGTAGTGGTATATACTGACTGTTTTAGAATCTTCTAACTCTATATAACAGTATCCACCAACTCGATAGCAGTATCTACTATTACTACAGCAGTGCATACCGACAGAGGTGGTACTTGCTATCACTACAGCAGTACATATTGTGGTGGTACCTGCTTTCACTACAGCATTGCATACGGCTGTGGTGGAACCTGCTATTACAGCAGTGCATACTGCTGTGGTGGTACCTGTTAAGACTACAGCAGTACATATTGTGGTGGTACCTGCTTTCACTACAGCAGTGCATACTGACTGTGATGGTACCTGCTATGATTACAGCAGTGCATACTGACTGTGGTGGAACCTGCTATCATAACAGCAGTGCATACTGACTATGGTGGTACCTGCTTTCACGACAGCAGTGCATACTGACAGTGGTGGTACCTGCTATGATTACAGCAGTGCATATTGTGGTGGTACCTGCTATTACAGCAGTGCATGCTGCTGTGGTGGTACCTGCTATGATTAAAGCAGTGCATACTGTGGTGGTAGGTGCTATGATTACAGCAGTGCATACTGACTGGTGGTAACTGCTATGATTACAGCAGTGCATACCGACTGTGGTGGTACCTGCTATGATTACAGCAGTGCATACTGCTGTGGTGGTACCTGCTATGATTACAGCAGTGCATATTGTGGTGGAACCTGCTATGATTACAGCAGTGCATAATGACTGTGGTGGTACCTGCTATGATGACAGCAGTACATACTGTGGTGGTGGCACCTGCTATTATGAGAGCAGTACATACTGTGGTGGTACCTGCTATGATGACAGCAGTACATACCGTGGTGGTGGTACCTGCTATGATCACAGCAGTACATACTGTGGTGGAGGCACCTGCTATGATGACAGCAGTACATACTGTGGAGGTGGTACCTGCTATGATGACAGCAGTGCATACTGTGGTGGCACCTGCTATGATGACAACAGTACATACTGTGGTGGTGGTACCTGTTATGATGACATCAGTACATACTGTGGTGGTACCTGCTATGATGACAGCAGTACAAACTGTGGTGGAGGTACCTGCTATGACAGCAGTACATACTGTGGTGGCACCTGCTATGATGACAGCAGTACATACTGTGTGGCACCTGCTATGATGACAGCAGTACATACTGTGGTGTTACCTGCTATGACAGCAGTACATACTGTGGTTCCTGCTATGATGACAGCAGTACATACCGAGTGTGGTGGTACCTGCTATGATGACAGTACATACTGTGGTGGTGGAACCTGCTATGATGACAGCAGTACATACTGTGGTAGTGGTACCTGCTATGACAGCAGTACATACTGTAGTGGTGGTACCTGCTATGATGACAGCAGTACATAATGTGGTGGTACCTGCTTTGATGACAGCAGTACATACTGTGGTGTAACCTGCTATGATGAGAGCAGTACATACTGTGGTGGTGGTACCTGCTATGATGACAGCAGTGCATACTGACTGTGGTGGTACCTGCTATGATTATAGCAGTGCATATATTATGGTGGAACCTGCTATGATGAACAGTAGTGCATACTGACTGTGGTGGTACCTGCTATGATTACATCAGTGCATACTGCCGTGGTGGTACCTGCTATGATTACAGCAGTGCCTATAGTGGTGGTACATGCTATGATTACAGCAGTGCATACCGACTGCGGTGGTACATGCTATGATTACAGCAGTGCATACTGCTGTGGTTGGACCTGCTATGATTGCAGCAGTGCCTATAGTGGTGGTACATGCTATGATTACAGCAGTGCATACTGACTCTGGTAGTACCTGCTATGATTACAGCAGTACATACTGTGGTGGTACGTGCTATGATTACAGCAGTGCATACTGTGGTGGTGGTACCTGCTATGACAGCAGTACATACTGTGGTGGCACCTGCTATGATGACAGCAGTACATACTGTGGTACCTGCTATGATGACAGCAGTACATACCGAGTGTGTTGGTACCTGCTATGATGACAGTAGTACATACTGTGGTGGTGGTACCTGCTATGATGACAGCATTACATACTGTGGTGGTTGTACCTGCTATGACAGCAGTACATACTGTGGTACCTGCTATGAATACAGCAGTACATACCGAGTGTGGTGGTACCTGCTATGATGACAGCAGTACATTCTGTGGTGGTGGAACCTGCTATGATGATAGAAGTACATACTGTGGTAGTGGTACCTGCTATGACAGCAGTACATACTGTGGTGGTGGTGCCTGCTATGATGATAGCAGTACATACTATGGTGGTACCTGCTTTGATGACAGCAGTACATACTGTGGTGTAACCTGCTTTGATGACAGCAGTACACACTGTGGTGGAACCTGCTATTATTCCAGCAGTGCATACTGACTCTGGTGGTACCTGCTACGATTACAGTGGTGCATACTGTGGTGGTGGTACCTGCTATGATAAGAGCAGTACATACTGTGGTGGTACCTGCTATGATGACAGCAGTACATACTGTGGTGGTGGTACCTGCTATGATGAGTGCAGTACATACTGTGGTGGTGGTACCTGCTATGATGACACCAGTACATACTGTGGTGGTGGTACCTGCTATGATGACAGCAGTACATACTGGGGTGGTGGTACCTGCTATGATGACAGCAGTACATACTGTGGTGGTGGTACCTGCTATGACAGCAGTGCATACTGTGGTGGTGGTACCTGCTATGATGACAGCAGTACATACTGTGGAGGTGGTACCTGCTATGATGACAGCAGTGCATACTGTGGTGGCACCTACTATGATGACACACAGTACATACTGTTGTGGTGGTACCTGCTATGATGACATCAGTACATACTCTGGTGGTACCTGCTATGACAGCAGTACACACTGTGGTGGTGGTTCCTGCTATGATGACAGCAGTACATACTGTGGTGGCACTTGCTATGATGACAGCAGTACATACTGTGTGGCACCTGCTATGATGACAGCAGTACATACTGTGGTGTTACCTGCTGTGATGAGAGCAGTACATACTGTGGTGGTACCTGCTATGATGAGATCAGTACATACTGTGGTGGTGGTACCTGCTATGATGACAGCAGTACATACTGTGGTGGCACTTGCTATGATAACAGCAGTACATACTGTGGTACCTGCTATGATGACAGCAGTACATACTGTGGTGGTACCTGCTATGCTGAGAGCAGTACATACTGTGGTGGTACCTGCTATGACAGCAGTACATACTGTTGTGGTGGTACCTGCTATGATGACAGTAGTACATACTGTGGTGGTGGTTCCTGCTATGATGACAGCATTACATACTGTGGTGGTACCTGCTATGATGACAGCAGTACATACTGTGGTGGTGTTACCTGCTATGACAGCAGTACATACTGTGGTGGTACCTGCTATGATGACAGCAGTACATACCGAGTGGGGTGGTACCTGCTATGATGACAGCAGTACATACTGTGGAGGTGGTACCTGCTATGATGACAACAGTACATACTGTTGTGGTGGTACCTGCTATGATGACATCAGTACATACTCTGGTGGTACCTGCTATGACAGCAGTACATACTGTGGTGATGGTTCCTGCTATGATGACAGCAGTACATACTGTGGTGGCACTTGCTATGATGACAACAGTACATACTGTGTGGCACCTGCTATGATGACAGCAGTACATACTGTGGTGGTACCTGCTATGCTGAGAGCAGTACATACTGTGGTGGTGGTTCCTGCTATGACAGCAGTACATACTGTTGTGGTGGTACCTGCTATGATGACAGCAGTACATACTGTGGTGGTGTTACCTGCTATGACAGCAGTACATACTGTGGTGGTGGCACCTGCTATGATGACAGCAGTACATACTGTGGTACCTGCTATGAAAGCAGTACATACTGTGGTGGTTCCTGCTATGATGACAGCAGTACATACTGTGGTGGCACTTGCTATGATGACAGCAGTACATACTGTGTGGCACCTGCTATGATGACAGCAGTACATACTGTGGTGTAACCTGCTGTGATGAGAGCAGTACATACTGTGGTGGTACCTGCTATGATGAGATCAGTACATACTGTGGTGGTGGTACCTGCTATGATGACAGCAGTACATACTGTGGTGGCACTTGCTATGATGACAGCAGTACATACTGTGTGGTACCTGCTATGATGACAGCAGTACATACTGTGGTGGTACCTGCTATGCTGAGAGCAGTACATACTGTGGTGGTACCTGCTATGACAGCAGTACATACTGTTGTGGTGGTACCTACTATGATGGCAGCAGTACATACTGTGGTGGTGGTTCCTGCTATGATGACAGCAGTACATACTGTGGTGGTACCTGCTATGATGACAGCAGTACATACTGTGGTGGTGTTACCTGCTATGACAGCAGTACATATTGTGGTGGTACCTGCTATGATTGCAGCAGTACATACCGAGTGGGGTGGTACCTGCTATGATGACAGCAGTACATACTGTTGTGGTGGTACCTGCTATGATGACATCAGTACATACTCTGGTGGTTCCTGCTATGACAGCAGTACATACTGTGATGATGGTTCGTGCTATGATGACAGCAGTACATACTGTGGTGGCACTTGCTATGATGACAACAGTACATACTGTGTGGCACCTGCTATGATGACAGCAGTACATACTGTGGTGGTACCTGCTATGCTGAGAGCAGTACATACTATGGTGGTGGTTCCTGCTATGACAGCAGTACATACTGTTGTGGTGGTACCTGCTATGATGACAGCAGTACATACTGTGGTGGCACTTGCTATGATGACAGCAGTACATACTGTGTGGTACCTGCTATGATGACAGCAGTACATACTGTGGTGGTACCTGCTATGCTGAGAGCAGTACATACTGTGGTGGTACCTGCTATGACAGCAGTACATACTGTTGTGGTGGTACCTACTATGATGGCAGCAGTACATACTGTGGTGGTGGTTCCTGCTATGATGACAGCAGTACATACTGTGGTGGTACCTGCTATGATGACAGCAGTACATACTGTGGTGGTGTTACCTGCTATGACAGCAGTACATATTGTGGTGGTACCTGCTATGATTGCAGCAGTACATACCGAGTGGGGTGGTACCTGCTATGATGACAGCAGTACATACTGTTGTGGTGGTACCTGCTATGATGACATCAGTACATACTCTGGTGGTTCCTGCTATGACAGCAGTACATACTGTGATGATGGTTCGTGCTATGATGACAGCAGTACATACTGTGGTGGCACTTGCTATGATGACAACAGTACATACTGTGTGGCACCTGCTATGATGACAGCAGTACATACTGTGGTGGTACCTGCTATGCTGAGAGCAGTACATACTATGGTGGTGGTTCCTGCTATGACAGCAGTACATACTGTTGTGGTGGTACCTGCTATGATGACAGCAGTACATACTGTGGTGGTGTTACCTGCTATCACAGCAGTACATACTGTGGTGGTGGCACCTGCTATGATGATAGCAGTACATACTGTGGCACCTGCTATGACAGCAGTACATACTGTGGTGGTACCTGCTATGATGACAGCAGTACATACCGAGTGGGGTGGTACCTGCTATGATGACAGCAGTACATACCGTGTGTGGTGGTACCTGCTATGATGACAGCAGTGCATACTGACTGTGGTGGTACCTGCTATGACAGCAGTACATAATGTGGTGGTACCTGCTATCATCACAGCAGTACATACTGTGGAGGTTGTACCTGCTATGATGACAGCAGTTTATACTGTGGTGGTACCTGCTATGCTGAGAGCAGTACATACTGTGGTGGTGGTACCTGTTATGACAGCAGTACATACTGTTGTGGTGGTACCTGCTATGATGACAGCAGTACATACTGTGGTGGTGGTACCTGCTATGATGACAGCAGTACATACTGCGGTGGTACCTGCTATGATGACAGCAGTACATACTGTGGTGGTGATACCTGCTATGACAGCAGTACAAACTGTGGTGGTGGTACCTGCTATGATAACAGCAGTGTATACTGTGGTGTAACCTGCTATGATGAGATCAGTACACACTGTGGTGGAACCTGCTATTATTCCAGCAGTGCATACTGACTCTGGTGGTACCTGCTACGATTACAGTGGTGCATACTGTGGTGGTACCTGCTATGATGAGTGCAGTACATACTGTGGTGGTACCTGCTATGATGACACCAGTACATACTGTGGTGGTGGTACCTGCTATGATGACAGCAGTACATACTGGGGTGGTGGTACCTGCTATGATGACAGCAGTGCATACTGTGGTGGTGGTACCTGCTATGATGACAGCAGTGCATACTGTGGTGGTGGTACCTGCTATGATGACAGCAGTACATACTGTCGAGGTGGTACCTGCTATGATGACAGCAGTGCATACTGTGGTGGCACCTGCTATGATGACAACAGTACATACTGTTGTGGTGGTACCTGCTATGATGACATCAGTACATACTCTGGTGGTACCTGCTATGACAGCAGTACATACTGTGGTGGTGGTTCCTGCTATGATGACAGCAGTACATACTGTGGTGGCACTTGCTATGATGACAGCAGTACATACTGTGTGGCACCTGCTATGATGACAGCAGTACATACTGTGGTGTAACCTGCTGTGATGAGAGCAGTACATACTGTGGTGGTACCTGCTATGATGAGATCAGTACATACTGTGGTGGTGGTACCTGCTATGATGACAGCAGTACATACTGTGGTGGCACTTGCTATGATGACAGCAGTACATACTGTGTGGTACCTGCTATGATGACAGCAGTACATACTGTGGTGGTACCTGCTATGCTGAGAGCAGTACATACTGTGGTGGTACCTGCTATGACAGCAGTACATACTGTTGTGGTGGTTCCTGCTATGATGACAGCAGTACATACTGCGGTGGTACCTGCTATGATGACAGCAGTACATACTGTGGTGGTGATACCTATGACAGCAGTACAAACTGTGGTGGTGGTACCTTCTATGATAACAGCAGTGTATACTGTGGTGTAACCTGCTATGATGAGAGCAGTACACACTGTGGTGGAACCTGCTATTATTCCAGCAGTGCATACTGACTCTGGTGGTACCTGCTACGATTACAGTGGTGCATACTGTGGTGGTGGTACCTGCTATGATGAGAGCAGTACATACTGTGGTGGTACCTGCTATGATGAAAGCAGTACATACTGTGGTGGTGGTACCTGCAATGATGACAGCAGTACATACTGTGGTGGTACCTGCTATGATGAGTGCATTACATACTGTGGTGGTACCTGCTATGATGACACCAGTACATGCTGTGGTGGTAGTACCTGCTATGATGACAGCAGTACATACTATGGTGGTGGTACCTGCTATGATGACAGCAGTACATACTGTGGTACCTGCTTTGATGTAAGCAAGTTTTGAAAACGGGAATAGGGCAATTCTAAAGAAATCCACAACCTTCCATTCCTTTGCGCAATTCAAATAATCGATTCTTGGCGCGATCTGGTTTTATTTTATCCTAAATTAATGAGTTATCTTTTTATTTGTATGTTGTTTTTAAGTTTTCAGAATTTTTAAATATATTTCCTCGCTAGTAGCAGTATAGATATCGACTATATAGCACAAAGTACTCACTTGACAGAGTGCCGTGACGAGGCTAGTCCCGTGCAAAGCCTCCTGCCTCTGTCGTCCCGACAGATCTGTTCCTTTCACCTGAAGACGGCCGCTTGCGTTGTGGCTGAAACGTCGTGAGAATTTTATCGTGTTATTTTATTACTTTATTCTCATTCTACGTGACTTTACCGAAAGAACCAAAGAAGATGAATCCTTGCAGTGACGAAAGCTTTAAATCGAAATTTAACCGCCTCTACGGATAGGGATTTCACACAACCTTAAGATCATTCAACAGACTCCGGGACAAGAAAACTCAACTCATCGAGCCTCTCACCTTTCTGAAGAGATGCCGCGACTCTAAGGTAATACCAACCGCATTTACACTAACCTCTGTCCAACCAGCTTAAAAGTCGCTACGAATCTCAATATCGTTCATTGAAGCTCTGTCGTCCCGACAGGCCTGTTCCTTTCACCTGAAGACGGCCGATTGTGTTGTGGCCGAAACGTCGTGATAATTTTATCGTGTTATTTTATTGTTTTATTCTCATTCTACGTGACTTTACCGAAAGAACCAAAGAAGATGAATCCTTGCAGTCACGCTGGAGACGTCCCCACTCGTCCAACCCGAGGCCCAGCAACGCGTCCTGTGCGACCGGCGTGGAGGGTGCCTCATGCCCCTCGACCCCATCCCCGGCCGAGGCAGCAAGGGATGGGGGCGGTACCACGTCAGGCTGTCTACAATGCCCCGCACCAAGAAAGCAAGCACACCGGCCGTCGGTCGGCAGTCGCGACAACCCGTCGGCGTTCCCGTGTTGAATCCCCTACCGGTAAACGACGGTGAACGCAAAGTCCTGGAGGATCTCGAGCAAACGCAAGAGCTGTCCAGACGGTTGGTCCACTCGCAAAGCATACTGTAGTGCCGCGTGGTTGGAGCGTACCATGAAATGCCTGCCATGCAGGTGAGGGTCTAAATTGCTGCACAAAAAACGATAGCGAGTAACTCGCGGCACATCACGCAGTAACGCTGCTCTGCGGGTGACAGCACCCTGCTACCATAGGCAACGACGCGCTCCACTCCATTTACAATTTGTGACAGCACCCCCCCCCCCCCAAATTCCGGTTTTGCCAGTGACCGTATCCAGAATGCATGGAGCGATAAAGTCTGGATAGGACAAGGGAGGAGCATCAACCAGTGCTTGTCGGATAGCATCGAACGAGGCCTGTTCCAACTCCCCCGAATGGAATTTTACGCCTTTTGCCATTAATGAGTGGAGGGGCTTCGCAATGAATGTGAATCCCGTGACAAACCGCCGATAATACGAGGCGAAGCCGATAAAACTCCGCACCTCCCCAACAGAGGTGGGAGTCGGCCATGAGCGTATGCAATCGGTCTTCTCCGGGTCAGTGGCAATGCCCGAGCGGCTAACAACATGCCCCAAGTAACGAACAGAATCCCGAATCAGGTGGCACTTCTGCCGTTTGAATTTCAGGTTAGCCGCACACATTTGAAGGAAAACTGCCTTCAACCACTCGAGGTGTTCATCGAAAGTTCTGCTGAACACGATGAGATCGTCGAGGTAGATTAGGTAAGAATCCCACTGGAGCCCAGCGAGGACCAGCTCCATCAGGCGCTGGGACGTCGCCGGGGCCAAGTGGATACCCATAGGAAGCCTGTTGAATTCGAAAAGTCCCTGCGGTGTGCGAAAGGTTGGGACGCGTCATCAAGGGGCAGCTGCCAAAACCCCAAGAAGAGATCCAAGGTCAAGCAGTAGCATGCACCCGCTAAGACATCGAGCGACTCGCCCATTTTGGGAAGCGGGTACGCGTCGGCCACCAAAATTGTATAAAGTTTCCTGAAGTCCACACAAAACCGGAGGCTACTGTCGTGTTTCTTCACAAGAACGATCGGCGCACCCCATGGGCTATTCGATGTCGCAATGATATCGGCCACCAACATATTGTTGACGGCCACCCGCACATACTCCTTCTCGACCGGGCTCAACCGGAATGGGTTTTGACGAATTGGGGCGGCATCACCCGTGTCAATGTGGTGGCTAAGTAATTTTGTACAGCCAATGTCGAATTTCCTTTGACTGAAAACATCGGTGAAATTGCTCAGCAACGTACGCAACTTAGCACGCTGTAACTGTGATAATTCAGCACAACCGGAGCAAAGCGCGTTGAGCCACCCCTCGTCAGGACCTGGCTTGGTAGCGGGACGGGACACGTCCACCACGTGACCCACCATCAAATCCCCCGAAGGGGCCGGCGTCGCGTGAGCGAGCACTATCCCCTAAGGGATGACGGCTGTTTTCAACCCAGGGTTAAGGATCTGAATAAAGGGCTCGCGGTCGCCTCGCACGAGCGTTTGTGCACAAATGAGATCTGATGCCCGTGCCGCCGAACACGAAGGCCCGATCAAAACGCCCCCCACGAACGTGTCGAAGTCAAGAAGTTTCCGAAGCCGGAGGGGAACCAGCATCTGAGACCCAGGAGGAATGCGAACTGTATACGACACCAACGCCTCAATTCGCCCGTGGAACTGTAATGAAGGCGGTGAGGGCGTTGTCGTCCAGCATGGCCGGGAGGGCGCGGAGCGCCTCAGCCACCGACCAGCCGGACATCTCTTTGTGGGAGATGAACCGACGTTCGAATGCCGCCCAGTCGCCACCGGCCGCAGAGAACGCCTTCAGCTCCGGCAGACGTTGCTGGACATGAGGCGCGCGTTCGTTGGCCAGCGACGCGGATGTAGCTGGTCCCGCATCACCAGTGCTGGGCAAGATGTCGCTCGGCGGTGAGGGTCGCGGCGCCGATGACGTGGCGTCGCTTGGTTGGACCCCGCTTGGGCCGGAAATGACGTGGCTTCCAGCGGCTACTGCATGCCTGGCAGAAGTACCCCCCTGATATGGCGGGAAATTCAAAATGTATGGCGGGAGCGGTGGTCGCAGTGTCGGTTGGGCGCTGCGCCGCCTACCCCCGTCCCACAGCAGCCTCTGAGCACCGTATGTCGCCCAGGATGGAGGCAGTAGCGTGGAGCAGCTCCATGAGATGGAGAAGCACCTCTTGCAGCGGAGCTCCTGACGACGGAGGAGCGGCGGGCGGTGAAACGAATGACCGCTCATCCGGCAGTGCAGCGCCATTGTCGGCCGGAGTCGCCGGCCCCGCAGCTGCACGCTCGCCGAGGTCGCCGTCCGGGCTCTGGGTACGTGTTTTACCCCGCGTCTCCATAGCCACTTCTGACACCAAATATAGTGAGTTCTTAGAGACACTCGCAGAGGCCACGTGTTTATTATATATAACGCACAACAGTAACAGTCTCCTGTACAGCCTAGGAACACAGGCTCCGGCCAATGTGCCTAACACTGGCTATGCTCTCAGGTCCTCCGGCTACAAGTTACCAAGGAGAGGCTACTTGACCCGACCCAGCCAAGGTACGGGTCCTGACCACTAGCTTTCTCGGACCCGGCCCTTACAAGGACATCAGGCCGGGAGTCTCACCACTGGCCCACAGAGCCCCGGCCCTTACAAAGACAGAGGGGCTAGGGGTCCCAGGGTCCTAGGCTGGCTGGTCTTCTGGCTTCTCTCTTGGACTGGCCCTGAACCTCTGGAGAGGTCCGGCTTTTATACACCTTCCCAACGGAGAGGCAGGGTCCCGGGGCATCCTAGGACACCCCGCAGCCCCTTCCTGTTTTTGGGCTGGGGAATGCAGCGACCCCCTTGCCGATACGAGATACCGCCCCTGATGGGCCCTGTCTACCACTGCAGGTAAGTGCAGCCCATCTAAAGCGCTACACACCAAAACCAGTCCACAGGTGGCTTGCACTGAACACATGCATTCCTAGAAGGCCGTGGTATTTATAGTTTGTGTAAAACATTCCTTTGTTTCGTGTAGAGAACGATGAATGAAAGATGTCTGCTGATCTGTTTTATAGCAAGGAGGTAATTTTAAGACCACATTTGAAGGCATCACGGATTTTTGTTACAGATTTGTATTCTAGCCTAGGTTTTATTGAATTTTAACTTCCATTTAAATAAAACTTTACTTATATATGTGTCCATTGAAATCCCACCTCGTTTACCACATGTTTACTTAAATATGTAGAAGCTCCCTCTGAAGACGTCACCTCAAATTAACGAGTGGGTTACGTCAGGGCCTCCCGCTCTCTCTGGCTTGTGACGTCACCAAGAGCAGAACTCGCCTCCAAGGAATCTAACGACTGCACTGTCTTGGAATGCATTTACACGGTAATCAAATCTTCACAACTGCCAGGGAACACACATTAAAAACCACTTCAAGTATACTTGGAAGGCCTTATGAATTGTTTTGAAACTGAAACACGCGTAAGAAGGTCAACAGGAAGCAGAGTCTGAGATTGACGTGTGAAATTCGAAGTTCCATAAGCCCATATTTTGTGATGCAAGGACCAGAAGAAGATGGCCACTGGGAAACGTTACCATTCGTGAAGGTGACCTGTGAAGGCTCTCGGGTTTGACTTCCAGGTCGTTACTAGAGCCCGAGACAAATCCCAGCCATTTGTGGAGGTTTGGGAAGACTGTTAGGACAATGTAGAGTAGAAGCATACAGCATGTGTGACCATACGTTTTGGGGAGACCTGTAACCAGGAGCATGAGACACAGAAACGCCATAGCATGCACATTGGGATATAAAAAATATTTGTATTTATATGCTGCTTAATTACCAAATCAACTCAAAGTGGCTTGTATCATATCTCATCTCAAATATTCGATGGCCACCACCATGGTTTAACTGTCCCTGTGCTGCGCAAGTTGACTCAGCAACAGTCTGTCAGTGGACATTCGTCTATCAGTAGGGGTCGATGATTGGTGCGTAATCTCAGGTGGGTAGCTTTTGCATACTTTTTTCTAAATGTTAACAATTACACCAGCATGCAATGGCCTATTTTAAATGACATCGGAGGAATTTTAACATCCACTGTGAAGCAGATGGTGCATATTCTTATTAGGCTAATGTAGCCGCAGTCATAACCAGAGCTGCCTGCCGGATTGAACCTTGAACCTCATCAAAGGGAGATAACCTTTACAATTCATGACCTGAAAAAACACTTCCTGAACAAATCCTCTTTCAATCTTGTTTTGTACCTTGCTCAACTACACCGTTCCATAGCCCCCATCATAATAAAGACTGCCGCTTACTAAGATTCTTAATGAACCCTCACTTCCTCATGATAATCCAGCTAAGCTGTGAAATCCATGTCCAGATTTTTACATTACCATATTTCAACGTGGCAACTAGCCATGCAGGACTGACCTGCAACACCGCTGTTATTGTATGTCTTTCTTGTGTAGTTTGCCTTCGTCTGTCTGATGACTTCACCTCAATCTGGGGCTTAATCTATGCAGGCACAATACACTGCACTATGAATCAAAAACACTACACTACATATAATGTTTCTGTGTGTACAGCCAGCAGGTGGGATGTACAGTTAGCTTGCACAGAAACCTGCCATTATTTAAAATTAATAAAGTAATATATCAGACTCAAAAGGGATTGAAAACGAAAGTGCAGCAGGCACGCCCGACATTAAACATGTTTTTTATATTATGAAAATGCAATTGTAACAAGTATTAAACCTAATGGAAATATTAAATTCATTTAAAAAAGAAAGTGCGTGAAAAAAACTATTCTAAACACATCTTGGGAGCATCCAGAAAGGCGCCGTCACACCTGACAGCCACTGTCAAAGCAATGTCCAACAATATTTATACTATACTAGCGGTAAGTACCCGGCGTTGCCTGGGCGAAAAAGACAAACACACATCGACTTACACACACTTTCTATGTTCATGAGTTTAGTGGAAGAAGCAAGGATCAGAAATATTATTTGTCCGCGCACAAACATTATGATTGTAATATTTGCAAGGTGATTATTTATTAAATAGGTTTCTATCATAGTGACCCAAAAATATTTGTTGTGAGCACACACTATGGTGTGTATAGCATTGTGATAAATGAAACATTACTTGAAATGTTTGTAGCTATGTGGCGTAACAGAAAGAGGCAATGAATATGAAATCCTGCAGTCACAAAGGCTGTAAGTGAAGATAAGTAATGTAATAAAAGGAAGGTGATATTTGCATAAAGAGGTGTATTTGAATGTGAGTTGACACAATAATAAAGATGAAAGTAATGGCCAAGTTACGAACAAAAAATTTGTTGTGAGCACACAAAAAAATTCAAAATTTCCAAGGTGATGAACAAAACGACAGTTTTGGATGTACGTGATTGTAGCATAATAAGCAAGAAAATTGTACTCACCATAGCCGTGGTGAGGCCTAGTCCCGTGCGGAGCCCCCATCGTAGCCTAGATTGCCGAGCCGGCGGAGGTGGCATGTTGCCAGGCTGTGGGCTGGGCCGCTACCCCCGCACCCCCTCCGACCATCCCCCCGCCCGTGCAACAATAGCGCTATCTAGGCACTATAATATTATTATGAACCAAAATTATTTGTTGTGAGCACACAATCAAAAACAATAGAATATTCCCTTTGCATAAACGTTTGAACGTGAGTTGACACAATAATAAAGATGAAAGTAATGGGCAAGTTATGAACAAAATCAAATTGTTGTGAGCACACAAAAAAATTCAATATTTTCAAGGTGATGAATAAAAATAAACAGTTTTGTACGTACGTGAATGTAGCCCCCGTCCTGGCCTAGATTGCCGAGCCGGCGGAGGTGGCACATTGCCACGCTGGGAGCTGTATGTTGGTTATGAAAATTTTGATGAAAATAATACAAATTAAATGAAATTTGGAAAGATGCGTAAATATCCGAAATCATGTTAATTGTTGTAGTTATGCGCACAAATAATGCTAATTCGAGAGATAATCGTATTAATTTATGCGAGTGGGTGAGATTATGCTAATGATAGCCTTTATGATAATTAGGCCCCGCCTCGTTGACGAGGGGCGTATCATCAATTGGGATAAAACAATTAATCGTATGAAGTTATGCCAGTGTGATGCAAGTATACCAGCGTAAGCTCCGCTTCGTTGTTTAACTTCGTATTATCGATCGGTATAGAACAATTATTCTCACTTTAACATTTACTGACTGTATTAGTGTGTTTATGCCAGGTCTCCAAATTCAGATCTCAACGCAGAATACAGTTCTTATAAATAATATTATTATGCATGAAATTCAGGAAAGAAACACGCAACCACTTCTGCGTTAATCAATTTTATTTTCTAACGAAATCTTAACTCTAAAAGATGCAACTCTCAGCTTGGGATTATAAATACAGTACCATCGGGAAATCCCTCAGGTTGTAGTAAATTTAACCATCAATTGATTGCGTTGTTTCACTTTGGCAATGGCACATATGATTAATTCCACCGCGTAACGCGAGCTTAATTGGTGTTAGGAAGAGTCGTTAAAACATGCATGCACGCTATTCTAAACAAAAAACTTTAACACTATAATATGCAAATTCATATACTTGAAATTGGCCACACAGTACTGCACTCATTCATTGATCCATATGCAACCCTCAATACAATTCTTGTCACATTGTTAACAGGGTAGCAGAACCATTGATTATTATGCAGAGTAACCTGAGCTGGTACGGCAATTAGGAGCGAAAGGTCCTTAATATTATGCAACGATATTCATACGAAAAGGCATTCAAAACAATTACTATTCCCCAAAGGCACAAGTATACGTCAATAGATTCATCATGCTCATTCATTGATCCATCTGCAACCCTCAATGCGATTCTTGTCACATTGTTAACAGGGCAGCAGAACAATTGATTACTTCTCCTGGGTACCACGAGCATATGGAAAATACGAATAAGAGTCCTTAAAAGTTCATCCGACGATATTCATGCGAAAAGGCAGTCAAAACAATTATTATCTCAAAGGCATAAATATACGTCAATAGATTCATCGGCACAATTGTATAATTAAAGAAATGGCTTGGAGTAAGGGCGTGCGATGGTGTACGTTTCTCTCACAGGAGATTAATTAATTCGTGGACAAGATTGTATGATAAGGAAACCAGGTTAACACGATATTCTCCCCGTGAGCGTAGCTCCATGGCGAAGGTGTCAAGGATAAATTCGTATTGATGAATCTATTGGTAATTTATGCGATTAGAAGTACAATCCAAAACAAAGAATTAAGAAGGAAAAAAAATATTATCAATGTACTTATAAACGACGGATTGTTATCACTCGGTCTGCTGCGATGCCTTCATGGCCACTGATTGTTCACGTATTTGATGATCAGGCTTCTTGCTAATGATTCGTGTATGTATTGAGTGATATGGATTGGGTTGAGTTGGTCAGTGTTCAGAATCAATTCTTTGCATCAAGCAGATGCCAGGTGATGTGGTGGTAGTGTGGGGCAGTGTGGATATCATACGAACAGCGGTCGGCTGGAGTTCGGCTGATGCAGGTTGACAAGTTGACATGGTGCTGTAGTCACGATGATCCGTCGGTAGATGGCGTTAGTAGCTCGTCCGCTCGCAATGGGCGCGGTTGTACGCCGTCGGCGTGATGATCCGTCGGCAGGTGGCGTTCACCGCTCGTTTGCAAATAGCTGGCACGGTTGTTTGGTGGATCTCGGTTGCGCGCTCTCTGGCGATGAACGATGCACGTTCGTTGCGATACTTCTTCTGATGATGCTGCATTCGCACGGCGTAGCCTGTCGCTAAACAGGGAGTCTCGCCATTCTGGGCGAGTTGTAGGGTCTTCTTCTGCGTCGGTAGTGGTTGATCTTCAGGTTGGTCGCCGTTTTCTTCCGCTGGCCAATGCTGAACTGCTGGTCGCTGAGCTGGTCCGCTGGAGGCTCGCGGGCCTCCTTTTTATGTTAAAATTTCTCCTTCTGGTTCCGCCTTCTTACAAGGGGTGGAGCTCCCTTTGATCCTGCTTTGTGTCGTGGGACTGGGGCATACGTGTCTGTATGTGTGTGCATGTGTGTGTCATTTATGGGTTTTGTCACCTCCCTCAAAACATTCCGCCATCAAGAGAGTCCAGATGCTTCAAATCGTCCCGAAGGCGTCCCTCTGTCTGCATTATACAATCTGGAGGGAGGGGCGGGCCTCCTTCAGTCGAGCCCTCTCCCCCCGGCATGACCTTTTCCGACGCACAAAGGGTGGGTTAAGGCTTTTAAAGTTAACATTTATTCTATCATATTGGTACCGTATCACTCGCAGTTACGATTCTGTATGTGACTCAAGGTCTGTTGTGGTAGTTTTTCCATCGTGGTGTTTGATTTATTCTCAAGGGAAGATGCTCTTTTGAGCGTATGCATATTCTTATCACGTGCTGCGGGAAGACAAAGGCGGCCGGGAGGTTCTCTTTCTCTCTCTGGCTAGCCCTCGGTTTAACGTCGCTCAAATATCATTTGGTTTTATGTTTAACAAGGTTTGTGATTTACCCAGTCATCCTGACCCTTCCTCAGGATTTATTAATTTTCGTCATTCCGTGTGTATGCTTTATCATTGATATAATTTTATTTCCGATATCCTGAGCCAAGAGGTAAGCCTCTCGATGGTTGGAATTCGTACTCCTTGGTGTTTGCAAGGTCGGGTAGCGGGCAAGGTATATCTCAATTTAAGGTGAATAGCGTTAGCATTAATGTTATGTGTGACATTATGTATTGTAATTTTTTCTTTAACTAAATCTTATTGCTTGGTTTCACTGGCAGCTGCGGAGCTTTAAGGAGTTCCTTCCCGCCCCCTTCCCCTTTGATCCCTCTCTGCTTGTGCAGGGGTGTTGCCGTCTGTCTGGTGTGTGTGTGTGTTGTTTATTAAGTCATCGCTCTTCCGTGGGCGCAGATGGCCCCTGCAATAATTCCTTGGCTCTGGTGTTAACTCCTGCTCTCCTGCGCTGCAGGAAGACAAAGGCGGCCGGGGTCTCTCTGGAACACAGTTTATCCTGGTTTCGTAAGCTTGACCCGTTTGTCTCATCCCTTCTGGGTAACCCTGGATTTAACACTACATCATTATTGTTGTTAATGTTCCCCAAGATTTGTGATTTGACATTGTATTAACTTTTGCTCCGCCTGTATCCGGGGGGTCCTCGCTATCATGCCTGAGTCATCATTTACTTTATTTTATACCTGATGTCCTGAGGTTAGAGAATTCGCTTTGACTTAGGCATAACTCGGACTGCTAGGATTATTCTTGGCGCTTTGGTCAGGTCGTGTAGAAAATTATTAAAGGTGAAAATGACATTTAGTATCGAATTAATAAATGGGTAATGATTCACTGATGTAGATTGTGGCCTGGTTTTTAATTGGAGTGAGTGTGGGGGTCGATAATGTTAGCTTATTCTTGTTGTTGAATTTTGAACTTTAACCGTTGTTTTAATAGCAAATAAGAGGAAAACGGTTTAACTTGCTTGTATGCTGGCGTCACTATGTCTGCGGGTTGACGGAGGGGGGGGGGGGGTCCTTGAAGTCTCGAATTCCCCCTTCCCTCTTGGTGACCCCGGCGGCTGTGTTACATCAAGTAGGTTTGTTTGTGAAATCGTACTTTGGCAATCTGGAGATTCTGCAGATAGTCGCTAACCTTCCTTTGCCCCGGAGTTTATTATTTACTTAGTTTTAACGGCCTTGTTACGATCTCCAGCTGCTGTTTGCTGGTCCTTGTCGTAGCGGGTGTTATTTATTTATTTCGGTTACTATTAAAAAAACATATATCGGTAAATATTATTATTGATATTAATTATGGAAAAAGGGCCGTATACAACATCCCCCCCCCACCAGCCCCTGGCCGTGCAACAATAATGCTATATAAGCACTATATTTTAATTATCTACAGACTCTGTAGTATAAACTGCATGCATCGTGTTGCGGGGGGGGGGGGGCAAAAGAGGACATCACACTGTGAAGAAATACCCGCAGTGTTATGTGTATATTTATTGCATGAAAATGTCCCGCCCGCCCCAAGGAACGCATATCACTTGGCAGGGTCCGCCCCCCCCACCGAATGCACGTGACTGACTTATGGTGTGGTACCTGACAAAAAAATGTTTACGTAAACCCCACCGTTTGAGAGCCAAATCCCTCGCAAGCGCGTGAACACACACAGAGACAGGCAGACGAAAAATGACATTTATAAATAATAATAATAATAATTTCATATGTAACCATTAAAACACGATCCTAAATATACATTTGTAAAGGCAGCAAAATACTTTGCATTCCAACTATTACACTTCTGCACTCAAAATACTTAACATGTACAGCAAGCTCTTCTCTGATTGGATGATGCCAAGCCCGTATACATTCATGTAATGAGTGAAGCCTGTGAATAACCTGAATGCTATTCAACCGCATTGTCTCACACTCCTGAATACAAATCTGTCTAGACTCAATTTCACAAGTGCTGGTCCCTCGTATAGCCTTTTACAGTCCCTCCATGGGATCAACTGGCCAATGGGCACACACCACAAGTATCATCAAAGCCACCTGCTCAGCCTTTTAGACAATTTCACTCAGTAGAGTAATTGTGCTATTTTACTGAACGTATTTTGGAAGTTATATTTCCATGAATTAGACATGTGCCCGGGACTCGTGAAGAGAAGGCTCCGTACGAGTGTAGTGACACAAATACTGTCACGATAGTGTTAGCACCAGCCACTATTTTAGGAGTGTTTCTGAGTGCTAGGAACCTCCCTAGGAGGCTTGAGGGACACGTGACAGGGAGCCAAGAGCTCCTGACTTGATACAGCAGGGGGGTTGGCTGAGGGCGGAGCGAGACCACAGCCAGGGAAATAAGGGGGAGCCCCGACAGGAAATCGTGGTTCATTTTTCAGTTTCAGTTTTATTTATTTGGTATAGCCCTGTGCGCCATTCGGCTCTTGAATCAGGTGCAACCGCAACAAACAAAAACATGAACATTGTGGGGATCATCACAGTTTGTATACACACACACAGTACACACAGTGTATACACAGTTTGTACACAGTACACGCAGTGTATACACAGTGGACACACAATGTTCACGTTGTTGTTGAGCTCGCACCCAAGGGGTCCATGTCCAAGAGAGGGAGCAATGGAATAGGAACCCCGCTCTCTGACGTCACAACTCCGCATTACCTCATCGGCGTGAGACGCGAGGGGGAGGTGTAACCCGCTAGTTACGTCATGTCACCAAGGTTTTCACTCCCCCCCCCAACCCCCCTCCACCGCGAGTTCACTCACATGTGGGCCTAATTCATTAACATAATTTATTAAGCTACACCGCCGCACATTGGATAGGGGAGTGTGTTGCACCCTGCACGTGACGTCATGTCACCTCCTGCTGACGCGTGACGTCACGATATACCAGGAAGCTGCCGATCTGCGCGCCTGCGCTCACTGAGATCCGAGGTGAGAAGTTCACATCGTGGTGGTTGTGGTGGTTGTTGTTGTTTACCCAGGTAGAGCCTCGCGCCTTCTCTCTCTCGTAGGGACATCAATTGAGTAGCAGCGAGTATGGAATCGATGTCCAGGTTGGAACATTACAACGCGGGGCCTTGCCTTGCGGGGCCTTGCCTCCTGCCCTCGCCTGACTGCATTTGTCTTCTGTGGTTCTTTCGGTAAAGTCACGTAGAATGAGAATAAAATAAAATAAGGCGATAAAATTCTCACGACGTTTCGGCCACAACACAAGCGGCCTTCCTCAGGTGAAGAAACAGAGTCTATCCAGGAGACAAGAGCCCGAGTGGACCCCGTCACGCCACAGGACTGAGTCTTATTAAGGCTGTGTGGGTGGAGTTGGATTAGCATGTTACCAGCGGAGGAGGAAGGGAGAGAGCTGGTGGAAACAAACACTAATTAATACAAAATCAAGTTCCGCAGCCAAGGTGCGCCGCCGTGTACCGAGCTGCACCATGACATGCATAGGGACCTCTATGCAATAAAATACCATACCTTCAAATCCAAACTGCATGTTATAACGTAGACAAATTCACCTTTGAATTATACAATGCGTTACTTTATACTACCCTCTACTACCCTATACTTACTCATTGGTTCTATTCGAATAGAACCAAAGATTATGGATCCTTGCAGTCACGAAAGCTTTAAATCTAGAATACCCTATACATTAGACAATAAAAAAAATATTAGACATTGTAACATTTATTATGTCTTATCTATGAATCCAACTAAATGCCACACTAATGTATATTCACTATGCAATTACGATGCTACATCTTGCCTTATGAGTAAAGTTACACATTACAATGTTATACTACCAAGAGTCGTAGTGTAGGAATATGTTTTACCCTTTTAACTGGCACAAAAACTGACACCTTTATTCAAGGCATCATGTTTGCAATAACCACAACACAAGCAGTCAAAATGCAAACAAAAAAGACAACTCTGATAATAATATGCACTGTCCTTGAATTTGATTGGTCCACACCCGAGACGGCTTTTCTTAGAGCCTAGTCTCCATTGGTGTTGGACCAGAAGACGCCAAAAGGCGTACAACTCAAAAACAGCGCACTATCAGAGTATTGAGCCGGTTGGCTTGCAAAGAACCTCCGTCTTGGAGAAGTCAACCGGCGACCATGAGATATTCGTTCATGAGGCCATCCACATATACAAGCACAGAGACAATTTCAACCGAGAAGATGGATTCTGGCTTAGTAACCATTGGAAAGATGTTCTTAATTAATTGTATTTTACGGTGACCTTCAGACTGTATGATAGTTGGGTAGTGCAGCCCCTTTGGCGTCCATGTACTAGGTGCCTCTGTGGATGTGTAAACTTTGACTTTAACATAGCTATTTCTGTAACCAGTCACAAGCTAATCCCTCCGCTGTTTCAATGTTAAATTCTCCTGTTTGATTTGTGAACTCCTTTTTCAAGGTGCCTCACTTCTCTTACCCAGATTAAAAGACGCTACGAATCTTAGTAGTATAACATTGTAATGTGTAACTTAACTCATAAGGCAAGCTATAGCATCGTAATTGCATAGTGAATATACATTAGTGTGGTATATAGTTGGATTCATAGATAAGACATAGTATAATGTTACAATGTCTAATATTTTTTTATTGTCTAAAGTATAGGGTAGTATAAAGTAACGCATTCATAATAAAGGTTTTTGGGTTAGATCGCGTTTATTTATAAATGTGTCGTAACCCTCCACCACCCGACACGGCCAATCAGCATCATCGGGCAATTCGCCAGAATGGTAAAGCCCTCGCTTGCTCCCGGTTTTATATAGAGCAGAAGAGTGACGTCATCACTTAACTCATCAGGTGCAGTGATTAGAGGCGGAGGGGGGGGTAATGTAATTATATAATCGATTAGTAATCAAGACGCTCGTACATCGGGCAAAAACAGTGTCAGATGGTGAGAGTCTAGTGAGAGAGATTAAACACGTTAAAGACGCACTACGACAGAATGGCTACAATAATGCTCAAATTAACAGAGCACTGAATGCCAAATCACGATCGCAAAGCAATACTACTGAAAGCGACCAGATTGTTAAAACAATAAAAAATTCCATATATCTCAGGAGTAACTGACAAATTAGCCCGCGTTTTGCAAAAGCAAAACATTACAGTAAGATTTGGTACAGTACACAAAATTCAAAAACTAGTATCTTGCACTAAAGACGCATTACCTAAACTATCAACAGAAGGTGTATATCGGATTAATTGTTCATGTGGCAGCTGCTACATTGGGCAGACGGGACGTAACATCAGCGTAAGACTAAAAGAACATCAGAGAAATATTAAATTATCTCAAACACAACTGTCGGCAGTGGCAGAACATGCTTGTCAACAAGGACACTCAATTGATTTTGACAATGTTGCAGTGGTGTGTAAAACTAATTATTACTGGCAAAGACTAATTAGAGAATCCATTGAAATTGAGAGGAACAAGAATAACTTTAATCGCTCTGACAGCTACCGGCTTAGTGCGGCCTGGAAGCGTATTATTAAATAATACACATTACATTTTGATTTAAAGAATTACTAATCTACAACTCATTACTAATCATAACCAATGACTGATTACTAATCGATTATATAATTACATTACCCCCCCCTCCGCCTCTAATCACTGCACCTGATGAGTTAAGTGATGACGTCACTCTTCTGCTCTATATAAAACCGGGAGCAAGCGAGGGCTTTACCATTCTGGCGAATTGCCCGATGATGCTGGAAGTATTTACCAGCGAAACGTCGTACTCAAACTGTAAATGTGGATTAACTCTTCAACACACCGGTGGGCTGAAGTAGTGAATTATTTGTCTTTTGTCAACGTGACACTTTTCTTTGCTGATTGGCCGTGTCGGGTGGTGGAGGGTTACGACACATTTATAAATAAATGCGATCTAACCCAAAAACCTTTATTATGAATAATATTGGTCGCGAAAGCCTACGTGTTAAACTGACTAACCTCTATGGGGAGGATACTTTTCTTAAAACCAGAAAATTGGAGAAGCTTCGCATTAAGCGGATGAAATTGATATCTTCACTGGCGTTCCTCAAAAGGTGCAGAGATTCAAAGGTAATACCAAACGCAGTTAAAATAACACATCACATAAAGTCTTCTAAAGCTAACCAAATACTACACAAAGCTAGCGAATTATTATTAATAGAGAGAATACAGCACAATAGGAGTGAATTATCTTACATTTCGGAATCGCTAAAGCAGTTACACTTAGATATAAGCAATAGTGTATCTATGCATTATTGGAATATAATCGATAACATAACACAACAATCGGCTGATAATGTGTTTAAACTAACAAAAACTAACCAAATTAATAAATTTTCTAGACTACATAATAAACAAATCCCTACTGAAAACCAAAAATGTAAAAACAAAACTGTACTGAACTTGACCAACACTGTATTAACCGGTGACATGGTCTCTATCCTTTCTAAAGGCCTTAACTTTGCCGTTACCCCACGCACAATTCCAGTGGATGAGATAATTGCTGAGGTAGAATCAGCAGTTAGACTCCTTCCACATAATGAGGCAGAGATGACTAGACATGAGGTTGCTAAAATAATTGAGAATAGCAAAGTTCCAAAAGTAAATATTAGCTCTAACGAGGCAAAAGCCTTAAGAGAGCTGCGTGTAAATAAGGATATCCAAATCCTAGCAGCTGATAAAGGCCGCACTACTGTAGTGATGTCACGAGCCGATTATGATAATAAAATTAGAAATTTACTAGAGGAAAGTACCTACATTAAAATTAAACGAGATCCAACTAATACTTTAGAACGTAAGACCACTGCAATAATTGCAAATTAATTAATCCCTAAAAATGAGCAATACCTAATTAAGCCAAGGGCCTCAAAACCACCTAGACTCTATGGGCTACCAAAGATTCATAAAATCGGCATCCCATTACGACCCATAGTCAGTACAATTGGCTCTGCCACATATCAATTAGCAAAATATATAACCAAACAAATACAGCCCTACATCGGTAAGACATCTTCATTCATAAAAAATTCAGAACATCTTGTGAATGTGATTAAAGATATTAAACTTACTCCTGATGATATTCTGGTAAGCTTTGATGTGATTTCTCTATTCACTAAGGTTCCAGTGGACGAATCGCTTAAATTACTTGATACACTAGTAAAGAATACCGGTTTACAAAAAGATATTCCGAAACTTGCTGGCCATTGTTTAAATAACACTTACTTCTTATGGAGAGGGGATTTCTTTAAACAAAAGGAAGGAGCAGCAATGGGTTCTCCTTTATCCCCTGCTATAGCAAATTTGTACATGGAAAACTTTGAAATAAGAGCACTTGCCTCGAGCACATTAAAACCATCCTTTTAGTTTAGGTATGTGGATGACACTTTGGTTGTCTGGCCACATGGTAAAGATACACTTAATGATTTTCTAAATCATCTCAATGCACAAAACCCGGCCATCCAGTTCACCATGGAAATGGAGGTGAATAACACACTCCCATTCCTAGATATTTTGCTTGGACATGGCCTAAACGGTAAAATAACACACAGCGTTTACAGAAAGCAAACGCACACTGATGCCTATCTGAATGCAGAATCACATCATCATCCAGCTCAAAAATCCTCTCTTATCAAGACGCTCGTACATCGGGCGAAAACAGTGTCAGATGGTGAGAGTCTAGTGAGAGAGATTAAACACGTTAAAGATGCACTACGACAGAATGGCTACAATAATGCTCAAATTAACAGAGCACTGAATGCCAAATCACGATCGCAAAGCAATACTACTGAAAGCGACCAGATTGTTAAAACAATAAAAATTCCATATATCTCAGGAGTAACTGACAAATTAGCCCGCGTTTTGCAAAAGCAAAACATTACAGTAAGATTTGGTACAGTACACAAAATTCAAAAACTAGTATCTTGCACTAAAGACGCATTACCTAAACTATCAACAGAAGGTGTATATCGGATTAATTGATCATGTGGCAGCTGCTACATTGGGCAGACGGGACGTAACATCAGCGTAAGACTAAAAGAACATCAGAGAAATATTAAATTATCTCAAACACAACTGTCGGCAGTGGCAGAACATGCTTGTCAACAAGGACACTCAATTGATTTTGACAATGTTGCAGTGGTGTGTAAAACTAATTATTACTGGCAAAGACTAATTAGAGAATCCATTGAAATTGAGAGGAATAAGAATAACTTTAATCGCTCTGACAGCTACCGGCTTAGTGCGGCCTGGAAGCGTATTATTAAATAATACACATTACATTTTGATTTAAAGAATTACTAATCTACAACTCATTACTAATCATAACCAATGACTGATTACTAATCGATTATATAATTACATTACCCCCCCCTCCGCCTCTAATCACTGCACCTGATGAGTTAAGTGATGACGTCACTCTTCTGCTCTATATAAAACCGGGAGCAAGCGAGGGCTTTACCATTCTGGCGAATTGCCTGATGATGCTGGAAGTATTTACCAGCGAAACGTCGTACTCAAACTGTAAATGTGGATTAACTCTTCAACACACCGGTGGGCTGAAGTAGTGAATTATTTGTCTTTTGTCAACGTGACACTTTTCTTTGCTGATTGGCCGTGTCGGGTGGTGGAGGGTTACGACACATTTATAAATAAACGCGATCTAACCCAAAAACCTTTATTATGAATAATATTGGTCGCGAAAGCCTACGTGTTAAACCAAAGTAACGCATTGTATAATTCAAAGGTGAATTTGTCTGTGTTATAACATGTAGTTTGGATTTGAAGGTATGATATTGTATTGCATAGTGGTCCTTATGCATGTCATGGTGCAGCTCGGTACACGGCGGCGCGCCTTGGCTGCGGCACTTATTTTGGATTAATTAGTGTTTGTTTCCACCAGCCCCCCTTCCTCCTCCGCCCCGGGTGGGGGCTGGTAACATGCTAATCCAACTCCGCCCACACAGCCTTAATAAGACTCAGTTCTGGCGTGACGGGGTCCACTCGGACTCTGTCTCCTGGATAGACCTGTTTCTTCACCTGAGGAAGGCCGCTTGTGTTGTGGCCGAAACGTCGTGAGAATTTTATTGTCTTATTTTATTTTATTGTTTTATTCTCATTCTACGTGACTTTACCGAAAGAACCAAAGAAGATGAATCCTTGCAGTCACGAAAGCTTTAAATCGAAATGATTGCATTTGCTTTAATTATCTGCTTAAGTTTAATATGTCATCACCTATCTCACTACTTTGAAACTTTGTTTCTTTTAAATATTTCTAGAGTTTTTAATCTTACGAAGGCCAAGCCCACTTGAGCTATACCGCTCTTTTTCAGACGCGACCTGCCCACAACAAAGTGGCTTATCAACGTGTGGAAATGTATATTGGTCAAATACTCTAAACACGTGGTCATTTTGACACTGAATGTGGAGGGAAAAACAGGAGGATCCGGAGGCAAACCCTTGCTGCTGTAAAGCTCCTACCAACGACACACGAACTGGACAATATTCGAGCCTTGAAGGAACTTGGCAACGCCATCAACTCACTAGCCAGCGGCAAGTCCCCGGGAAAGGACGGCATCACACCTGAGGTACTGAAATGTGCGAAACCCGCCATCCTCACAAAACTCTATGAACTTATCTGCCAGTGCTGGGAAGAAGGCGCAATGCCTCAAGACATGAGAGACTCCAACATCACCCTATATAAAAACAAGGGTGACCGCGGGGACTGCAATAACTACCGCGGCATCTCCCTGCTGAGCATCGTGGGGAAAACCTTTGCCCGTGTGGTCAGCAAATTACAGATACTAGCTGAGAGGACGTATCCTGAGGCTCAGTGTCGTGTCAGAGCAGGAAGGTCCACAATTGACTTGCGCTTCTCCTTGCGTCAGCTACTTTAGAAATGTCAAGAACAGAGAATGCCCCTGTGCTTGGCATTCATTGATCTTACAAAAGCCTTTGATCTTGTCAGTAGGGGAGGCCTCTTCAAACTCCTCGAAGTGATCGGTTGCCAACTGAAGCTGCTGGCAGTCATCTTCTCTTTCCATGACAACATTAAAGGAACAATACAGCACAGCGGCACCACCTCAGAGGAATTTACCATACTCAGCGATGTAAAGCAGGGATGCGTGCTTGTCCCAACACTGGCATATTTTTCTCACTTATGCTCTCCCATGCCTTTGATGGCAAACTCTTCAACTTTGGCCGTCTCAGATCCAAAACCAAAGTCCGCAAAGTCCTCATCAGAGAACTCCTATTTGCTGATGATGGCGTGCTGACAACTCACACAGAACAAGGTCTGCAGACACTCATCGACCACCTTGCCAATGCCTGCAATAACTGTGGCCTGACAATCAGTCTGAAAAAGACCAATGTCATGGGCCAGGATGTCAGAGACACCCCTTCCATAAACATTGGCAGCTACACCCTGGAAGTCGTTCAGGATTTCACTTACTTGGGTTCCACCATCACCTGCAATTTGTCCCTTGTCACAGATTTTGACAAGCGTATTGGGAAGGCGTTTACAGCTATGTTCAAGTTAAATTTCGATTTAAAGCTTTCGTGACTGCAATGATTCATCTTCTTTGGTTCTTTCGGTAAAGTCACGTAGAATGAGAATAAAATAATAAATTGATAAAATAAAATAACACAATAATATTCTCACGACGTTTCGGCCACAACACAAGCGGCCTTCATCAGGTGAAGGGAGCGAGACTGTCTGGTAGGACAGCGCTGGACAGTCTCGCTCCCTTCACCTGATGAAGGCCGCTTGTGTTGTGGCCGAAACGTCGTGAGAATATTATTGTGTTATTTTATTTTATCAATTTATTATTTTATTCTCATTCTACGTATGTTCAAGTTGACCAAAAGAGTGTGGGAGAACAAATCCCTAATGCTCAACACCAAAGTACAGGTGTACCGGGCCTGTGTCCTAAGCACCCTCCTCTATGGGTCTGAGTCCTGGACAACATATGCCCATCAAGAACATCGACTAAACACATTCCACCTCCGATGTCTCGGGTGCATCCTCAGTATCAGATGGCAAGATCGCATTCCCAACACCTCAGTCCTCAACTTGGCCAACATTCCCAGCTTGTACTCTCTACTCAGTCATAGCTGCCTGAGATGGCTTGGACACGTGCGCCGCATACAGGAGGGAAGAATACCAAAGGATGTCTTGTACGGCGAGCTGGCGTCAGGCACACGGGCCACTGGTCGCCCAGTCCTGCGCTTCAAAGATGTCTGTAAACGGGACATGAAGAACCGCGACATCAACCCAAATGACTGGGAGAAAACTGCCGGCGACCGACACAGCTGGCAGCAGGCTGTGAAAACAGGCCTCAGCAGAGGCGAGGAGAAAATACACACTGCTTGGCAGACCAAGAGTGAGCGACGTAAAGAAAAAGCAGTAAATACCTCTGGAGCTGCCACCGCAGTCACTTGCAATTGCTGTGTCATGGACTGTAACTCAAGGATTTGCCTACTAAGTCATTCTAGGCGCTGCAAAGCCTACAGCTGACCTCGTAAGGCGCTAGAGAATTGTCTCTCAAGACAAACAGGCCTATATTTTGCTGTGTAGCTCATTGCTGTTGAGGATTTTCATTCGCTGTAGGTGCAGGCATAGCAGCACTGGCAGCATGCCATCCAACGTCTTGCTGTACTGGAGTTTCATAAGCTGTAGTTGCAAATATCACATTACTGGCAGCATGCTCCATTGCTTCTTAGTGTTCAGGAAATTAATTCGCTGTAGGTGCATCCCAGGCAGCATGCTGTCTCATTTTGTGTTAAGCAGTTTCATTCGCTCTAGGTGCAGCCATTGCAGCACTTGTACGAATGGCATAAATTATTGTAATCGGCTTTGGTGAAGAGAAGCACACTTTTTCTGTGAGGGACATTATCGATGGAGGTCAAAGTTAATAAGCATAATAAGAGTAAATATTGTGTGAGTGCTATATAGAGATTAAGGAAATGATAGTTGAATGTGTAATTGTAGGAATGTGAAGACATAGCCACAAAGGAACAAAGTAATTGTAGTGCTTGTTGTGGGTATTAATAGTATGTCTGTGGTGGTGTGTGTAAATATATAATTATTTTAACGCGAGTGCATGTATTTGCATACTTTTTATTTCTTACCAGGCGATGTAGACTTGACGTATTTAGTCGTAGCTGTTCTATAGCATCTATGTTGTGTAGAAGGAGAACGGTAGTCCTGGTACATAGATGTAAATATTTTAGAATAGTACATGTTTTTTTAAAATAAATATTGCAGTGTGTATTATAGGTGAGCCGTGCACATGCAGAGGATAGTAAGCCCGAAGTGGATGAATTTGGCGGCAAAAACGCAGGGCTGATAATAGGGAAGGATGTGGTAAATATGAGAACAAATATAGCAGTGCAGTGGAGACACTTATGTTATGGTGAGTGCGTGGAATTGTAGAAAATGAAATGTCATTATGTGCTTGCATGTGTGGCAAACCAGAAGTTGTGAGAATGCCCCAAGCTTTAACACATGGCAAGAGAGAGAGGGGGGTAGGTGATGCAGGTGGTACTACAGGTGTTGAAGGTGAGCAGGTAAGCTAAAAATAGTGTGAAAAAGACACGAACTCACCCGTGAGTATGCATGGAAAGTTTGAGGTGTGTTGGCGCAAAGTCTGCTTTATCATTTTAAGATTTATACTATTTTGTTTCTCCGTGTTTATTTAAATTGTTTAGTTTATTGGGAATACAGTACAGTACTTATTTCAATTGTGATGTGAATTTTAGTTGACGTTTGCCAAACGCCATTACTTAGGTAAGGCTTAAGTATTGAATATCGTGCTTTTAGCTTTTGCAATTTCCAAGAACGTATCTTCCGCGATATGCAAGGAACTGCTGTATTTTCTGTCCATCGATTACAGCAGAATATGGATTTTCAGCAGAAAATAGTTCTCTGCTTTCTTGATTTAATTAAGGCTTATGGTTCCACAAAGAGGCTTGGGGCATTGGGTTGTTATTTGTTTTCAAATATATGCCTCTGCTCTCATTTACTGAGGATTTGTACGATTTTGGGCAGCCCCGTCTAAAGCTGCGTGACCAGGAGTCAGAGCCATTGCCTGTTTAACTTGGCTTGTGACAGAAATTCATGCTGGCCCCATGCATTACATAGCATCTTCAATAACTATGTAGTTTGAGAAGCTCCCAATGGTCATATAAAAACAATTACATTCGTTACGGTTACAATTATACGCTAATCGATGCCTGGTTTTAGTTAAAGGATCGTTTCCTGCTGGTCAACCATGTTACATCTGATTATTTGCTAATGGCTACTCAATGAGATGGAATTAGGGAATCTTGTTCTGTGCCTTGATAATTCCATCATGGAATGGGACCTTGCAAATGTTCCACATAAATAAATCACCTGCCTGGGAATGTCATGTCATACAACACTGCACCTCCTCAACTCTTCATGAATAATCAGGCAGTTCTACAAGTGTTGGAGGAGCTCCCATACCTAGTTAATGTGTTCACGACCAGCCCTGGTTTGGCAGCCAAAGTCTCACTTCAAATTTGTCGAGCAGCATTCTTTCATTAGACTGTAACACTGTGTGGAAGATGCCTGTACTTTTGCTCCATACAAAGCTGTGAGTGTCCACCTCCAAGGTCTAGTCTGTCTTGAGACCATCCATCTCCCTGCCATACTGGCATGGCACCCGCCCCTCACCCTTCATCCTGCGGATGTTCGACGCACAGGATGGCACCACGTAGCCACTGAGTTACGTGGGCCACACAGCCACGAGGCGCTTGTTGGCGAACACAACCCCTGGGTCTGGCTCTAGGGGTGATATCAATATAGAATATATGTAAGGATGCCCCCCAATAGACTCCCCCTGGAACTCTACCAGACACGTCCCACTGGGTGATGACCCCGGGGCTGGCCCAGGACATGCTGGCATTACTATGTAGCTCAGCTGGCCTGGGAACACTTGGGAATTCCCGAGATTGAGCTAGAGTCTGTTGCCAGGGAAAGGGAGGCCTGGACCGCCCTACTCAGCATGCTGCCACCGCGACCCTCACCAGGACAAGCATTTTTTAGATACTAACGAACAAAGCTGTGATTCTTCTTGGCCACAGATATTACTCTGTGGATTCAGAATATGAACTTATTTAAATTACCATCTCTGCTGGCTTATACATTGAAGGCTAGCCTGCCTATGATTCATTCTCTATTTAACCAGACTATATTGTATTATAAGCTTACAGATCCTTAAGATATCAATTTAGAATATAATCTTGAGTCTCTTTGGCAGGCGAGGCTGCATTGGTTCGGTCATGAATCCCACATTCCCAGACACTGCATGCTCAAGCATCTTTTGTTTGTCCAGATAGTAGGGGCTGAACAGGCATGGCATTGGCTAAAGAAGAGATTAAAGGATGTGGAGGTGGTCAGACCTGCTGATGACTGGTGCCGGGAGTGTCAAGATTGGCCTCAGTGGAGGAGACCCGTGAGGTATGCTGCAGGGCAATTATTAGATATTTGCTCTGCAACAACGATGGGGTCGAAAGAGTGATGCCAAAATGAATAGGTAGACCGCTGGGTTCCTAAAACCCAGCAAGACAGTGGGGAGCACAGCTGGTTCATCTGTCAGTCTTCCCTTTACACTTGGATCATTACCTGCCGACAAGGAATCCACACTTACATGGACTTAAATTGCATCTATCATGGCATTAGCACTGGGATAAGTTTACTTGCAATTCGTCATGAATGGTGGATGTTTTGTTTATATATGTTAATGATGCATGTGAAATGTACGTGTATTTAAGAGTTTATCTTTGTTGGGAGCTGTGGTGCACTTATTTCACTGACTTATGAACTCAGCAATTAGTTTGATTATCGCTGACAGCAAACATGATGGATAAGTGAAAGCTGAACTTATTGTGGGCCTCTGCTATGTTGATTGATCTTAAATTAATTACATGGTGAAGTGAGGAAGCATTAATACTGAGCAGATGAAGCTGGCCAGGCATGGTTCTGGACACACCACCACCTTTGTGCAATGCCAGTGTGTCAATGTGTCAACTTTGTATTTGCAGTAAATGATATTAACTATTGAACATGGAGGTTAAATCAAAACAATAGTTTATTTTAGTTTTCCTCTGCAACTTTTTGTAAGAATGGAAACAGTCAGGAAATTAACACAGCATATATGCAGCTGAAGTTAGATCTGTTCATCCGAGCATTCAAGCAAATTGGAGCCTGGCTTCACACATCTAAGTTGTGATTGAACATTAATTTATGCATTTCTGCATAATACAAATAGTATTATTTTCAACAGCCTTTGCTATGTTAGCTGAATTTTGCTTTTATAAATACTACTTTTTCAGCCAGGCAGCCGAAATTGTGTGCTTGGTGTTTTGGGTTAACATTTATTTTGAAGATACTAGGGCTTCCAGGCATATTTCTAACCATTTGGCCTCTCATTGTGTGCCTTAACAGCCCGTGTGATGAATTGGGGAATATCTTGAATATATGAATAAATATAAACGTGTAAGTCATGTGTGACTGTGTATATATTCATTCCTCTGTGCCTCGATACTGACTTAGATGGTGTGTATATTTTTTTCTGTGTGCAGCTGACGCTTCTTCTGACGCTTCCTCTGCAGAATTGGTCTGATGGAGCAAAGGCACTCAGCGCAGCTCGGTAAAAAGCGACAAAAATGGGACCAGAATGCAAACAGCATGGATTGTACTGGAAGTGTGATACGGCACCAGAGAACTCAAAGAGGAGAGAAAACCTTCAAGTGCACTGTGTGTGAAAAGGCATTTGCATGGTCATCAGTTCTTCAAAAACACCAGAGAATACACACAGGAGAGAAACCCTTCAGGTGTAGTGCGTGTGGGAAGGCATTTTCAGATTCATCTGTTCTTAAAAGACACCAGAAAACACACACAGGAGAGAAACCTTTCAGGTGTAGTGTGTGTGAGAAGGCATATTCAGATTCATCTGCCCTTAAAAAACACAAGAGAACACACACAAGAGAGAAACCTTTCAAGTGCACTGTGTGTGAGAAGGCATTTACAGAGTCATCATGTCTTCAGAGGCACCAGAGAACACACACAGGAGAGAAACCCTTCAAGTGCACTGTGTGTGCGAAGGCATTTTCAGAGTCATCACATCTTAAAATACATCAGAGAACGCACACAGGAGAGAAAGCCTTCAAGTGCACTGTGTGTGAGAAGGCATTTTCAGAATCATCTGCCCTTAAAAGACACCAGAGAATCCACACAGGAGAGAAACCTTTCAGGTGTAATGTGTGTGGGAAGGCATATTCAGATTCATCTGCCCTTAAAAAACACGAGAGAACACACACTGGTGAGAAACCTTTCAAGTGCAGTGTGTGTGAGAAGATATTTTTGGGTTCATTGCTTCTTAAACGACACCAGAGAACACACATGGGAGAGAAACCCTTCAGGTGCCTTTTGTGCGATAAAGCGTTTGCAAAGTCATCAGTTCTTAAAGAACACCAGACAATACACACAGGAAAGAAAGCCTTCAAGTGCAGTGTGTGTGAGAAGGCATTTTCACTGTCGTCAAATCTTAAAAAACACCAGAGAACACACACAGGAGACAAACCCTTCAAGTGCAGTGTGTGTGAGAAGGCATTTGCACAGTCATCACATCTTCAAAAACACCAGAGAACACACACAGGAGAGAAACCTTTCAGGTGCACGCTGTGCGGGAAGGCGTGTTCACAGTTAGCACATCTTCATAGACACCAGAGAACACACAGGCATCAGAAGATCCCCAAGGAGTGTAGTCTGAAATTGACTTGTGAAAGTCAAAGTGCTGCAATGAGCCCATCCCTCCTGAAAAAAGAACCAGAAGTAAATTCCAGCTTGGACACTATGAAATGTATCAAGGTGAAATCTGAAGACGTGAAGGTGAAATGTGAAGAAGTGATGGTGAAGAGCGAAGAAGTGAAGGTAAAATGTGAAGATGAAGATTCAACTCCAAAATCAGACCTTCACATTCATGGAGTCAACGTGAAGCAGGAGGAGAATTCGGACTGTGAGGCAGAGCGAGGCAACGCCCAGCAGTTTGTGGAAGTGGAGGTATGGGTGGACTTCCTAGACAATATAAATTCAAATGGAGACGCTGTAGATGTGTAATCTTGAGACAATGAAGCTCCAATAGATTCACGTTTGTCACAGGCCTTTAATAAAAATAACGTGAAGTTGAATTGCATAACCTTACCAATGAATTAATTGATGAAACACTAAACATTTATAAGCATCTATGTTACGAATCTACACACTCACGGGAATACTATTGTGTTGAGATTATTCTTTTGATCACAGAATCTTGCCCGCAAATTCATTGATGTCTCAATCGCCAATTGATAAGCATCTCTTAGCCAAATAGGCACACTAGCACTCACACTATTGTTTCAGAACATTTCGTTACTTGCATAATCTTACCAATGAATTCATTGATGTCTACTTTTGCCATTGGGCACATGTTTCTTTAGCATGTTTCGTATGAGTATTATACATTTTTCCGGACTTTTCCGATCGCCGTGTATGGTCGCTGTACTCGGAGGAGTTAGCTGATTGTTGTGTTACTCAGTTTTAACAAACGTAACCATTGACGGTTAATTGTACGGATCAATGAGTAGGACATCTTCAGGAGTACGGTATTGGCGATTCAGATCATAAGTGTTAGAGTGTTTTTAGATATTAAAGTTGCTTAACATATAAGAGTCTGAGTGGTTCCTTCCTAAGTTCATGCATAATCTTAATTATAAGAACTGTATCCTGCGGTGAGATCTGAATTCTGAGACCTGATAGAATTACACTAAAACATAATCAGTAAAAATGAAAGTGAGAATCATTGTATTTTCACGATTGGTAATACACCCTAGACAACAAAGCTAAGCCTAGTTTGCAAAATGGCATACATTAACAGAATTTCATAAAATTACACATTTTCCATTGTATTATCGCGATTGGTAATACACCCCTAAATAACGAAGCCGAGCCTAATTTAAATTAGCATCATTTAATCAAATGTCTTTTTTTTCAAGACTATATACAACAAGCACCCCCAAGTGGCAGCAGCCCCTGTGTGGCATAAGGTGGTCCTGCACCAGCCTGCATGTGGGCATGAGTCTGTTAGTAGAGGGCAATGATTGATGTGTAATCTCAGTTGTGTAATTTGTGGGTAATGTTTAAAATTTCCCAAATTTTAACCACAACGCCAGCATGCAATCGCATACACGTTTTGAATGACAGTGTTTTAGAATCAGCTGTTAAGACGGTGCATATTTGTAATTCATCTTCCTGGACTAACCAGGCATGCCTGTTGGATTTGAACCTTGAACCTCTGCAACAAAAAGAGAATGCGCTATCACTTGGCTTCCCTCAATCTGAGTGCTGCATGTGTAGGCCTCATCCGACAGAGATCAACTTCTTGTGAATACGATATGATATGATGAAGTACATTTCATTGCAGTAATTACATGTCAATATGCCTATCGATAAGTTGGAATTATAATTTGTGCATACATGTGTAGAGGTGATAGCCACTCACCATTCAGTAACCTGCAGTACCACTGAGTGTCAACGGTGTGCAGCAGTGTTACCTCCCTGGGGAAATGCCCGGTGTCAAGCAGAGGTGAAAGCGGATCAGAACGACCGATTGGGAAGGACCAATCAGAAGGTTCCAAAAGGGGTGTGGCTTGGACGGAGCCAGCCGTGAACCTATATAAAAGCCAGAGTGCTGAGAGCTCTAGTTCAGTTCTCTCTCCACACGAAGTCCGGGCTGTAGATAGATAGGACTCTGTAACCAAGCCTTACAGCCCTTCTAAAGGTAGAGGCTCAGTGTAAGCAGTGGTCAGGGGAGAATAGGTCCTGGATAGACAGGACCCTGGAACCAAGCCTTGCAGCCCTTCTCAGGGCTGAGGCTCAGTGTAACCAGTGGTCGGGACCCACAGACCCAGTGGTCGGGTCAGTTAGCCTCCCCTAGGTCCCAGCCGGAGGACGTTAGGTTAGTGGGTAACCCGTGAGTTGGTCCCGCCAAGTCCGGAGGCCATACCTCCCTAGATATCGGGTAAAGGGGACCGTATACCCCTTGTATGTTAGGGACCGTGTCGAAAGAAAGACAAACAGTGTGCCTCATAAAAAGTCTTCGTCTGGAATTACAACACTACACATGTAACATTTTGTCTATAAGGGTCAAACATGGAATACGTGATTGTTAGGAGAAAGTGTGTGATTTGGAAGTAACCTGTACAGATAACTCACGTGAGAGCTGTTGTTCTTGTGATATGAGTCAACTGGTATTTTTCGTGATTCAGGAAACATCTGCCTCTGGAATAAGTCATTGTCTTTGAAATAAGGAACATTCACGTCCTCTTTGCTTCTTTCGGTAAAGTCACGTAGGTAAAGCATAACCTTCAAATCTAGATTAAAACTTCAAATCTAGATTGAACATTCACATCATTCATCAGTTACAAGGCATACCACTTAAATGTTATACGTGTGTGGCAGTCAGAGTGATAGCTTTGGGGAGCAGGGTGTTGTTTTGATTGGGGAGAAGCAGGGAGGGGGGGACTTTGTGTGAAAGTGGTTGCAGGTGTGTGGGATTGGATTGGCTCGTGGGCACGGGGGTTTGGACTCGTCGGCACGCCGTGGCGATCAAATGGGGGAAGGGCCCAATGGTGTGGTTCAATAAAACGCCCCGCCGTGGGGAACCGAGAGGAAGGGGCGGGGGATTTCATTCCGCTACTGATCATGCTCAAGGGTGCCTGCTGATCTGGCTCAAGGTGGTTGGGATTGGTCCACTGAGGTGGTGTTTGGAGGATTTTTGTTCGGTCTGTTCCAGAGCTGGGTGGTGCGTCATTGGTGCCTTCGGAGTTTTGCTCAACGGTTTTCTTCCACCAGCGTTCGTGGTGGAGGAAGTCGGTGAGGCCGTGGTTGTCAGGTTGCGTGACTGTGTTGGTTGTTGTGTTGTTGCGAGGGTCATTTGTGTTGGTATGGTGGCTTGTGATGCGTGCTCTCCCCTGGAGAAGTAGTAGGCCTGTTCCCCTATAACATTGTATGTTTTCTGTAGAGATTAAAATCTAAGTTGGCACCATACATTTGAAATATACCGGCAGTGGTGTTGGTTGTGTTTCGCGCACGGTAATTTGGGGCGTCGCGTGACATAGAGGCCCCACCGGAATTTAAACAACAGTGATGCTAGCTAGGGTTTCGGGTATACACCGAAACCCGCTAAAGCATGTCCCAAAAGGATGCACCATTGCAACGTGTTTTTTTATGTTGTCGAACTAGGACTAGAAATGCTCCTTGCTGATTAACATCTGGATGTTCGTAACCATCAGTTGAAGCAAGCCCGACTGCTGTTGAGACATTTTACAGCAATACTGGTCCACAGGTGGCTTGCACTGAATCAATGATGCACTCCCAGAAGACTGATATTTATAGTATGTGTAAAACACTTATTTGTGTCGTGGAGAGACCAATAAATGAAAGAGACGTGTTTGCTGATCTGTTTAATCGCAAGGACGTAATTTAAAGAGCACATTTGAAATGCATCATGGATTTTTGTTACATATTTGTCTTCTAGTCTAGGATTTATTTAATTGTAATTTGTTTAAATTAAGCTTAAATAACCGTGTTCATCAATATCCCACTGCTTACCAAATGTTTACTTAAATATGTAAAAGTCTCCTCTGGAGACATCACCTCAAAGTCACGAGTGGGTGATGTCAGCGCCTCCCTATCTCTGGTTTGTGACCTCACCAAGAGCAAAACTCCCCTCGTCCAAGGGACGTGACGACCGCACTTAGTCTTAGAATTCATTTGCACGGTCATCAAATCTTGACCGACAAGAGAACACGCACAGAAGAGGAGCCCATTAGGTGCACTTTGTGTGGTAAGACATTTGCACGGCCATCAAATCTTCACAACCGCCAGGGAACACATTAAAAACCCCGTCAAGTACACTGTGTTTGAAGGCCTTTGAAGTGTTTTGAAACTGAAACACGCGTAAGGAGCTCAAGGAGCAGAGTCGGCATTCGAGGTGTGAAATTCCCAGTTCCACAATAAGCCCATACCTTGCAACGCAAGAACCATTAGAAAATTCATGCTTGGATACATGGCAGGAGGAAAGGTGACATGAAGACTCCAGAGTTTGATCTCCAGGCCTTCAATGAAGACAGCTGAAAGCGGGAAGAGAGCTTGGACTGTGAGGGAACCTGGGAAAATTCCAGCCGACTTTCGATGTGGAGGTTTGGGTGGCATTTTTTTTTATAATGTCGAGTAAGAGCAGCCAGTATACGTGACCATACGTGTTGGGTAGATCCTGTAACCAGGAGGCTGAGACACGGAAGCTCAATAGCATGCACCTTGGGATACTAATACGAATATTTGTATTTATATGGCGCTTGCTTAATTGCCTCAGCAACTCAAAGTGGCTTGTATCAAATCTCATTTTAAAGAGTCGACGGCCACTCCCATGGTGTAACTGTCCCTGTGCCGCACGAGTTGACTGAGCAGCGGTCTAAGTGGATGTTCGTCTGCTAGTAGGGGGTGATGATTGATCTCAGGAGGGTAGCTTTTGGATACTTGTTCAAATTTGGTAAATGTTAACAATTACATTCGCATGGAATGGCTTATTTATTTTGAATGACAGGCATTTTAACATCCACTGTGAAGCAGATGGTGCATATTTTTTCATGTTACTGCAGCCGCAGTAATAACCAGAGCTGCCGGCCGCATTTGAATCTTGAACCCCTTCAAAGGGAGAGAACTGACAATTACCTGAAAAAAACACTTCCCGAACAGATCCTCTGTCATCCTCATGTATTTTACCTTGCTAAACTGCACTGGTTCCATGGACCTAATCATACATTTCTTCTCAATCTGTCCCAAATAAACTAAAGATGGCCGCTCACTTAGAATCTCAATAAACCTTCACTTGCTCCTGATAATCCAGCTAAGCAGTGGAATCCATGTCCAGGTTGTAACAATAAAATATTACAAAGTGGCGTCCAGCCATGCAGGACTGGCCTGCAACACTTACCGTTGTTATTGTATTTGATTATTGTGTAGTTTGTCTTCGTCTGATTACTTCACATCAAGTGTGGGGCTTAATCTATGCAGGCGAAATACACTGCACGATAAATAAAAACACCACGACATGTAATGTGTGTTAGTACAGCCAGCAGCTGGGATGTGCAGTCGGGTTGCAGAGAAACCTGCGCTGAGGATGACGCGGCTGCCGTGGAGGTTGTTGGCATGGTGGAACAGGGAGGCGAGTCGGACGACGCGTGAATTGAAAATTTATACACTGGAAATCCCGACTTGTCTCAGGAACAGCAAAAGGAACTGCGCTCCCTGTTACGGGATTTTGCGGACATCTTCAGTCAGGGTAAATTTTATATTGGCCGCACTTCGTTGCTGCAGCACCGCATCGACACGGGAAATTCGGCTCCTGTAATACAGAGCCCTAGGGAGAAGGACCATGTTCGCCAGGCAGTTGACCAGATGTTGGCCGCAGACATCATCTCTCCCTCCACCAGCCCATCGTTTTGCTTAAAAAGCAGGACAGCAGTCTACATTTCTGCCTAGATTACCGGAAACTAAATAAGGTTTCAGTGGCCGATGCGTATCCCCTTCCGTGGATGGACGACTCATTCAACGTGTTGTTGAGCACACGGTTCTTCTCGACCCTTGACTTGCTGTCAGGATTCTGGCAGCTGCCCCTAGATGAGAAATCCAGGCGTAAGACCGCGTTCCGAATGCCCCAGGGGTTATTCCAAATTAATTGTCTTCCCATGGGGCTGCACTCGTGCCTGGCAACGTTTCAGCTGCTAATGGAGTTGGTCTTGGCAGATCACCAATGGGACTCTTGCCTCATTTACTTGGACGACGTTATTGTGTTCGGATGTACATTTGAGGAACATCTGCGTCAATTGCAGTCGGTGTTAGAGTGCGGGTGGCCAATCTCATTCAAACCGCAAAAATGTCACCTTTTACAAACATCGGTACAGTATCTGGGCTATATTGTAAGCGTGTCCAGGCTACCCACGGATCCCGACAAAAATGCGTGTGTGCAGGTCGGTGGGTGAAGTTTGCAGTTTCGTCGGGTTTGTGTCCTACAATCGCCGGTTCATTCCGGGGTTCGCAACGATCGCCAAACTGCTCCACGCATTGACCGCTAAAGGGCAGAGATTTTGGTGGGGGAAGGAGGTCGCGTTTGTCGTGCTACGTCAAGGCCTCGCCAACGTACCCCTTGTCAGCTACCCCGATTTCTCTCTGCCCTTTATTTTGAACACGGACGCCAGCGATACTAGGATAGGCGCTGTACTGTCACAGGTCGTAAACGGTGCAGAGAGGGTCATAGCCTATGGTAGTCGGGTGTTATCTCCCGCAGAACAGCGCTACTGCGTAATGCACAGGGAGCTGTTGGCCATTTTTTATTTTGTCCAACAGTTTCGGCCCTACCTTTATGCACATTGACCAGCCTTCCGGGCAGCTGTCCCGCTGGCTCAAAGTGCTGCAGGAATACACATTCACTGTCGTTTACAGGAAAGGTGTAGGGCACTGCAACGCAGATGCACTGTCTCTCGCCTGCCACCAAATAACCAGTGCGCATGTTCTATGGGTGCGGGCCGGTGTAGACCTTCACTGGCTGGCCTGCCTCGGGTGGTGGCGGCGTGTGGGGATGCAGTGCCACTTGTGGTGGCTGAGCCCAGTGATGGTGCGCTAGGCTTCACGCTTGCAGAGTGGGGACGACTGCAGATGGAGGACGTTTCCTTGATTAAATTGCGGTGCCGTGTAGAAAATATGGGCAGTAGAGCCGTTCCGTCAGGGGCCTCCCTTGTAGTCCTTCGCAACAGCTCTTGATGCGATGGGATGAGGAGCTGCAGCGCTATTGTATGGTGTTCTTTGGTTCTTACAGTAAAGTCACAATGATAGAAAAAAAAGAAAAACTATGAAAAGAAAAACTAAGACGTTTCGATCACAACAGGCGATCGTCATCAGGAGGAAAAATGGTAAAAAGAAAAAAGCCCCTTTTTCATCCTGATGATGATCGCTTGTGTTGTGATCGAAACGTACGGTGGTTCCCACTGCCCTGCGGGGTAAACTCATCCGAGTTGGTACATGAGAAGCTAATGCACCTTGGAGTCCGTAAAATGCTGTTGATGCTGAAGCGGGACATCTATTCGCCTGGGTATGATGGGTGACTTATACCACCTGGTTAAAGGATGCGCCAACTGCGCACGCCGCAAACCACCGTCGAGGCAGTCCCAGCCTCCATGACAATTCAATCACGGTGTCTTGAATTAACGAGCTAGTCGCACTGGATATTTTTGGGCCATTCCCCGCTACTCAGAGGGAAAATACATTTCTCCTGGTCGGGGTGGAATATCTTTGCCGGTGGCCGATGGCATGGCCTTTGCCTGACCAGTCGGCCGCATCCATTTCGGACGCATTTTTGCATGGCTACATCATGGATAAGGGAGCCACTGAACAACTTCTCGCAGATCAGGGGCAGAATTTTTCTTCAAAATTGTTACGGGAGGTGTGCGACTTCCTAGGTACTAAAAAAAGAGGACTTCACCTTACCAACCTCAGACGGGATGGTGGAACGCCTGCACAGGACTGTAACATTGATGCTGTGCCAGGGGAGTCAATGAGGTGCAGTAGGACTGGGATTTGCACACCCGCCGTGTCTAATTTCATCTTCTGTATGGGAGGGAGAGCATCCAAGGGGAAATTCGGGCCAAGGCGCAGGCCGCGAATGAGAAGTTCCATTGGGGCACCGTGCGTCCGGGCTCCCGTGGAAAACTGGGGACAGGGCATGGCTGAAATGTCCACAGGTACCCCCTGGGTATGTCCCCCTAATTACACCGGCCTTGGGGCGGGGACCCTGTTGAGGTCGAGGTTGAGTTGGCCGCAGTGCGTGCGCTTTCAGGTCGGTCGCCGTCACTGGTTTGTGCACCCGTCAAGGTCGGAACTATATGTTAATTCCCAAATGGACAGCTCATTTCCATCTCCAGAGCAGCCGGTGTCTGATGTGTCCGAAAAGCCGGGGCAAAACGAGCCCCGAAAGCGGTACTTCAAAGGGATTGCGTTGTGCCGCCCTACAGAATCCCAGCATCTGCCGCCCGGTGATCCTCCTACATCTGCTCCGGAATGAAGGGCCGCGTGCGGAAGCCCGGTCGCCATCTATTTCTCCCACGGAGGGGCCGCGACCCTTCAGGCCATTTGTGTGAAGTTCCTGCGCTTCCCCACTGCGCAAGTCCCACTCGTGGTGGGGGGACCGGCGTCGATAACTTCCACAAACTGCCCAATTATCATGGAGAGTTCAGGATTTGGAAAGTTTCATATAAAATACCAAGGCAGTTGTTTTGTTTGAGTAGAAGAAATGCAAGGCCACACCTCTTCCTGACACACTCCAGTGAGTAGCCATTACCAGATCATTCACATGGTTGTCCAGCAGGCAATGATATCTTGACAACAATGCATCGATTAACCTCCCCATGTAACTGCACCTCATATGAATTCTTCTTTTCGCGGCATTGGAAGAGTCGAACAACATAAGCAATGATGATGCTACGTAAAATAATGTACGGGCTAGAGAGCATACCTGTCATACCCCAACTTGAACAGTAAATGGGCCTGATCAGGAAGCTGTAGCCGGTCCTGGCGAGCGGTGGACTGATGACGCCTGGATGTCTGTGGAATTTAGGATCCAGGATGTCTGCTGGGCTGGATCTGGCTCCAGTCATCACGAGGGGTAGACAGCCCTCTACTGAGCATAGCATAATGCCAAACAGGAAGAGGCCCTTGTTCTGAAAAATAAAACTACAGGTGTGTGGGAACGTGATGGTGAGAAGTGGAATGCAGAGACTGCTGCGAGTACCTTTTAAGTTGGGCACGGTGCACAAGGTGTATCAATCGCATTCCAAGTACTGTCCACGCATACACAACACAAACTCACTCGCGCCCATAATATATATACACACACACTGCACTCACAAAATACACGTGTACATTACACAAACTCTTCAACATTTAGGTGGTAAAGTAGAGCAGTAATAGCTCTCGCGCTTCACAGCAAGAAGGGTCCTGGGTTCGATGCCTAACTCGGTCTTTCTGTTTGGGTTTGTAATTTCCCCCCTGTTCTACATTGGTGTTCCACTGGATTTTCCGTGTTTCTCCCAAACCTATACTCATGAAATGTAGTTTGTGTTCACCAAATAGTCCAATACAGGACCCTCCTGAAAAATAAATGTTGGACTCTTGCAGCTAAATGAAACATTAAACTGGAAAATCCTCTCACACAGCACACAATTTTTATTTTACCAGTTAAGGTCCACCGAGCTATAGAGCTATTTTTCAAAAGCAACCTGATCACAATTATAGTTCAACCAAGTAACTAATTACGTGGACATTTATAGCTGCTAAATATTTCTAAATGTGGATGGGGAAAACTTGAGGACCCGGAGAAAAATCAGTGTGACCACATGGAGAACATGCAAACTCGATCTTGATTTGAAGCTTTCGTGACTGCAGGAATCCATACTCTTTGGTTCTTTCGGTAAAGTCACGTAGGTTTAAAATAAATCACGACGTTTCAGGTGCAACACAAGCGTCCATCATCAGGTGGAAAAGCATGGTCTGCTGCTGAGGCAGACTGTTTTAAAAGGTTTGAAATGGGTGTAGCTCAAGGGTTATAAAGAAGTGGCCGGGACTAGTGATGTTAATGTGAGAAATTAGCATGTAACTGTAAGATAGAAGAGCAGCCTCCTAAACGAGGGCACGGAAGTGGCTATGTTAATGTGAGAGATTAGCATGATGTTAATGTGAGAAATTAGCATGTAACTGTAGAAAAGAAGGAGAATAAGAGCAGCCTCCTCGACGAGGGAGTGCCTTTACCGAAAGAACCAAAGAGTATGAAACTAAATAAACTTAAACTCTAACCCCGCTCTCTGACGTCACAACTCAGCATTACCTCATCGGCGTGAGACGCGAGGGGGAGGTGTAATCCACCAGTGACGTCATGTCACCAAGGAACTCACCCCCCCCAGCCCCCCCTCCACCTCGAGTGCACTCACATATGGGCCTAGTTCATTAACATAATTTATTAAGTTACACCGCCGCACATTGGGTAGGGGAGTGTTTTGTTCCCCTCAGTGGCGTCATGTCTCCGCCTGCAGCCGCGTGACGTTGCGAGATTCCAGGAAGCTGCCGATCCACTCGCCTGCGCTCACTGGGATCCGAGGTGAGAAGTTGACATCGTGGTGGTGGTTGTTGTTGTGGTGGTGGTTGTTGTTGTTTACCCAGGTAGAGCCTCGCTCCTTCTCTCTCTCGTAGGGATATCAATTGAGTAGCAGCGAGTATGGAATCGATGTCCAGGTTGGAACATTACAACGCGGAGCCTAGCCATGCGGGGCTTTGCCTCCTGCCCTCGCCTGATCGCATTTACTTTAATTCTCTGCTTAAGTTTCATTTGTCTTCACCTGGCTCACTACTTTGAAACTTTGTTTCTTTTAAATATTTCTAGAGTTTTTTTTATCTTACCAAGGCAAAGCCCACTTGAGCTATACCGCTCTTTTTCAGAAGCGACCTGCCCACAACAAAGTGGCTTATCAACGTGTGGAAATGTATATCGGTCAAATACTCTAAACACGTGGTGATGTTGGCTCTTAATGTGGAGGGAAAAACAGGCGGATCCGGAGGAAAACCCTTGCTGCTGTAAAGCCCCTACCAACGATACACGAACTGGACAATGTTCGAGCCTTGAAGGAACTTGACACCGCCATCAACTCACTAGCCAGCGGCAAGTCCCCGGGAAAGGACGGCATCACACCTGAGGTACTGAAATGTGCGAAACCCGCCATCCTCACAAAACTCTATGAACGTATCTGCCAGTGCTGGGAGGAAGGAGCAATGCCACAAGACATGAGAGACTCCAACATCATCACCCTATATAAAAACAAGGGTGACCGCGGGGACTGCAATAACTACCGTGGCATCTCCCTGCTGAGCATCGTGGGGAAAACCTTTGCCCGTGTGGTCAGCAAATTACAGATACTAGCTGAGAGGACGTATCCTGAGGCTCAGTGTCGTGTCAGAGCAGGAAGGTCCACAATTGACTTGCGTTTCTCCTTGCGTCAGCTACTTTAGAAATGTCAAGAACAGAGAATGCCCCTGTGCTTGGCATTCATTGATCTTACAAAAGCCTTTGATCTTGTCAGTAGGGGAGGCCTCTTCAAACTCCTCGAAGTGATCGGTTGCCCACCGAAGCTGCTGGCAGTCATCTTCTCTTTCCATGACAACATTAAAGGAACAATACAGCACAGCGGCACCACCTCAGAGGAATTTACCATACTCAGCGATGTAAAGCAGGGATGCGTGCTTGTCCCAACACTGGCATATTTTTCTCACTTATGCTCACACATGCCTTTGATGGCAAACTCTTCAACCTTGGCCGTCTCAGATCCAAAACCAAAGTCCGCAAAGTCCTCATCAGAGAACTCCTATTTGCTGATGATGGCGTGCTGACAACTCACACAGAACAAGGTCTGCAGACACTCATCGACCACCTTGCCAATGCCTGCAATAACTGTGGCCTGACAATCAGTCTGAAAAAGACCAATGTCATGGGCCAGGATGTCAGAGACACCCCTTCCATAAACATTGGCAGCTACACCCTGGAAGTCGTTCAGGATTTCACTTACTTGGGTTCCACCATCACCTGCAATTTGTCCCTTGTCACAGATTTTGACAAGCGTATTGGGTAGGCGTTTACAGCTATGTTCAAGTTAAATTTCGATTTAAAGCTTTCGTGACTGCAATGATTCATCTTCTTTGGTTCTTTCGGTAAAGTCACGTAGAATGAGAATAAAATAATAAATTGATAAAATAAAATAACACAATAATATTCTCACGACGTTTCGGCCACAACACAAGCGGCCTTCATCAGGTGAAGGGAGCGAGACTGTCTGGTAGGACAGCGCTGGACAGTCTCGCTCCCTTCACCTGATGAAGGCCGCTTGTGTTGTGGCCGAAACGTCGTGAGAATATTATTGTGTTATTTTATTTTATCAATTTATTATTTTATTCTCATTCTACGTATGTTCAAGTTGACCAAAAGAGTGTGGGAGAACAAATCCCTAATGCTCAACACCAAAGTACAGGTGTACCGGGCCTGTGTCCTAAGCACCCTCCTCTATGGGTCTGAGTCCTGGACAACATATGCCCATCAAGAACATCGACTAAACACATTCCACCTCCGATGTCTCGGGTGCATCCTCAGTATCAGATGGCAAGATCGCATTCCCAACACCTCAGTCCTCAACTTGGCCAACATTCCCAGCTTGTACTCTCTACTCAGTCATAGCTGCCTGAGATGGCTTGGACACGTGCGCCGCATACAGGAGGGAAGAATACCAAAGGATGTCTTGTACGGCGAGCTGGCGTCAGGCACACGGGCCACTGGTCGCCCAGTCCTGCGCTTCAAAGATGTCTGTAAACGGGACGTGAAGAACCGCGACATCAACCCAAATGACTGGGAGAAAACTGCCGGCGACCGACACAGCTGGCAGCAGGCTGTGAAAACAGGCCTCAGCAGAGGCGAGGAGAAAATACACACTGCTTGGCAGACCAAGAGTGAGCGACGTAAAGAAAAAGCAGTAAATACCTCTGGAGCTGCCACCGCAGTCACTTGCAATTGCTGTGTCATGGACTGTAACTCAAGGATTTGCCTACTAAGTCATTCTAGGCGCTGCAAAGCCTACAGCTGACCTCGTAAGGCGCTAGAGAATTGTCTCTCAAGACAAACAGGCCTATATTTTGCTGTGTAGCTCATTGCTGTTGAGGATTTTCATTCGCTGTAGGTGCAGGCATAGCAGCACTGGCAGCATGCCATCCAACGTCTTGCTGTACTGGAGTTTCATAAGCTGTAGTTGCAAATATCACATTACTGGCAGCATGCTCCATTGCTTCTTAGTGTTCAGGAAATTAATTCGCTGTAGGTGCATCCCAGGCAGCATGCTGTCTCATTTTGTGTTAAGCAGTTTCATTCGCTCTAGGTGCAGCCATTGCAGCACTTGTACGAATGGCATAAATTATTGTAATCGGCTTTGGTGAAGAGAAGCACACTTTTTCTGTGAGGGACATTATCGATGGAGGTCAAAGTTAATAAGCATAATAAGAGTAAATATTGTGTGAGTGCTATATAGAGATTAAGGAAATGATAGTTGAATGTGTAATTGTAGGAATGTGAAGACATAGCCACAAAGGAACAAAGTAATTGTAGTGCTTGTTGTGGGTATTAATAGTATGTCTGTGGTGGTGTGTGTAAATATATAATTATTTTAACGCGAGTGCATGTATTTGCATACTTTTTATTTCTTACCAGGCGATGTAGACTTGACGTATTTAGTCGTAGCTGTTCTATAGCATCTATGTTGTGTAGAAGGAGAACGGTAGTCCTGGTACATAGATGTAAATATTTTAGAATAGTACATGTTTTTTTTAAATAAATATTGCAGTGTGTATTATAGGTGAGCCGTGCACATGCAGAGGATAGTAAGCCCGAAGTGGATGAATTTGGCGGCAAAAACGCAGGGCTGATAATAGGGAAGGATGTGGTAAATATGAGAACAAATATAGCAGTGCAGTGGAGACACTTATGTTATGGTGAGTGCGTGGAATTGTAGAAAATGAAATGTCATTATGTGCTTGCATGTGTGGCAAACCAGAAGTTGTGAGAATGCCCCAAGCTTTAACACATGGCAAGAGAGAGAGGGGGGTAGGTGATGCAGGTGGTACTACAGGTGTTGAAGGTGAGCAGGTAAGCTAAAAATAGTGTGAAAAAGACACGAACTCACCCGTGAGTATGCATGGAAAGTTTGAGGTGTATTGGCGCAAAGTCTGCTTTATCATTTTAAGATTTATACTATTTTGTTTCTCCGTGTTTATTTAAATTGTTTAGTTTATTGGGAATACAGTACAGTACTTATTTCAATTGTGATGTGAATTTTAGTTGACGTTTGCCAAACGCCATTACTTAGGTAAGGCTTAAGTATTGAATATCGTGCTTTTAGCTTTTGCAATTTCCAAGAACGTATCTTCCGCGATATGCAAGGAACTGCTGTATTTTCTGTCCATCGATTACAGCAGAATATGGATTTTCAGCAGAAAATAGTTCTCTGCTTTCTTGATTTAATTAAGGCTTATGGTTCCACAAAGAGGCTTGGGGCATTGGGTTGTTATTTGTTTTCAAATATATGCCTCTGCTCTCATTTACTGAGGATTTGTACGATTTTGGGCAGCCCCGTCTAAAGCTGCGTGACCAGGAGTCAGAGCCATTGCCTGTTTAACTTGGCTTGTGACAGAAATTCATGCTGGCCCCATGCATTACATAGCATCTTCAATAACTATGTAGTTTGAGAAGCTCCCAATGGTCATATAAAAACAATTACATTCGTTACGGTTACAATTATACGCTAATCGATGCCTGGTTTTAGTTAAAGGATCGTTTCCTGCTGGTCAACCATGTTACATCTGATTATTTGCTAATGGCTACTCAATGAGATGGAATTAGGGAATCTTGTTCTGTGCCTTGATAATTCCATCATGGAATGGGACCTTGCAAATGTTCCACATAAATAAATCACCTGCCTGGGAATGTCATGTCATACAACACTGCACCTCCTCAACTCTTCATGAATAATCAGGCAGTTCTACAAGTGTTGGAGGAGCTCCCATACCTAGTTAATGTGTTCACGACCAGCCCTGGTTTGGCAGCCAAAGTCTCACTTCAAATTTGTCGAGCAGCATTCTTTCATTAGACTGTAACACTGTGTGGAAGATGCCTGTACTTTTGCTCCATACAAAGCTGTGAGTGTCCACCTCCAAGGTCTAGTCTGTCTTGAGACCATCCATCTCCCTGCCATACTGGCATGGCACCCGCCCCTCACCCTTCATCCTGCGGATGTTCGACGCACAGGATGGCACCACGTAGCCACTGAGTTACGTGGGCCACACAGCCACGAGGCGCTTGTTGGCGAACACAACCCCTGGGTCTGGCTCTAGGGGTGATATCAATATAGAATATATGTAAGGATGCCCCCCAATAGACTCCCCCTGGAACTCTACCAGACACGTCCCACTGGGTGATGACCCCGGGGCTGGCCCAGGACATGCTGGCATTACTATGTAGCTCAGCTGGCCTGGGAACACTTGGGAATTCCCGAGATTGAGCTAGAGTCTGTTGCCAGGGAAAGGGAGGCCTGGACCGCCCTACTCAGCATGCTGCCACCGCGACCCTCACCAGGACAAGCATTTTTTAGATACTAACGAACAAAGCTGTGATTCTTCTTGGCCACAGATATTACTCTGTGGATTCAGAATATGAACTTATTTAAATTACCATCTCTGCTGGCTTATACATTGAAGGCTAGCCTGCCTATGATTCATTCTCTATTTAACCAGACTATATTGTATTATAAGCTTACAGATCCTTAAGATATCAATTTAGAATATAATCTTGAGTCTCTTTGGCAGGCGAGGCTGCATTGGTTCGGTCATGAATCCCACATTCCCAGACACTGCATGCTCAAGCATCTTTTGTTTGTCCAGATAGTAGGGGCTGAACAGGCATGGCATTGGCTAAAGAAGAGATTAAAGGATGTGGAGGTGGTCAGACCTGCTGATGACTGGTGCCGGGAGTGTCAAGATTGGCCTCAGTGGAGGAGACCCGTGAGGTATGCTGCAGGGCAATTATTAGATATTTGCTCTGCAACAACGATGGGGTCGAAAGAGTGATGCCAAAATGAATAGGTAGACCGCTGGGTTCCTAAAACCCAGCAAGACAGTGGGGAGCACAGCTGGTTCATCTGTCAGTCTTCCCTTTACACTTGGATCATTACCTGCCGACAAGGAATCCACACTTACATGGACTTAAATTGCATCTATCATGGCATTAGCACTGGGATAAGTTTACTTGCAATTCGTCATGAATGGTGGATGTTTTGTTTATATATGTTAATGATGCATGTGAAATGTACGTGTATTTAAGAGTGTATCTTTGTTGGGAGCTGTGGTGCACTTATTTCACTGACTTATGAACTCAGCAATTAGTTTGATTATCGCTGACAGCAAACATGATTGATAAGTGAAAGCTGAACTTATTGTGGGCCTCTGCTATGTTGATTGATCTTAAATTAATTACATGGTGAAGTGAGGAAGCATTAATACTGAGTAGATGAAGCTGGCCAGGCATGGTTCTGGACACACCACCACCTTTGTACAATGCCAGTGTGTCACTGTGTCACCTTTGTATTTGCAGTAAATTATATTAACTATTGAACATTGAGGTTAAATCAAAACAATAGTTTATTTTACTTTTCCTCTGCAACTTTTTGTAAGAATGGAAACAGTCAGGAAATTAACACAGCATATATGCAGCTGAAGTTAGATCTGTTCATCCAAGCATTCATGCAAATTGGAGCCTGGCTTCACACATCTAAGTTGCGATTGAACATTAATTTATGCATTTCTGCATAATACAAATAGTATTATTTTCAACAGCCTTTGCTATGTTAGCTGAATTTTGCTTTTATAAATACTACTTTTTCAGCCAGGCAGCCGAAATTGTGTGCTTGGTGTTTTGGGTTAACATTTATTTTGAAGATACTAGGGCTTCCAGGCATATTTCTAACCATTTGGCCTCTCATTGTGTGCCTTAACAGCCCGTGTGATGAATTGGGGAATATCTTGAATATATGAATAAATATAAACGTGTAAGTCATGTGTGACTGTTTATATATTCATTCCTCTGTGCCTCGATACTGACGTAGATGGTGTGTATATTTTTTTCTGTGTGCAGCTGACGCTTCCTCTGCAGAATTGGTCTGATGGAGCAAAGGCACTCAGCGCAGCTCCGTAAAAAGCGACAACAATGGGACCAGAATGCAAACAGCATGGATTGTACTGGAAGTGTGATACGGCACCAGAGAACTCAAAGAGGAGAGAAAACCTTCAAGTGCACTGTGTGTGAAAAGGCATTTGCATGGTCATCAGTTCTTCAAAAACACCAGAGAATACACACAGGAGAGAAACCCTTCAGGTGTAGTGCGTGTGGGAAGGCATTTTCAGATTCATCTGTTCTTAAAAGACACCAGAAAACACACACAGGAGAGAAACCTTTCAGGTGTAGTGTGTGTGAGAAGGCATATTCAGATTCATCTGCCCTTAAAAAACACAAGAGAACACACACAAGAGAGAAACCTTTCAAGTGCACTGTGTGTGAGAAGGCATTCACAGAGTCATCATGTCTTCAGAGGCACCAGAGAACACACACAGGAGAGAAACCCTTCAAGTGCACTGTGTGTGCGAAGGCATTTTCAGAGTCATCACATCTTAAAATACATCAGAGAACGCACACAGGAGAGAAAGCCTTCAAGTGCACTGTGTGTGAGAAGGCATTTTCAGAATCGTCTGCCCTTAAAAGACACCAGAGAATCCACACAGGAGAGAAACCTTTCAGGTGTAGTGTGTGTGGGAAGGCATATTCAGATTCATCTGCCCTTAAAAAACACGAGAGAACACACACTGGAGAGAAACCCTTCAAGTGCAGTGTGTGTGAGAAAATATTTTTGGGTTCATTGCTTCTTAAACGACACCAGAGAACACACATGGGAGAGAAACCCTTCAGGTGCCTTTTGTGCGATAAAGCGTTTGCAAAGTCATCAGTTCTTAAAGAACACCAGACAATACACACAGGAAAGAAAGCCTTCAAGTGCAGTGTGTGTGAGAAGGCATTTTCACTGTCGTCAAATCTTAAAAAACACCAGAGAACACACACAGGAGACAAACCCTTCAAGTGCAGTGTGTGTGAGAAGGCATTTGCACAGTCATCACATCTTCAAAAACACCAGAGAACACACACAGGAGAGAAACCTTTCAGGTGCACGCTGTGCGGGAAGGCGTGTTCACAGTTAGCACATCTTCATAGACACCAGAGAACACACAGGCATCAGAAGATCCCCAAGGAGTGTAGTCTGAAATCGACTTGTGAAAGTCAAAGTGCTGCAATGAGCCCATCCCTACTGAAAAAAGAACCAGAAGTAAATTCCAGCTTGGACACTATGAAATGTATCAAGGTGAAATTTGAAGACGTGAAGGTGAAATGTGAAGAAGTGATGGTGAAGAGCGAAGAAGTGAAGGTAAAATGTGAAGATGAAGATTCAACTCCAAAATCAGACCTTCACATTCATGGAGTCAACGTGAAGCAGGAGGAGAATTCGGACTGTGAGGCAGAGCAAGGCAACGCCCAGCAGTTTGTGGAAGTGGAGGTATGGGTGGACTTCCTAGACAATATAAATTCAAATGGAGACCCTGTAGATGTGTAATCTTGAAACAATGAAGCTTCAATAGATTCATGTTTGTCACAGGCCTTTAATAAAAATAACGTGAAGTTGAATTGCATAACCTTACCAATGAATTAATTGATGAAACACTAAACATTTATAAGCATCTATGTTACGAATCTACACACTCACAGGAATACTATTGTGTTGAGATTTTTCTTTTGATCACAGAATCTTGCCCGCAAATTCATTGATGTCTCAATCGCCAATTGATAAGCATCTGTTAGCCAAATAGGCACACTAGCACTCACACTATTGTTTCAGGACATTTCGATATTTGCATAATCTTACCAATGAATTAATTGGTGTCTACTTTTGCCATTGGGCACATGTTTCTTTAGCATGTTTCGTATGAGTATTATAAATTTTTACGGACTTTTCCTATCGCCGTGTATGGTCGCTCTACTCGGAGGAGTTAGCTGATTGTTGTGTTACTCAGTTTTAACAAACGTAACCATTGATGGTTAATTGTACGGATCAATGAGTAGGACATCTTCAGGAGTACGGTATTGGCGATTCTGATCATAAGTGTTAGAGTGTTTTTAGATATTAAAGTTGCTTAACATATAAGAGTCTGAGTGGTTCCTTCCTAAGTTCATGCATAATAATCTTAATTATAAGAACTGTATCCTGCGGTGAGATCTGAATTCTGAGAGCTGATAGAATTACACTAAAACATGATCAGTAAAAATGAAAGCGAGAATCATTGTATTTTCACGATTGGTAATACACCCTAGACAACAAAGCTGAGCCTAGTTTGCAAAATTGCATACATTAACAGAATTTCATAAAATTACTCATTTTCCATTGTATTATCGTGATTGGTAATACACCCCTAAATAACGAAGCCGAGCCTAATTTAAATTAGCATCATTTAAGCAAATGTCTTTTTTTTTCAAGACTATATACAACAAGCACCCCCAAGTGGCAGCAGCCCCTGTGTGGCATAAGGTGTTCCTGCACCAGCCTGCATGTGGTCATGAGTCTGTTAGTAGAGGGCGATGATTGATGTGTAATCTCAGTTGTGTAATTTGTGGGTAATGTTTCAAATTTCCCAAATTTTAACCACAATGCCAGCATGCAATCGCATACACGTTTTGAATGACAGTGTTTTAGAATCAGCTGTTAAGACGGTGCATATTTGTAATTCATCTTCCTGGACGAACCAGGCATACCTGTCGGATTTGAACCTTGAACCTCTGCAACAAAAAGAGAATGCACTATCACTTGGCTTCCCTCAATCTGAGTACTGCATGTGTAGGCCTCATCCGACAGAGATCAACTTCTTGTAAATACGATATAATGTGATGAAGTACATTTCAGTGCTGTAATTACATTTTTTCAATATGCCTATCGATAATTTGGAATTATAATTTGTGCATACATGTGTAGAGGTGATAGCCACTCACCATTCAGTAACATGCAGTACCACTGAGTGTCAACGGTGTGCAGCAGTGTTACCTCCCTGGGGAAATGCCCGGGGTCAAGCAGAGGTGAAAGCGGATCAGAACGACCGATTGGGAAGGACCAATCAGAAGGTTCCAAAAAGGGGTGTGGCTTGGACGGAGCCAGCCGTGAACCTATATAAAAGCCAGAGTGCTGAGAGCTCTAGTTCAGTTCTCTCTCCACACGAAGCCCGGGCTGAAGATAGATAGGACTCTGTAACCAAGCCTTACAGCCCTTCTAAAGGTAGAAGCTCAGTGTAAGCAGTGGTCAGGGGAGAATAGGTCCTGGATAGACAGGACCCTGGAACCAAGCCTTGCAGCCCTTCTCAGGGCTGAGGCTCAGTGTAACCAGTGGTCCGGACCCACAGACCCAGTGGCCGGGTCAGTTAGCCTCCCCTAGGTCCCAGCCGGAGGACGTTAGGTTAGCGGGTAACCCGTGAGTTGGTCCTGCCAAGTCCGGAGGCCATACCTCCCTAGATATCGGGTAAAGGGGACCGTATACCCCTTGTATGTTAGGGACCGTGTCGAAAGAAAGACAAACAGTGTGCCTCATAAAAAGTCTATTCGTCTGGAATTACAACACTACACATGTAACATTTTGTCTATAAGGGTCAAACATGGAATACGTGATTGTTAGGAGAAAGTGTGTGATTTGGAAGTAACCTGTACAGATAACTCACGTGAGAGCTGTTGTTCTTGTGATATGAGTCAACTGGTATTTTTCGTGATTCAGGAAACATCTGCCTCTGGAACAAGTCATTGTCTTTGAAATAAGGAACATTCACATCCTCTTTGCTTCTTTCGGTAAAGTCACGTAGGTATAAAATAACCTTCAAATCTAGATTAAAACTTCAAATCTAGATTTAACATTCACATCATTCATCAGTTACAAGGCATACCACTTAAATGTTATACGTGTGTGGCAGTCAGAGTGATAGCTTTGGGGAGCAGGGTGTTTTTTTGATTGGGGAGAAGCAGGGAGGGTGGGACTTTGTGTGAAAGTGGTTGCAGGTGTGTGGGATTGGATTGGCTCGTGGGCACGGGGGTTTGGACTCGTCGGCACGCCGTGGCGATCAAATGGAGGAATAAAACGCCCCGCCGTGGGGAACCGAGAGGAAGGGGCGGGGGATTTCATTCCGCTACTGATCCTGCTCAAGGTTGCCTACTGATCTGGCTCAAGGTGGTTGGGATTGGTCCACTGAGGTGGTGTTTGGAGGATTTTTGTTCGGTCTGTTCCAGAGCTGGGTGGTGCGTCATTGGTGCCTTCGGAGTTTTGCTCAGCGGTTTTCTTCCACCAGCGTTCGTGGTGGAGGAAGTCGGTGAGGCCGTGGTTGTCAGGTTGTGTGACTGTGTTGGTTGTTGTGTTGTTGCGAGGGTCATTTGTGTTGGTATGGTGGCTTGTGATGCGTGCTCTCCCCTGGAGAAGTAGTAGGCCTGTTCCCCTATAACATTGTATGTTTTCTGTAGAGATTAAATTCTAAGTTGGCACCATACATTTGAAATATACCGGCAGTGGTGTTGGTTGTGTTTCGCGCACGGTAATTTGGGGCGTCGCGTGACATAGAGGCCCCACCGGAATTTAAACAACAGTGATGCTAGCTAGGGTTTCGGGTATACACCGAAACCCGCTAAAGCATGTCCCAAAAGGATGCACCATTGCAACGTGTTTTTTTATGTTGTCGAACTAGGACTAGAAATGCTCCTTGCTGATTAACATCTGGATGTTCGTAACCATCAGTTGAAGCAAGCCCGACTGCTGTTGAGACATTTTACACCAATACTGGTCCACAGGTGGCTTGCACTGAATCATTGATGCACTCCCAGAAGACTGATATTTATAGTATGTGTAAAACACTTCTTTGTGTCGTGGAGAGACCAATAAATGAAAGAGACGTGTTTGCTGATCTGTTTTATCGCAAGGACGTAATTTAAAGAGCACATTTGAAATGCATCATGGATTTTTGTTACAGATTTGTCTTCTAGTCTAGGATTTATTTAATTGTAATATGTTTAAATTAAACTTAAATAACCGTGTTCATCAATATCCCACTGCTTACCAAATGTTTACTTAAATATGTAAAAGTCTCCTGGAGACATTACCTCAAAGTCACGAGTGGGTGATGTCAGCGCCTCCCTATCTCTGGTTTGTGACCTCACCAAGAGCAAAACTCCCCTCGTCCAAGGGACGTGACGACCGCACTGAGTCTTAGAATTCATTTGCACGGTCATCAAATCTTGACCGACAAGAGAACACGCACAGAAGAGGAGCCCATTAGGTGCACTTTGTGTGGTAAGACATTTGCACGGCCATCAAATCTTCACAACCGCCAGGGAACACATTAAAAACCCCGTCAAGCACACTGTGTTTGAAGGCCTTTGAAGTGTTTTGAAACTGAAACACGCGTAAGGAGCTCAAGGAGCAGTCGGCATTCGAGGTGTGAAATTCCCAGTTCCACAATAAGCCCATACCTTGCAATGCAAGAACCATTAGAAAATTCATGCTTGGATACATGGCAGGAGGAAAGATGACATGAAGACTCCAGGGTTTGATCTCCAGGTCTTCAATGAAGACAGCTGAAAGCGGGAAGAGAGCTTGGACTGTGAGGGAACCTGGGACAAATTCCAGCCGACTTTCGATGTGGAGGTTTGGGTGGCATTTTTTTTATAATGTAGAGTAGGAGCAGCCATTATACGTGACCATACGTGTTGGGTAGATCCTGTAACCAGGAGGCTGAGACACGGAAGCTCAATAGCATGCACCTTGGGATACTAATACGAATATTTGTATTTATATGGCGCTTGCTTAATTGCCTCAGCAACTCAAAGTGGCTTGTATCAAATCTCATTTTAAAGAGTCGACGGCCACTCCCATGGTGTAACTGTCCCTGTGCCGTACGAGTTGACTGAGCAGCGGTCTAAGTGGATGTTCGTCTGCTAGTAGGGGGTGATGATTGATCTCAGGTGGGTAGCTTTGGATACTTGTTCAAATTTGGTAAATGTTAACAATTACATTCGCATGGAATGGCTTATTTATTTTGAATGACAGGCATTTTAACATCCACTGTGAAGCAGATGGTGCATATTTTTTCATGTTACTGCAGCCGCAGTAATAACCAGAGCTGCCGGCCGCAGTTGAATCTTGAACCCCTTCAAAGGGAGAGAACTGACAATTACCTGAAAAAACACTTCCCGAACAGATCCTCTGTCATCCTCATGTATTTTACCTTGCTAAACTGCACTGGTTCCATGGACCTAATCATACATTTCTTCTCAATCTGTCCCAAATAAACTAAAGATGGCCGCTCACTTAGAATCTCAATAAACCTTCACTTGCTCCTGATAATCCAGCTAAGCAGTGGAATCCATGTCCAGGTTGTAACAATAAAATATTACAAAGCGGCGTCCAGCCATGCAGGACTGGCCTGCAACACTTACCGTTGTTATTGTATTTTATTATTGTGTAGTTTGTCTTCGTCTGATTACTTCACATCAAATGTGGGGCTTAATCTATGCAGGCGAAATACACTGCACGATAAATAAAAACACCACGACATGTAATGTGTGTTAGTACAGCCAGCAGCTGGGATGTGCAGTCGGCTTGCAGAGAAGCCTGCCATTATCATCATCATGTAAAATTAATAAAGTGATGTCAGGGTAAGACCAATTATATCACTCGCAAAGGAACTAAAAACAAGAGGAACAGTCACGCCCGACATTTTACATGTTTTTAAATTCTGAAAATGTAAACGTTTTTAAACCTAATTTAAGTATTACATTTCTCTAAAAAAATAACGTGCGGTAAAAAAACAATGATTAAAACACCTTGGGAGCATACAGAAAGGCACGGCACAACTGAAGGCCACTAATAGCAATGTTCAACAGTTAACATTTGTACTCTACCATTGCATTTTTAGTGACATCGTTGGATGTCACTGTGAAGCCGGCCTGGGAGAGGCACTGCCGCGATGTATTGACATCGCAGATGCCACTGAAGGTGGATGCAGTACCGGCCCTAGCGGGACTCGGGGAGCACGGACTGACAGCAATACATGGCACCACGCGCTGCGTGCAATGCCAGCACCTACAGGATAGGGTGCCAGGGCACTCTGTGACCCCGGAGGACACGTGACCGGAGGTGTCTACCCAGGGACCCCCAAAAGGGGTCTGGGGTGATCACGTGTCCAGTTGGAGATCCTCAAGGATTCTAGAATGTGGTTGTGGCTAGGGGCGGAGCAAGCCCCACCACATAGGATATAAGCCGGGCCCCCAGTGGGACCGGGGGCTGTTGTCCTGAAGAAACCGGTGTGCTACGTTCTACGTCCTGCGAGAGTCTCCAACACGTGGACCAGGACCCGAGCTGGGGTCCGGTCCGTTGTCGCTAGTTACGTGCAATTAGTGGAGATAGCCTGGTGGTCCACCACCATAGCCTATTTTCTGGTGAAGGGGCAGTTACTCCTTTTGTGTTAACGTGTTGGTGAAAATAAATGTGTTGCCTCCAAAGAGAACGACTGAGCCTCCGTTGAGCCCACTATACATGTAACCATTAAAACACGATCCTAAATATTTTCAGAAGGCACCAGAATACTTTGAATTTCAACTATTTAACGTCTGCACTCAATTACGTCTCATATATATAGCAAGCTCATCTCTGATTGGATGAGTGAAGCCTGTGACTAAGGCGAATGCTATGCAACCTCATTGTCTCACTCCTTATTACAAATCTGTTTAGACACCTTTTCACATGTGCTGGCCATGGGATCAACTGACCAATGGGCACACGCCACAAGTATAACTAAAGCCACCTGCTCAGTCTTATAGACAATTCCACTCAGGCATTAGGGTAATTGTGCTATTCTGCTGAACATATTTTGGAAGTGATATTTCAGTGCATTAGGCGTGCACCGGGCTCCTCAAGAGATTGCTCCATAAAAGTGCATATGTGTAGTGTAATAACTCTGGCTGCTGATGGGGAAGTCGTACTGGCAGCAGGGGGCAGTATACATTTCAGCAGAGCGAGATACAGGGGGAGGAGGTCTAAGGAGAAGCCCAGGAAGGGGTCGATCTGGAAGCCCGAGAACCTACTAGTAGGCTCTAGAAAGAGGGCGTGGCGAGAGCGGAGCGAGGCCAAGTCGGGATGATTAAAGGGGGCCTGGGGCAGGAGCTCGGGGCTGTTGCTGGAAGTGGATCCCCTCGCTGTGTCGCTGTTCATCACCTCCGTCGCCACCGTCTCAACTGTCTTAGACGCTGCTAGCTAGACAGC